>NC_136061.1:1094008364-1094679614 GCF_964261635.1 Lissotriton helveticus | reverse complement strand
CTACAAGTAGACCATTGGACTAATCATATAGTCCAATAATGGCGTTATGTAGACTACATTTTTGTAATTTGGTAGGGAACACAGGAAGAGACAGAACTGTTTGTAACCAATATCAACAAGAATGACATGGATTTAAACTTTACAGCACACATAGACAAAGGCACTACTAACGTTTTGGATATCACCCTGTATATTAGTCATGACAAAATTCAAACCTGCCTTTATAGGAAACCCACTGCAGGGAATACTCTGTTACATGCAACCAGTTTCCATCCACGACGTACCATAACAAGCATACCTTACGGTGAGCTCCTAAGTATTCGTAGGGCCTGCAGTTCTGAAGAAGATTTACATCACCATCAAATGGCTGCAAAACACAAGTTCATTGAGAGAGGCTATAATCCCAAGATATTGGATATAGCCATTAGGAAGGTTAACATGAAAAATCGGCAGAGTATGTTGAAGGGCAACAGACGAGCAGCTGCACAAGATGTTCCTTTGAGCAACAGTGAGTCTGAGAACATTTCACCAGACAGCTCAGAACTTACACCATGCAGGCTTATATCAACCTATAGCAAGCAGTCCAATGCCATTAAATCCATCATTAATGCACAAGGGCCAATTGTCCCCACAGACACAACATTGATAAAAATACTGCCAGATAGACTTAACCTTACTTTCCATAAAGCGATGCCAAAGGGGATGATGGACGGAGCGTTTGAGCAAATCAAACAGTCACCCCCAGTCAACTCATCTGGGTTTAATCCATCATCATTCTTTAGCTCACTCCACCGCCCCAGTTCAGACATGGCCATATGCAAATCAGTCTGACCCTGTGCCTCATGGGAACAGTCCAGCCCGAACTGCCCTTGCTTTCCGTAAAGCATATTCTATGCATAATGACCTAGTGAAAACTAGCCCAGAACGTGACATCAAAACGAGCTGGCTATCACCAAAAAAAGGTTTCTACAAGTGTAGCACATGTTGTGTTTGTAAATTCGGGATTAATACCACCACTTACACCACGGACTTTTCAGACAAACAGATTAAACTTAAAGGTCACTTTACGTGTAGATCCGATTTTGCTGTATATGTTTTAGAGTGCAATTGTGGGTTGCGATATATAGGTAGCACAAAATTACAGGTTCATGTGCACATACTGCAACACTTGCGAGCGATAGTTAATTCTGACCCAGCATATCCAGTGGCTCGACACTTTAAATTAGAACACAATAACAATCTCAATTGTTTACAATACTATGTGATCAACACTGTACCAGATAATAAAAGAGGGGGCAATCAAGAAAAGAAGCTTAGACGATTGGAGTCAAATTGGAGTCAAAATATATTGTCCCCACATGGTCTTAACCTTGGGGAAGATTTACATAATTATCTGTAGTGTCTAATATGCTGCCTAACCGTTGATTTGTGTCCTTGTGCACCCATATTTTTGGCTTCACTGTGTATGACAAAACACATGCAATTATTAATAATAATAATAATAATAATATTAATAAATCCACATTTGTAAAGCGCACAATCATCCGCAAGGGTCTCTAGGTGCTGGGGGCCATCAGGAAGATTAAGCAAGCTATTGCCCAGAGTCACATGGTGCTGGGCTAATCTGCCGCCGGGATCAATCCGCGATCCCCAGATTCCGGAGTCAGCCGCCCTAGCCATAGTGCCACACCTCTTCCATAATGAAGGAACTCTAGTGAGATGTGGATCCTATACACTATTACTCCATTGTGAGGGGGCTCCCTGCTAATCTCTTGACACAAGAGAAGAAGTGGGCACTCCAGGCGAGGTAAGGATTAATTAATTTATTGCAGCTTATCCGTTCCCTGATGCGTTTAGGCTGATCCCAGCCTTTTTCAAAGTTACACTGGCCACTGGCCCATATTTTTTTTTAAATGCAGCATATCATAGATATAGAATACATGTTTCCTTTAGTCTTTTTTCATCTATATACTATGCTTCGTTTTGCAAAACAAAATCATAATGCAATATATGTGTACTTTTTAATTAAAAAAGTAAACATTTTTGCTATTTTTATTATTTTAAAAAAACGTATTTGCAAAATAAGAATCTTCACACTCGTTAATGCATAATTCAATGTGTACAATACTTTGTCCTAGGAACCTGGAGTTCTAAATAGGCTAAGTGATATCTTGGGCCAGGGCCCTAATTTAATGTCATACGACTTAAATTCACTGATATTCTGAGATTTTTAGGAAGCCGCCTCATGTTTGCTCTATTAATATTATTCATTCCCTCCTTGTAAAACTCAAGTTGTACCAGAGATAAAATAAATGGGCATCGTATCAACGCTTATAAATAGATTCATGATATATATTCTATAAGGTTCCTCAAGGTAAAACCACTTACAACAAAGTGTCAATATATATTAAAGTTAGGTTCTTCAACATATTATAATCTATATAAAAAGGGTTTCTACCTAAGGCATAAATATTAGAAAATATATAATTTGATAAAATCTACAGTATCAGTTCACTATATACAACCATTAATTTCATCAATAAATAAGTCAACAACATCAAGGGAGAAAGTACTAACAGAAAATGACTAGATAACAATAACAGATTAAACCTTCTAATCCATCTACTTTATATACAAAGAGCAAGTTTCTACTTACATGACACTAAGAGGGAAAGGCACTCAGTTATCAGTGGTCAACCCAAATGCTCTTCCAACTCTTCATCCTTATGTAGCCCAGCCGTGAATTTTGTGTGAAGGTCTAGGATGCTAGACTCTAAGCATCTCAGATTATTAACCATATTCCCGCCTCTTGCATTTGGGTTAACTCTGTCCACTGCAAAGTAATCCAGTAGTCTTGGATCACTTTCATGTTTTTTCATAAAAATGCCTAGCCACCGAATATTAAAATCATGATTTCTGATTGCTCGTTTGTGTTCCAGAATACGCTTGTTCAATGGAAATATTTTACTCCACACACATTAGGGGACAAGGGCAGGATAACACATATACACAATGATCTGTGTTACAGTTATAAAACCCCTTAACCCTTCTTTCTGTCCATCTGAGGTCTGGAACACAGAGACATTCTTAATCATCCTACAGGCTTTGCAGTGAATGCATTAAACAAAACTTTGGTGGTTGGTAACGAGGTATAAGATTGGCATCTTCTCATAAAGTAACTGTGTGTCAGGGTGTCTCCCAGAATTCTAACTTTCCTGTATGTCACTGGAGGTACTACTGGTAAGTCTTTCCCTATCATTTTATCACCTTTCACTAGCTTCCAGTGCTTTCTGATTATTTGTTATATCATGTGGAACGCAGAATGAAAAGAGGTGATGAATCTAGTAGTCAAATTCCCTTTCTCCGTCCTGGTATTTGGATAGAGTAACTGATTTCGAGTTCTATTTTTTTATTTCAATTTTGCAATATTCAGTGTTTTTGAACCATAACCTCTCTTTCGAAATATCCCATTAATTTTCACCACTTGTTTCTCAAATCCTTTTTAATCTCAGTGTTTCACCATAGGGGATGCTATCTTTCAAATTCTTTGGGTGCTGACTTTTGAAGTGCAAAGTGCTATTGCCTACGATTGTTTTACGATAGGCTGTAGTGTTAATACTTCCGTCCTTTATTTGCAACAAGATGTCTAAAAAGGTAATCTCACTAGAGCTCATATGTGATGTAAAATGCAATTTAAAGATGTTGCCATTGAGAATCCTTATATACTCTTCAGCCTTTGACTTAGACCCATTTGACAGCAGAAATAGATTGTCAATGTAATGGTTCCAAACTGGGTATTTTGTACATATTCAGAGTTAGTATCAGCCCAGGCTACCTGCTTCTCCCACCAGCCCATTACCAAATTGGCTAAACTGGGGGGAAGCAGGTCCCCATAGGAGTCCCCATCTTTTGTCTATACAAGGTCCCATCATGTATAAAGATGTTGTCCTTCAAGCATGTGCTAATCATCCCTATGAGCATGCAGTTGTGTTCCAAGAAGCAAGCATGCCTCTTTTTAAGAAAATATTCACCAGCCTGTACCCCAAATTCACAATCAATAGAAGTATATAAGGCTATTACGTCTAATGTAATCATGATGTATGAATCAGCCCAAATAAGATTGTTGATCTTTGTAAGGAAGTCTCTACTATCCTTACAATACGAAGGAAGTGTTTTCACAAATGGAAACAGGAAAAAAATGATATAAATGGCAGTATTTTCCAGAAAGCTCTCATTAGATGCCAGTGCCAAATGCCATCCCCTAAACATAATTAGAGAGATACACCACAACCTATATGGTGCAGTAATTGAGTGCTCTGGCTATGTGTATTTTAAAAACATTCCTCTTTCAGTGTTTAATATACAGGCCCACAAAAGTGCTGAACCAGGATCCACAAGAGTCATTATGTGAAAATGGCAGAGGAATGAGAGGCGTTCCTCCCTTCTTCTGATGGTCTGGCAACATTCCACATGCCCAGCAGTTAGTAGTATTTGTAGCATTATGAGTAGTAGTGGACAATAAGTTTTGAGCCAGAATCACTTTCTCCATTGTTCAAAAAAACGCTGCCAATATTATCAATAATATGATCAGAGTCACCATACACAGAGTCTTGTCATTGCTTCGGAACTTAGATCCCAATTTCGGTATTTCTCATTCTTGGTATCGATACAACCACAGGTCGGAGATAGACCCAGGCACCACTGAACACGTATCACAACCCACTCTGAACCTAGTTCAGCCGATTCTGTGATCCTACCATGTCACAGCCGAACTGTTCCACTAATTGAAACCGGTCCTCCGGTATCTCTATCTGCTCCTTCCCTTCCTTGGTCATAAATCGTATCTTGTTGCTGAAGGCACAGTTTGATCAGGAAACAAAGTATCTTCATTCAGAGGAGCAACACTTTTCAGAGTTTGTCAGATGTCTTTCAAATCGTTTCTGCCTTCTGGTTGGAGAACAGTTGCTGGGATTCGTTTACAGTGTGCAGCGTTGATCCAATTGCGTCTGTTGGTGACACAGACAGCAGTTCGGGTTGCCAGCAAGACTTGCTCTGCGTTCTTTCAACGAGGGTGCCAGCAAGACTTGCTCGGCGTTCTTTCAATGAGATTCCAGATTCTTAGAGCGTTGAAAATACTTTATCAGGACAAATTCACTGGGTTGGAGACTATGAGCCGGACCCTCTGATTTGCCTGGTATAGCTTCATGCACCTGCTGATAAATCAGACACAACTTTTCAGTCAAATTTTTCAGGTAATCACTCAAAATAGGGTAGGGTATTTCCTTTATCACATTTGGCCTTGGGGTCCCCATACATTCATAGGCCTGTCAACAACTATTTTGTAGGGAGAAAGTTCAATCTTACTATGTGGGATGGAACGAACAGATAACAATGCTAGGGGCAAAGCATATGGCCAGTTAAGGCCCTTTGTTGCCTGTATCTTTGCTAGTTTCAACATCAATGTGACATTGTACCTTTCTACTAGACCCGCTGCCTGGGGGTAATTAGCAGCATGAAACTTTTGTTTTACCCCTAAACCCTTCATTAGGTACTCAGTTACAGTTTCAGGAAGTCTTTATTCGATTATTCATCATAAAAGACATGCTAACATGCAATAATATAACACAATTTATACAAAGTTAGCAATATGTTAAGAAAATAATTTAGTGAAAAGTTAAAAACACAATCTAACACAGAATTAAATCACTTATATTTGACTTCATTTACAGGAATAAAAAAGGTTTTTTTATTTTTTTATTTAAAGTTTAAAACAACAATCCATATACACACCCCATCTGTGTGAGTGGTTTTCTTTTGGGAGTCATAGATCAAAAACATCTTGAGAGTACACGACAACAATACGCTTATGACAGATTAATTAGCCGAGACCGTAAGGTCCACGCCCAACCAAGAAATTTAGCAACCCCAACAACAATCACAGTGGACGTATCTGATCTTAAAATTCTACTAGCTTCTGAAGCTGAGAGGGTGCCCAGATTTCTACAGACCGGGCGTAACCACTTAGATCTAGGAGCATCATATAGGGGGCATACAAAGAGGAAGTGACTAACACTTTCGCCCGACCCCGTGCACAATGGGCATTGATCTAATCCACCCTTGCCCCATGTTTTAGTGAAGGCTCACAATGGCAGTGTGCCAGTTCTCAGTTGGTGGAATAATTTCCGATCCTGTGGTTTAGAGATAATGTCCCAATACGTTTCTATGGACGAAACATCCTTCAGCAGAACGAAAGCCGATGTGAGAGAGCTTGGCGCTATTTGAGAATGCCTTCTACCTATGACCCAATCCCAATATCGATCCTTCAACTCCTTTTTAGAAGGAAAGACAGCTGAAACTGGGTTAAGCCATAGTTCGTCGAGGCCCATTGCACTAAGGGTAGATCTTATTTCTTTAAACCACCCTATTTTACCAGAGCCCAAAAGGTCCCTAACTTCAGAGCAAGCTTTGGCATAAAGCAGAAGCTCAGGCGTTGTCCACAGACGCCTCCAAAATGCTAGGGGGCGATATCTTGCTAGGTCCTCCACTGGTTGGCACCCTAGGTCATATAAAAGTGGGATGCACGGTGATGATTGTGGCAGACCTGTGGCTACCCTAAGAAATTCATTTTGAGCCACTTTAAGCGGAACAAGATTAGAATAGCCCCAAAGCTCAGCCCCATATAATACTGAGGGCAGAACTTTTGTGCCATAGATTTTAATAAGAGGCGATATGGGGCGAGTGTGGGAACTTTTATGCTCCTTGAGAAGGGCTCCTCTTAGTTGGGCATGTTTAAGAGCCAGTAACTCAACCTGCGGTGTCCAACTGAGATTTTCACTCAATGTGACTCCCAGGTAGGTAAATAACTTAGCCTGCTCTGTACCACCTAGAGTGACCCTGGCAGCAACTGGTGTCAATCCTCTTAATACCATGAATTTGGTTTTGGACACATTCACCTCTAGCTCATGCTCGCGGCAGAACAACTCAAAACGAGACAGGGCCTGCTGGAGTCCCTGCCTTGTCTTAGAAATTAACAGAGTGTCACCCGCGAACATGAGCAAAGGGATTTTCATCCCCGCCAGGGTGGGAGCATCAGTAGGATAAGATGTAAAGGAGTTAGTTACCCCATTAATGAATAGGGAAAACAATGTGGGAGCCAAAACACACCCTTGCCTTACGCCTTTGTCTACGGAAAATCTATCCGTGACCTCCCCAGGCTTTCCCCACCGAACTTGTGCAAAGGTGTGGGCATGTAGGTTCACTAGAAGATGAACTATAACAGCTGGCAAGCCTAGTTTCAATAAGCAATCCCACAACTTGACCCTGGGAACAAGGTCAAATGCAGACCTTAAGTCCACAAAGGCTGCATACAGCTTACCTTTACCAAGGACAACTGTCTTCCAATATAAAAGCATAAACCTGAGTACTTGATCTAGCGTACTCACATGTGGCCGAAAACCTGCCTGTAATGGAGTAAGGATATCGAAATCACTGATCCATTCCTGAATACGTCCTAACACAAGTCGGGCTACTATTTTTTGCACAGCATCTATGAGGCTGATCGGTCGATAATTGGAGGGAACTGAACGATCGCCCTTTTTATATATTGGTAAAATTTCAACCCCATACCAAGAGTCTGGGACCTTTGCAACAGATGCTAGTGCGTTGGCCAGCTTAGTGATATATGGAGCCCAAAGTTCCTGGTTATGTAAAAATAAGTCTGCAGGGATGCAGTCGGGACCCGGTGCTTTACCCCTTGGAATACTTTGTAGGACATGAGTAACCTCAGGGATGGTGAAAATTAACGGTTCCTCATAATCAGGACAAGGAAGAACAACCGGGGCAACACTATTATTCCTGAATTGATCTTGAAAAAAGGAAACCCACTGCTGTTGGCCAACGGATGCAGGACTTGGGTGGTTGTCCTGACATTTCCCCCATTTCAGGAGGTGCCAGAACTGCTGCATATTCCGATGGCTGCAAGCTTCAGTAAGGGATACCCACCGATCCTCATCCCAATTAATTTTTGCCTTGTGTTTTGCAACCTTATATGCTTCCCTACATGACTTAATACATACATGATTTTTAGACTTTATTGCCAAGAACAGAGCCCCTTGCGTTCGCCGACACTCGTCTTCAAACCAGGTAATTATCCTAGGCTGCTTCCTCTTAGCCTGTATCATGTTGGGCTTGACAAACAATTTTTTTTTAATCCCAGAAACAGATCAGTATGTATGCCTGTAATGTTTTCTATAATCTCTACCTGGGACCCACAATTGTTCAGTGCTTCTAAGGAACTGGACACTAAGGTTCTAATCACTGTTTGTGCCTCTTCATCCACGGCACTTTTAGGCCACCGCACCCTTCTCATATCATTACTAAGTATGGCCTCAACATGGGTAACCTCAGCAATACCACTTGCTGACCCTCGAAAGCTATAGTCCCTTAGGGCCAGCATTAGCGGGTCATGGTCACTTTCTGGGCGTTCCTTGACCTCCATGTCAACAACTGCAGCCCACAGTTTCACATCGACTAAGATATAGTCGATACGACTACTGTGTCTACCATTGTTGAAGGTGTGCCTACCCTGCATGTCAGATCTTACCCTACCATTTGCGGCTCGCAGCCCCAGATCGAGACAAAGCCCTTTAATAAATGTAGCAGAGCAGGTCCATTTCCTTATCGGTGGCAACTCCAGCTGTGGGATACCCCAGGACAGGTCTTCCTCCTCTGTAAGAGAACCATCTACTAATCCCAGGGGCTCAAAGCACGTGTTGAAATCCCCCAGCAATATCCTATACCCATCCTCCGATACACTAGAGAGGAAGTCGTCCAAAAGCAGAAGTGTGGGGGAAACCCTACCCCCCTGCAGGCCCCTGATATAAACATTAACTAAAAGGATGTTTAGGCCTTTTTTAGATTTAAGCCTAATAATCAATATGTCGGGACTGTCTATAGCTACTTCCTCAGCCCAGACACCATCTCCCTGTCTTACCCAAATAGTCACCCCACCTACAGGACGCCCTCTAGGTCCCTTTGTGGCTTACTTGCTAAAATTTAAAAACCCAACACGAAACACTGGGGATAGTGCCCAAGTTTCTTGGAAAGCCCAAACATCCCCCTGGTCTATGTAATCAACCCAATGTGGGTTACACACATGGGATTCAAGCCCCGCTATATTCCAACCTGCAATCTTGGTATAGTCAGAGTCCATCGCGGTTGGTATTATAACCCCAGACCGAGCAGGCTCACTGACTGGAGCAGTGGGCATAGTGATGTCATGTGGCGCTATTGAGATAGCACCATGCCCAGTTTCCAAGTACAGTTCAGGGGAGATAACCTCCAAACTTTTAGCTGTTAGAACATATCCCTTCTCTACCCCATTGGAGTTTGTAACCTGCCCTAGAGTGAGTCAATCATTCTCGTCAAGGTGTGACAAGGGAGCAAACCTACCCGCGGTGATCAAAGACTCAATGCCAGACCCATTGGTGGAACCCTGAGAACGGATGGTATTAGACCGTGCCATCAGCTTTGGTGCCACATTAATAATAGGGCGTGTTGTGGGGTAGAAGTCTGAAAGCTCCCACGTCACAATGGAACCATCACCCCCTTGGGGTTGCCAACCTCTAAGAAAAGGGACCACATAGGTGCTCCTAAAATTGACAATTACCAGATCGCCTTCAATGTCCTTAGTCATATGACCAAGCCGCCCCACCCAACGAACGTTTAGAATTCGGCCATCAATTGAGGGAGGAAGAGTCCTGTTTTTAGAGAGCCAATAAGCCACCTTATTTTTTAGCTCATGAAAGTTTTCTGATTTCCCCTGCTTGCGCTCTGGAACCCCAGAGAGAACACACACAAACGGTGCAGCCTTAGGGGGGAGATCAATTCTAGGATTTTGGCTACCTTTTGGCACCATAACAATAGGGTCAGATTTTTTATGCCCAGGAGATCGTTGGACATTTGAGCTGATCAGGTTTGGAATAGGCCCGGCTACAGGAGGGTTTTGTGCTTGGTGCTGGGTTAAAACAGGACTGGTTGCCTCATGATGCTGCCCCCTATCAACAGGTTTACTAGTAATCCTGCCAGTAACATCTGGGCTAGGCTGATTTTTAACTATGTCACTCAGCCTGTCGACCTCAGTAGCAAGTGCGTCTATTTTTAGTAGCAGAGGTGTAACAATGTCTACAATTTTTGCCTCTAGCTTTGCCTCAAAAGCAACCAAAAGTAGCTCAAAGTGAGCCATGCTTGAGCTACAACTTACTACAGGTTCTATCTGATCCGGTCCCCCAGACTTGCCTCTTTGTTTGCGTGGTGTTTGCTTATTCTCTATTACCTTTCTAGGCCTACCACCACCACGTTTGGAGGGTTGTTTCCTGCAGGCCCTAACTGCTCTCCTTGCTTTGGGGCTATCAGTTGCCATGGAATCATCAGCACTTACCACTATGTTAGTATTCAGATCTGGTGGGGATAGGTGAACCTGAGCCTCAACCATAAACAACTCCCTGCTTCCCAAACTGGTGTTAACATTAGGAGTGGACGAAATTGAGTCGGGGAGAGTGTTAATGGAAGGAACCCCTGAAGAGCTAGATTTGCCAAATGAGGCTCTCCGGTCACTATTAATTTTGGAGACCTTTTTTACAAGGTAGTTGTCCAAAGTGTTGGCACCTTGTACTGTAGGATGATCTTAATATTTGACATGGTTGCTAAAGAAATAACAACTTAGAACCTAGCAATAACAAAGCACACTTGCAACTGACTGCCTAAATAAAATATTCCCAAATATTCCCAATAACTCAACCAGGTAACACTTGCTAATGGACTGCAAAACAGAACTTGCAAAGATCCTATATCCTAGGAGCGTTAACACATATACCACAAAATGTAGGAGAAATTACTACTTTACTTTTATGGCCAAAGTCCGTTGCCCAGTCCAGTCTCTACAGGCCTCTGAGGGCCACAGAGGGCCCGCCCTTTGCCCGGGCTTAGCCCAGCGCAGATCCGCGGGCGGTCCCGCGACGCGGGAACTGTGGAGAGTTTTATACGCCTCCTGGCGCTGGCATTGCGGGCGGTGTCGGCTTCCTGCTTCCTGCCGCTGTGCAGGCTGGGTGATGTCGTTTTCCCAGCTCCCCTCCGCTCTGCGGCCGCTGTAGGCTGAAGGTGCGGCGGCGGGAGGGAGACTGGCTGCAGGCAGGACAAATGATGCAAAGGAATACGGGGCCCAACAGGTAAGCCCAGCGTTTCACAAAGTGCCCCCGCTCCACAGAAACTGTGGAGAGTTTTATACGCCTCCTGGCGCTGGGATTGCGGGCGGTGTTGGCTTCCTGCTTCCTGCCGCTGTGCAGGCTGGGTGATGTCATTTTCCCGGCTCCCCTCCGCTATGCGGCCGCTGTAGGCTGAAGGTGCGGCGGCGGGAGGGAGACCGGCTGCAGGCAGGACAAGTGATGCAAAGGAATACGGGGCCCAACAGGTAAGCCCAGCGTTTCACAAAGTGCCCCCGCTCCACAGAAACTGTGGAGAGTTTTATACGCCTCCTGGCGCTGGGATTGCGGGTGGTGTCGGCTTCCTGCTTCCTGCCGCTGTGCAGGCTGGGTGATGTAGTTTTCCCAGCTCCCCTCCGCTCTGCGGCCGCTGTAGGCTGAAGGTGCGGCGGCGGGAGGGAGACCGGCTGCAGGCAGGACAAGTGATGGAAAGGAATACGGGGCCCAACAGGTAAGCCCAGTGTTTCACAAAGTGCCGCCGCTCCACAGAAACTGTGGAGAGTTTTATACGCCTCCTGGCGCTGGGATTGTGGGCGGTGTCGGCTTCCTGCTTCCTGCCGCTGTGCAGGCTGGGTGATGTAGTTTTCCCGGCTCCCCTCCGCTCTGCGGCCGCTGTAGGCTGAAGGTGCGGCGGCGGGAGGGAGACCGGCTGCAGGCAGGACAAGTGATGGAAAGGAATACGGGGCCCAACAGGTAAGCCCAGCGTTTCACAAAGTGCCCCCGCTCCACAGAAACTATGGAGAGTTTTATACGCCTCCTGGCGCTGGGATTGCAGGCGGTGTCGGCTTCCTGCTTCCTGCCACTGTGCAGGCTGGGTGATGTAGTTTTCCCGGCTCCTCTCCGCTCTGCGGCCGCTGTAGGCTGAAGGTGCGGCGGCGGGAGGGAGACCGGCTGCAGGCAGGACAAGTGATGGAAAGGAATACGGGCCCAACAGGTAAGCCCAGCGTTTCACAAAGTGCCCCCACTCCACAGAAACTGTGGAGAGTTTTATACGCCGCCTGGCGCTGGGATTGCGGGCGGTGTCGGCTTCCTGCTTCCTGCCACTGTGTAGGCTGGGTTATGTAGTTTTCCCGGCTCCCCTCCGCTCTGCGGCCGCTGTAGGCTGAAGGTGCGGCGGCGGGAGGGAGACCGGCTGCAGGCAGGACAAGTGATGCAAAGGAATACGGGGCCCAACAGGTAAGCCCAGCGTTTCACAAAGTGCCCCCGCTCCACAGAAACTGTGGAGAGTTTTATACGCCTCCTGGCGCTGGGATTGCGGGCGGTGTCGGCTTCCTGCTGCTGTGCAGGCTGGGTGATGTAGTTTTCCCGGCTCCCCTCCGCTCTGCGGCCGCTGTAGGCTGAAGGTGCAGCGGCGGGAGGGAGACCGGCTGCAGGCAGGACAAGTGATGGAAAGGGATGCGGGGCCCAACAGGTAAGCCCAGCGTTTCACAAAGTACTCTATTATCTGGCTAGTAAAGTGGGGGCCATTGTCACTGCATAGGACTCTACAAACCCCAAAACGGGGGAAGAACTGTTTTAACAGAATTTTAGCTGTTGTCAAGGCTGTGTTGTCTTTGGTTGGACAAGCTTCTACCCACTTACTAAAGGAACAAACCACTACTAATACATACTTCAAATTATTACATCGCTCTACCTGAATATAATCCATTTGAGGTTCTTCAAAGGGAGCCTTGGGTGGAGAAAATCCACCGGTAGGGGTTGATACTCCCTTCCCGGGATTGTGCTGTAGACATATCATGCAATGTTTAACCAAATGCTCAGCTGTTTTCCGAATGTGCTGATTATCCCAAACCTGTTCTAGTAGGGAGTTAGTGTTTTGGCACTAACGTGAGCAGGTCCATGAGCCATGGTTGCAAAGGGCAGTAAATAAGCATTATTATAATACCATCACTATTTTGTTTACTTCTCTTAAAGCGATCACAAATTGGTAAATGTATGATCCTGCCCAAGTATGGTGGCTGTTATATAGAGTCCTGACTGGTCTACATGTATCTCAACTGGTCCTCCTTGTCCTACGCTGTCCTAGGCAAAGTGTATTTCCTTTTTTTTTTTTACACCGATTTTTATTCAAGTTTTACAGCACAATTTAACCACCACCCCCTCCCCCCATGAGGACAGGTACCCCTTAATGTTACATACATAAGTATTTGGGTACATGACAGCGGATACCAATTAAAGAGGGAAAAAGAGAAAAAACACAAAAATTCTAAAGACACATAATCAGCAATTCTTCTGTAGTATCTCTATAATACCACATTATTGTGCTCTCAAGAGAGAGTTGGGCCATTTAGCATTTTACATTTTAACAACGGTTGTTCCCATCAGTCCACTCAATGCTCCTGAATCCAGTCTAACAGAGGTGCCCATATTTTCATGCCCCTCCTCCGGATATTACGCCCTTTCTGCCTATAAATGGCAACCTCAAGGCTGCATGTCACAAGTAATCTAGCCCTCCATTGAGGAAAGGATGGTGGTGTAGGATCTAGCCAAGCTGATGCAACGCAAATCCGAAAGATGACCATCGCAGTAAAGATCAGCCCTTGTAGCTGTTTAGGACGATCATTACTAGAAATGCCCATCATGACCTCTTCGGTTGTAATGTTAAACCTAACATGGGCTATGTCCGAGAGAAAGCCAGATATTTCGTTTATTAAATTTGTTAGGATATTACATGTGGCGAACATATGGATAATGTCTGCAGCGGGGAGCGCGCATCGTGGGCATGTAGTGCCCTTCCCGGTCCCCCACTTTGCTATTTTATACGGGGTATAATATAGTGAAAAATAAGTCTTGTAAAATTGCGCAAGCAGTTTTATAGACATTAAACAGGTAAGTGACAGTTCATATGCATTGAGAGGGATTCTGGATGAGACTTCAAGTTTTGTCTGCCATGCCGTCCCATGTTTGTCCATATCATCTGGTAGTAAAGAATGAAAGCTTTCATAGATCTCGCCGATTCTTGGAGGCGTATTACTACACAGATTTTCTATAGTTTGGCATGTTTGGAATTTAATGTGAACTCCCCCTTTCTTTAGTAGAAAGTCTCTCACCTGGAGGTATTTAAAAAAATCCCTATTGGAATATTAAAATCTGATTTTAGTTCATCAAATGATTTAATTCCCCTGACCGAGAAAAAGCATCCGAGCTGTCTTACCCCTGATGCGCAACATCTCCGCATACAGGAGTCATGGAATATCTCTGGGAGATCCGTGTTCTGTGACACAGGGGTATAATATGAATATCGGCCTAGACCAAGTAGTTTTTTAATCTTCCCCCATACCTTGCCGACACTAGAAATGGTCTTGAATTTCACTTTTTTCAGATAATCATCAGTAACATGTTGCCAGAGACATCCAGTACTCCCATTCCCCAGAATGAGTTCTTGTGGAGTGGGAATGTTCATACCACCCGAATTAATGATTACAAGTCTCATACTATAATACAGTACTGAAGCCCAGTAGTAAAGCTTAAAATTAGGTAGGGCCCAAACCCCACGCTCTCTTGGTAACGTGATCCATTTAAGTGCTCTGCCTGGTCTGTTATATCCCCATATAAACCGTGAGAACAATGTGTCTATATTTTTGAATACTTGTGGGGGAAATCCTAAACAAATCTCCATAAAAAATATAAAAACTTGGGAAAAAAAGCATCTTCACTACATTGGTTCTACTTCCCATGGTTAAGTGTAAGTTGTTTAAACGAAACAGTTCTTTCTTAGTATGCAGTATGAGTGGCTCCAAATTATTATTAACAATGTTCTCAACTTCAGCACTAATACTAACACCCAGATATGTCGCCTTAACCGTTACTCTCGGGTCACTCATCACAATCTTAGTGTTAAGCACAATCTGTGTCTTGCTGGAGTTTAGTGTATACCCCGAGACTCTACCGAAACCCTGCGCTTCATTTTCTATCTGTTTCATAGCGTTTATTGGGTCCCCTGTGACAATGGCGATATCGTCGGCGTATGCTAAACATTTTGTTTCTAGACCACGCACGCATATAGGAGGGATTAGCATATTCTTTTCAAGCCTGTGTATAAACCCATCAATATAAATGGCAAAGAGGAGGGGCGAGCAAGGGCAACCCTGTCGCGTCCCCCTGTTGATGTTAAAATTGTCGGAGAGATCCCCATTGATCAGTACCCTGGCGCTAGGGTTGACATAGAGCTGTTGGATTGCTGTAATAAATTTCACTCCTATACCACAGTTTGACATGGAGGCCCACAGGAACTTCCAGGAGACCCTATCAAACGCCTTCTCTGCGTCAAGCAGTATAAGCGCCATAGGGTCTCCTGTCGTCCCCGTGTAATCGAAGAGAGATATGGCTCTTTGCACATGATCAGTCGTGAATCTACCTGGTACAAACCCATGTTGTCTTTCAGACACTATTTTATGAATCAGTGGGGCAAGACGTGCTGCTAATAATTTGGAATATATTTTGGAATCCCCATTATTCAGTGTGATGGGTCGGTACGACCCCATTTCCTGGGGGTCTTTGTTTTTCTTAGGGAAAACCATTATTTTAGCTAGCGACCAGGATTTCGGTGGGTTCCCTCCCTGGAAGATGTATTGAAAGAGTTCTGTCAAGATAGTCCTAAGTTGTGGTGCAAACTTAATATAGAACTCAGTAGGGATCCCGTCCAGACCTGCAGCTTTCCCAGTAGCTAGGGAGTTCATAGAGAGTAGAATTTCCTCCCAACAGAGTGTGCTGTCTAATACCTCCTGATCTTCTGTTCCCAAACCCTCTGTGACAGATGGAGCTATATACCTTATGGGATCCTCACATTCATTCTCATCTTCGTGGTATAGCTTCTGATAAAATCCTTGGAAAGCCTTCCTAATATCTGAGGGATCCGACTTCAAACCATGCCCAGGGTCCATCATTTCTTTAATTAAAGTACTGGATGACTCTTCCCAAGTTCCAACAGCTAATTGGTGTCCCACTTTTTCGCTCAGTTCATACGTTCTTTCCCTGCGGGTGCTTGCTCTGACAATCGCTTTCTCGACTAGTATTTCAGAGATGTAGTTTTTGGCAATTGCCACCCTGTTTACTTCCCTGTCTGTTGCCTCGCCGTCCTGTACTGCCTTAATCAAATCTTCTTCTGCTCTCCGCAGATTTTGCTCTAGAGATATCATTTTTTGTCTTCCTGCTTTGTTATGTCGAAATGAGAATCGCATAGTTTCGCCCCTAACACAGGCCTTTAAGGTATCCCACACTGTTTCTAATGAAGTGGACCCCAAGTTATCCTCCAAAAAGTCTGGAATCCAAGTTCTCATATGCAGGCAATACTCTTCATTATTCAATAACGCTCTTTCAAAAGTCCAAATAATAACTGTGGGTCTATCAGCCCCCCTATAATGGTAAGTTCAAGTGGATTGTGGTCAGAGAGGATTCTAGGGTGTTTATCTATTTGGCAGACTGATTTTAGAGTATTAGACATAAACATGTAATCAAGTCTTACATGTCTTGAGTGTGGATGCGAGTAAGAAGTATATACAGGGTCTCCCGGGTGTTTCTCTGACCACCCGTCTATTAAGCCATGCAGCACACACATATCTTTCAAAGATTGAAATACTTTTCGTTTCCTACCCTGGAATTTAAACACTGGGTCATATGACCAATCGCCTGGTAAATGAATGTTAAAATCTCCACACACAATCACGGGGAGAGGCCAGTGTACCAGTTCATTGGATACCTTAATTAGAACGTCCGGGTCATCACTAATATTGCCGTATACTGTGCATAATGTCAGCTTGCTTTTCCCTTTTTTATAACAGCACTCAGTTGTCGCATATCGCCCAAATTTGTCTGCGATTGAACGCGAGAACTGCATCCCCCCTCCTTTTGTTAGAATGGCCACCCCCCTCGTGCATGACCCTTGCATTGTGGCAGAGATAAGTCGATATCCGAGTGCTTTCAATAAGTATTGCTGTGACCCCTCGATGTTAGTCTCCTGAAGACAAATAATGTTTGCACCAGACAGTTTAAGTCCTTCAGCCACTTTCTGCCTTTTCTTTAAGTCGTTCAGGCCACAGATATTAAAAGAAAGCATTTTTAATTTAGCCATCGTGACCTTTCAGAGTCACTGGATGAGTTATGTGTGATCCCTGAATACAACCTTCCCTCCTGCGTCTCCATTCCTTTTTTCCCCCTGTAAACACCCTGTGCCCATTGTAGAAATCCCGGTCCCTGTCCTCCCCCACCCCTCGTCCCTCCCTCCCACCCTCCCACCCCCCACCTTTTTTGAAGCTGCCAGGCTCAACCTGAGCCTGTGTGATGACGTCTGACTAACCTACCCCACACCACCTCCCTCTCTTATGTTCAGTTTTGGACCCTACCTGGCCTCAAAAGTTATTAACATTCCTAAATTATAACAAAGCATACCTTGCTAACCGCCCGAGAACTAATATTGAACTAATATTGATTCATGAATTGGACCACAGTGCATACACAATAATACATCCAAAAAAAAAGATAACTTGATGTTTTTTAAATCCCAGCATAGCCACACTGATCTTTAGTTTTCATTTGCTTTAAGCAGTGTCATAATGGTTCATAGCAGTAAGTTCATTACTATGTTCTCCCTGCCGCACTGTTCTTCTCCAGGGTAATATCCTTTAGGGCCTGCTCTGCCTGAATTTCTGAGGTAAAAAACATGGTCTTGCCCTGTGAGATTACTTTTAGTTTAGCGGGGTTTTGTAGATAGGCTGAAGCCCCAGCTTTTTGGAAGGGCGTTATCAGCTGTCGTAAGCGCTAACGTCTCTCTACTGTCGCATGCGCGAAGTCTGGCTTGGCGAAAAAGGAATAGCTCCCCCAGTTCCATTTCTTGTTAGGCCTAGCCAGATCATAGACCGCCTGTCTAAGTAAAAAGTTGCCGAAGAAAACCAGGATAACATGGAGAAACGCCTGGTCTCCTCTAGGGTGCTGGGAAGTGAAAAGGGGAATCTGTGCACCCGCTGTATCTCTCTGTCCCAGTCCCAGTGTGTAGGCTTGGGAAACGCTTTTTTAAATAGATCGATTGTGAACGCCCTGATGTCATTCCCCTCACTATTTTCTGGGATGCCTAGGATCCTTAGGTTGTTTCTCCGTTGGCGATTCTCTGCCTCTTCCATCTTCCACATTATATCCATAACAGTACTGTCCTGTGAGGTCACCTGAGTTTTGAGAGTTTCAACTGTGTTCTCAAGTATCTCCGTGCGGAGTTCCACCATGCTCAGTCTTTCAGGAATGTCCGTGCATGTTTTCCCAACTTTCCGCACTGTGCCTTGGATTTTTTTTCCCGCAGCTCTAGCAATCCGACTCTCCGCCTTGACTTCTTTTTGAAATGAGCTCAGGGACTGAAATATCATTGCCATTGTCGGTTCCATAGTATCGTCGTGAGCATTGCCTAGATTCTGGGCTCTCTGCAACCTTGTACTTTCTGTGGTTGAATCTTTCCCCCCTGTTGTGCAGAGTGGCTGTGTATCCGAATAATCCCACCTAAGGTCATGCTCTTCCTCCGTATCTTCTTGCAGCCTTGATCTTTGCCCTCCGGACACCCTTTTTGATCTTCTTATTTTTTTTGTTACTATCTTGTTGGGTTTCGTTACTTGTTGAGGACTCCTCGCCACCCTCTCCGCTACTATCACTGGAAAGATGTGTGTCCTCTGACCCTCCTGATTCCTCATTCACAGAATAAAAGTTCTCTACAGGGTCTGCAGATGCATAGCCTGTTTCCGTCTCTGTTTCAGTTTCTGTAGTTTCAACATTGCCACTGTTAATCGCGTTAATCTCCTTGGTTAACTGCTTAGTCGCCAGTGGGTTATTTACCCCCTTTACTGCCTCCCATGGGGTGTCATCCAATTTATCACCCGTGCATACTACGGTGTTAAATCCAGTGGTTTCCAAGCTTGAGCCCCAAGATTTTTGCGCTTCGCTACTGGCCACCGTACTTGTGACTGTTATGCCTATAGTGCCTTTGTTATCTTTGTTATCTTTAGCTGGCGTCGGTTCATCCATAACCCCTGACCCCGACATTTCAACCACGTTCTCGGTTTCAATTGTCATACTATGGTCTGGCACGGGGTTCCCCTCAACTCAACTACAGAAGCATTACCCAAGACCTTACTAGGTTTGCCTGAGAAGAGACTCATGATAGCTGCCTGTTTTTAATCTTTCAGAGGGGCAGGGAAGTTGGATGGGTTCCCTGCTGGAGGTTTAGTGTTTCTATTCCAGAGTTTTTTCTTACCCGTATCCACTGCAGGTTCGCGCTGATCCTTCTGCGACTTGTTCTCTAGTTGCGGGGTTGTCGCTGTTGTCACAGGAGCCGGTACAGTTGAGCGTGTCTTGCTCCGCGCTCCACCTCGGGCTGCCATTGCTCTCCACGAGGGCTCTTCCGCATTCCTAGCATGCCTCTCGTTCTCCGTTTCCTTGGTTTCCAGGTGCCTGCTACGATTGCTAGGCAACCGGCCACGCACTTCACTTTCTCCCCAGCCAGGGATGATGGACAGTAGGAGCCGCGTTAGTGCCTCCCAGCGCTGACTGCAGTCCGAGGATCGATGCCGCTTGCTTCTTGCTGCCACAATGTTGCCGCTCGATCGCCTCAGCTCACGCCAGCAACAGTAGCGGGTTCCCAACATCCGAAGCCAGGGCCCAGGGTGCCTTTACACGGACAGCAGGGCGGTTCAGGATGAGGTGGTGTAGAGGTGAGTTACAGGAGATCTCACTCAGCCGCCATCTTGCTTGAGGCAAAGTGTATTTCCACTGTTTCCTCTGATTGCCAATCCTCCATAGAATACTGATTATTTCGTTGATCAAAATAATTTTCTGACCTATTTTTTCTGGTGCTTGAGCTTGTTGTAGCTGCTGTCGGGGACTGGAGTCCCCCGGCTAGCATTCACTTGTCCCCTTCCTCTCCCACTAGCAGCTAAAATAGGACATTCAGAATGCCAATGTCCTTTCTCCTTACAATAAGCACATTGATCCACCCCTAGTGTAGTTTGTCTACGCGGTGGCCCTACTGGAGGTGTTTGTCTGAAATTCTGACCATAGGTTTGACCACTACCTTGATCGTGGGGTCCATAGGCCTGGGCCATCATTACCTAAGTTTTCTATTCTTTTAGTTTTCCTTCTTTCCGTTCTTGCTCAGTGGTCACCTGATTCTGATAATACTGAGCCATATCTAATATAGCTTTCGGGGTTACCGAAGCCCGGGTACTGTCAGGATGTTTTAAGCGAACTGATACCTCAGGAAGTAAGTTTCCCACAAATTGATTTACAGATAAATGCGCACCGAAGGTGTAGAAGTATCTTGCCCACTAAAATCGTGAAACACTTCCTCAAATCGAATAAAGAAATCAGGGACGGCCTCTCCCTGTTTTTGTTTACAAGCAGTGAGAAGTGCCCAATCTATTTTCCTTGCAAGAACCATCGTTTTTATATAAGTAAGTATGTTACCAGGAAAATCCAGTATGAGCTGACTATGTTTCTGACCAGGTTTCCTATCCCTGTCGGCCGCTATGATGGCAGTCCAGTCTCCTCCTAAATCAGCATCATGATCCTGTTTCCGAGTAAGTCGCCACATATCCGGTGGCAGGATCATACCAAAAACATATCAATATCAGCTAAGGGTATGACACAGGAATCAATGGCTGCCTGTACATCATCATAATATCCTCTAGGGTTTTTCCGTATGTCTGGTAAGGAGGCTTTTAAAGTGAGTACATCTGTCCTTTTCCAGGGCGTATATATCGAAATTGTACAAAAAATGGGCTCTAGCATTGTGACTATTAGGGTCATCATTATCTGCATTCCCTCTTCTAGGAATGAACTGTGGCGCAGCTTCCCTCATGGGTCTTATTCAAGGAGAGGAAGAAAGTTCATTACGATATCCAATTATTGTTGCTATGGCATTGTTAAGTCTACCTACAGGGAAGACTCCTATCTGACACTGTTGATTAATAGCTCTAACTTCATCGGGACCATTCTGTCCTGTAGTCATCTCCCTCTGAACTATAAGTTGATGAGAAAGCTTATTTACCAGACAAAGAAGCTCGCCCTCTGAAAAATCCTGTATCTGACCTATCATTTCTCCTACCTCCTTTATCTGAATTAATTAACCAATTTATTACTATCGACCTTATTGTGTCCTGACGCAACTGAGGTACAGTAGAACAAAGAATTTGAGGGATCGAGACAGATAGAGAAAGTATGGGATCATCAGTCATTTCAGGTGCAGTGGCCTATGATGGGGGTGCAGTGGCTTGGGATGGAGGGGGTAAGGGATGTACTGGTACTGGTTGGAAAATAGTGAGCTGGACAACCGCGGGCAAAGGAGGTGGAATCGGAGGTACAGGGGGAACGACATTTGGTGGTCAGGGGAAAGAGGTGTTAAAGGTTTTATATAGGGGTGGGGGTCGTTCAATCAATAATCTATCAATATCTGAATCCACATCTTCTTGGTGGATTTGTGCTGTTACTGTTTGTCTGACTATATATTCCTTAGATATTAGCAATCTATGCTCTTGATCTAACCATTCCTTCTTCTCCTGAACTTCCTTACCCTTCAATTCCTTATACTTCTGATACTCTGTCTTCCTTTCTTGTTTCCTTTGTACTTTATCCACCTTGACCTGCCACTCCTTTACTTCTTTCCTCCACATACACAAACTGTCAAACATAGCTGGCCTAACTTTCTTTAAAAACAATAGTTTCTTTAAATACTCGAGTTTGTGAGGGTTCAATGTCCCCTCTAATGACCAGTGCAACTGGGGATCCCCTTTTGTATATTTGTTCCACAATGCATTATACATGATGGGACAAATAACATATTTAGCGTACCTTCTGGTGGTGCCGGTTGACTTGCTTCCAAAATGCTTTGCTTATTGCAGCAGCAGCAACAAAACATCCAACGTGTGCTAAATACAGGCATGTTATATAAGATATAAAAACTTATAAACAGAGAGAAATGAAAAAATATTGTCACATTAACATTAACTATAAGAAAAAGTGTTAATCTATATCAAATAGCAAGTTCCAAAGAAGATTCAAAACAAATTCCAACCAGATTCCAACAAAATTCCAAACAAATTCCAGACAAATTCCAAGTAACAAAATGAACCGGTTCAATACAAATCTACCTTATTCGTAGTCTTCAACTCCCACCTGTCGATCCTCCCTGATCCAAAAGAATGACAGTCCAAGGGCCCCAGTCAAGGTTAGCAGCCGCAAGGAAGATCAGAGTCGGAGAGCTGAAAAATCACCTTGAACACGATAACTAGTCTCTTCAGGTGGTGCGCTCCTCAGTGAAGTTTGTCTTACCGCCACGATCTCCTTCCCCGGTCCGACTGCAAGACTTTGATGGGGCCCCACGTTTGGAAACCAATTTGTGGAAGCGGATTATTGAAAACCCACTGGTGCAGGGTCACCCTTAGTCCATGGTTTCTTAACAAGTAAGGAGGAATCAACACTGGAGTGAAGTACAAACCAAGATTCATTTATTAGCATTCATGAATGGGGGCTCATCCGACAAGCACCATAGAGATACTCTAGGAGGAAGCTCACCGAACGATGATTACATGGGTTTTTATAGCAAAAGATCACAAACAAGGGACACCCAGAGGTAAACAGAGCTTTGGGAAGAACACACACATGAGATAACGGTAAGAATTGACAGCCTTGGTGTCTTATGCAATTGTTGCGTCTTAAGGCTGCACAACAAGATATGCTATCTGAGTTAACTTTACTTGAGGCTTTACCATTGTCTGAAAAACCCCGAGCAGACACCAGCTGTTCTTTTGCGCTGACACTGCATGTATACACAGTCTACAATGCCCCATTCTAGATTCTTTTCTCATGTTTATACAGATGCGGTGTCAAGGATAGAGCCGGACTGGAAGTAGGGCAGGGTGAAAAACGGATGAGGCATAGCTTAATCAAAAAACGAGAGAATCAGATTTTACATTTTAACAGAGTCATGATTGTAAAAGTGTAATTTTAAAAAAAAAGTTGATATACTTTGCATGTGAGTATATAGGAACATTTATTTCACAAACACAACCTAGCTTTTCAGTTAAAGGAGTGTTTGTCAGTAGGTTAGACCGGCCACCCTCTCCCACTAGCCTCTGTCAGTTTGATCTACTCCCAGTTAAAGGACAGACTCTCCCCTCTCACACGGAGAGCAAAGAGCTTGTGGGTACTATTAGTTGCTTAGGGAGAGCCACTGCAAGTGTGGATGCAGTCTTTTATCGGTTGCCTGTCTGTGAAAAGCAAGATCTCACAAGGGATAAGGTGAGTGGTGGTTCAAGAGCATCACCTCCATTCCCCCTCCCTGTGGTCAGTGGAGACCAACAGTGCAGGAAAAATGAAGGCAAGATGGCACCAGCCAGGACTACGAGGGACCCAGTCAGGTTTACAGAGGAGGGACCCCCACTGACCAAATTGGTCACTGGGAAGAGCGTTCTTCCCCGCGAGCCCTGATTAGCCAGCAGTATTGGCCTAACATTGTATTTTTAGTAAGTATACAGACACTTACGATCCACACACCTTAGCGCGTGTGTAGGTATCATTAAACGTTCCACGTGGCATTATATTTTTTTGCCGCTCACTTATTTTCACTTTCCGGTCCTGAAGAAAGCCCTTGCCATTGTTTTTATGAGCTGAAACATGTAGACCACTACACATCCAGCAACTCATGGTAAATAATGCCAAGTTAGTTGCACTAGACATAGAATTTTCGTTTTGAACCATATCCTGAGCCGCCACTATTAAAGTTATTTGGCAAGGATTCTCAGAGATATTCTTAACTTTTAATATTTCACCCCACATCACATCTATGCACCACACCGGCTCCACTGTAGTCAGGCGTCGTAACACAACCGGGAGGCATTCGGCCCCCCGGTTGGGACCCCGATGATGAAGCATGGCACCAACCAGGTTGGTGTGTGAGGGGTCTTTTAAGAACCCCTAATGGGTCCATGTTCTTACTATCCACAGTGATCTAATCACATACACACAGTGGGTCCGTCCACATTGTTTAAGCATTGGAGTAATCTGGGGACGGGACGTACCCCCTTTATTCCTCCCTAGCTTTCCCCCTCCTTGATTGTGTATAGACTGTATATGACCTCTTCACTTGAGAAAGCAGTTTATCATTGTCCTCCAGAGCACTGGCTTTATTGCATAGTCTTGGACTGCTCTGATATCTGAACAGTGAAAAAACGTAATTTGTATTTCATTAAATGCCCTCATACAGAAATCATCAACCACGGTATGGTACATAAAGGTTAAGCACCGGAAAGGATAGCTTGTTACAAATCTCACAAGTTGAATCCTGACATTTCCAGATTATTATTTTTTATAGGCATGTATTTTTTGGAATGATCAAATAAATTCTCTGTGTTAGTTACACCAACAATCTGATCTTGGGCAATCATAGGTGGTGGTTTATTGATAGTTTCTCTCTCCTCGAGGCAGTAATGGGATAAGACGTCCACTTTTTAGTTATCAATTCCAGGGTGAAAGGTGATAATGAAATCAAACTCTGCTAAGAACAACATCGACCTTAATTGTCTGGGTGACAGTGCTCGAGCACACCTGGGAAACTGGAGGTTATGGTGGACGGCAACAACTGTATCTGAAAGTTTTGCCCCTGCAAATAATGTCTATATTCCTTCAAAGCCTGTTGAATAGCCAGCAGCTATTGTTCAGCTATGTTGTAGTTTGTTTCAGTTGGTAAAATGTTTAGACAGATATGCCACAAGAAGCAATTGTCCATTCTCACAATTCCGCTGACAAATAATTGCTCCAATGACTCCATCAAAGGTATCTGCCTCAACTATAAATGGTTTAGAAGAGTCTGGATAATACATAATTGGAGTGCTAATGAAGGCCTTTTATAAGTCCTGAAAAGCCTGGTATTGCTCTTGTGTCCATGCAAATGGTACCCTCTTTTTACGCAGTTTAGTAATGGAGGTGACTATAGAAGAAAAACAAGCATTGGCATAGCCAATAGGTCTCGCCTTTGGGACCTTATAAGCTTTTAGCCTTGCAGCACTCTATCCTGGGTGCTGTGCCTCCAGGGTTTGAATAGCTATACAATTACTATACACTGGGTCATGTAGTCTGATTTAGGAATAGAAATAGAGCCAGCAAATAGAAAGCCCAAAAATGTGTTTGAGGTTGCAGGCCTACCCTTGGGCTATTTTCTCCATAATAATGAGAATACCTTCACTCATTACCTGGAGCAATTCTGCAGCCAGGGTGTTTTCCCGCACAATTATAAGTTTGCTGTATTTGCCACATAAACCATCATCTGCAGATTTTTACAAGAAATGTTTTGTTTCTAGTGCAAACATAGTGTTTCCACACAGTGAAGGCCCTTCACAAAGGTTTACTGGTCACCTTTCCGTAGCTTGTTAATGTACTTGGGTGCTAAACTGGTACTAATTAGTTGGCAGCTTTACTCAGAAAGTGTTAACATGTGCAAAATTAAAAAAATAACTAAGTAATACTAACGAAATCTGAGGAATTGTTTGCTTTTCTTGCTGCATAATATAGTCAACCCTCCCGCATAATGTGGTCATCTCCTGCTGCATAATTCCAACGCTCCTGCCTGTAGCCTAGGATATCCCACTGGAATTTACGACTGAACAATAAAAGAGTGATGGAGAACCATACTTCCCTGAAATCATGCTCGCTTTTTTCCACAATCTAGCTTTATTTGTAACAGGACAGAGAACAGAAGGCCTTGCCACAGTGCATTAATAATAAAACAATGGTAGTTATATTACAATACCAAGGAAATAAAGGTTTCAATACACTGTTTTAGAAATGGTATTGTGTTTAAATTGTGTGCACATTTGCTGCTGGGATGTCATGAATGGCGTCCAGACGTCATCAGAAATTAAACTGAAAATGAAAAGAGAAAAATAATGGAAAAGCCTGAACAAGTCGAGGTGCTTGAGAAAACATTAATGCTCTGTCCGCTGTACCTCCGGAGATTCGGTGTTCAGAACCTCAAAAACATTCAAGGATCAAAAGAAAGTAATAGGAATGACTATTGTTCCTAGATAAAAGCTTTCTGTAGACAATTTTAGAAAAAAATGATTTATCAATAGCATGATGCGTGGCAGCTTAACTCGGCAGGCGGCCAACCCATGCAGAGACTGAGCCTGCCGGGACAGTAAAATGGTTGTAAATACTTCTGCACAAACACACCAAGAGTATTTTTTTTTAAAGAGTAAAGTAAGTAGAGCTTGGTTTATTTATATTTTTCCGCGAAATGGTACAATGCACTTCTCGGGACAAATTGAGTGCATCAAAATAACAAAAGGATAAAAAAGAATCAAAGAGTATCCCCAGTTCGAAAGATCAATGAAGCACATAATTTCTCTGCCCTTTGCCTCTCCCGCGCTCACAAGTGCTGGTAAATAAATGGGGAGCCCAGGGGCCTGGCCACGTAACTTGGACCCTGAAACTAAAATGCTGGCCTGCAGGACAGTAAAGACCAAAGAACATAACGGGAGCGGGATGGTTCTGGCTAACTTTATTATACATCCACATGTGCAGGAGAACAGGAAAATGGCTGCTCAGGGAATGATATCGCATCTGTGGTGGATTGTCACTCGGTTTTTCATGTCATGACATCCCTTACCAGATGAAGTGCGCTGATGTCATAAATGTTGATGTTGTTTAGTAGGTAGCTTTCGCTTTTGCCCTGCAGCATGGCTTCAGCGTCTTCTAGGTAGCCAGCTGCGCAAGCTGGCAGGAATTTGGCAGCCCCATTGAAGCAAACGGCCTGGGACTTAATATGGAGAATGGGAGGGGGGTGGGAATAAAGTTAACACGGACAAAGGCAGGGGGCGGGAAAAAAGTTAACACGGGCAACAGGAGGGGTGGGAAATAAGTTAACTCGGACAAAGGGAGGGCGCGGGAAAAAGTTAACACGGACAACGAAGAAGTTAACACTGACAACGGGTTTGGGACTAAAGGCAACACAATCTACGGCTAGAGGGGGAGGCAAAAAAGTTAACACAGATGGCCTCCATGATAACAGCAGTGCTCGGAGCTGGAAACCCAAGGCAAAAGAAAACAAGCATTTACGCAAGGCCTATTGCATTGGAAATGGGTGGGCGAGAAGGCATGACCGGGAGTGCGGGGGTTGCAAGGGGTCGAGAAGTCACGGACTGCGGGAGGGGGCAGGGTAGCAGGGAAGCACGGGAAGAAAATAGTTTTCGAAGTAAAGGGGCCAGTAGCCATTGAAGGATACAAATGACGACATGGCCATGAGGAGGGACCAACAAGCCTAAAATCAATCGGAAGGCAGTATTTAGGACCTAAGCCAACAAAAAAGATGGGCGGAGAGTGGGGGAGCTTCCATGCCATACTGAATACTGCATGCCTCACAAAGCAAGCAGCGCATGGGCGCTGCTGCTATAGGCTCGACCTAATGATCAATAAACCTCCTATAAAAATGTGCAAACCCCAAAAACGTTAACCAATTTTAATATTTTGAGGTTGTGGACAATCAGTAATGGCCTTAATCTTACGTGCAGCCATGGAGATGCCTTGAAGAGTTAGGATGAATCCTAAGAATTCCACCTTTGTAGTGTGAAACTCACATTTGGTGAATTTACAATAAAGTCCATGTTGTCTTGGATGATGTGCTCATTTTGGGACTGTGACTAGATAAGAATGTCTTTATTATATACAATAACAAATGTCAAAATATTGGAACACTGCATGAGCATTACATAATCCAAACGGCATCACACAGTACTCAAACAGCCAGTAATGGCTCCAAAAAGACGTCTTCCATTCATCTCCGGGACTAATGAGGACCAAATGGTATGCCCCCCCTTAGATCAAGTTTAGTATAGAAGTTAGCGTCTTTACCTTGATCCACCAGTACTGGAATGAGTGGAAGGGGGTACCGTTTTTTTTACAGTGATGTTATTGAGAGCTCTATAATCAATGCAGATTCAAAGCTCCCCACTTCTTTATGGGGTAAAGAATAAGGGTAAATCTGCTGCAGATTTTGATGGTCGAATAAATTCATTCAGGAGATACTTAGCTATATAACTCCATAGGTATATGTTCTCTTACTCCCACTACACAGCATTTCAGAACCAGGAATCAGATCAATTTGGCAATCATATGCCTGATGAGTGGGTAAAGTCTCTACCTGACTTTCACTGAAGAAGACATGAAGGTCTTCATATTCCATCGGCAAGGGTATATTTTGCACGGCAGCTGTTGATATGAAATGTGTCATCACTGGAACTCTGGTTGTCATAGGTCCTGCTTTTAGACACAATTTTAGAGAAGATTGGCAATACCAATTTAAGGAAAAAGACACATTCCTTTTAGCCCAGTCTAAGCCAGGATTATGAACCACTAAACATGGCATTCCTAAAATTATTCCAAATTGTGGTGAGTCAATGAATAGAAAACTTAGCTCTTTCTCATGATGTTGAGCTCAGTGGTAACAGGTCATGTGAACCAGTTGAGTCTGGTGAGTGATTGGACTGGAAGTCAACAAAGAACCGTCGATGGCCCTGACTGTTTCAGGTCTCATTTTCTTTATGGTAGGGATCTCTAGTTTTGAGCAATAGGTAGTACCTAGGAAATTGCCTGTGGCTGCAAGTATAGCATGTCTACAACAGCAACTTCTTCTTGTTTCAACTTTAGAGTGACATTCAAGATGAGATGTGGTACTGAGTACTGTAGGGTGTTAGTTGCTGATTGATCCAGAGTTGTTTCAGTCAAGCTCGAAGGGCCCTCCTGCTTATCCTTCAAGCTGGTTAGTTTTTCCACCTCTTTAGACACGGTGATGCTAACATTCTGCTTTAAGATTGGCTCAAGCCTTTGTTTTGGAGGAACTCTTCTGAACAAAGTGATCATTCTTTCCACAATACAGCCATGGATGTTCTTATGTCATAAAACGTTTTCTTCCACAGTAAGAGGACCACGGACACTACCTATTTCCATTTTTGTATTTTTGTTGTTGGAAGATTAGCAACCATGTTCCTGGAGCAAAAAAATAGATGCAAATTTCAGGCTGCCTCCTCTCACCTTTAGCCTATGGTCTAAGCATAGGGTCAAGTCAACCAAGTTACTACAATTTTGAGGTTGAGGATCAATCTGAGTTATGATGTATTTAGCTTGTCTCTTGAATCTCGATGAAACATTGTGGATCCTTTAGCTTCCGAACAGTTGGTTTCAGCAATCATGTGGTAAATTTTGCAGTGTATGCCGTCAGTTCTTATCTCCTTGTCTTAAATCTAACAATTCTCTATCTACTGATCCTGTGGCAATATGTCAATCAAACATTTTATAAAATTGCCTCTCCGGTTGTAAAGAAGAGGGGCATCAGAATTCAGGTACGATATCATAAAGGCTATATGTGACTGTGCGTCTGGAAAAGTTGTTGTTCAAACCATAAAATGGAGTTGTAGCTGGGTAAGGAAGGTCTGGTTTGAATTGTGTCCCCTGAAAACCTCTTTTGTGGAGCCAAAGTTACAGGAACCATAACTGAGGCCATCTGGGGAGTTCATACCACAGGTATTGATACAGGAGTTACTGGGCAGGCTCTAACTGTACTTAAATGATCCTGGATTGGTGCCACTTGAGTTGAAAGAGCTGAAGTTTCTGTGTGGGCCACTACCAGATCGTTCTACATCTTTGTGAGCATTCTAAACAAGCCCCCCATGGATGACATATGGAAAAGTTTGGTCAGGAGGAAGAAAGACCACTGGGCATCAGGCCCGGTTCCTCGGAAGCAATGCTCTCAAGATGCCCTCCTTCTGGCAGCATTGACTACCAGTTTTAAATTTACTAGAGAATTGATGTGGCCAAACTGGGTAAAGGGACATTAGGGTGGGTACTGCAGAGAAAGAGTCTTGGAAAGAAAATGGTTAGTCAACAATTCTTAGTTCTACTTTCACAAATAATTGTTTTTACATTACACACAAGAAATGCTGGTTGCTTCCACTAAGAGAGAAAAGTCTAAAGTTTCAGTTCCTTACCTTAAATAACACTAAGTTCTTGATATTCCAGAATCGAGACCTGTCACTGTTCTTTTCAGGGTTCATTGCAAGTTCCCACAACAAGCCTATATATCCAAAGAGAAATATGTACTGAGGGGGAACTAGGAGTTAGTCCACAATGTGTCTCCTGTGCTTTGGTTGGTTAATCTCCCTTCACCAACCACTAGCGTAGACCTTAATGTGTCCCCAACCAGAGTGCTGTTTTTTCCTAATTTGCCAGAGGAATTTCTGCTGAAGTGCCAGAAGGCAGTACCCCATCCAAACATCTGTAGAAGGTGAGCAGGGATGAAAGCACACAGTTGGAGTACAAGGGGGCAGGAAACACATGCTGCCTTGATCTGTAGGAAGACCAGAACATGTTCCTCATTGTGGTAGCTCCTTTCAAAACCAAACATGAATAGCAAGTGCAGCTGAAAGGACGCAATCTTTTTAAATAGAGGTGTCATCTCAGAAGGCGGTGACCTCAAGCATGTTCCGGAACTTGCACCTGCTGCCAAAGGGAAACAACAATGAAGTCATCAGAGTCAGCACAAACAGATGAGTCGTTAAGGTTAGCAGGTCATTTGAGCATGTTCCAGACGGACACCTGTTGCTAAAGGGAAACAATAATAAAATCACCAGAATCATCACAAACTAATGAGTCGTCAGGGTCAGGGGATCATTTGAGCATGTTCCAGACAAACACCTGCTCCTGAAGGGAAATAACAATGAAGTCACCAGAGTCAGCACAAACAAATGAGTCACACAGTGAAGCCCCCCATCGGCATCAGTGCCAAAGTACACAAAACAACAACAACATAGCCATCACAGCATTACAACTCATCTTGCAGTTCAAGCAAAAGAACATAATCGACACAAACATGCCAATGAGATGGACTTTTAATCCTTGTTCTAATACTTGCGGCAAGGAGATTTCATGTTTGTGACACTCCATGTCCAAGCAATGCAACAATAATAATCATTTTCTATTTGCTACAAGGTTTGTTCCACAAACTCTTAGATAATTTAAAATACCTCCTTCTATTTAGATAATTTCATAGGTGGCTCCCTAAAAATTACTTTAAAAAATCGTGATGGAGTTACATTTTCCATTTTGAAGAGACACAATACATTCCGTTGAAACAAAAAATAAAAAACAGAACATGTTCCCTTGCTCAACTATTTATATGCACAATTATCTTATTTCATCTTACTTCACAATACCAACAGGCCAACATGATGGCAGTCGGATCGCACACCGAGAGGCCGTCAGTGTCTGTCCGACCGCCAACAGTCCTTTGGTCCAACCAACGGACTACATTTCCAGCAGTCAGACCCACTGCAGACTGATTGAAGACCGCTGCCTCGGACAGAATCATGAAATGCCGACAGGGCGGCAGTCAGAATCATATTCCCGAATGGCGCAGTGCCAAGACAGGCACCGCCGTCGGGATTACAATATCCCTTTCCAACAGTCTTTTCATGTCCGGAAGACCACCAGGAAAAGGCTGTCAAAAACGAAATTTGGGCCCCCAAACAGGGCCCCCGTCCATTGGGGGACACTGTAAAGTGGCCCTGGGGGCACCTCCATGCACTGTGTGCCATGCACGACATGGTGCATTGCACATGGTCCATGGACGTGCAGGAGGTGCTCCTTATCACGGTGGCAGTTGCTGCACCCTTTTCCTTGGCCGCAGCACAAGCTGCCATGATAAGAAGCACTTTCTAACTACCAACACAGCAGTCCGATCGTAATACGGCAGTTGGACAACCATCTGCTTGTCTGGCAGTCTCCTGACTGCCGCAATAGCAGGTAGCGGTCCGCTGGCTACCATCGTAATTGGCCCCTAAGTGTATACAGTAGAAATATATATTTCATAAAGACCTTCCACTCCTCTATAAATACAAGTTCTCCTTAAAGGTATATAGGCAACTTGTAGTAGACATTGTGATAATAACCAACTGATGTTTCCTTCAACTCGGATTTCAGAAGATCAGAAGATCAGTAGATGTGAATGGCTTCAGCCATGGTCAACTGGTGTACTTTTATAGATGCAGCCTCCGTGTTTTTTTTAATATCACCAGCTTGTTTCACTGTCAAAGTTCTAACCCATTCATGCTACAAAAAACTGTGTAGTAGCTGGATACAATACTACATGGAGTGTGTGGTTGTGCAGATCTCCGCCCACTCACTCCTACGTTTTCTCATTACTATGATGCACTACTCCACAGCAGGTCCCGGCCCAGGAAAGACATGGCTTAGCAGTTTGGGCTGGACTGTTCCCATGAGGCACAGGGTCAAGACTGATTTGCATATGGCCATGTCTGAACTGGGGTGGTGTGGAGTGCAAAAAAACGACGGATTTAGGCCCAGATCTCTGTACTGGGGTGAATGTATGACATTGTTCTGCATTCTGTCCATCAACTGTTGTTTTTGCATTTGTCATCCCGAGTGGGATGGGTATGCTCAGACGTGAGTCCCATGCTCTCCACACCACTGGAGTCAAGCTATCCTGGCTGAAGACGGCTGATAGCCAGAAACCGGTCCTAAGATGCTTGATTCTGGTCCAGGAAAGACATGGCTTAGCAGTTCGGGCTGGACTGTTCCCATGAGGCACATGGTCAAGGCTGATTTGCATATGGCCATGTCTGAACTAGGGTGGTGTGGAGTGCAAAAAAAAGATGGATTTAGGCCCAGATCTCTGTACTGGGGTGAATGTATGACATTGTTCTGCATTCTGTCCATCAACTGTTGTTTTTGCATTTGTCACCCCGAGTGGGATGGGTATGCTCAGACGTGAGTCTCATGCTCTCCACACCACTGGAGTCAAGCTATCCTGGCTGAAGACGGCTGATAGCCAGAAACCAGTCCTAGGATGCTTGATTCCGGTCCAGGAAAGACATGGCTTAGCAGTTCGGGCTGGACTGTTCCCACGAGGCACAGGGTCAAGGCTGATTTGCATATGGTCATGTCTGAACTGGGGTGGTGTGTAGTGCACAAAAACGATGGATTTAGGCCCATATCTCTGTACTGGGGTGAATGTATGACATTGTTCTGCATTCTGTCCATCAACTGTTGTTTTTGAATTTGTCACCCCGAGTGGGATGGGTATGCTGAAACGTGAGTCCCATGCTCTCCACACCACTGGAGTCAAGCTATCCTGGCTGAAGACGGCTGATAGCCAGAAACCGGTCCTAGGATGCTTGATTCCGGTCCAGGAAAGACATGGCTTAGCAGTTCGTGCTGGACTGTTCCCATGAGGCACAGGGTCATGGCTGATTTTCATATGGCCATGTCTGAACTGGGGTGGTGTGGAGTGCAAAAAAACGATGGATTTAGGCCCAGATCTCTGTACTGGGGTGAATGTATGACATTGTTCTGCATTCTTTCCATCAACTGTTGTTTTTGCATTTGTCACTCCGAGTGGGATGGGTATGCTCAGACGTGAGTCCCATGCTCTCCACACCACTGGAGTCAAGCTATCCTGGCTGAAGACGGCTGATAGCCAGAAACCGGTCCTAGGATGCTTGATTCCGGTCCAGGAAAGACATGGCTTAGCAGTTCAGGCAGGACTGTTCCCATGAGGCACAGGGTCAAGGCTGATTTGCATATGGCCATGTCTGAACTGGGGTGGTGTGGAGTGCAAAAAAACGACGGATTTAGGCCCAGATCTCTGTACTGGGGTGAATGTATGACATTGTTCTGCATTCTGTCCATCAACTGTTGTTTTTGTATTTGTCACCCCGAGTGGGATGGGTATGCTCAGACGTGAGTCCCATGCTCTCCACACCACTGGAGTCAAGCTATCCTGGCTGAAGACGGCTGATAGCCAGAAACCGGTCCTAGGATGCTTGATTTCGGTCTAGGAAAGACATGGCTTAGCAGTTCGGGCTGGACTGTTCCCATGAGGCACAGGGTCAAGGCTGATTTGCATATGACCATGTCTGAACTGGGGTGGTGTGGAGTGCAAAAAAACGATGGATTTAGGCCCAGATCTCTGTACTGGGGTGAATGTATGACATTGTTCTGTATTCTGTCCATCAACTGTTGTTTTTGCATTTGTCACCCCGAGTGGGATGGGTATGCTCAGACCTGAGTCCCATGCTCTCCACACCACTGGAGTCAAGCTATCCTGGCTGAAGACGGCTGATAGCCAGAAACCGGTCCTAGGATGCTTGATTCCGGTCCAGGAAAGACATGGCTTAGCAGTTCGGGCTGGACTGTTCCCATGAGGCACAGGGTCAAGGCTGATTTGCATATGGCCATGTCTGAACTGGGGTGGTGTGGAGTGCACAAAAACGATGGATTTAGGCCCATATCTCTGTACTGGGGTGAATGTATGACATTGTTCTGCATTCTGTCCATCAACTGTTGTTTTTGAATTTGTCACCCCGAGTGGGATGGGTATGCTGAGACGTGAGTCCCATGCTCTCCACACCACTGGAGTCAAACTATCCTGACTGAAGACGGCTGATAGCCAGAAACCGGTCCTAGGATGCTTGATTCCGGTCCAGGAAAGACATGGCTTAGCAGTTCGGGCTGGACTGTTCCCATGAGGCACAGGGTCATGGCTGATTTTCATATGGCCATGTCTGAACTGGGGTGGTGTGGAGTGCAAAAAAACGATGGATTTAGGCCCAGATCTCTGTACTGGGGTGAATGTGTGACATTGTTCTGCATTCTTTCCATCAACTGTTGTTTTTGCATTTGTCACCCCGAGTGGGATGGGTATGCTCAGACGTGAGTCCCATGCTCTCCACACCACTGGAGTCAAGCTATCCTGGCTGAAGACGGCTGATAGCCAGAAACCGGTCCTAGGATGCTTGATTCCGGTCCAGGAAAGACATGGCTTAGCAGTGCGGGCTGGACTGTTCCCATGAGGCACAGGGTCAAGGCTGATTTGCATATGGCCATGTCTGAACTGGGGTGGTGTGGAGTGCAAAAAAACGATGGATTTAGGCCCAGATCTCTGTACTGGGGTGAATGTATGACATTTTTCTGCATTCTGTCCATCAACTGTTGTTTTTGCATTCCTTCCTCATCTTGCACGTGATGAATGATGTGCCAACACCACTGAATCTGGTGAAACATATCATCTTCACCACACATTATTCATGCTATCAGCTTGTGAAGGCTTAGTACGTGTCACAGGTAATCCTTTACGCCTTCCACCCTAGCTGCTTTTGAAAATATAACATGCCTCATTGGTGCCCCAATGTTGACATGTACCCTGAATATTGTGTTGCACAGCAGTAACCCATAACATTAAAATCAGTGACTTACCAGTCATTTTCAAAACCACTGTTTACCAGCAAATATTTTCTTCAATATATTTTCCTTGGCGTTGCTATTAACTAGTCACCAGGGCTCGTTTCAAACTGGAATATCAATTAAAACAGGCACAACTTCTTAATCTCTGCAGCCCATTTAAACACCGACAATGCACTTTTGTTGTGACATACTGACCTCCACTTGTTGCCAGTGTGACGAGATGGAAACATGACAATACTTCAAGTAAAGCCAAGTTCATATTTAATGTCACCTCAGCCACAAACTTCTCCTCAAATAATTGTCTGTTACAGAACTTTCAAAATCGAAAAGTCCATCATAGGATGGATCGTACTAAATGGCTAAACATTAACAGGTTGGTGCAGAACACAAAGAGCAAACATTATTAGTACATGTTGAGCCACAGCCTGCTTACACTGGCTTTAGCCTTCATTAGGCGAGCCCAGCCAAGACCAGGGAAATGGTTCCAATCAGAAAAAAATGGTCTCTCTGTAGAACACCCAGAATCACTATTTGATCTGGAAAGAGTGCTGCTTCATTCTTTGCTGTAATAAAACCCTGATGTTGAGTTCAACATGAGTGCAAGTGCAGTCAGAGACTTGAGGATTCACTAAAGAAGTGAAGGTGCACTGGCAGCATCACTCCTGCCACTGTGTCAGTGCCTTTGCAGGCGGAAACGGTACTTCCATAAGGTACATAGAAAAAGCTATCATAGAAAATCACATAATGGAGTCAAAACATTACTCAAAAAATCCCTCACACTGTTCCTGTGTGAAGGGGGCACCTGCAAAGTTAGACTCAATAGTTGACTTCGGGCCAGATCTACTAAGATTGGATTCGCAAAATTTGTTTGCAATTTGCACAACAAATTTTGAGAATCATATGGTATTTTGCGAACTGAGCTTTGTAGTAATAGGTTGGTTCACAAAATACCAAATCACAGTGGTTCATAATTCGACTTACCTCACGAATATTCAGGAGGTAGGTTGCAAACTGCGACCCACTACCATTCGCTGCATCACAGAGATGGTGGTTTGCTGGGATCAGCTGACCACCACGCTTTTAAACAAAAGCAATCTTTTTTTTATGTAGCCATTTTCCTTATAGGAAAACAGGATGCATTTAATAAACAGAAAAGTTAATTAAAACAATTGTTTAAGAGTAGGCTTTGGTCCCATGGTCAAAAACCCATTCTTTTGGAGCATCAACTGGTCCTTGGGAAAATGTTTTTTTGACCATTCACAAACAGGAAGGAGTACCTGGCGGACCAATTCCCATTTGCCAAAGGGTTAACACTTGTTTCAGCAGTCAATAAAATATTAATGGTTGTGCAACTGGATTTTGGTTGCAAAATATTAATACATACCATAAGAAATCACTATTTGCAAGGGGTGACCTAAAAATGACCCTTCCAAATAGTGATTCCAAAATATTTCTTTAACAACTTGGAGCCTGATTACGAGTTTGGCAGTGCGGGAGTGAACCGCCATGCCAGCCGCCCGCTTCTGCACTGTCAAACCTGTAGTCGGGCCACCAGACAGATTATGAGTGTTTTTCGTGTCTGGCAGGCTTTTTTGGGCAGTCCCACAGCTGTGCCTCTGAAAATGGGCACCACAATGGGAATGGCAAAAAAGTTCCAGCACGGCATGTAAAGTCCATGCTGCACAGGAACTGGGGTGCATGCACACAGAGGGCCACAACATGCACCCCATGGCCCGGAGGCAACTTTGTTTCCTCTCTGCCGCAGTTTTCATGGAGGAGAAACCGCCATGAAAACCATGGTGGAGAGGAAACTTGTAATATGCTTTGCTGGACTGCAGCAGTCCAACCAAGCATATAGCTGCCTCAAAACCACAGCGCGGCCGTCCAACCGCCCTATTTGTAATAGGGCAGTCAGAGCACCGATCCTCAGACCGCCAGACTCGTAATTAGGCCCTTAGTGATTTGGTAACATGTTCACCAAAAGACGTTTTTGTGTCTCAACGCACCTGATAGACCAAATTGCAGAGGGTTGTGACCAGAGAACGTCCCATAGTCCCTGGAGTGTTTCTCAGTGTATCGGGTCCTCTCCAGTATTCAGTTTATGACTAGATACGTTTTATGTTATCTTCTTAATATTTACTTAGTGGATTTTTTTATGTTAGGGACACGCTTTTAAAGGTTTTAGCAATTGTTTCATATCCGAGTAAATGTGCATTTTAAGAAATCGCTAAAACGCTGCAGCCAGGGAGATTGAATTTTTCATATATATATAAGCCTTATTTGTGATGATCCAAAAAAATGGGTACAGCGCTGCAAGAACAGGTGTGTTTTCAGTTTGGAGAAAACATCTTGGGATACGAAAATGACTTGACAGCTGGTGAATATAAAGACTGAGGCTGTGCCAGGTGCGTATTTTCTTGTTGTGATTATGCTAAAGCTCAGATTCCATTGATCGTATTCTCTTACAAAGTAATATCAGGAAAGAACGACTATTATTTTACAAGAACTATATTACTAAATCAGGCTCATCTTTAATCACATCGCTTTTACACATTATTCATAATTCTGCCGGCCTCAGTGGTCACCGTACGCAGCAGTATACACATTTTGAGGCAATGTAATGATCAAATCAACCGATCGTTATACGAGGTACAAATGACATTAACGTCACAGAGGCTATGCTGTTATCATAGCTTTATTGCACGAAAACGCCTCAGCTGAAGTCATGTCACAAGACCTCATAGTCCTAAAACTTACTTAAATTTACGGTCATTACTTGAGCTTCATAGATGGCACAATAATGATGAAAGCACTGGATTTAGTAAAAATTATCATCATTTGAAAATATTATTAGCTGTTCCTTGATTCAGAATGGCAGGTTTACCTATTTATGCCAATCTGGGATACACACTTAATAAACAGCAGCACCTGGCATTAAAGATCCTGTCTGCAGCAATAGTTTACTACTGTTCACAGAGGGAAATTAGCACTCCTGTCACTGTTCAACGATTTATGATACCAGTCAGCCCCAAACTGTGGCAGAGACTGTGTCTTCACTTAGAGCTCCCTGTGCTCACTTTATGTAATGAGGCCCTTTTTTTTTTTTTTGCTGGCAGGCATCTAAATTGGATACAACCACACACAAGTCAGTGTGAGACACAAAGACAGTGTCTCTACTGTAACAATGAGGTGTGGAAAAACAATGCGATTCTTTCCCCTAAGGTCCAACAGGCATATGCATCAAGGTAGGATTTTGCGAGTCCTTAATTGCGATAATTAAGGAATCGCACTTAAGGACGCGCAAAACCCTATGCATGTAGGAATCGCTGTAAACATAGCAATTCCTACACATTCCTTATTTGCGACTCGCAAATTGCGAGTCGCAAATAAGGAATGGCTTCCCATGGGCCTACAGGCTGATAGGAATGAATAGGAAATTGCATGCGCAATTTGCGAGTACCAATAGGTCTACTCAAATTGCACATGCAATTTCAAGGGTGCAAGGGTGTCAAAAGGCCACCCTGTTGCACCCCTGAATTTGATCCGTGCACATATGTTGTGCACACACATGCCCTAAGGACCTGTGTGTAACATGAAACTTTGAAAAATGCACAAAAGTGCATTTTTCAAAGTTTTTGCAAATTACCATGAAGTTTGCGCCCCCTATTAGCAAAATCGCTAATTTTTTTACTTTAATGCATTGCATTTAAGGCAGCAGTCTTCAATCTGTGGGGCGCGACCCCCAGGGGGGCCGTGGAGGCATGGAAAAGGGGTCGCGCTCTTCATTTCCTAAAAGAAAACATCCCAGGTGGTTAATTCCGTTACTTAAAATGGTTTCCCTGGAATGTTGTTTTTTAGGGACTCTCCAGGCTCCTGTGCTGGGAAATTGAAGACAGGCAGACTGCTAAAGATGCCTTTCTACAAGTGTGTTGCTGGCCTGAAAGAAATGCAAATGTGCACAAGTTAATCTGCAAATGTAAAGGATTTGATTTTCAGATTTAACTCATTGTGCACATTTTAATTTCTTTCAGGCCAGCAGCAAGGTGTGTTAAGCTGTCTGCCTGGCTTTTTTCCAGGACAGGAGAGTGCTCTTGCAGTTACTTGATTGAATCACTTGAAGCTTTTTGAGTGGTAGTGCACAGATTTAACTGAGCTGTCAAGTCCTTGCTTTTAATTGTTGTTGTATTTACATACTGGCAGATGCATCAAACAAAATAGCTCCCGGTAAAATGGCGAATTGGTAAAACAGGCCGTTAACAAACGCAAAACCTAAAATCCTAATGCATCAGCCCCAAATCTGAAAAAAATAAAGAATCGCAAAATAACCCCCGCGGTAAATTACTGAATCGCAAATTAGCGAATCGGTAATACCGAGAATGAAATCAGCCCCCGGAAATACCGAATCGCTATTAAAAAGTCGCTACAATATGCACCAAAAATCGCAAATAACGAAAATGCGCCAAATCGCTATTTAACATGAGCAAAATAAGGGAAATTTCAACCAGGAGGTAAAGTTGGTGGGAGGAAAAAGAATAAAATAAAAAAAATAGGCCAGTGAGGCGAGGGCTGACCTGAGGTGGTCAAGGTGGAGCCTGATAACCCATCCCAGCAGAAAATAGCTGTGTGGCTAACTACCAGGGCGCAGAGGGGATGTCTCCTGGAGGATGCTGATTGATTGGATAGGCCTGTGTGGAGCCGGTGGGGGGGCCCTAAATACGGATAATAGAACTGTGCTGCGCCCTACAGCGGCACCTTCCCGAGGATCTAGGGGGGAGCAGTGCATAGTGGATCTTCCAAGTGGGCCTGGCTGAAGAGCTTTCTTGAAGAGGTGGTGAGCTGGTTCGGATACTCCCTGGCCCCTGAGAACCGAAGGTGACGAGCCCTCAGATGTAGAAGGGATGGATCGCTCTATTGTCAGACGGTGAGGGTGAAAGACGGCTGGACTGAACGTTGATAGGTGTTCAACCTGGACGGTATAAATCTACGAAGCTTGCTCTCCGCATCTGGCTGTGAGAAGTCTGCGGACATCTGTGAAAATGGCAGCGGGAGGAAAAGGCGCAAAATCCAACGCCCAGAGGCAGTTAGCGAAATTTGCTTGGGCTAAGGGTGGAGAAAAAGGTGATTCGCCTCGATCGGACAAGGAGAGACCAGTGGTGACCCAGGCGCCAAGACCGGAGCCGACTCTCCATGATGTTATGGCGGCGATAGGTGGAATCCGCCCCTCGGTTGATTCAGTCACAGTGGAGGTCTCGTTGCTCAGAGCTGACTTCAGGAAAATGGACGAGAAGGTGAAGGAATTGAAAATTGTGACGAGTGCCCTGCAGGTGGACACCACGGAATTCCAGAGCCAGATGCTAGAGCTGCAAAAAAAACAAGAAAGGATGTCGCAACAGTTGGATGATTATGAAGGGCGGGCCTTTCGCAACAACATCCGAATTTTGGGGGTTCCGGAATGGACAGAAGGGCCAGCAGCGGATCTATATGTGGAGGACTTAATCACGAAGCACCTGAAGCCCAAGACACTGTCTAGTTATTTCTCTATTGAGCGAGCCCAGAGGGTGCCAGGTGAACGACCTAAACCGGGCTCGCCCCAGAGGCCGCTGATCGCCAGAGTGTTTAACTACCATGACCGTGATATAATTTTGCAAACTTCACGATCCGGCCCCCCTCTAAAAGTGGATAACTATGAGGTGTCGTTCTTTCCGGACTTCACAGCAAAGGTCCAGGCGCAGAGAAGAAGTTTTCAAGAGGTCAAAAAGGAACTGAGGGAAAGAGAGGTGAAATATGCGATGTTCTTTCCAGCGCGGCTGAGAGTGGAATCAGATGGTAAATCGTGGTTCTTTGATTCAACAGAGGCAGTATGGGACTGGATGGAGGGCTGGAGCACGGTGGGAAATCGGAGAAGGAACCGACCGATAGACCTGGACTGCAAAAAGACACTCGCTCAGAGTTGGTGGGGACGGAGGTTGCGGTGGAGACAAGCAGGCTGGAGGAGCAGGAATGAGCAGCTTCTGGGGTCTAAGGCAAGATCTGGATTTTAAACAATAAGCAAGTAGGGGGTTTAACAGGGGGAGAGACTTCGATTCATTGAAATGAGACTGTTTTTGCACTCGGAGTAAATGATGTGAATTATCTGTTGATTATTTTGATGTGATATGATGTTGCTTAGCTTTAACTTTCCGAGGATGACTGGGACTTTTGATAACTGTATAGTGTATCTGCGGGAGGGGGGACCGGTTCCCTCTGCATTTCTAGCATTCCCGGGGGAGTGAGAGGCACTCTGCCATATTTGGGGGTGGGTAGTTCTAAATCCACAGGCAGGGAAGCAGGGTGGGGGATGGGGGGGTTCAGGGGGGATGATACGGCACTGAATATCCTTCGGCTTCATAACGTTCTGGCACGTCAGAGATATATAGAAGAAGATGCAGTCATACTGTCCCTTGATGCCTCCATGGCGTTTGACTTGATTGAATGGCCATACATGTTTGAAGTTCTGGAAAGAGCAGGATTAGGCCCTAAATTCATACGGTGGGTACGGTTACTTTATACGGATATTCTTGGGCAGGTCAGAGTGAACAACTACACATCCAGGCAGTTCTCCCTCCGAAGAGGCACCAGGCAGGGTTGCCCTTTGTCACCACAGCTGTTCTCGCTTATGCTAGAGCCCTTGTCGGCCTGGATACGACGTGATGTGATGATAAAAGGTCTGAGGTGGTCCCATGACTGCGAAGATAGAATATCACTCTATGTAGACGATATATTGTTGTATCTTACAAACCCACACAGGTCCATCCATATGGTCCTCAATATTTTCACAAACTTTGGGAAATATTCAGGGTACGCTATTAATTGGGGCAAGTCGGTGTTGTATGTGCTTCATGGACAGACCCCACATCTTCCAAAAGACTGCGCTTTAATGGTCTCGGATGAAGGTTTTAGATACCTGGAAATTTTTGTCACGCCAGATCCGGACCTCTTTCATAGTCGCAATTTAGCGCCTTTGTTGGCACGGTTGCGGGCTGACGTCCAACATTGGAGATCTTTGCCATTGTCACTGGTGGGCCGTGCTGCTCTTTTTAAGATGCTCGCCCTTCCGTGGTTTCTATATATTCTACAGAATTGTCCTTATAAAGTTCCAGATGCCTATTTTACGGCAGTGGAGGGTGAAGTGCGTACGTTACTATGGTATGGGAAAGCCCCGAGGATTGCACTTTAGAAATTGATGAAGGGATGGTATGATGGAGGCATTGCGTTACCCGACATACAGCTGTATTATTGGGCCTCGCAACCGGTGACTGTGAATAGGTGAATGTACGCCCAGCCGGATGAACCGGCATGTGCTCTGGATAGATATCAGATGGATAGATCTGGATACCTTGGGGCACTTTATTCTAGCACTAGGAAGACGCATTTCGTAGGTCCCACCCAACATACGCAGCAGGTATGGAAATTAGCTAATTCTCGTTTGGGGTTACCAAAATTACGCTGCTCTGGTATTCCCAGAAGCTAGGTATGCTTTGCCAATACCCGGGATTCGATAAATGGGATATGATTGGTATCTCGAAGGTTGGTGACTTGATTAAGAAATGTAAAATCCTTCGGTTTGAAGAGCTCCAGAAGGCATACCGGTTGGCGCCCAGTGAGGTCTTTCGCTATCTACAAATACGGCATGCTTTGATGACGGCGTTCCCTAGCTGTGCAGATATACCGGAGTCATCCCCTTTGGAGGACCGTCTGTTGGATGGGGAGTTGCACACTAAGGCGACCTCCCTCACTTACAGGAAACTTAGTAATAATATGCCTGACTCCTTCGAGAAGCTTAAAAAGAAATGGGAAGGGGACGTAGGGACAAATGAGGAAGAGGATTGGAGGCAGGCGTTAATGTCTGCCAGAGAGGCTGCCATCACGCTTAGATTCCGCCTTATTCAACTCCGTATTTTCCACCGTTCATATCTGACTGGGGTCACTCTTGTGAGGATTGGGTCTAGGCCAGACGATCTTTGTCTAAGGGGATGCCGGCAATCGGCCACATTTTACCACATGATATGGGAATGCTTGATGGTGCAGAACGTTGGGATAGAATTATGACACACATACATTTTGCGCTGGGGAAGCCGCTCATTTTGACGCCACGACTGGGCCTGCTCAACATATGGGAGACGACTGATCATACGGAGATAGAACAACAGTTTGTAACGCTAGGTTTTACACTATTTAAGAGGGAAATTGCTAGGGGATTGAGTGGAATACGACCACCTGCAGTGGCGGTTTGGCAGAGGGAGCTAGATAGATGCATGATCGCTGAGAAATAAGTGTTTATTGCAAGGGGGTGCCCAAAGAAGTGGGAGAGGAAATGGTCCAAATGGAACATGTATAGAGGGGACATCTGTGTATCGCCCGTGGTGGAATTGGAGGTGCGAAGGAACAGAGATGGGGAGCGAAATGTGTAATATGTGGTCTAACCGAACTTGATACATAATGTGACGCTAAATGTAACTTGCATTGTGAATTGTATAAGTAGCAGTGAATTTGTCTGTCATTTTTTCAAATAACAATATTTTACAAAAAAAGACAGGTGGATACAATCAGAAACCCTTCAAATATGCCTCTGGAGACCCTGTATGTCTTACAAAATGGCTGCCCTCTATGTGCTTGCTAGGAGGATGAAAATCAATGCTGCTGCACACCGCAGGAGGAGAATCCAGGAGAGGGTTTTCAGGGTGCGCATCACATTGCTGGGCCAGACAGAGGAACTAATCTATGAAAAGTACAGACTGAATCGGGCAATGATCATGCGCCTCATTTCTGACCTAGAACCACTACTGCAGCACCATACCCGTAAAACCAACGCCATCCCTGCCCACTTCCAGGTCATATGCAGCCTTCACCTGCTGGCGTCTGGAAGTTTCCAGGGGGTTGTAATAGTAGCCAGAGGCGTGTCGCAAAGTGCACTTTCACGCTTCTTCCGCAAATTCCTAGATGCCATGCTGACAATGATTCATACCCACATCACCTTCCCCACAACCCCACAGCAGTTGAACCCCACCAAACACGACTTCTACCAGGTGGCACAATTTCCCCATGTGATAGGATGCGTTGACTGCACGCATGTCCCCATCTGTCTCCCCTCAGCCAACGAATACATATTTCACAACCGGAAGTCCTATCACTCCATTAACGTGCTGGTCGTGTGAAATGCCAAGCACATCATAACGGACATTGTAGCACAATTTCCTGGAAGTACACACGATGCATACATATTCCGACACAGTGGCATCGACAGGTGTCTGCTCAACGGTGAATTTGGAGCAGGTCACCTACTAGGTACATACTTATGCCTCATCATTAACTCCATTCTTACATATGTAATTGAATTCGTGCCTCTAACCCTTTGCTACCCACCCTGCAGGTGACAGCGCCTACGCCTTGCGTGAATATCTACTCACTCCCTCCCTCAACCCAGCAACACCTCAGGAGCAGCGCTACAACGCAGCACATATCAGTACCAAGAATGTGGTATAGCGAACTTTTGACATCCTCAAGAGTCGCTTCCGGATCATACACAAGACAGGAGGTGCCTTGCAGTATGACCCGGCGACCGGCTGCCGGATAATAGCGGTGTGTGCCATGCTGCACAACATTGCCAGAAGAAGGGGGATACCAATAGAGGTGGACACAGATGACGACTTTCGTGCACACAACCCCCCCCCGAACACCAACAGGCACATGTGCCTAACACAGCTGAAGGTCAAAGGAGGCGGACATACATCACACAACATCACTTCAGAGACAGGTAAGAATGAGCCATCACAACATAATCTGGGGTGCAAATGTTTAATGCACATGAGCACATGTCAGGTGAATATTAATGATACGTCTACATGATGCAGAGTAAAAACATAGGTAATGATACATATCCGTTGTCATCACGGGAGTATCTTGAAGTAATGTAGGTGGCCCATGGTGACATCACCATGGCCAAGGACCCTTTGGAACATGGCTATTTGCACCTCCCACGTTCCCCCAGCCTCCTGTCGTGTGACTCCTCCACATCACCACGATGTGTGTCAGTGGCTGTGGAGCTGCGCGAGCTGCGCCTCCTATCCCTGGACTCCGGCAAAGAGACGCTGCTGATGCTTGATGCAGCCTCACTCCCCTCCTCCACTCCCAAACTGATGGCACTAAAAGTCCCAGACTGCAGATGCTCCACTGCAGTCATCACTTGGCCCAAGGCCTTTACCACATCACCACAGTAATGGCCCAGGTCGACCTGCAGTGACACAGATCGTCGTGACAGTACAGCTGTGCTGTTGCAGAGCTTTGTGATGGCCCTAATGGAGGCATTGGAACGGAGCAAGTTCTGGCGATGCCTCCTGCGCTTGCTCTGTTGCCCTGCTATGACGGCACGGGTGAGCTCCTGTAGGCACAGTTTTATGTCTCTGTTACCCTCAGCAACGGCTGTGGTCATTTCACGCACAGCGTCTGTCATCGTGCCCATTTTGCTAGCCAATTTTGCCATGTTGATTTTAATGGCACCCATGTGTCTCCCCTGCAGGTGCTGAACATGCAGCATCCGTGACTCAACCACACCGTAGCCATGTGTAGGCTCTTCAGATCCCTCTGCAGGTCTTCCCAGGGGCCTGCCCCGCTGTCAGACTCGGACACGTGCTCGTGTTTGAGCTGGTGGAGTGACAATTGGCTGCAGTGGAACATTTGTGGCTGCTGGCCTCTGCTCCGACGCCATCACCTGCAGGGAGGGGACATTTGCCCTGCGGCTTGGTGGCGTTGTCCGCGGTGGTGGTGTTGTCCGCGGTGGTGGTGGTGGTGATGGTGGTGTCGTGGGATGACGTCCCTGCGGAGTCTCTGCTTAGGTCCCTGCCGGGGTTTCTGGGATTATGAGGCATCCGCTGTCATCGGAGTCCAGGGGTGATGTATCTGTGTGTGAAATAGTGCATTGTTATTATTTTGTCTAAATGTATATGTTTTTCATACTGTCAACTACATAAATGACATATTTGGACAGACTATTGGCCTCTGCTGCAGGTCTTATTTCATTAACATTGGGGATCATACATGCACACTTGGATGACATGACTACAACTCCCATGATGCAACACTTTGGTGAGGGTATATGTGTTAGGCACTACTACCTGTGCACTGTGATTGGCCTGGGGGGATGAGCAGGGGTATACAACATGATGCGTATCTGCACTGGCATGCATCTTGTTCTCCTGCCGCAGCGCCGGAAGTGTCCAATTGGGTGACCCCCACGACTGCCTCAGGCTCAATGGTACCCTCAACGAGGTCCTCAAGGGCTGTGTTGGGTGTGACGTTGGATGTCCCCCCTCCTGTGCCAGCTGCATCCTTCACCCTTTCTGCAATCCTCTCCTTCGCCCTTTTCCTGAGGTCATACCACCTCTTTTTCAGGTTGTCTATGCTGCGGTGCGTTACTCCAACAGCATTTACCCTGTCCTTGATGGGCAGCCAGATCTTGCACTTCTCCGCCTCAGGTACCTTCAGTGACAGCTTGCCAAACAGCCTGTCATGTTTGCTGCTCACCTCCTCGATCAGAAGTTCAAGTTCTTTGTCTGAAAACTTCCTCTTCCTCTTTCTGAGTATGTCTTTGTTTTGGGGTGCATACTTTTCCATCCTGGAATGCAGTGGTATTGCTGGTTTGTGGTATCAGTGTTTCTCTCCTCAGCTCCTGTGCTCTGCCTCCACCTCTGAGCTCCACAGGGCACTGAATGAAGCATGGGCTGGAAGACTTCGTGGTTGTGATGTCATCAACCTGCTTCCAATGCAACCTTTTTTTGCGAATTCGCTAATACCAAAATCGCAAATACCGATTCGGTATTTGCTAATTCGGTATTTGCTATTCTTTAGTTTGCACTCTCGCTATCGTGGTTTCGGCATATTTTACCGATTTTTAGCGATTCGGTATTAAATACCGAATCTGTTGATGCATCGCGGAATGCGAGTCCTTATTTGCTAATCCTTATTTTTTGCAAATAAGGACTTGTTTTACCGAATTTTGATGCATATGCCCAATAGTGCTTACTATCCCTGAGAATGTGTCGAAGGGACAGTTATGTAAAATAAATTGCATCCATAGGGTCTGGATATTACTAAAATCTACGGGCCTCATTTATAATGAAATGGTGTAGGGCAGCTCTGCAAGTATTTTTGCTGTGCTGCCCTATGCCAATTCAAAAGCACAGGAATGGAATCTATTTAAAAGATACAATGCATTCCTGTCCTTTCTGCGAGCACACACTTTGGTGCCTAGCACCAATGCAGGCACCCTTGCACAATGGGGCAAGGGTGTCTGCATTGTTGGCAGGATTGGTTTTGCGCAAAAACAACCCATGGAGGATTTTTCCCCTTTCTATGTGTGCTGCACATAGAAAGAGGAAATAATTGAGGAGAAATAAAGATATTTCTCCTCATTAAGCATCCCATGGGGCAGCATACAGTTTTGATGCATCCTCAGGTTTACAGATTCTTGAAAATCTGGGAATGTGTCAAAACTCATAGGAAAGCCCACAGCAACGCCCATGGAACACCCCCCTGAGACAGTGTAAGGCAACATGTCGACTTGCGCTGCAATGCCTCACACCATACCTAGGAGGCCATGAAAAGCCATGCAAAGTGAATTTGCGTGGCCTCTTAGATATGGGACTGTACTCTGAGCAACCAGAGTGTCAAGAAAAATGACGCAGCGGCAGCTCAAGGGGCCTATATTGTTGCTTATTGCTATATTTGGGTGTTAAGCTGGTACTAATAAGGTGCAACCACAGATTGACCGTTTCTCCGGCGAACATTTATGTTTGTCCATGATAAGGAGTACCAGGTTCTAGACATTTTTGTAGGGAGGGGGGTCCTTACGCCTAAAAAGTTTTGTTGGGGGGTCTCGGCATCAAAAAGTTTGAAGACCTTTGATTTAAGGAATCTCAATTTGCAATTCCTTAAATCCAATCGCAATTTAAGTAAAGTTCAACCAAGTGGAAGATCTAGAGGTGCTAGTTTCCTGCTAGTGCCTCGCTCTTCCTCTAGGCTTCTCGGAGATAGCAACCTGTGGACCTGATCTCCTCCTGGTTAAAGTCAATGAAGAACAGAAAGCGGTTGTGGAGGTTTGAATGTATTCCTCCTTCGGATATGAATAAAACTTCTTCAGCAAAAAATATATGTCTGGTAAAACAGTATAAAGTGCCATAAATTCTTGTAACCAGGCTGCCAGCAAGGACAAACAACAGCTTTCCCTTTGAGTCTTTTTAAGAGCTGCACATGAAGGATCTGTTAGATCTAGCCTCCATACAAACAAGCCTTTCTCCCTCTGGCATTCACACTGTTTTAATATATATTTGGCCGGTTTCCAACAGAAGTCTGTAACATATCCCCATGATATGGCCTTCAGTTTCTCCAATTTTCTGGTATCCTCCATAATTTTTTCTTTTTGGACTAACACTTTTCAACCATGATATCTAGATTGCATGTTAGTGGCTCCCAAACTTTCACTAGCAAATTACCTCCTGTAGTACTGTCCTAGATATGACTAAATATGAGGCATATACATATTCTCTCCATGCCCAATCTTTAAACTGTTATCCTTGGAGTTATTTCTTCATATTTAATGGGAGGAGTGAGGATCCTATAAACATGGAGTTGAATGCCAAATTAACACTGAGGCCGTTGTCATGATGCATTTAGGGAGGAGCATGCATTTCTACCAGAAGGTCCTTTTGCAGATGCCTAACATGTGGATTTTTACGCCAGGGCCCCCATTCCCGCTGCATAGGCCATCTTACTTTCCACTTTACCCTGACCACCTTATTGATTTACACCAAAATTGTGCTGCTAATTTTCTAACAAAATGGAGAATTGCATTCAGGATAGCTTCTTCTTTGGACTTTGTGGCAAAGTTGGGCTGGGACAGAAAATACGCTAAGGCACCAAAATAAAATAAAAGTGGGCCCCATTAGTGAATAAGATGTCTGAAAAGTGGTCCATGTTCGTACATTGGTTTAGTTATAAACTTGTAATGCATGCTCTATAACAGTTTTGCAAGGTATGGAAGACTGCATGCATTTCTGAGTGCAGCAGGCATGTTTCTGGTAATATAATGAAACCAACAGTAAAAATCGGCCCACCAGACTGTAGTGTCTTGTAAATAACTCTTTTGGTTCACACGGTACACCATGGGCCTGTGACGTAAGCATTGGAGAGATGAGTTGAAGGCAGGCTTAGAATGTTGAGTGCTGACTTACACACAGAGAAATAAAGACCTTCAAAATTACTCTGCATGAGGCGTGGCCAAGACGGCTGACATGGCGGACGCAGCTTAGGGTAGCTCCGTCCCGCCGATCACTTCTCCCGATATTTATCCTGCCTCCCCCCTCACCTGAGCCCGTCCCGCGGCAGTGAGGAGTAGCGGAAGGGGTCCGGCGAGTGTGGTGTGACTCTTGGCCATACCGGCGCTACTGATCGGGCGCAAACGGCCCGGAGGCGGAGCGGCCTACACAGGAGATTGGCGCCGGGACCTCGATTTCGAGGGCACCCGGGGAGACAGACAGCGGACGGCGGAGCGGGCCTCGCGGCGGCCGGGCTCTCACCGGGGCACAGACACTGGCGAGCGGTTACAGGCACGATACCTCCTTGGGCCCGACGCTGCACCGGGGGGGCCGGGCGGCTGCTGAGGGGCTGCGGCCGCCGAGACATCGACCAACTGACCGGAGGTGGTAGCGGAAACCCAGAGAGAGGCCTGGGCCCGGTGACGCGGCCCTGGTGGTGAGTGTGCGCTGGGGCGCGCGGCGGCAGTCTCGAGGGCGGAGGAGTGAAGGGAAAGACGCGGAGGACCCGGCGGTCAGTTCGGACCGCGGCGGACCAGGTCCCTGGGACGCGAGTAGGCCGCACTAGAGACGAACTGTGCAAGTTGGCGCCCATTTTGAATTGCGGTGGCCTGCTGTTTGGCGGCCGGGCCGGGCTGTGACGTGGCCCCCCCCTGGAGAGCCCCTTGGCTGCAACACAGCGATTCTGGGCACGGGGCCGCAGAGCGGTGCGCAGTCCACGATGTGAGGGTACCCCACTGGGCCGCTTCCTCGGCCATAGACTGATTACACTGAGCAGCCAGGGCAGGGCGGGGCCTGTTGGTTGCGCAGACGTGTCCCACATGCGAATTGGTGGAGCTGCGTGGAGGATTGGGGTGCCCTATAGAGACATCCGGGGCCCATGATTTAGCGGCGGGGGAAGGCTGCTTGATCCCCTAGGGCCGAGGGACAAGGGACACGAGAGACGCAGGAAGTGATCCGACAGCTGCTCTCTCATATACGGACCATGACCAGAGGAGGGAGCGGTGGTGGAGCCTCGAAGCAGGGGACAATAGATAAATTCACTGGCCCGAGTGGTCAACCTGGGGCCTCGGGCGGCGGCCAGGCTCCGGGGCCAGACAATGCAGCTATCCTAGCGGCTATCAACCAATCTAGAGACATGTTGGATGCGAAAATTGGTGCAGTTGGAGCGGATGTCACCTTGCTGCGCCAGGACTTACGAAATGCGGTGACCCGCATTACTGAGGCAGAAGCCCGGATTTCGGGAGTGGAAGACGATGTGGCGACTTTAAAGAAGAAGGTGGCCAGCATGGAAGGCATCCAGAAGGGCCTGGCGCTCAGGGCGGAGGACGCCGAGGGACGGGCTCAGCGCAACAATCTGCGCTTTGTCGGCCTTCCGGAAGATTGCGAAAAGGGCAATATGGAGGCTTTCCTCACTGAATGGCTGGAGATCTGGCTCCCACCGGAGTCCCTCTCCCGTTGTTTTGTCATAGAACGGCCCACAGAGCGCTAACTCAGAAGCCGCCAGTTGGTGAGCGCCCACGACCGGTCATAGCCAAGCTGCTCAATTATCACGACAGGGATGTGATCCTGAAACAAGCCCGTTTGAAAGAGCCTCTTCTGTGGGACAATCAGCGGATCTGGATATTCCCGGACTACACTAGACTGGTGCAGCGGCAGCGACAGACCTTTACGGCAGCTAAGGCCCGCCTGCGCAGCCTCAAGATCCAATATGCATTATTCTACCCTGCTCGTCTATTGGTGGTCTATCAGTCCCGCACTCTCTTTTTCAGCTCTCCGGATGAGGTCTTCACCTGGACAGATGAGACTGTACGAATTAAACCGCATACTCCACCGGCTCGGGACTCGGATTCATCCTCCTCAACAGGGCCGCGACAAACGCCCCAACGCTCAAGCAGCAGAAGCAACTGGAGATCACGCTCGTCGAAACGCTCCCCAGCAAAAAAGGGACACACAGGGGAGGCTGACCCTCCAGATTCTCAGGCAGTGGACCAGTGAAAAGCGAAGGGGCACAAGTTTTCTGCTCGAATTGTAAACCGCACCACAAACTACGTAGCGGGTACTGCAGGCCTAGCTGGCGTACATATGTGCACACAGTAGCACGGACACAGGCGGACTATTGTGGACCTGCTGACGCGGGGTAGGGGTTGGGTGGGGAGGGACGGACTACAAGGCGGGCACGTGCCTTGGATAGGGGGGTAGTTGCTCTTCCAGGAGAGCAGCTGGTAAGTTCTGGGGCGGTTGGTGGGGATCCATTGGCATAGACGGTCTCAAGTCTCCCGTTGGGGGCTGGAGATGTCTACTGCCGCGACAGGTACTTCAACGTTACTGAGGTATGGGGAGGGGGGCTGTTGGGGTTGAGTTGGGGGGCTGTTGGCTGACGTGGGGGGGTAGGGAGATGGAGGGGGGGTCAGGGGTTGAGGAAGGGGGGGAGGAGGTTGTTTTGCACATGGTTGTCTCGAAAGATGCTGCTGAGGTGTCCAATCTTTTTGTGCCCGTTGCGACCTACACATTTGCACTTACGCTTAGATGGGGGCTGAAAATGCTGAGCAGACACCTGCTGGAGCTTTGATGAAAGTGATGAGCTGGAATGTATGAGGTATGCTTGACAAGGTTAAGCGAGGTGCTGTATTAAGGCTGGGGAAAAGGGAGAGAGTGGATGTCCTACTGTTGCAGGAAACACACTTACTGGGCAACAAAGCGCTGAGCCTGCAGAGATACGGCTATGACCAAGTCTTTCACGCTGGTTTGGTGAGGGGGTCCCGAGGGGTGGCGATCTTGATACACCGCAGGTTGTCTTACACTCACACAAGACAGTGGATAGACCCGCAGGGCCGATATGCTTTCGTACAGGGAACGGTGGGTACGGAGTCCATCATAATCGGGAGTGTATATGCCCCGCCCCCGTTACAGTGGGCCCTGTTTGAGAAACTATTTGCACTGTGGACTGAAATTCCGGAGGGACTAGCTATAATTGGCGGGGACTGGAATGAAGTCATGCACTGCAGACTTGATTGTCTCAGACTCAGGGGCGACCCTATAGCGGATACCCCCACTAAATTGAATGATATGGTGCGTGGCATGGACTGGGTAGATTCGTGGCGGTACCTCCACACTCATGAACGAGAATATTCCTATGTCTCGGCAGTCCATCACTCGTTTTCGAGACTAGATTATATCTTTGTCCCAACCACCGCTGTGCACAGAGTTGTCTCAGCGTCTATCCTGCCTCGTGGACTATCTGATCATTCCCCGGTGGTGATTGACGTTACCCTGGACAAGGGGAAACAGCCATTTCGATGGCGCCTCTCCACCTGGAATCTGCAACAGAAAGCCTATCAACATCATATGGAAGTAGCCATCGCTCGATACTGGGAGGAGAATCTGGGCACTGTATCGACATACGAACGGTCTGGGAAGCCATGAAGCCCATGCTTCGTGGGGTAGATGTAGCCTGGTGTGCAGCAGCGCGTCGCAAACGGAAGGAAGATCTAGTAAAGGCTGCAGCGACAGTGGAACAGCTGGAGTCTCAATGTAAGGTAGGAAGCCATCAGGAGGGAGTAGGCCAGCTGTTGTTAGCACAGCAATCCTATGCGTCCCTACTGCTGGACGAAGCCCGGCAAGTCTGGCTGGCGACGAGAAGCAGGATATATCAATGGGGTGACAAATCCAGCACGATGCTCCATAGGCTCTGTCAGAAAGCGTTTCAGGCGCCGGTACTACCGGGTCTCAGAGATGACTCTGGAACCTCCATTTCGGCCCGAGGGAGCTGGCGGATAGCTTCGCGCGCTACCTTGAGGCCCAGTATGCCCCGCGGGATCTCCTCTCGGAACTAGAGGTAGACAAATTCATACTGGATCTCCCACTCCGCGCGCTCCCGGACGACGTGCGAGAGCACCTCGAGGCTCCGCTGTCGGCTGAGGAACTGGGCACGGCTCTGGGGGAGCTTAATACTGGTAAGGCCCGGGGCCCAACGGGTTCCCGAGTGAGTTCTTCAAACGATATCATCTCCAGCTGGGGCTCCATTACAAAGCTGCCCTGGAAGCAGCGAGACAGGAGGGCCTTCTGCCAGCAGACTGGCGACATGCGGAGATAGTGGTGTTCTGCAAACCCGGACGGCCCCCGGACCGCCACGAGTCCTACAGACCGATATCTCTTTTGAATAACGAAGCAAAGATACTGGCCAAGGCGCTTGCGAACCGGCTACTCCCCTATATATCTGATCTGGTCCACCCAGACCAAGCTGGATTTATGCCACACAGGGCGACTAGACACAACATTAGACGGGCGCACGTGGCAGTAGCGGCGATGAGTAAGACTAGGGACCAAGCTGCTCCTCGCAGACATTGACAGAGACTTTGATTCTCTAAGCTGGTCCTATTTATTCGCACTCCTTCCGCGTCTCAATTTAGGGCCACATTTCATGTCTTATATTCGGTTATTATATACCGACCTGACGGCCTCAGTGAGAGTAGCGGGGGAGACGTCGGCGGCCTTCCTAATAAGGCGGGGCACCAGACAGGGGTGCCCCCTCTCGCCCTACCTCTTTGCTCTAGCTCTGGAACCGCTAGCAGCATGGGTCAGGATCGATGCGCAACTGAAGGGATTCGAATGGGAGGCAGGACCCTCGGACAGAATCGTATTATACGCGGACGATGTCCTGTTCTTTCTTACACATGTGAATCGGTCCGGGCCACGGGTCCTAGAAATAATGAAAATCTTTGGTGAAGTCTCAGGACTGCATCTCAATCCACGGAAATCTACACTTTGGATGCTGGGCGACCGCATGGTGCTCGAGCCATGGGCCTCGACCTTACAAAGGGCGGCCGGAGGTCTTAAATACCTGGGAGTGTTATTGACGACCTCACCAGCGATTGCTTGGGAGCGCAATGTAATCCCGGTTTGGGATAAAGTGCAACAAGACATGAAATGCTGGTCCCGTATGCCCCTCAATTTATATGGCAGGTCCGCTATCTTTAAGATGGTTGCCCTTCCCCGCCTGCTCTACCAATTACAGAACCACCCATACCCCATCCCACCGCATTGGTTCCGGCAAGTAAATTCTGCTCTAGGTCAGTTTTTAAGGGCGGGGGGTGCGTCGCGAGTGGCCCTGCGGGCGTGTTTCCTGTCCACATACTGTGGGGGATTGGCTACATCTGATATATTGTCTTATTACCAAGCATCACATCTCATTGTCCTGAATGAATGGTGGTATAGTAATGGGGGGACCCGGCATATGCCCTCGAAAGATACCTGATGGATCCAGACACCCTACACACCATTCTCTACTCGGCGCGGCTGAGAAAGAGACTGCCTCCGGCAACACAAGTAGTCTTCCAGATATGGCGTCAATCGCTTCGTCGTATGGGATGGTGGGGGAAATTAACGAGGGAGACCCAGCTCTGGCATAATGGGCAGCTACCGGCATTGATGTCACTGCAGGGCTTCGGACACTGGGACTCGATTGGAATCTCTGCACTAGGCCACTTCCTAAGAGGCACCACGCTTAAATCTTTTCAGGACCTCAGCAAAGAATTTGATATGCCCCGCACACAGTTTTTTAGATATCTACAGTTAAGACACGCCCTTACACCCACACTTGCAAATTTAGACACTGTGCCTAGTGCCGTTAAACTGTGGCATCTCAATATCAGATCCCTGTCGAAACATCATCGAGATATCTATGAACTTATCTCCTTAGAAAGCCCTGATGTCTTCTTCATGACGGAGACCTGGCTAGGTGATGAGGACACAGCCATTATTAATCTGGCCCTCCCTCCGGGCTACGCAATCCATACACTAAATCGCAAGGGGAGAGGCGGAGGCATAGCCGTGGCTTTTAAAACTTGCTTCACTTGCACCTGGAAGCCTATGAACTTGGCTGGCGCAGAGTGTGCCCATTTTTCCATCTGCTTCAGTCAGCATCAAACATTGTCAGGTCTTTTGATCTATCGTCCTCCAGGGAGCGACAGTGCTTTCAGGAAAGCCCTTCCTGAGCTGGTAAGCTCTCTCTCTCTGTTCTCCTCCAACATTACCATCATCGGCGATCTTAATATACACTTCGATGCCATGGAGATACCAGCGGTTAGAGGTCTGCTGGACGATCTTGAAGCAGTACAGCTACTCCAACTGGTCCGTCATCCAACCCATGAGGGAGGTCACATCCTCGATCCGGTCTTTACAAACCTTCAACTGGTCGAGGTCTCACCCCCTAGACCCATGGGATTGAGTGATCATTACCTCATTGAGCTTTCTGTCACAATGGTGACACAATTTATTGGGAAGCCTGGGAAAACATCTTTCAGGCGGCCCTGGAAAAAGCTCAAATTGGAGGATTTCCATCGTCTCCTGATCACTACACCTCTGGCTCACACGGATGACGCTGCAACCGGCTATACCATCTTTTGCGCTTGGATTGTTAAAGTCCTTGACGTATTAATCCCAGCCGGCTGGAGTAGGAATCGACATTCTCAGCCTAATCCCTGGTACACGGAGGCACTCAGGTGTATTAAAGCTACCTGCCGACAAGCCGAAAGAGCATGGAGGAAGAATTATGATAAAGACCTGAAAGTATGCTATCTGGCCAAGGTAAAGACATACCATAGAGCTGTCTGCCGGGCCCGTGCTGACTACTATGCACGGGAGTTCCAGGCGAGTTCTAACCCGTCCAAACTGGTTTTTAAAGTCTTGAAGGAGCTCACAGTGAACAGACTTCCTATCACGGAGATCTGTTCCCTTGCCTACTGTGAGTCGTTAGCCAGCTTCTTTGTGGAAAAAGTAAATGCCATCTACCGCTCTTTTCCTAAAGCTGACCCTGACAGTACGACCTTGACATTGCGTACTTCTCAGTGCCTGGCCTCTCTATATATACCATCGGAGCAGGAGTTTAATCTCCTAGCGGCCAAGGTCAAGTCTGGCTCTCCGGATGACCCTTTGAGGCCCGCCCAGTTTATGGACTCGGCGTCCTTTTGCCTTCCTCCTATCCGCCATCTGGTGGAGCAATCCCTTATCATCGGTTCAGTTCCACCTAGTTGGAAGGCTGCATGTGTCATGCCTATCATAAAGAAGCCTGGATTGGATCCGTTGAAGCCGGAGAGTTATCGACCCATCTCCCTTCTTCCCTGGGTGGCAAAGATTACAGAGGCCCATGTGAATAACATCTTAACAAACCATCTGGCATCTGCACATCTACTAGATCCTACACAGAATGGTTTTAGATCTGGACATAGTACAGAGACGGCACTTCTATTCCTGGTTGAACACCTCCGCTCTGTACTAGATGCAGGTCAAACGGCGGCACTGGTCCTTTTGGACCTTAGTGCCGCCTTTGACACTGTATCTCACACCATTCTTATTCGAAGGCTTAGTGAGGCAGGTATTTCAGGCAGGGCGTTGGACTGGTTTCAATCGTTCCTTTCGGAACGATCCTTTCAGGTTGTGGTGCCACCGTTCAGATCCAAGCCCAACGCTATCACTCAAGGAGTCCCGCAAGGCTCGGCGTTGAGCCCCACTCTATTCAACCTCTATGTTCAACCTTTGGCGGAGGTTGCGAAGAGTTGGGGTCTCACTATGGTATCATACGCCGATGATACCCAGCTGGCGGTGGCTCTTAATGGGGACTCTGACCAACTGGCATCGAACTTTGCGGATGGTTTGAGGGCTGTTGCTAGTTGGCTTGCGGCCAACTGTTTACAACTCAACGCCCTCAAAACTGAGGTGATGGTGCTGGGGAAACATCCTGATCTGTGGGGTGCTAGCTGGTGGCCTAAGGAGCTAGGACCTCCTCCAAAACCTGTCTCTGAATTCAAAAATCTTGGCGTCTGGTTAGATTCCAAACTAACCTTCTCGTTCCATACTAAGAAGGTGGCATCCATGTGCTTCGGCATTTGGCGTGGTTTGAGGCCTATCCTCAAATTTTTTGATGCCCCCACCCGCCAGATGGTGATCCAAGCTAGCGTACTATCGAGGCTCGATTACGCGAGCTCACTGTTCTTGGGCGCCAACCAAGCGGAAGTCCTGCGACTTCAACGGGTGCAGAATGCGGCAGCTAGGGCCCTGGTGGGCCTGCCGCGTTTCTGTTCAGCCCGTAGCACAATTTCCAACTTGCACTGGCTGCCAGTAATCAGGCGCATAGAGTTCAAGGCCCTCTGCTTTGCATTCAAAATTCTTAAATCTGACACCCCCATCATCCTTCAGCACCTTCTGTCCTTGTACATTCCTTTGCGCAGCCTTCGTTCTGCCGGCCAAAATTTGGCACTTGTCCCCCGTTTCCAAAAATGTAGATTGGGTGGCCGATCATTTACGGTCTTAGCCCCTAAACTATGGAACGAACTTCCTGCCTATATTCGCTCTCTGGATGACCTTCTTGCTTTTAGAAAAGCTGTCAAAACTCATCTCTTTCCTCTGTCCTATTAATCACTCCCTACTTTTTCTGTGCTGTTAGTTATGTTACCTTTTTTAGATACAGCGCCGGGACGCCCCTTAGCTGGGGCAGCTGTGCGCTTAAAAAATTCAAATAACATAACATAACATAACATTTAGCCCGATAGAGGCGAAGGTGTTTATGGGTGACCTAGAAGACAAAAAAATATCACGCATCTATCAAACACTGATCACGCATCAGATTTGCAACCACTCAGGGATCGTTGGGTGAGGGATGTGGGAGAGCTAGAGGAGGAGGATTGGAGAGAGGCTCTTGAATCCCCCAGGGGAGCAGCTATAGCTGTACGCCTACGCCTAATACAATTTAAATATTTACATCATGCCTATTATACAAGAGAGCAATTGTGGAAGGCAGGCCTGATTGCATCCCCAGCGTGCTTGCGTTGTGGTCACGAAATGGGTGACCTCCTACACACGGTGTGGGACTGTGGTGGTCTGGTGAGGTTTTGGTCTGGTGTGTGGGAATGTTTGTCGGAAGTGCTGGGATGGGACCTTCCCTGGACCCTAAAATTGGGCTTACTTCATGTATTGGAAGGAGTGGGCGGCAATATTTACAAAAGACACCTGCTCCTGCTAGGCCTTATGTGGTAAAGGAAGATGCAGAGTCCACTTGATAGGTTAAGATCCTTTATTGCAGGTTCCTTCCAGGTTAGACAGATAAGTTAAGTTATAAGGTAAACCCCACCAGGAGCTCGCTGTTGGTAGCTCAGCCTCAGATGACCAACTGTCACAATAGGTAATAGAAAGGTACAGTCAGCTAGAGAGACACTCTGGCATTCTATGATGTCATAAGTATAATAGTATTGTCTAGCCAGAGAGGAACAGTGAAAAAATTTTTGGCTTCCCCTAAATAGGGTACACCACAGAGTAGACAAAATATCTCTGTGAAAAGGGCATGGACTACCCATAACTACTTATGGAACATGGGACTACCCAAAAAAAACATTTAACCTCCCCTGAAAAGGGTACACCGCAGAGTAAACAAATTATCTCTGGGAAAAGGGGCATGGACTATCCATTAATACTTATGGAACATACTACGGGTATGGACTACCCTTCAACATCCCCAATCAACCAACCATGGGCATGGACTACCACAGACACTAACGTCCCCAGACGAGGGTACAGCGCATAGTATGGACTATAACCCTGGGACAAGAGATGGGCATGGACTACCCACAAACACCAACATACTCAGGTAAGGGTACAACCATGGGCATGGACTACCCACAAAAACCAACATCTCCAGACTAGGGTACTCGACAGGATAAAGACTAAAACCCTGGGACAAGAGACTATTCGCAAACATTCAACAAGTACTAGTGAAACACACACCTTGTGAACTGGTATGGGCTTGGACTACCCACTATGACATCACACCCACACTGATAAACGAAACGACACTAAGCCCTACATAGGATTCACTATGGTGTACATCATAAGCCTAGAAAAATGATTTCGGTAGAGTTAAATACTGTCAATCTGATCCCAGATGTAAACGATAGGGCAAACACTGAAGAGACTACCAACCACACAAAAGATCATGCTGAAAACAATATGCAAGCTAAACACTTTAAAACAAATTAGTAACAATGCCAGCTCCGGTGAGCGACCTCTCACCCGGGTTCTGTGTTTACTGTTCTCTGTCGACATTGTTGAGCTTCCAGAAGTCGTCGTGGGTTTTTGCCAGCTGAGTACAGAGTGATTATTTCCATGAGCAAAGTCTCTTCCGCTCCATTGTTTCCTACATCCTCTAAACGAAGCTTCATGGTTAGCACTCATGAAGAAAACTCAGAGATCCAAATATACACTGGTGTGTACATCACCGAAGGAAAAAACAAACTCCCAAGACTCACGCAATAGACTGAAAACGCTACGAGTGGCAGTGGTTGCTATGACGATCCAAACAATCACAAGATGGCAGCCACGTCGGTCGCGGCGGCGTAAGAAGCGTGAAGATCGGCATCACAGGCGTCACAGGACTCGAGAAGAACCCGGCCTCACCAACTCCCCGAAGCATTCCAGGGACGTCATCAGATGAAAGGCTGACAGGAAGGAGAGAAGATGGTTGCATACCAACCGTCACCAACAGACAGCGGGATACAAGACGGTGAGTGAATGAGCACAGCAAGGCAAAACTAGGGAGACTGACGCTGAGGCCGTCCAGGCTTTACACACATTCACCGCACAACGAACAGACTCTGCCTCCATACTTGTGTATACATCGCACTGTTCACGAAGGCAATTGAGTGTACGCAGGTGAAATTGATCAACACGTCTTACTCTTCACCAATGCTTCAGGTTTCTCCCGACAGAGCCGTGACAAGCACACACAGGGCAGCCTCAAACAGATCCGGGACAGCTGGAGAAACTCCCCAAACATGTCATACTGTCCGGACGGTGGGAGGCACGAAGGCACAAGCTGAAGCGGCGCTGTATCTATGCGCTGGTGAAAGGTTCATAGTATTTGTCTCTGATGCAGCCAATTGAGCACTTTACATAAATTGCCAGTTACTGCCAACACTTGACTCTTCCCACACTGTACGAAGGCTAGACTTAATATAACATACTGCAGGCCTCAGGGAAGGGTAATACTGGAAGACTTTCAGCTGACAGAAGCAAGGTGACAGCAGGCATAACAGTAACAAAGGCTCAGGTTGTAGACTGCTGGTTGACTGAACGCTAACAAGAATTGAGGTAAAGACATGCGCCCAGGGTGTAGGCTGTCCAGGTGGCACAGGACACTGGTGGGGTCATCTGGGCGTTACCTTTTGTGTAGATGTAATTTTTACCTTTTGTGTAGATGTAATTTTCATAAAGTCCTTAGTTCCTTTCTTTAGTTTCTTTTGTTGAAGTAGCTTCTTTAGTGCATACGCAGGTTCATCCTCAAGAAAACGTCGCCAAAATGTGGTAAAGGAAGATGCAGAGTCCACTTGATAGGTTAAGATCCTTTATTGCAGGTTCCTTCCAGGTTAGACAGATAAGTTAAGTTATAAGGTAAACCCCACCAGGAGCTCGCTGTTGGTAGCTCAGCCTCAGATGACCAACTGTCACAATAGGTAATAGAAAGGTACAGTCAGCTAGAGAGACACTCTGGCATTCTATGATGTCATAAGTATAATAGTATTGTCTAGCCAGAGAGGAACAGTGAAGATAGTATTTACTACACCTTACACTAGCAAAAAGAGATGTGGCACAAGCCTGGAAAGACCCCAGGGCCCCCAAGGTAACTGGCTGGAAAAAAGGGATGGACTTCTGCATGGGACTGGAACGGCCGGTGTTCGAGGCCAGGGGCTGCCCCAAAAAACATTACAAGATATGGAAAAGGTGGGCAGATTACAGGGGCCTGTGGCTAGAACCCCCAACATCAACGGGAGGCGCGGAGGAGCGGGTGTGATGGGCATGAAGGGATAGTGATGTGGACACTAATACTCATATGGTTAACATCCACAGTATCGAAGAGACGTTGTGCACGGGAAGGGAGGGGGAGGGAAAGGATGGGGGAGTTGGGGAGAGGGGTTGGGGGTTGTAGAAAATCTTCTTTAAGTCAATTGAATCGCTGATTTTGATGTACTATAATTACTACAGCTCCTCCGGGGCACGGAGTGCTGTGTCTTCTGTGCGATTTCTCAAATACAATAAAAAGAGTTATGAAAAAAATAATTACTCTGCATGTGTGGCGTGGTTATTAGCGTATACCTGGAACTGGCAGGTTGCTACAACTTGCAGCGAGATAGGGGATACCAAGCCCATACTCTACCTGTAATATTTGCTAAACTCAGACTGGCCTGCTCATCTTTTGGATCCATTTTGCGGTTGAACAAATGATGCACCTCCGCTTCTAACAGGTCCAGCGAAGTGCAGCCAGGGCCTGGGGTGTCACAGTGGGGGAGGTAGGGTGGCGAGGGTTCTCAGAACAATATACATAACCAAAGATTAGTATTTTAACACTTACCATTACCGAGTGCACGTCACCAAAACACACATGCACTGGTGCTTGTATCCACTCCTACGTGTGACGAATAGGAAAGGGTGGGACTTATGCCAGTGAATGACGGACAGCTGCTCTCACGCAAGGAGGGAGACTCCAATGCCCCAAAGTATGACGCTGACAGTGTCAATGCCCTATACTAGTGGATACTGCCATAGACTACAATGGCAATGATTCAATATGAAGGGCTTTAGAACAGTAAGTCCTGTGTAGTGCATCACAGTCCAGAAAGTTTATTCCTGCCTAGCTTTTGTCTCCTGCTTCAGAACGAGGCAGGGCAGGCAGCCAGGAAAACACAGTCCATAATTAAATACATTGATTTGTTTACAGATACAACTGTATCTCTAAACAAATCGATCTATTTCATAATTGTACAGGAATGTGTTAGGAATTTCAGGCCTAATGGATAACGCCCCTGCTCTGAGCTTAGAAAAAGTCCTCAAGGCTGCTCCGCTGAAGAGCCTGCTGATCATTAAGTGACTGACATGGACGCCCAAGGTGCCCAAAGTGTGTCAGTCATGAGCATGAGAAATACGCCTAGATACGCGGCCGAGGGACACAAGGCAATGTCTTCACAGAAAAAGAAAACATGTTACAGATGAAGACCGTCATTTCCACATGAAGGTAAATGTCCAGCCATCGGACAGATATGCATCGGCTGTGGTAAAACAAACCATTTTGTGATGATATGCAAGACGAAGAGAAAAGTAAGTGTGTCACACCGTGAAGACAAAATGGTTGACCGAATACTACCTCAGCAATGTTTGACGCACTCCCACAAGGCTAAGCAGTCACACCAACTGGGGCTAATCAACACCAAACAAAGTTGATCGTGATCTGAATCATTGAAAAATAATTCCTCAGCATCAGTTTCCAGTGAAAGTGACAATGACAAATGTGTAATGTCGATGTTTACTTCAAAAGGACATCCACATGTGGGACTGGACAATCAAAGGTGAAGAAAAACTGTCTTGATAAAGCACCACAAACATTCAAACATTGTCCAAAGATCACTTTAAAGATAAATGGGTGTTCAATACAGTTCATAATTGATAACGGTGTGTCAATAAATATCATACTTGAAGAGAAGCATCAAGAAATATCTCCATTAACACAGCTTATAAAGTCAAAGACTAAAGTATACACACGGGCCGCCTCAACACCCTTAAAGAGTCAAGGTTCATTTGTAGTCATGATGAAACTTAAGAAAACTGTGGTACAAGCGCCTATTGATTTACTTCAAGGAACAGCTTCAAGGGCCTGTCGGCTGAGTTTTAGCACTACTGCTGATATGGGACTGATATCAGTGAACTACAATATGGATGCTCATCATGAAACTGTAAGTCAATTTCCTTCTTTATTTCATGGGTTAGGAAAGCTCAAAACAATGAAAGTAAAGTTACACATAAATGATGATGTTTCATCCTGTTGCTCAAAGGCACAGATGAGTTACATTTCACTTACAAGAAGCTTTTGTAAAGGAACTTAATTTGTTGCTTAACCATTACATCATCGAAAGCTCCACCAGTCCAACGCCATGGGCTTGTCCCATTGTAACAATGCTTAAAAGAGAAAGTGAAGGAGCTGCACGAATATGCGATGACATGCACCAGGCCAACACAGCAATTGAGCGAGAGACACATTGTGCCCCGTACATTGCTTAACTCAATTGAATGGTGCGAGGATCTTCTCTTGGCTCGATCTCTATAAATGATATTACCATTTGGATCTTGAAGAAAAAAACAGGCACATTACAACCTTTTTTATGCATAATGGTTTGTTTCACTACAAGCGACTGAGCTTTGATCTATCCTCTGCTGCAGAACTTTTCCAAGACATCATTCAATGTATGATACAGCCTTTAGTCAACGCATCTAACTATAGTGATGACATATTGGTTTTCAGACTACACAGAAAAAGTATGAAAAGCTCTCATGCAAGTATGTTGTTTGCTGTTTGATGCAGGCTTAACTTTGAATGTTAACAAATATGAATTCCACAAGAAAAGCTCGAAATTCTTTGGCCATGTCTTTTCTGATGGGGTATGAAACCTGATCCAGCTAAAGTACAAGAGTTGTCTACTGCAAATCCCCCACAATACATTTCTATGATAGCATCATTCCCTGGAAAGGTCAGTTACTGTTCTAGATGCATATGAGAATTTGATGCAGTCAGTGCACTGTCACGAGAACTAACGAAAAAGAATGTCTTCTCATTGGTGACTAGAATGATATCAAGCAAGCTGTGGAGAGTGCCACTGAAATGGCCTAAATTGTTCCCAAACTTCATTCAGAGGTTGTAGTAGACACTAGCCCTGTTGGGTTATGCGCAATCCTTGCACAGCACAACAGACAGCCAAATGCCTGGAGAAATATTGTGGCATACACAAGTACAAATTTGTGCGAAATACTTGGGTCTATTATGTGCAGAATATTGATAAATACAAGATAATTAAACCATAGACTAGCCCACACAGAATTAACTGTCACTCACCAGAGGTGACATGTTTCATCATATGGGATTCTCCTCACTGTCATTAGTAAGAGATCTAGAGTGCTGGTTCCGCGATTGATAGGCAATAATGTCTTTTAACTTTAACATGTCAGTATCTTGTCTCGTGGTGGTGAACAATTTGTTCTAGAGACATGGCAGATGGTGCTCTGGATTGCACAATAAAATTGATGTAAGACTCCACCATCTTAGATAGGGTACCAGGGCATGTACTGGCTCTCTTGAAAATAATCAGCAGGATTCTGATCTGTACAATGAAGAATTGTGTAGTTGCATTCTTGTAACCTCAAACCCCAACGCTCAATTCTAAGAGGCATTTTGGCTTTGGGATTGCCAAATGTCGACAATAGTTCTTAATGATGAGTCACTACTGTGAAGGGCTTTCCATACAGAAGCACAAGAAAATATTGTGAGCCCAAACCACTGCCAATTTTCTTTTTCAGGTTACATGTAAGCATGTTTTGTTTCTGACATGCTTTTACTGGTGTATTAAATTCAACAACAAATTTCAAGCAGGAGGGTGCTAGGGATGTTTAAAGACCTGCAAAAACACATGCAAAATCCTTGTGTCTATTATGTGCAAAATATTGATAAATACAAGATAATTAAGCCGTAGACCATCCCACAAAGACTTAACTGTGGGAAATTCCCTTTTCAGGACGAAATCCGTCACTCACCGGAGGTGACATGCTTCATCATATGAGATTCTCCTCTCAAAGGAAAAACCTAGTTACTTTGAGGGCTACAACCCCCTCTCTGAGAGGGAGGAGCTCAGGGATGTTTTAGATATCGAATTTTGGGATATTATAAATCCACATGTGATGAGCAGGATGGTGTGAGCGAGGGCGCAGCGCACAGAAAATACAAAATGTGAAGGAAGTGTGAATAAAACTAGCTAGGGGGCATCAAATATATGTTTCATTCGGGAGCACCCTCTGCCAGGATTAAAAACAGTGCACCAGCGACATGGATTTAAGTCACAGTGGTATGGTGAAGAATAATGGTCGACATGTTTCAGCCTAAAGTGCCCCTGGGTCGGGCAAGGCTTTCTTCAGGACCTATACAGATGCTGCTGCTACAGTGCTCAAGTGTGTGTACATACAAAGGATACAAGAACCAAATGTGTTCAAAACTCAGCCTGCTCCGGAAGGTGAAATTACCCGCTAATGCAGGGTAAAGAACTCCACCTCACCTGGCGACAGCTCAGGATGGGGCCACCGCTCTGTCCGTCAATACCCCGAGCTCAGATTGAGCCTGCAACCGGAGGTTTGTACACTCACTTGAGCACTGTAGCAGCAGCATCTGTATAGGTCCTGAAGAAAGCCTTGCCCGACCCAATGGCGCTTTAGGCTGAAACATGTCAACGATTATTATTCACCATACCACTGCGACTTAAATCCATGTCGCTGGTGCACTTTTTAAAATCCTGGCAGAGGGTGCTCCCAAATAAAACATATATTTGACACCCCCTAGCTAGTTTTATTCACACTTCCTTCACATTTTGGTTTTTCTTTGCGCTGCACCCTTGCTCACATTATCCTGCTCATCACATGTGGATTTAGAATATCCCAAAATTAGATATCTAAAACATTCATGAGCTTCTCCCTCTCAGGGAGGGGGTTGTAGCCCTCAAAGGAACTAGGTTTTTCCTTTAAGAGGAGAATCTCATATGATGAAGCATGTCACCTCCGGTGAGTGACGGATTTTGTCCTGAAAAGGGAATTTCCCACAGTTAAGTCTTTGTGGGATAGTCTACGGCTTAATTATCTTGTATTTATCAATATTTTGCACATAATAGACACAAGGATTTTGCATGTGTTTTTGTCTGATAATAGTTGGGGTTTGAATCCTTTGCAGGTCTTTAAACATCCCTAGCACCCTCCTGCTTGAAATTTGTTGTTGAATTTAATACACCAGTAAAAGCCTGTCACAAACAAAACATGCTTACATGTAACCTGAAAAAGAAAATTGGCAGTGGTTTGGGCTCACAATATTTTCTTGTGGTTCTGTATGGAAAGCCCTTCACAGTAGTGACTCATCATTAAGCACTATTGTCGACATTTGGCAATCCCAAAGCCAAAATGCCTCTTAGAATTGAGCGTTGGGGTTTGAGGTTACAAGAATGCAACTACACAATTCTTCATTGTACAGGGAAAGATCAGAATCCTGCTGATTATTTTCAAGAGAGCCAGTACATGCCCTGGTACCACATCTAAGATGGTGGAGGCTTACATCAATTTTATTGTGAAATCCAGAGCACCATCTGCCATGTCTCTAGAACAAATTGTTCACCACCACGAGACAAGATACTGACATGTTAAAGTTAAAAGACATTATTGCCTATCAATCGCGGAACCAGCACTCTAGGTCTCTTACTAATGTCAGTGAGTATTTAAAGTTCAAAAATGTAAAAGATGAATTTTCAGTGACTCAAGATGGCCCCATTCTGTGAGGTACATGAAGTGTTATGCCCGAGAGTCTCCGACAAGTGACCACTAAGAGAGGTCTCCATGATTGAGCCTGATTTCTGTATCTCAACTAAAGGGTAGAAAAAGAGTTGAAGACTTGTCACAAATGCAACTGTCTTTTGTCTCAAGTTATTCAGCCCCCTTTAAACATGTCAAAATTGCCACATCATGCTTGGAGAAAATTGCCATTGATTTCTTTGGTCCTCTTGAGAATGGATATCATCTTCTAGTTATTGTTGACTAATACTCCTGTTTTTCAGTAGTAGAAGACCTTTCATCCACTACACATGAAAAGGTTATTCAAAAATAAGATGGCATCTTTGCAACATTGGGTGTACCTGCAATCTTTAAATCTGACAATGGCCCACCTTTTAATAGTTGAGAATTCAAGGACTTTCTAAATCACCTCAATATAAAGCATCAAAAAAGCACTCCTCTTTTGCCCCAGGCCAATGGTCTGGTAGAATTGTTCATGAATACTCTAAAGAAAGCTGTTCAGCATGCTGAATTGGAGAATCTCTACCTTAAAGTTGTTTGGAACACTACTCATCAAGCTTACTTTTCAACCCTCACTCAATGATAAGGGAAAGCACTGCAACTCTCATGTTTGGAAGAGCCATGATGATCAAGCTGCGAAAGTGGACAAACCTCAGATCTAAGAATAACATTCATGCTACGGACTTTGGTCGTAAACAGAAGATGAAAATATATGCTGACAGATGACTTCTCGTAAAAGATATCACTTTTACAAGAGGAGATCGAATTCTTGTCAGGTAACACAGAAAAAGAAAGTCTGATGCTCCTTTTGATACTGAACCCTTTACCATCAATAACTCCAAAGGACACACAAAGACTGCCCAGCATCCTGGGAAGTCCCTTACAAGAGATTCCTCTCATTATCTACATGTTGCCCATCACTCACCAAATATCGGTCAATCTCGAGACGGGGTCCTGACAGACTGTTGATGACTCTGTGTCTTCTGATAATTCCACCTCAACTGTGCAGATCAATGACACTTTGACTGCCAGTTTCCTGTTTCCAGTGACCCGATCAGGATGAGTGATTCAGGCGCCACAATGCATTATTTGAAGAATTGAAATTGCCTGTATATCCATGATTATCTGTGTATTTATTCATGTATTTGTTTTCTGTATTTATTTACTTTTTTATCTATTATGAAAAAGTTGTAACTTTTAGTTTTGCAAAGAGAGAGATGTAGTGACATAAATAAAAGAGTGCTGGAACTCTTTTGGATCCACTATACACCATAGGCCTGTGACGTGTGCAATGAAGAGATGAGTTGAAGGCAGGCTCCGAAAGTTGATTTCTGACTTACACGCAGCTGAATTAAGACATGTAAAATTACTCTGTGTGTGTGGCGTGGTTACTGGTGGGTACCAGAGGAGGAAGGATGATACACAGTCCATACAACAGGCCCCAAAACAGTCCTATAACCGCGCACATACTGACCTGTCGGACCAGCCCATTGGGTACTGCCTGCTAGCCCTATAGGACAGTCTGACCCGGTTATGTGGTACTAATGTAGGTACTTTAGTGTAGGTTCTTGTCTAGTTGGATCACTTTCAAGGATAGGCTTTGACCTCTCCAACGCTGCTGATATCTATACAGAATTCTTTGAATTAGACCATTTTTGTGTGTCACTCAAAAAACATTTGTGATTTTGTGACATTGTTTATTAGATTGTTTGAATTTTAGTAAGGTCTTATTGCCCATAATTGTACCTTTAGGGCACTTTGGGTTCAATTGTATGAGCTACTGTTGACCCGAAAAAGTTATCTTCTAAGCATAGGTTAGGTGGCTCTGTGATCTAGTTCCTGGACAGGTTAATAGTCAGATGTTAGTTAAATGTGTTTCACACCTGCAGAGAATTTTTTTTCAATATTGTTTAATGTTTATACCAGGGGTCTCCAACCGGTGCTTTGCATCTTGGATGAAGGGCATAACCAGTGTTAGGCCTGGGACCAGCATGTGGTTCCTGGCTTCGATTTGTGGCCAGCGACCTTTGACCCTGCTCACAGGCAGGTCGCTCCCCACGCTGCTGCACGGCTCTGCCTGCATTATTTTTGCTTAATCTTGTATTTTTCCCCTGTGCCTAACTTGCTTTCTTGCCCAGACTTGTTTTTATTCCTCTGTGCCTGTACTTGCTTTCTTGCCCAGACTTGTTTTCATTCTGCTGTGACTGTTCTTGCTTTCTTGCCCAGACTTGTTTTTATTTCTCTGTGCCTGTACTTGCTTTCTTGCCCAGACTTGTTTTTATTCCTCTGTGCCTGTACTTGCTTTCTTGCCCAGACTTATTTTTATTCCTCTGTGCCTGTACTTGCTTTCTTGCCCAGACTTGTTTTCATTCCGCTGTGACTGTTCTTGCTTTCTTGCCCAGACTTGTTTTTAATTCTCTGTGCCTGTACTTGCTTTCTTGCCCAGACTTGTTTTTATTCCTCTGTGCCTGTACTTGCTTTCTTGCCCAGACTTATTTTTATTCCTCTGTGCCTGTACTTGTTTTCTTGCCTAAACTTATTTTTCCTTCCTGTGCCAAGTTCTCCGCGGCCCCGCCCATTTTTCTCACCGCTGCATCCCTGTGGCCCCGCCCCCCTGTAATCCCATTTGCCGCCCCGCCTCCCAGCTGCTCCTCCCTCCCACATCCCCTCATTTGGAGGCCGCGCAGCGGGTGCGCCGCTGGGGCGCCTAAGGCAAGCCCGTATGCTCCCATCAGCACCTGGACCCTGCGAATGCCACAACGCCCGACACCACTACGATGCCAGAACCCTCCACGCACTCAACACCGGACAATCACACACCTGCTTCCTGGCTGCCCCAAAGCGCACCCACGGAGCTTTCACCTGCCGGAACTGCAGCTTCACAAGCATCCGCCCCACCATGCTGCCGACCAGGAAATAATCCAACCACCTCAGATGCATCCTTCTCAACACCCGCTCCAGCCGCAAACACGCCGTTGAACTCTGGGACCTACTCGACTCAACCTGCCCAGACGTCGCCTTCCTGACGGAGACCTGGCTGAACCCTGCCTCGCCCCTGACATAGCCATAGCCATCCCGGAAGGCTACAAGATCACCTCAACATCATCTCCTAGGCCGATGACACCCAGCTGATCCTCTCCCTCACCAAGGACCCCCACACCGCCAAAACCAACCTTCATGAAGGAATGAAGGCAGTCGCTGAATGGATGAGGAACAGCCGGCTGAAGCTGAACTCGGACATGGCGGAGGTCCTCATCCTCGGATCCACCCCTTCGGCCTAGGACGACTCCTGGTGGCGGACCGCACTGGGAACCGCCCCAACACCCACCGACCACGCACGCAACCTAGGGGTCATCCTCGACTCCAGCCTCTCCATGACCAAACAGGTCAACGCCGTCTCCTCCTCCTGCTTCAACACCCTCCGCATGCTCCACAGAATCTACAAGTGGATCCCCACTGAAACAAGAAGAACGGTCACCCAGGCCCTCGTCAGCAGCAGGTTGGACTACGGAAACGCCCTCTACGCAGGAGCCTCGGCCAAACTCCTAAGACGGCTCCAACGCATCCAGAACACGACGGATCCTCGACATCCCTTGCCGCAGCCACATCACACCCCACCTGAGAGACCTGCACTGGCTCCCGGTCAACAAGAGGATAACCTTCAAGCTCCTCACCCACGCACACAAGGCACTCCACAACACAGGACCAACGTACCTCAACAGATGACTCAGCTTCTACAACCCCACCCGCCAGCTCCGCTCTGCCGACGTCACCCTCGCCACAGTCCCCCGCTTCCGAAGAGTGACCTCTGGTGGCATATCGTTCTCCCACCTCGCCACCAAGACCTGGAACACCCAGGTCTTGGGTCCACCTACGGCAGGCCCAAGTCCTGCTGACCTTCAGAAAACTCCTCAAGACTTGGCTTTTCGAGCAGTAGCAGCATTCCCCACACCAGCGCCTTGAGACCCTCATGGGTGAGTAGTGCGCTTTACAAATGATATGATTGATTAAACTTGCGAGAGGTACTTTATTAGAAAAAAGATCCATGTGAAGAACTATTGTATTGGTGAAATATAGAAATACAAAATGTGAGAAGAACGTTATGTTAAAAAAAATTATCCCTGTGAATCATTGTTTTAATTTAATCATTAAATACAATTTTATGTATGGCAGGTCCTCATGTAAAGAAATGCACATCAATAACACATTAGTTGACTTCTGTGCCGGCCTGTTTGAGCTGTATGTCTCCATTCTTCACTGGACTGCTCCCCTTTACACCTACTGTTAAGTGAACAGCACGCATCCCAGATTTAAAATGGTTCAGTTGCAAATAAGACAATGATAAGGGAATAATACATTTATATCAGACAATATATCTCCACATTAAGGAAGCAAATAGGAAGTTATTTAAGAAGAGCCAGATATTCTGGTGCAATGGGCCCAGATCAGGTGCCAGTATCCGTTTTAAAAACAACCAGAATGCTTGGGGCACTTTTCTGTTTCCATTATTATCACATTGTCATAAACCAGGCCAAATACCAAAGTCTTGGGTAGGAAGCATTGTAGTTCCTCTACACAATACAAGTCTTGGCACAGACCAAGGTAATAGGCAAACTGCCCTTTTAGATGTGAAAGGAAAAATATTTGCAAGAAGTATTAGAACATCTACAAGACTGGGAATTTGGGAACAGACTAGAGAATAACCTGGTTATACACCAAAGCATTTAGTTATGGAAAATATAGCGATTTTGCAAACTTCAATTGATAAATATGTAACTTTTAACTCATAAATCCTAGACAGTGTTTATATATTTTTCAACTGCTTTTGACCGGGTGGATAGGCCAACCCTGTGGAGTATATTTATATCATTTGAAATCCCATCTACCAATATTTGCACTACATACATCTACTTGAAGTAGAATATTGATGGGCGGGAGTAAAGGATTAAAGCCAAAAATATAAACAAGAATTGGGTTGAAACATGGATTTCTACTGGCGCAACCATTGTTACCTCTGTTCTTTTCTGACCTACCTGCCCATTTTCTTCCGCCCAAAAATTCCCTGCCTAAACTTTCCTTACAACCTCTCCACATACTGATATATGCCGATCATGTGGTTATTTTTGTTTTAACCCCAATCAGTCTGCAGCGCAATCTTTCCTAGAATCATATGTCAGGCAAAATATCCTAAAAATCAGTATATCTAAAACCAAGGATTTTGCATTGATGGGTAAGAAATATGATAAAACTTCGGGATGGTATTTAGGGGCAGAGTGAAGTTCGTGGGGAAAGAGACATTTTATACATTTTAATATATATAAGAAGCATATGAAGCTTCGAAAAGCGTCGGGCAGATCTATTATGGAGCGGCATCTACAAGCGGATCCCCATCCTCACCTACACATAAATCAAGCTGCTGCTCGTGTGCTACTCAAAGGTGGACAACATTGGAGCGACAATTTATACGCTGCCGTCCAGCCGTGGAGTATGCACCACCCCGTCATCCTTGGGGGTCACGGAAGTGAAACAGCAGCCGTACACGGGATCGAGGACGGGCCCACTTGCGGGGTCCATACAGGACTTGATTATGTGCTTTCCGCACCACACTTCCCATAATACACAGTCTCATTTGAGCCTCCCATTGGTGGGTGTGTCATATAGAAAATGGAGAAGTGGGTTAGCGGTTGCGCACACCGCTTCCGTTAAAGCCCCTGAAGAGAAGCATATTGAGCTTCAAAACGCGTCGGGCAGATCCATTACGGAGCGGCATCTACAAGCGGATCCCCGTCCTCACCTACACATAAATCAAGCTGCTGCTCGTGTGCTACTCAAAGATGGACAACCTTGGAGCGACAATTTATACGCGGCCGTCCAGCCGCGGAGTATGCACCACCCCGTCATCCTTGGGGGTCACGGAAGTGAAACAGCAGCCGTACACGGGATCGAGGACGGGCCCACTTGCGGGGTCCATACAGGACTTAATTATGTGCTTTCCGCACCACACTTCCCATAATACACAGTCTCATTTGAGCCTCCCATTAGTGGGTGTGTCATATGGAAAATGGAGAAGTGGGTTAGCGGTTGCGCACACCGCTTCCGTTAAAGCCCCTGAAGAGAAGCATATGGAGTTTCGAAACGCGTCGGGCAGATCCATTACGGAGCGGCATCTACAAGCGGATCCCCGTCCTCACTTACACATAAATGAAGCTGCTGCTCGTGTGCTACTCAAAGGTGGACAACGTTGGAGCGACTATATATATATATATATATATATATATATATCTTCACTGAAAAAACCATAGGTTTCAGGCCTTATATAGTTAGGAATTAGCATTTAAAAAAACCTTTGAAATTCACTGAAAAAAACATAGGTTTCAGGAGTTATATAGTTAGGACTTAGTTTTTAAAAAACCTTTGAAATTCACTCAAAAAACTATAAGTTTTAGTGGTGTTATAGTTAGCTGGACATTTTACTCATACAAAACCAATGAAAATGCTCCTATATAGTTAGTTGTACTAACTATATTTCGCGCACCCGCAATCCACTGCTGATGATGTCACATATTAGATCATTCATGACATGGTCAGTGACATCACTGATGACATCTCAAATGACATCACTAATGACATCATCCAGTGAATGTGGTTTGCTTCGTTATTTAAATATGCATTATATATATAGCAATTTACATTGAAGAATAAGTGGATATAAATAAATATTTGGATGGAGGATTTAGTAGCAGTGTAATTGACTGTTTACTTGACCAATTTATAATGTCTCACTAAATATAGTGGATAGTGACTAAACTGTGTGAATATCTGTATCACTTTGTCAGTTGTTGTGTAAACTGATTCTACAGTTGGTTACTAGCTATGTGAAAGTCTATATTAGTTATTGATTAGTTAACTGAGTATTTGTATGGGAGTGTGAAAGTGTGTGTGGTTCGGTGGGGGGTGTGTGACTGTCCAAAGATGTGTGAATAGTTGATTCAGTAGATATATGAAGTTAAAACTACATGTTCTAACAGTTTGGGTGAGGGAATCTCTTTATGGGTGTGGTGATGAGCAAATATATTTCTCAAAGGTACAGGTCCAACAAACTAGAAAAATAAAAGGCAGTGTATGTGTCAGTTGTTGTATATAAATAAGTATACATAAGACACAATGATTGTGTGAGTGACTGTATGGATAACTGTATACTTGTAATAATGATTTTATAATTCACTAAGTATGACTTACTATCTAAATGAATAGAAGAAGTGGTGTTTGTATAAGTGTTTTGCTAAGTAAATATGTAAGTATGATCCATTGTTTGCATAAGTGAGTAGGATGACTTCATATGTGAATAGGATGTGTGCTGTTGTTTAATGTCGATATAGATGTATAAGTACTTTTGATAGAGTTCTATTGTTCATTGACAGCATGTATGAGTGAATCCACAGGTAAGTGATTAGATGGGTGTATACATCTATGAATCACTGAGTAGATTTTTAGATACTTGTATTGCTGTGACAATGGATTTAAATATGATACTCTGTATTTTACAAACAGTGATGAAAAATTGTAATAGTGTATGAAAAGGTGTATGTGATTGTCACGTGGATGATGTCATCAGTGATGTCATCAGTGATGTCATTTGAGATGTCATCAGTGATGTCACTGACCATGTCATGAATGATCTAATATGTGACATCATCAGCAGTGGATTGCGGGTGCGCGAAATATAGTTAGTACAACTAACTATATAGGAGCAATTTAATTGGTTTTGTATGAGTAAAAAGTCCAGCTAACTATAACACCACTAAAACTTATAGTTTTTTGAGTGAATTTCAAAGGCTTTTTAAAAACGAATTCCTAACTATATAACTCCTGAAACCTATGGTTTTTTCAGTGAATTTCAAAGGTTTTTTTAAATGCTAATTCCTAACTATATAAGGCCTGAAACCTATGTTTTTTTCAGTGAATTTCAAAGGTTTTTTAAATGCTGATTCCTAACTATATAAGGCCTGAAACCTATGTTTTTTTCAGTGAATTTCAAAGGTTTTTTAAATGCTAATTCATAACTATATAAGGCCTGAAACCTATGTTTTTTTCAGTGAATTTCAAAGGTTTTTTAAATGCTAATTCCTAACTATATAAGGCCTGAAACCTATGTTTTTTTCAGTGAATTTCAAAGGTTTTTTAAATGCTAATTCCTAACTATATAAGGCATGAAACCTATGGTTTTTTCAGTGTTTTTAAAAAAAAATTGATTGGTTAACTGGCTTATTAAGTGTATCTTAGTGAATACATATATTAGCGAGTAATGTTTAAATATTTAAATATATGCATGAGTGATGTAATATGTGACGTCATCAGCAGTGCATTGCAGACGTGCAAGTTATAGTGAGTCCAACTAACTATAACGTGGGAATTTCAATGGTTTTATGTGAGTAAAATTCCCAGCTAACTATAACTGGTGTGAAACCTATGGTTTTTTCAGTGAATTTCAAAGGTTTTTTAAATGCTAATTCCTAACTATAACTGGTGTGTAACCTATGGTTTTTTCAGTGAATATATATATATATACAATTTCTATGGCAAAATGAAACCCCTCATTTTGTTCCTTTTCAAATTAAATGTATTAAGTATTACCACTTTATTCCAATCAAGATGACTTCAGGTGTGCCATACTTTTGTCATAAGTAAGACTGTTAGTGTTCTAGTTGTTCTTTAGAACACTCTGGGACATTCTGTCATTGGGCTATAGTTGGGCTACATCTGGCTGATATTTGGGCTACATTTGGGCTCTTTTGTCTCTGGTGGCCATCTTGGGAGACTGCATATCAGAATTTTTTTAATGAAATATAAGAGGATTTGAGAAGTCACTCAAAATGTGCCCTAATTTTTCTTTCTTCAGCACTAATCATAATTTCTATGACAAAATGAACCCCCTCATTTTGTTCCTTTGCAAATTAAATGTTTTAAGTGTTAACACTTTATTCCAATCAAGATGACTTCAGGTGTGCCATACTTTTGTCATAAGTAAGACTGTTAGCGCTCTAGTTGTTCTTTAGAACACTGTGGGACATTCTGTCATTGGGCTATAGTTGGGCTACATCTGGCTGATATTTGGGCTATATTTGTTGTTTTGTCTCTGGTGGCCATCGTTGGGCTACATTGGGCTACATTGGGCTACATTTGGGCTCTAACATATATATAGCCCAATGTAGCCCAATATATATTTTTTCAAAGTTAATTTTCGTAAAAACCACTGGAGCACATATCTTGAGACATAGCAAAGGCACATCGGGCTACCAGTCCCTACAATTTTGCCAAGTTTGGTGGAAAACCATTCAGCCGTTCGGGCTAAAAGTGAGTCCAACCGCCCTAAGGAAATTAACATGGGGAAAACACGTTTTGGGACCCCCCTTTTATCTCGGCCCCCGCTTGACGAATCCCCCCCAAACTTTCAGGGAAGGAGCGGAGCACCGCGAGGCAAAGTTAAGGAAAATTTGAGGAAGATTCCTCAACCGGCGCCAAAGTTATTCCCAATAGAATGTTGCGATTTCCCTATGGAAAACAATCCTAACTATATATACCTACTGGCTATCGCCAGTAGGTATATATATATATATATATATATATATATATATATATATATATATATATATATATATATACATATATATATTACCTACTGGCGGTCGCCAGTAGGTATATATAGTTAGGATTTTTTCTCTATGGGATTTTTGAAAATTCTATGTCTAATAACTTTGGCGTTTGTGGACGGAATTGGCTGAAATTTTCAGGAAAATGGAACATTTTGTTTCTGAGCAGCCCCTGAAAATTTGGGGGGGGGGTTCGTCAAGGGGGGACCGAGAAAAAAGGGGGGTCCCAAAACGCGTGTTTCCAATGTTAATTTCCATAGGGCGGTTGGCCTCACTTTTAGCCCGAACGGCTGAATGGATTTGCACGAAACTTGGCAAAATTGTAGGGACTGTTAGCCCGATGTGCCTTTGCTAGGTCTCAATATAAGTGCTCCAGTGGATTTTGAGAAATTAACGTTCAAAAAAAGATATATATCTGTGACAGCGTCCCGGGTAGCGCTCCGGTTCGCGTACTTTTCACGTTACGGAGCTTTGCGAAGCGAAGCTGATTGGCTCTCCGGTGTCTGTCAACATTCTAAACAGTCCGGAGCGGCCGCCATCTTGTCTCTCGGTAGGATCGAGAGACAAGAGGAGGCCAAAACAAAGGGGGAAATGACCATAAGGGGGCATAGTAGATCCTCCCTGACCCCCTAGGTTTGATGTTGAGGCTTTAAAAGGGCCCCGCGGGGCAAAAAAAGAAATAATTTTTTTTTTGTTTTTTTTGCGTGAGGAGCGCCCGGTTCGCGAACCGGGAAGCGGCCCGGGGAGCGTACTATAAGGAAAAAAGAATGATAGACTTTTCAAATATTGTATGTTAATTGATTGTTTGTTTTGTTGATTTTTTTTTTATTGATTTTTTTTTAAACAATTATTTATTATTGTGATTGTGTTTCAAAATTTAATAAAATGTCTATCATTTCACTGTCTGAAATGTCGTTATTTTCATTGAACATAGCTTGTAATGTTTGAGTGTGTAAAATGTCCTCATTTTCAAGGAGGACATCTACTGATTGCACACATTGCAGTAGTTCTTGGTCCCAAGTTTCATCCATAAATTCAATATCATTTGGATCAATGATTTCTTCGTTGGTCTCTGCAAGGACATTTTCAAATGATACTTTCTGTTCGCCTTCCATTTTGCCTGAAATTTGCATAAAAATATATATATTAGTAGAGATAGGGCACTGTTGGGATTAATTTTAGATAGCCAGTTTTTAACAGTGAATTTATCTTTGGGCAGTGTATAGTATCAGAGTGGAAGTAGGAATATAAAAAAGTGTATGTGATTTAACGTAAGTAAATTCATAATTATAAAAGACAAGCCTAACTCCATCCATAACTATAACAGAGAAGTCTATCTAAATCTATAACTACTACAGAGGGATAGTATATAACTATCAGAAAAAGTTTACCATATTAACTTAAAGTGCACAATATACTTCAGTTTTTAAAATAACAACTTACCTTTACAAAGAAGTTGAAGTTTTTAGTGAAAATCCTATTGAAATGTACACCAGGAAGTAGTAGTCAAAATGGCTGTGTTTCCTTCTCTTCCTTTATATTTAGGTACATAACCAATCAAATGTCAGGAAAAAAAAAATGGAAAAGTAAGTAACATTTTCATTGGTTGTCAATTCCAACACTTCAGATGTGTTTTGTGAAGTAATTTACCTCAGGGTATTTAGAGAGGTCTACAGGCTAAATGGCTAAATGGAATTCCAACCAAATTTGTGAAAATGGTAGGGATTGGTATGTAGTATGAGCAAATCTATATTTGGTGAATGTGTCTCCAGGGTTTCTCCTGTAAATTTCTTTCCCACCTTTTTTAATGGAGCGCTTCCCAGCGTTACGGGAGTCCACCATTTTGTGTTTCGGTCGAATTAAGATACAAGATGGAGGGCAAATAATGTTCAGAATGGGTAGAAGGGGACACGGTAGACGTATTTTGACCCCCTAGGTTTTCTGAGGATGGCTGAGGAGGCCCATATGTGCGAAAAAAAAACATTTTTTTTAAAAATTTCGCGCGGTTAGCTTCCGGTTCGCGTACCGGGTAGCGCTCCGGGGAGCGTACTTTGTTGAAAATGAGTGAAAAAAGTTAGAGTAAAATAATAATTGTGAGTGATCAGATGTAGGGTAGCTCTGAGAAGAGCTCTTGGGTTTATGGTACATTTAGGTACTTATAAGTAGGTACCAATGCACAGTCTTAAATTCAGAATGAAAACTCTGTTCCCTTCATCTGAGAAGTGAACTCCATCTCCTCTGTAGATATCTTGCATGTAGTAACGCAAGTTATTGTTGTACATGGAGCCCATTCCATGGTCTCTCATGTAAGCTGAAACAGATTTGTTTACATGCTTCCTCGATTTCTCAATTTGTGGACAAAATTGGTTCGACCACCTCCATTTCTGTCTTTGGCATATATTTGAATATACCAAGGCAGTTTGAGGAAAAAGTGCCATCAATTGCTCAAAGGTGTCCTTTAAAAGCATTTCCAGACCTACCCCAGTCAAAGTGCCCAAGTCATTACCTCCACAGTGCAAAATTAACAGGTCAGGTTTAGGCAAATGCATAAAGGTTTTCACCAATGGTATCAATTGGTGACATTTTAATCCTCTGTGGCCAAACCACTTAATTTCCACATCTTGTAAATTGAGGTTAGGTAAATTTCTGTTCTCAGCATACCTCTGAGCCCAATAGATGTAACTATGTCCAACAATCCAGACAGAAAACATGGTGAGAGAAGGTTCTGCTGCAGTCAGATGAAGTGTGGCAATGAAATGGCAGTTGGAAAAATAAGAGTTTAAAATGAAAAAAACTGTGGAGTTTGTGTGTTAAGGAAGCAGTAGCAGTGATTGGTGGATTTTGATTGCTGAAAACAGAAAGTTAGGGTGCATGGATGAGTTCTTTGAAAGATGTAATTTGAATGGTCAAGAAAAAATCATTTTATGAAAGATTGCACTGGATATGCAGGTGCACTGAGAGTTCAGAGTTCAATTGAAACATTGTTGTGTGAACTTGCAAACATCAGAGGTCTTTCAGGAGGTGGTTGCTATGCAAAAAAGGCAGAAAGGGCAGAGGGGGGAAGGGTGTTGATTTGAAAAAAGTGAGGGAAGAGTTTTGATTGGGTGACATGAGAGATATGTGTGAAGAATTACAGCATTTCTGTGCTTTTGATAGCTGCAGACTCTGGAGTGCATACCTTTTGCTCTGCTGAAGACAAATTGGTGTGTTTCTGAGACTGTTTTGAAATTCATAAAGTATTTGCTAAGGTGAGAAAAGATTCATTTAATTTAGATAGACAATAGTATGCTTTAGGGAGAAAATTATGAAGAAAGTTCTGTATTTAAAATGTTGCTTTGTGTCAAGTGTTTTACAAATAGATTTTGTTTCTTTGAGTTACATAGCCATGTTAAAAGTGACACTTAAAAAAACGCTTTCATGTGTCTTAGGGCATTGTAAGTCATTTCCCGATGAATGTAGGTATATAATTTATTCAGATGATGTGTTTAAAAACGATTTTTGAAATCAATTAGGTTTCTTGATATGTAATGCTAGAGCTTCATAGGTTGCTTGGGGCATATTTATAAGGCCTTTGAGTCTCTCTGATGTTATTTTTCCCATTTTAATTTAAGACCTTTCCCCGTGGAGCAAGGTCCTTGTAAATATGCCCCCATCTGTGCTTGGCAAATTTAGATTTTAATTCTTTGACTAACATAGCCATGTTAAAAGCGACCCAGAAATGGTGCAAGGGCCTTAAAAAACGCTTTCATGTGTCTTAGGCCATTTTAAGTCATTTCCCCTTGAATGTAGGTATATAATTGATTTATATGATGTGTTTAAAATCGTTTTTTGAAAAATATTAGGTTTCTTGATATGTACTGCTAGAGCTTCATAGGTTGCTTGGGGCATATTTATAAGGCATTTGAGTCTCTCTGATGTTATTTTTCCCATTTTAATTTAAGACCTTTCCCCGTGGAGCAAGGTCCTTGTAAATATGCCCCCATCTGTGCTTGGCAAATTTAGATTTTAATTCTTTGACTAACATAGCCATGTTAAAAGTGACCCAGAAATGGTGCAAGGGCCTTAAAAAAACGCTTTCATGTGTCTTAGGGCATTTTAAGTCATTTCCCCTTGAATGTAGGTATATAATTGATTTAGATGACGTGTTTAAAAACGATTTTTGAAATCAATTAGTTTACTTGATATGTAATGCTAGAGCTTCATAGGTTGCTTGGGGCATATTTATAAGGCCTTTGAGTCTCTCTGATGTTATTTTTCCCATTTTAATTTAAGACCTTTCCCCGTGGAGCAAGGTCCTTGTAAATATGCCCCCATCTGTGCTTGGCAAATTTAGATTTTAATTCTTTGACTAACATAGCCATGTTAAAAGCGACCCAGAAATGGTGCAAGGGCCTTAAAAAAACGCTTTCATGTGTCTTAGGCCATTTTAAGTCATTTCCCCTTGAATGTAGGTATATAATTGATTTATATGATGTGTTTAAAATCGTTTTTTGAAAAATATTAGGTTTCTTGATATGTACTGCTAGAGCTTCATAGGTTGCTTGGGGCATATTTATAAGGCATTTGAGTCTCTCTGATGTTATTTTTCCCATTTTAATTTAAGACCTTTCCCCGTGGAGCAAGGTCCTTGTAAATATGCCCCCATCTGTGCTTGGCAAATTTAGATTTTAATTCTTTGACTAACATAGCCATGTTAAAAGTGACCCAGAAATGGTGCAAGGGCCTTAAAAAAAACGCTTTCATGTGTCTTAGGCCATTTTAAGTCATTTCCCCTTGAATGTAGGTATATAATTGATTTAGATGACGTGTTTAAAAACGATTTTTGAAATCAATTAGTTTACTTGATATGTAGTGCTAGAGTTTCATAGGTTGCTTGGGGTATATTTAAAAGGCATTTGAGTCTCTCTGATGTTATTTTTCTCATTTTAATTAAAGACCTTTCCCCGTGGTGCAAGGTCCTTGTAAATACGCCCCCATCTGTGCTTGGCAAATTTAGATTTTAATTCTTTGACTATCATAGCCATGTTAAAAGTGACCCAAAAATGGTGCAAGGACCTTAAAAAAACACTTTCATGTGTCTTAGGCCATTTTAAGTCATTTCGCCTTGAATGTATTTGAATAACTGCTTTACTTGATGTGTTTAAAAACGTTTATTGAAGTCATTTAAGTTTCTTGATATGTACTGTTAGAGTTTCATAGGTTGCTTGGGGTACATTTAAAAGGCATTTGAGTCCCTTTGATGTTATTTCTCCCTTTTTAATTAAAGACATTTCCTCGTGGTGGAAGGTCCTTGTAAATACACACCCATGTGTGCTTGGCAAATTTAGATTTTGATTATTTAACTTACATAGCCATGTATGCCTCTTTTGCATCACTGTGCGTCATTTTTGTGACGCAGCGGCGGTGCAAAAGATTTGCTATGTGGCGACATATTTACAACTTGGTGCATCTAGGCAGATGTGTCATGCTGTAAAGTCCCGTGCCACATGAAACCGATGCAGCAGTGATGCAAAAGATGCACCATGTTGCAAGACAGGCCTCATTTCATCTCCAACAAGATAAGAAGCTGAATCTTATGTAAATGTCAAAATTGTTGTATACACTGCTCAGCTTATGTGTACTCTTTGATATGCTAGAGTCCATCTGCACTATGAGATACCTAAGCAAAGGAAACACAGGTGATGTGATTGTGAAATGAGGAAAAGAAACTCCACATTATTCAATTACATCACCTGTGTTTCCTAAGTTTACGAATGACATTGTGCAGATGAGGTTTAGGTCTGTCCACGGACACAGAAGAGGTCTGGCCTTTGTTCAAGAGTGAAGTGGACATGACTTACTTTATTGGTAGGCCTTTACATATATTATCTCCTCTGTACTCTTCAACAAGTGTAAATCTCATCTGCAACCCTGAGTAGGCCTCACCTCAAACAAACCTCTGGATAGGCCACACCTTATCGTCATCCTGAATCAATCATTTAACATGTTAGGGACAGATTTATGATAGGTGTGTGTCTCTTTTGCGCCGCTGTGCGTCACTTTTGTGACGCAGCGGCGGTGCAAAAGATTTGCTATGTGGCGACATATATACAATTTGATGCATCTAGGCAGATGTGTCATGCTGTAAAGTCCCGTGCCACATGAAACCGATGCAGCAGTGATGTAAAACATGCACCATGTTGCAAGACAGGCCTCATTTCATCTCCAACAAGATAAGAAGCTGAATCTTCTGTAAATGTCAAAATTGTTGTATACACTGCTCAACTTATGTGTACTCTTTGATATGCTAGAGTCAATCTGTACTATGAGATACCTAAGCAAAGGAAACATAGGTGATGTGATTGTGAAATGAGGAAAAGAAACTCCACATTTTTCAATTACATCACCTGTGTTTCCTAAGTTTACGAATGACATTGTGCAGATGAGGTTTAGGTCTGTCCACGGACACAGAAGAGGTCTGGCCTTTGTTCAAGAGTGAAGTGGACATGACTTACTTCATTGGTAGGTCTTCACATGTATTATCTCCTCTATACTCTTCAACAAGCGTAAATTTAATCTGCAACCCTGAGTAGGCCTTACCTTAAACAAACCTCTGGATAGGCCACACCTTAATGTCATCCTGAATCAATCATTTAACATGTTAGGGACTGATTTATGATAGGTGTATGACTCTTTTGCGTCACTATGCGTCACTTTTGTGACGCAGCGGCGGTGCAAAAGATTTGCTATGTGGCGACATATTTAAAAATTGATGCATCTAGGCAGATGTGTCATGCTGTAAAGTCCTGTGCCACATGAAACCTGCGTCAGTTTTTATATAAGTGTTTTGTTGCAAGGTATGCATTAATTTGCATGAAAGCCCTGTAAAACTAACATAGTGAAATTTAGAAGATTTCACTGAGTCAGCTTTATAGCATTGCTGAATCAAATCCTTACGCCTGTTTGAAACAGGCATAAGAAGTGATGCACCATGCAATGTGAGGCTTCCTCCTGTGCATTGCAGTAGACATGTCGCGCTTATGACGTGATTCCTGCAATGTGCTGCTTTTGCGGCACAGATGCGTGACGCATCTGTGCTGTTTTTGCTCAATGGTGCTCCACATTGTAAATGTGGCACACTATGGGTGGCAGAGCAGCGGTGCACATTAACTGGTGCATCCGTGGGGATGCGCCACTTAGCATAAATCTGCCCCTGTACATTTAAGTATGAGCAGGGGACACAGAGTCGGTGAGGCTTATCCAAGGTTAAGAAGAGATGAGTCCTGTTCATTGAAAACTTGGACATAGGCCTCACCTCCTCAGCATCGCTGGACATGGCTAAATAATAGCTGCAAAATGTTACTCTTGTTAAACAAATTTACTATTATAATCTCTGAGATTTGTCTTTTACTCTGCAACATCTCATTGTTGTTCTCTTTCTTTAAAGATAACGACAACATCAACATGAGTGACAATCAGCAATCAGTTGATCTCGACCTCATCATTGAACTTGTAATTGAAACGTCAGTGGAAGTAGATCCCTTGGATGATTTAAATCCTGAGGATGATGAAGAATATGATGAGGATGCCGATTTGTCAGAATTGTATGAGATAGGATGGGAAGCTGACCTGCTTGAGCCTATGGAACTATAAACATTTATTTTTAAAATTTACAATAAATGAAAAGTAAAAATGTAAACTGTTTAATTTTAAATTAAACACACCTTCAAAAACAGGTTATGTGTAGTGTCTTCAATAAAATATTAAAATATGCTCATAAAATTAGATCAGATTCACATATAAAACAGGACAGGTAAAATGAAGAAGAATTCCATTTCTTTTCTGCTATTTCTGTATTCTAAATTTGCCAAAGCACTAAAAAATATTATATGTAAAAATGTTAAGTAGTGTGTTAAGTTTTTGATGACTGTTATTGATTTACTGTTTGGTAATAGTGGTTAATAAAAATTTTTATTATATTTTACCACAGATTCAACTGCAGATCATTTCAAATTTTGAGAATGCCAACTAAGGAGAGAATGAGAAAGGTTACAAAACGTCAAAGACAGCAGGTCCATCATTTACTGCAGCAGTCCTCTACAATAAAAAATCGTCAAGTCACCAAGAAAGCACCGGGTAAGACCACGAAAACATTCATAAGAAACATTTCTAGAAAAAAAAGTAGTACTACAGAAAATGTTTTTGTCCAGAAAAAGAGAAGCAATTTAAACGGAAAGGAAAGGCCAATCAAAAATGTTACTGCTAGAGCAAGAGATAACTCTGTGTTTGATAGTAGAAGGAAAGAACAGTTTAGGGACATTCGTAAACGAATTTTCCGCAACAGGATAATTGGCAATTTGTTAAAAAATATTAAGAAAGGTCAACAGAAAGTGGTTTTTTATAAGAGAAAAAAAAAGTTGAGAAAATTATTGATTAGGCATTTGAAATTAAACGAAAGTTATTTATTTTGATAATCAATAGAATTAGGAAGCTAAACAAGGCAATTTATGATTTCAAAAGAAATAGTAGATGGAAGAGAATAGTTAATCGTAGTAATTTTTGTGAAGTTTTTTCCGGAGAATGGATGCATAGTTCAAGTTGTGAGGCATTTTTCAATGAGGAGAGTTATTTCCAGGATAATGATTTGGTGCATGCAGTTGACACCAGCGGTCGAGCTTATGAGGTGAAAGATGGTTGTCCAGTTGAAAAAGAAAAACTTGTGACAACAGAGGCAGAAGAGATGTTAGGTAATGAGGTTTTAGGAAGACGTCCTAAGGGACCTGTGTACACCTGGAAGTGTAGTAGTATTTGCAGTGTGCGACAGGATATCCATCAATTTGCTTTGTGATTTTGTACGGACATTTATTAAGAAAAGTTTGAAGCAGAAAATGAAGTTGTTGCAAGAATTAGATCCTTGCAGAGTGAGAGAAGTGACAGGTTTGCATGGTCATTCACTGGCTTGTCTTTCCAGGAGAGTATGCCAGAGTGTTTTTCATCATTTCAGGATGCTAGCAGTGCATCATAATAAAGTGAGGAAATTAGTTAGAATGTTGTATTATGCTAAGAGTCCAGCAGTTATGCTTAAACAATTATGCGCTGCTCTTTTGCATGGTTCTGAAATAGATGTGAAGAATATGTGTGAAGAAATTGAGTTTTGTTACTTTGGAAGTAAAGAGGAGAATGTTGAAATTGACCCAGAAGAAGAGGGTAATGTGGAAGATAGTGTACAGGTTTCCAGTACAGATAATTTTCAGAAGGAAATTGCCACGTTTCAGGTGAAATCAAGTGAGAGGCCTAATTTCACTTGTGTGTGTTGTCGACGCACTTATTATAAGAATCAGACTAAGTTAGTGGATTTATATGCAAAAAGTGAAAGGGAAAATAATAGTGAATGGAAGGATTTCGCTACATACTTGATGGTAGAAAATTGTTTTGATTTGGGATCGGATCAACGTGTGTGTACTTATTGTTGTAACAAATTAAATCAAAACCAGATGCCTGCTAGAGCGGTTCATAATAATCTGGAATTGGTTGAGATTCCTTCTGAATTGAAGGATTTAAATACTTATGAATCTATTTTGATTCAAAGTATCCATCCCTTTCAGGCTATTGTAAGAATGGAGCCAAAGACAGGGAAATTGCCTCCATCAGATTTACAGAGAGGATTAAAGGGAAGAGTTGTTTATTTGCCTCTAGATTTGAAGAAAAACATTAACACAATTGGAGTAGAAAAAGTGGAAGAGGATCCTCTGGTTATCTTAGTTAATGGGGTTCCGACAAAGAATAAAAAAATATGGCAAGATTTAGTGGATGTTAGGAAGGTCAAAAAGGCAACATTGTATTTGAAAAAAAATAATAAGAATGTATATGTTGCAGAAGAGGAAGTAAGTGAGGAAGAGGATAGCGATTTGTGTGCTGGTCAAATTGAGAAAGTAGAACCCTCTAAAAGTGAAGAAATATATGAACATTATAGTGTTCATCCTTTGCATTCCAAGGAAGTCATGGGGAATGCTATTGAGTTGTTTCAAATGAAACAAGCCAAAGGGAGTCCCATTAGTGTCTGGGAGGAAAGTTTGGAAGCACGGTGTTTCCCACAGCTATTTCCAACAGGTCAAGGAGGAAGATATGATGAGCGACCTCATCAAATTCCTGCTTCTGAATACCGGACTTTACGATTGTATGCAGAAGATGCTAGGTTTCGACAATGCATTCCCTATTTGTTTCATCTCCTGTTTGAAAGCGATCTGTCTGGACTGTCATATGCAGTGAACCACATCTTGAAAAGTGGTATACAGATGCAAAACATCTCGGCAAGTGACTTTATGGATAAAGTCAATGTCCAAGACAGTATTTTGGATTGTCACCTGATTAATCTCATGGCGTGTCAGCGTGGTACTAATGAGTACTGGTACCGTCGTCATGGTGATTTAAAATGTATGCTGAGGAACTTAGGAACTCCCACATGGTTCCTCACTCTGAGCTGTGCCGAGTATGGCTGGGAAGACTTACTTGAATTTCTACGAGAGGCAAATGGAAACATCGAAAACATCGAATTCAAGACACCCGGAGAACTGTGCTCTTTGGATCCAGTCAATGTATGCAGGTGCTTCAATCATAGATTTGAAGCTATGATGTCTTTCATCATGAATAAGAAGAATCCACCTCTTGGAGAGGTGTTGGATTTCTTCTGGAGAAAGGAGTACCAAGCAAGAGGTGCTCCTCATATACATATGCTGCTGTGGATCAAGGATGCACCTAAATTTGGAACAGATCCAGAAAACTTAGTGATGAGTTTCATAGAACAGTATTCTACATGTGCTGTTCCAAACGCAAAGGAGGACAAAAGCCTAAGAGAACAAGTTCTACGCTTCCAAAGCCATCGTTGCGGAAAGTACTGTTGTCGTAAATTCAGAAACAAGGACAAGTTCTACACCAAATGTCGTTTCGCCTTTCCACGACCGGTGATTTCTAAAGGAAGAGTGAACAGTTTGATGTCTTCGCTGCGACATAATGTGATGAAGAAATCACCTAAAAACACATACAATTTGAAGAGGAACGAAGAGTCCAAGTACATCAACGACTACAACCCAGTGATTTTGTCCATGTGGAATGCTAACATGGATATACAGTTTGTGGCTGATAACTGTATGGCTGTGGCTCGGTATGTGACATCTTACATCACCAAAAAAGAAAAGACAGAATTGAAGGATATGTGGGAGGACATTTCCCATGAAAAGAGCCTCAGTAAGAAGTTGTACAGTTTCAGTCTGAAGATGTTGTCGCATCGAGAAATCGGAGCTTACGAATGTTCTGACCGGTTGTCTTCAGCAAGTCTCTATGCCAAATCTAGGAGTATCGTTTGGGCGAGTCTTGGTCTTGCTGCAACGCGTAATCGAGTTCTGAAACCTGTGCGGGAAATTGAGTATTTGGCGGAAAAGGAGCCAAACAGTACCGACATTTTGAAGAGCAACATGTTGGATACATATTATCCAAATCGAAGCAGTCACCTCGAGAATGTTTGTCTGTATGAGGTTCTACAAAATTACATATTCAAGAGGAACATCAAAGAAGATATTGATAAAGGAGTGTATGCTGTAATTGGAAGTGAGGGATGTCTGGTCAAGCAAAGAAAATGCCACTTGGTAAACCATCGAAAATTGAGTGGCGAATCTCCTGAAAAAAAGGAGTTTTTCTATTTAGCACTTTTGCAACTTTTCAAGCCTTGGCGTGCAGAAGAGGAACTGCTTGGAGATTTCCTCTGTTACGAAGACTCTTTCACTGCCGCCAAGGAGACCATAGAATGTCCTGCTTTTCCCAAATATCTAGAAATGTTGAATGCGGAAATCGAGCAGGAAGCAACGATTGCAGCCGAGATTGCCAGAGACAGTTCTCAGGACAGTCAGAGTTCTGTTTCATTGAGTCAGGATCCACTAGGAGGACCTGTTATCGAAAATGAAGCTGCCACTGCCATGAATGAAGTGGAAAGAGCCATGGCACATGCTCAGGAGGATGCGGTTAACTTAGAAGACTTGGAAAGACAACTCAACGTTGAGCAGAGGAAAATATATGACGAAGTTACCAAGCAAATTGATCATGGATTAAGTCATGAGAAGAAAGAGTGCTCATGTACATCGTTGAAGCCTGTCCGACTGTACGTGAGTGGAGAAGCGGGAACTGGAAAGAGTTTCCTCATTAAAGCAATTTCATGTTATTTGAAGGAAAGGACTGAGTCATCGCTGTCTTGTGTTGTCACCGCTCCAACTGGACTGGCAGCACATAACATTAAAGGTATTACTTTGCATCGTCTACTGATGCTGCCAGTGGAGCATGATAACAAATTACAATACCACAAGTTATCTGGAGATGCTTGTTGTGAAGTTTCAAGAGTCTTGAGGAAAATGAAACTTCTTATTATTGACGAAGTAAGCATGGTTTCCAATGTCATGCTTGCCTTTGTGCATTTGAGAATGCAAGAAGTTCTTAAAACAGAGTATGATGTGTTATTTGGTGGCAAACACATCATTGTTTTCGGAGATCTTCTGCAGCTGACACCAGTGAAAGGACAACCTGTGTTCAAAATGCTCACGCATGAAGATACCAGGAAGTGCCTAGGGAGCATTGGCAACGTCAATATATGGTTAAACTTCAATTATGCTGAACTGCATGAAAATATGCGTCAGGCGAAGGATGAAGTTTACAAGAATATTCTACAAGATGTTAGAATTGGAAAAGTGACCGAGCATGGGAAACAAGCTTTACATGCACGATTACTGTCAAATTTATATCCAGAACAAGACGTTGTGCCTGAGAATATTTTTCAGAAAATTACTGAGAAGAAATCTGGAATATGTTTGATGCCAACTCTTGCAGAATGTGCCATCTTCAACAACAAAATGTTGTATTTAGAAAACCAAGAGATTGTGAAACTGGAAGCTATTGACAGAGTAGAGCATATGGGATCAACAATTATTTTGTCTGAGAATTTGAAAACAAAATTGGATTCATTAGAGATGACTATATCTAAAACTGCAGGTTTTGAAAAGACTCTGAATGTGTGCTTAAATTGCCGTATAATTTTAAGAAGGAATTTACATGTTGAAAGAGGTCTGGTAAATGGATCAATGGGTAATGTTGTTGATTTTGTGAAATACAGAAATAGAGATGGAATTGAATTTTTAAAAATTAAATTTGATGGCATTGAGGAAGTACAGCTAATTGGTCGTTGTTCTGCTAGATTTTTGCTTGTAAAAGACTTATATGTTCGCCATAAGCAGTTTCCTGTTTGCTTGGCATATGCGGTGACAATCCATAAATCACAAGGTTTAAGTGTAGACAGTGCATTGGTGAATATTGGCAGTTCTGTGTTCAAGGAGGGTATGGCATATGTGACATTGTCACGAGTTAGAACTTTATCGGGATTGTACTTGATTGAGTGTGATGTCACAAACATTTGTGCGGATCTAGATTGTGTTAAGGAATACAATAGGTTAAGAAGAGAGTATGCGCCACATTTGCCTCAATATCCTTTGTTTGAGAAACGTGTGGTAGGCCGGAAACGAAGAAATTTGACCAATACTAGGGAGGTTGTACCAAAAAGACGAAAAGTTGATGAACCTGAAATTATAAGCAGAAAGAAAAAGGATTCTGTTGAAGATGTTGTTGGTTTTCAATTTGAAAACAGTTCTGGTGTCAACTGCTATGCTAATGTAGTGGTTAATGTTTTGTTTTCTCTAGAAAATGTAAAAGAAGAGATTGTGGTCAATTCGGATCACAGATTTTGCAGTTTGTTAAATTCTGTGTTAGAGAAATGTAGCACTGATAGAACAAAAATAGAAAGTGTGTCTGAAATTCGAAATCTGTTAGACAGATGTTCAGGTCAAACACAATTCTCTCAAAATATTCAGCAAGATTGTCAGGAGTTTTTAATGTATATGCTTGATGTATTGCATGCTGAAGGTGTAGATGTAGATCATCTGTTTGGGCTTTCTTATCAATGGCAGCATGACTGCGAGAACTGTAGGGTATCAAGTACTACTAGTGTAGACTCAGAAAGATTTATATATTTAACTTTGCCAGACAGTAAATCAGTCTCCTTTAATAAGCTAATAAAAGCAGCTGATCACAACCTGGAGTGTAGCCAATGTAAATCTGAAATGATGTCAACATTACTTATACGAACATATGGCCAGTATGTCATTTTAATGTTCCAACGATGTAGGGCTGATGGAACAAAATTGACAACTTTAATTAAAAATGTTGTAGCTTCGCAGTTGTCAATATCAGGAAGGACTTTTGTAACTGCAGCAATTATATATCATGACGGTCCTTCAATAACATCAGGACATTACACAGCTTATTTAAAGTCTAGAAACGGCTGGTCATTCTGCAACGATTCTGTTTTAACTTTCAAAAAAAAATTGCCGTATGACCTTAAAAATTCTTACCTGGTGTTTTTAAAACCAAAATTTTAGGGAAAGAATCTCGGGATGTGCTCTGAGGAATTTCAAGAGGTTCAAATGGCTCCTACACGATTTGGCCTTGAGGATAAGTGTAGTACAGAGACATAAGTTCTTACCATAACACTTGACGTCATGGAAAAATAACTGCACTTTGAATGAGTTCAGAATTTTTTTTTCTTTTTATAAGCTAATTCAAGCAGTCAATCAAAACATGGAGTAGAGGGAATGTAAGTCTGCAATGCTGTCTACTGTTTTATATTGCTTTGTGATTAAAAGTGATGTAGAGAATTAAATAATTGTAGTAGTCATAGAGGTAGTGTAAGTCTGCTTCATAGTAAGCAGTATCAGTGTCATAGGAAATGTAGAACATGAGTGAGCAAGAAGGGTAAGATATTACTAGTCCAGGGTTGTGAAAGTGATCTTGAACGTTTTCTTTCTGAAAGTTGCGGAAATACAAAATGACGGGATTTGCTTACAAGAATTCCAAGAGTTATAAATGGCTCTTACATGATTTGGCCTTGTGGAAACGTGTGGTAGAGAGCGAGAAGTCATTTATTGTATGTAACATATTTTTCAAAACGATGGAGGTTTTCTTTCAGAAAGTGGCGGGCTAAAAATAAAAACAGCACAACCGAGTGTAAGCTGTTCATAGGACATCCTTCGACGTCATGGAAAGTAAGTTACTTTTGAGGAGTTCTGATTACTGATTGGTTATGTTATATGGGTTTTTTAAACACAATCATTTTGATTGTGTTTTTTTTCCCCGCTGTTATATGATGAATTGCTTCAAGTCACTGTTTTTAGTGAAATTTGATACATTCTGAGAACAGCAAAAATAAACCATTTAACATGTATAATTAATTCTGTACTGTTTGTATTTATGATGTACATGTAGAACTGTGTAGGAGGCATGGAGAAGGTGAGGCTTCTGTAAGTGTCAAAGTTGTTGCATACAGTGCTCACATTCTACGTAGTCTTTCATATGATAGACTACATTTCCACAATGAGATACCTAAGCAAAAGAAACACAGGTGATGTGATTGTGGAATGAGCAAAAAAAATTGCACGTTTTTCAATTATATTACCTGTGTTTCCTAACATTACACATCACATTGTGTAGATGAGGTTTAGGCCTGTTCCAGGAGACAGAGGAGGTCTGACATGTGTTCAAGAGTGCAGTGGACATGACTCACTTCGTTAGTAGGCCTGCACATGTATTACCTCCTCTATACTCTTCAACAATCCTAAATTTCATCTGCAACCCTGAGTAGGACTTACCTGAAACAAATCTGTGGATAGGTTACACCTTATCAGCATCTAGAAACAATTATTTAAAATGTTAAGGGCAGTTTTATGAAGGCTGTGTGCCTCTTTTATGCCGCTGTTCCGTCACTTTTGTGTAAAAGATGCATCATGTTGCAAGATAGGCCTCAGTTCATTTCCAGCAAGATACCGTCAGTTTAAAATGTATATAATTAGGACTGTGTAGGGGGTATGGAGAAGCTGAGGCTTCAATAAGTGTCAAAGTTGTTGCATGCAGTGCGTACTCTTTCATATGCTGGACTACATCTGCACAATGAGATACCTAACCAAAGGAAACACAAGTGATGTGATTGTGAAATGAGCAAAAGAAATTGCACGTTTTTCAAATACATTACCTGTGTTTCCTAACATTACGAATCACATTGTGCAGATGAAGTTTAGGCCTGTCCAGGGAAACAGAGGAAGTCTGAACTTTACTGGTTGGCCTGCACATGTATTATCTCCTCTGTACTCTTCAACAAGTCTAAATTTGATCTGTAACCCTGAGTAGGCCTCACCTGAAACAAACGTCTGGATAGGACACACCTTATTGCCATCATGAAACAATCATTTAAAATGTTAGGAACAGTTTTATGATGATTGTGCACCTCTTTTGCGTTGCCATTGCGTCACTTTTGTGAGACAACAGCAGTGCAAAAGATGCACCATGTTCCAAGATAGGCCTCACTTCATCTGCATCAAGATACTGTTAGTTTAAAATGTATATCTTTAGGACTGTGTAGGGGGCCTGGAGAAGCAGAAGCTTCTGTAAGTGTCAAAGTTGTTGAAAAACTGTTTGTCCTTCAATCTTTTCCCTTGTCTTTTCTAATTTTTAAATACATGTTTTAATATTTTTCAAATGTTTGTTATCTCTTTCACAGATTGAAAGTATAAAAATAACAAGTGAGTAAGTTAACGACAATTATAAGGTAAATGTTTTGTACTCTTTTCGTTACATTTCTATCACATTCACCTACTATTAGTTCCACAGCTTCATTTCTTTAACCCTCAGTTTCCTGCCTTTGCTACTTCCCTCATTCCTTTCTCTATTACCTACTTACTCTACTCCTTCCACTCCTTTTCTCAGTCCCTCTCTTCTCATAGTTCCTCACTCTTGTTCACTCACTCCATCTCTATTACTCTTAGTGTCTTTGACTGATCACTCTTTCACTACTTGTTCATTATGCTTTTTCTGTGTAGTTGAAGCACACTAAGGGGCATATTATGAACACAGCCAATAAAATTATTGCTGTTTTTATCGGCAGAAAACTGCGGCAAAAGTGGTTTTAGCGGCAGTTTTCTGCCGCAAAAGCGGCTTTAGCGACACATTTCTGCCGATAAAAGCTGCAAAACTTTTATTGCCTATGTTGATAATATGGCCCTATGTTATTTACATTTCTTTGCTGTTTCAATTATTCTTTTTCTGTTACTTCTTCTTTTCTGCTTTCTGTTTTTTCTCTCTGTTATTCCACATGTTTTAATCTTATTTTGAACATTCACTCATATTCTCTAAGAAACTCTTCTTTGTTATTCTTCTACTCTCTTTTTTTTCTTTCACTTCCTTATCTATTTTGTTTTTCACAATTATACCCTCTTCCATCTTTTCTTTGGTAAATAAATCTAATAAACAGTATCTCTGGTTTACTCCCTATAGCTGTCTTTCTTTTAACATTACTCTCTGTTTACTTCCCTTATACTTACTCTTCTTTTTTTTTTTTTAAATGTTTGGGTTCGCTCCCGGTTCGCGTACCGGGGAGCGAACGGGGAAGCGAACCAAAAGAAATAGAGGTTGCCAGAGTGCTAAACATTCTAGCAATTTTTTTATAAAGGGGAGGTAGTTCTGAAAATAACTTTTTTTTTATTTTTTGTTGTTTTATATTTTTTTTGTGTTTTTTTGGAGGGGGGGGGGAACAAAAATGATTCAGTACAAAGGGCCCAACAGGAGCAACCAAACAAAAAGAAAATTTAGTTTCGGGGACGTTTTGAACATTGATGATGTTCATATGCTGTATTTATTAGAGTAACACTCATCTGTCCACATGAAATTAATTTGCCACAATCTAAACATGTCATTTTAATTTTTCCAAAGTTCTTCTGAATATTTGGGACCGTTTCCCTTGCCTCTGATGCTGTCAGTGCCACTTCATTGGTGGATGTACTGGCAGGTCGGGGGTTGTCCACCAAATCTCTCATTTGTGCAGCACTATAATTAAGCGGGTGCCACCTCTCCATGTGTCGATGCATGGTATAATTACCATAACTATATTTTTTTTCGGTCCCTCTGGAGAGTTGTTCGTGGCAGATCAGGCAGGTAACGTATCTGGCATTTACTTTCTTTTCATGTGGAGGCAAAGAAAAAAATTGCCAAATAAAATTGACTTTAACATGGGACGTCCTTGGCATTTCTTTAAAAAAAACCCTTGTCCCTTGCTCCTGTTCCTCGTCTTCCTCTTCTTCCTCCTCTTGTTGGAAGATGACCTGGCCAGTTGGACCTCTCTTCTTTGGTCGTGGTGGAGGTGGTGGGGAGCCACCAGCTGCAGCTACTACAGATGCCATGAGTAAGCACGCAAAAACAGGTCTTTCTCTCATAAAAATGAAAGTCGGAGTGAAGAAAAAAAGTGGGACTTTTTCATCATTTGGGAAAAAAAAATGTTGTAAACCAATGAAAAGTGATTATTTTACGTCATATGATCAAACGTTCCATCATTAGAAAACTAAAAGTAAAATGAACCAATGAAAAGTTTTATGAACTAGTCACATGACCTGTTGTTACGCGCTCCGCGCCGCGCCTCGGATCGTTTCCGGGGCTCTGCGTTTTGCGCCTTGGTTCGCGTTCCAGAGCGCTTCCGGGTGCGCTAACGAAGGGTGTCATAAGGCGCATTACGCAGTAACGCGATACGTTGTGATTACGCGACGCGTCACGATGTGGCTTTCTAACGTGGTACTTGCACTAACGGGACGTTTACCGGTTCGCGTACCGGCTGGAAAAATAAAAAATAATTTAAATTATAATATAAATTAAATTAAAAAAATATATTACAAAAATATATAAAATATATTTTTCCTTTACAAGAAGAATACATTTTACAGCTTTTCATATTTGCTATTAAAAAACCATTGAAATTCACTGAAAAAACCATATGTTAGAGACCATATATAGTTAGGAATTAGCATTTACAAAACCTTGAAAATTCACTGAAAAAACCATAGGTTATAGACCATATATAGTTAGGAATTAGCATTTAAAAAACCTTATTTTACTCACACAAAACCATTGAAATTCCATATATAGTTAGTTGCACTAACTATATATCGCGCACCCGCAATCCACTGCTGATCATGTCACATATTACATCATTCATGACATGGTCAGTGACATCACTGATGACATCACTGATGACATCTCAAATGACATCACTGATGACATCTCATTTGACATCATTCTTGTGCTAATACGATGAACCTCTTCAGACTCTAATATAACCTTAGATACACTCAGTGTATACAGACACTCACACACTGTCACTCATCCATGGAGTTACTCACACACCTAGTCAGTCATGCAAAGAAACAATCTCACCTCCATTTCCTCAACTATACAGTTATACACACCTTACTTATTCAAACATATACTAACACATATTTACTCTCTTATACAATCCCTGATACAAGTTCACAATGATCCATACAGCCACTCACACATTCAGTGGCTCTCATGCACAGTTATTTATATATACCAACTCTCACATGTACTGTGTTTTACATATGTACTTACTTTGACATGTAGCACTGAGATATCCATTCACTCATCAATACACTCATGCACACAGTCAACCGCCCATGTAGCTGTTTCCACATGCACTCTTGAACTCATACACCTAGTGAATCAACTGCTCACACATCTATGCACAGAGTCACACACCTCCCAGCCACCCCCACACAAACTCAATCTCCCATACAAATACTTGGGCAACCAATCAATAACAGATATAGCCTCTCGTATAGCTAATGATCAACACATGCAGCAGTTTACATCACAACAGACATACTGATGCACACATTCAGACAGTTTAGTCACTAACCCATGCATTTAGTACGACACATTTATTCACTCACTCATACAGTCAGTCACGCACCTACTAAATCCTTCATCCAGACACTTATACATCCACTCATTCTTCAATATATCAAACATATTTAAACTTTACAGAAACACACAGTCACTGGATGATGTCATCAGTGATATCATCAGTGATGTCATCAGTGATGTCATTTGAGATGTCATCAGTGATGTCATCAGTGATGTCACTGACCATGTCATGAATGATGTAATATGTGACATGATCAGCAGTGGATTGCGGGTGCGCGATATATAGTTAGTGCAACTAACTATATATGGAATTTCAATGGTTTTGTGTGAGTAAAATAAGGTTTTTTAAATGCTAATTCCTAACTATATATGGTCTATAACCTATGGTTTTTTCAGTGAATTTTCAAGGTTTTGTAAATGCTAATTCCTAACTATATATGGTCTCTAACCTATGGTTTTTTCAGTGAATATATATATACATATATATATAGATATATAGATATATAGATTTTCCATTCCTCCTGCTTCTCCAGGCCCGGCACGCAGGACACAAGGACCACCAAACAGCTTCTCCAGTACACAAGGTCAGTTTATTATCACCTTTGTTTCTCCCTGGCCTGACGCGTTTCGGGTATGGACAAGGGTAGTCCATACCCGAAACGTGTCAGGCCAGGGAGAAACAAAGGTCATAATAAACTGACCTTGTGTACTGGAGAAGCTGTGTGGTGGTCCTTGTGTCCTGCGTGCCGTGCCTGGAGAAGCAGGAGGAATGGAATAGCAATGATGGAAGTTCGGTTTCTTCCGCTTCTTGGACCCCGCCCTGAAAGTTGGTGGCCGCCTTCAAACCGGTGTTTGTTGTTGCTTTTTCTGTATAGATATATAGATATAGATATAGATATATATATATATATTCACTGAAAAAACCATAGGTTTCACACCAGTTATAGTTAGCTGGAAATTTTACTGGCATAAAACCATTGAAATTCCCACGTTATAGTTAGTTGGACTCACTATAACTTGCGCGTGCAATGCACTGCTGATGACGTCACATATTACAGCACTCATGACATGGTCAGTGACATCACTCATGACATCACTGATGACACCATCCAGTGAATGTGTGTCTTTCCGAGAAATAAATATGTGTTATATATGTATATGTAAAAGTTGATGGAAGAATAAATGTTTAAATAAGTGTTTACATGGATGTTTTTTTTTTTTTAAATTGACTGGTTAACTGGCTTATTAAGTGTATCTTAGGCAATACATATATTAGTGAGTAATGTTTAAATATTTAAATATAAGGATTAGTGTTTCACTTTCTGTATAAGTGGCTGCATGGGTTGGTGAGTAGCTACATGTGTATGTATATGGGTTATTAGATGTTTGTTTTAATATCAGTATGAGTGTCTATATGGTTTGGTGGGGGTATTACTTAGCACATAGATGCATGAATGACTGACTCTCTGTTTGTATGTGTTTTGAACACAGCATATGTGCAGGACTGTATGGGTGGATGAGTGTGTATATGTGTATGTTAGTGAGTGAATGACTGTCTCACTAGTGTCTTTATCAGTAACTACATATGTTTTAATCTAGTATATGTGAATATTGATGTATATAAGTGAGTATATGTAAGAGTAAGAGATTGTAAAAGTTCCTGTTTAAATAAGTATGTGTTTCTATAAGTGATTGTTTAAGAGAATAAATATGTGTACATTTCCTTAGAAGTAAGGTGGTAGTGTGTGTATAGCTCTATATGCAAATAAATGGAAGTTCAATAGTTTATTTGCATGTGTGAGTATGTGTGTGAGTAACTTTTGGATGACTGTCGGTGTGTAACAGGATGTATAGGTGTATCACTACATATGATGAGTGAGTATATGTATGAGTGACTATATAGAACTGTTTGTGAATGAGTGGATGTGTATAGAGATGGTGGAATTACTGAATTGGTTGTTGTAACTGATATGGGTATCTCCATTTTTTTGAAAATTTTAGTTTCTATTTTTGAATATGTGTTTCAAGGGTTACATTACAGTGAAAGGAGGTCTGTCACTCTGTCACAAGGATGGTGTCATCAGTGATGTCATGAGTGATGTCACTGACCATGTCATGAGTGATGTAATATGTGACGTCATCAGCAGTGCATTGCACGCGCAAGTTATAGTGAATCCAACTAACTATAACGTGGGAATTTCAATGGTTTTATGCCAGTAAAATTTCCAGCTAACTATAACTGGTGTGAAACCTATGTTTTTTTCAGTGAATTTAATAGGTTTTTAAAATGCTAATTCCTAACTATAACTGGTGTGAAACCTATGGTTTTTTCAGTGAATTTCAAAGGTTTTTTAATAGCAAATCTCTATAGGTATGAAAAGTAATATTTTTTATAACGAATTTTATATTGTATAATTATGTAATAGTATTTTTTGTATGTTTATTTATTTATTTATTTATTTTTTTGCCCCGGAGCGCTACCGGGATGCGTACCGATGCGCTCACCGGTAAGCGCAGTGTTACGGCGCGCCCCGGGGCGCGTACCGGTGAGCGTTCCGTTAGCGCTATTCCCGCGAACGAAAACAACATCGCGACGTATCGCGTAGCCGCGTGATGCGTCATATGACGCACTGCGTAAGCGCACCCGGAAGCACCCGAGCGCATACGATCGCGCAACGTAAGCGCCGCCGGGCGTGCCCCGGGGCGCGTAGCGTAAGCGCGTCGGGTCATGTGACCGGAAAATAACACTTTTCATTGGTGCAGAACAGTTTTGGTTTCCAAATGATGAAAGTCCGGGTCATGTGACCTGAAAATAACACTTTTCATTGGTCCAGGACAGTTTTTTTTTTCCAAATGATGAAAGACCCCACCTTTTTTCCTTATTCTGACTTTGTCCTTTGACTGAGGAAGACCTGTTTGGAGATCTGTCACTAATCTTTTGTACTTTAAAATGGCTACAGTAGCAGCAGCAGCTGGAGCATCTGCACCACCACCACCACCAAGAGGACCACCACAACATCACATTGTTGGTCAAGAAGAAGAAGAGGAGGAGGAGGAGGAGGGGAGAAGGACATTCCTGCCAGAAGACAATACCCCATATAGGCCAAAGGAGCACATTGTATGGGAGTTTTTTTCCATCCCAGAGGGCAAGAAGAAAGTGAATGCGCCAAAGGTGACTTGCCGAATCTGTGGCTTTGAACTTTCAAGGGGGAACCCTAATAAGAAATATTCCTTTGGCAATTACACCATGATTCGGCATATGGAGCGCAAGCATCCCAACAACTATGCTGCTGCAGAGGTGAGAGAAATGGCCAGTAACCCTCCCCAATCTTCACCCAGCACCTCCAAAAGAAAGCAACCCACTCCATCGGGACCAGAGACAAGGGAGATGATCCCAAGCATACAACCACGGTTTGGTGAATTCAGGGTCACATGTATTTTTTGTGGTAAGATTATCTCCTATGGTGAGCAGAGCATAAAGCTCATCGTCCTTGCTGGTGACAACCACAATTGCCCCAAAAGACCCTAATTTGTTCCTGATTTTATTTTGCTCCAGTTGAGCCGTTTACAATTCCCTGTTTTTTGTTTCTCCCCATAAAAAATACAAACAAATATAAAACTGTTCAGAAAAGCCAAAAAAAGTAAAAAAAATAAAAAAAACAATAAAAAAATATAAAACAACAAAAAGAATAAAAAAACGGTTCTTTTTAGAACTACCTCCAATTTATAAAAAAAATGCTACATTTTTTTAAAACTCTGTCATTCTTTTTTCTTAGGGTACGCGCACCGGGGCGCGCACCAAAAAAAATAATAATGAAGGAGTGAGCATGAGGGAAGGTTACAGAGAGAGTGATGTTAAGAGTAAGAGAGCTAGAGGGAGCAACACAGAGGGACTGTGTATTACATAGTAAGACAGAGAGAAGGTGTAATAGGGTGTAAGTGAGAAAAGGAAAATAAATAAGGGAGCGAAAGAAGGAAAGAGAGAGGAAGAAGACTAAAGTAGAGGTACTGGGAGAATGTGAGTGGGTGTTGAAAGTAAAAGGAAGGACAGTAAAGGATGGGGAATGAGGGGTAGTGACAGAACCGGAATAAATGAACAACGGTGAGGGAGGGTGAGAAAAGAGCAGTGATTGTAAGTAAAGAGGGGTGAAAGAGGGTGGATAAAACTGAATTAGGGTAAGACATGGGGAGTGACAGAGAGAAAGGTCAGAGAGAGTAAAGGAAACAGTGACTGAAAGGGTCTGAGTGAAACAGCAAAGAAAGGTAAGTAAGGCAGTGTGGGTGACTTATAGGGAGTCAGTATGACAAAAGAGTAGAGACAGAGTGAGGGGACAGAGACAGCGACGGTAAGAGAGACAGAGTGAGGGAACAGAAGTGAGGAACTGTGAGGACAGACGGACTGAGAGAACGAGTGAGAGGAGTGAAGTAAATGAGTAAGAGAATGAGTGAGGGAGCAAAGGAAGGGAAGAGAGTGTAAGGGAAGTAAAGCAGGGAGACTGAAAGAAGTTGAATGTGGTAGGACAGTAGGGAAAGAGGAGTAAACATGGAGGATAAGAATAAGTGAGGAAAGCAGAGTAAGGAAACAGGAGTGAGGTAGGGTGAGAGAATAGTACACATGATCCCCTAGGTCTTCTCAGGGAGTGCTTAAAGTATCTATTTCTGCTTTCCAGACAGACTATGATATGGATTCATATACCACAATAACTACTGTAACAACATGCAAGATATCTACAGAGGAAACGGTGCACATTAAATTTAAGACTCTGCATTGGTACCTACATGTTGGTACTTAAAACACCCAAACAACACAACAACTCTATTCAGAGCTCCCCTACCTCTAAGCACTTTAAATTATTATTTTACAACTTCACTGGGTTTTCACCATGGTACGCTCCCCGGTACGCTCCCCGGTGCGCATACCGGGCACTCCCCCCGCGAAAATCGAAAAAAAATAAAATATTTATTTTGCCCCGCGAAGCCCTTTTATGGCCCCCACATCAAACCTAGGGGGTCAGGGGGGGTCTACCCTGCCCCCTTTTGGTCATTTCCCCCTTTGTTTTTGCCACCTCTTGTGTCTCGATCCTACCGAGACACAAGATGGCGGCCGCTCCGGACTGTTTGGAATGTTGACAGACACCCGAGAGCCAATCAGCTTTCCGCTCGCGAACTCGCGTTACGCGCTGGTACGCGCCCCGGTGCGCGTACCGGGGCGCGCCTATAGATATATATATTTTTTTTAACCTAAATTACTCAAAATCCTCTGGAGCACATATCTTGAGACATAGCAAAGGCACATCGGGCTACCAGTCCCTACAATTTTGCCAAGTTTGGTGGAAATCCATTCAGCCATTCGGGCTAAAAGTGAGTCCAACCGCCCTATGGTAGTTAACATGGGGAAAACACGTTTTGGGACCCCCCTTTTATCTCGGCCCCCACTTCACGAATCCCCCCCAAATTTTCAGGGAAGGAGCGGAGCGGGCCATCTTCTTTGAGAAATTCGCGAAAATTCGTCCACCGGCGCCAAAGTTATTCCCAATAGAATGTTGCGGATTTCCTATGGAAAACAATCCTAACTATAACTACCTACTGGCGACCGCCAGTAGGCAATAGATATAGATATAGATATATAGATATAGATATATAGATATATATATAGATATATACCAAAATTCCTTCTACCTTATCTTATGTGGTACACTATACATACATTGATAAATGGTATTTTTAGGAACTGTCATGAGGTCAAGATTCTATGGAATTTTTGCACGGTTTGTCCAGCAGTTTCAGTTAATGCTTTGAGGTTGGAGTTAAACTTGGCCTGTACTTATGCCTTAGGTACCTATGCCCAGTCTTTTGCCCAAAAATAATTTGCTGGGCATAACACAGTTTAATTCATGCTCCTAGGGATTTCCTAAGAGACCTTCTAAAATGTAAAACTTGGTGCTGCCTAAAAAGTGTTACATCTTTAGGATGAACCTTCAGCTGGCGATAGAAAGATGTGAATGTAAAATCGAATATTTTCAGGCATGGTCACCCGGATAATTAAGACTATTTTTGCAAAACACTATCCTGAGATTAAGTTATAATTTGGACAGCATGCATTGTACCAACCTAAAATACACTAAGTTTTGAGGAAGTGTGGCATTTTGGAACTGATCTCTGTTTTAGAATGCGGTTTCTTTTAATGGATCACAGTGTAGGATTAATGGCATTTTGATTGGTTTTGAAAACCTTGAAAGGCGTAGTCTGGGCGAGAGAGAGGTGTTTAAGGCAGGATATATGAAGATGTCAGACAGAGGGCAGCAGCTGCTCATATGGAGGGCCAGAGAGAAAGCTCTGCCTTGAAGGCGCTGCATGCAAACAGCCGGCAACACCTCTTCATAGACCATGATGCACATTGTACCATGCTGTTGTGGCTCCACCACCGAACTGTGATGCACATTATACCGTAGTGCCGGACTTTCATGCTCTTTATGCAGAAGTTATGTAACTGAGTCATTCAAATTGGTGTACTCTCTAAAAAGCACCCCATCACACGAAATAGGACACATTGTATTGCAGAGTTGTCAATCCTCTGCCCAGACTGCAACCCACATTGCTGGGCGTTGGAGTGGTCTCTGAAACAATGCACAAGTTGCTTGACCTTTAGTTACACACAATGATTTTCACTGATCAGAAGTAGCTCTCAATACAGAAAAGGTTGGAGCTCCTTGTTTATACCAAACATTGCAACAATACAGTCATGTGGCAAGGATAGACAAGAGCTTTTAGAACTATTTGCAATCTCAGTATATTAACAGGTAGCATATCTGGGCACACTGGACAAATAAAACTATCACCAATTAGCTCAACCCATATAGATTTCTCAATATCAACTGTTATAAGAGTACAGAGCATCAATTATTTTCCTGTTATGAGTAAGGGGGTTCCTTAACTAAAAAAGCCAGCACTGGATGCATTACTGCCGGAAAATATCTGGCCAATCTCTCTGCTTCCTTCCTTGGCCAAGATCATGGAATCCCATGTTAATATTCTTGACCAAGTATTTGGAAGTCAATGGGATTTTGGACAGGTCACAAAATGGGTTCTGGCCTAAGCATAGTACGGACTCCGCCCTGCTGGCAGTTACTGAGCAGCTAAGGGCGCCACTGGACATGGGCAACACCTCGGCATTGATCTTACTGGACCTGAGTGCGGCCTTCGACACGGTCTCCCATGAGCGTCTGCTCCAACGACTCGGGAGACCGGGGGTCAGTGGTAAGGCTTGGGCCTGGTTTGGGTCCTTCCTATCCGATCGCTCCTTTCAGATCCACGCCCCTCCCCATCTGTCCAATAGTTATCCCCTCAGCAGCAGTGTCTCTCAGGGCGCTGTGCTGACCCCCATGTTATTTAATGTGTATGTCTGTCCTCTAGCCATTTTGGCCAAAGCTCAGCAGATTAATATGATATCAAACTCAGATGATACGCAATTGATATTCACTTTCACCAGCAACCCAGCCAAAGACCAACTAAAATTCCGTGAAGATGTCATGGCCATCTCCAACTGGATGGCAGATAATTATCTTCAACTTAACTCCTCAAAAATGGAGGTGCTCTCGGTAGGCAGGAACACTTATAAACGGGACTACCAGTGGTGGCCTGCTGCACTGGGCACTCCTCCCCACCGAAAAGTGCCGTTAAGAATCTAGGGATCCTGATGGATAACTCCTTCTCTTTCTAACTTCACGCAAAAAAAGTGGCTGGTACACTACGGGATTTGAAAACCATCTTGGGGTTTTTTGATGCTTCCACTTGTCAGGTCATCATTCAATCGGTGGTGCTGTCGCGTCTTGATTATTGCAATGGACTGTTACTCGATGTAAATAAAACGGTCACGAAGAGACTTCGAAGGGCACAGAATGCGGCTGCCCGCATTCTATTTGCCCTTCCTAAGCACTGCCATATATCCCATCTCCTGCACCATCTACACTGGCTGCCTATTGAACAGAGAATCCAGTTCAAAACTCTCTGCACCACCCATAAGATCTTACAAAGTTTGGCCCCCCAGATACTTCAGGAGCTCTGTACACAATATGTTCCCACGCGAGCATTGCGATCGGCAGCTCTGCATCTGGCTTGTACTCCTAGGGTACGTAGGAGTAGAGCAGGAGGGCGCTCTTTTAGGTCCTTGGCCCCAGCCCTATGGAACTCTATTCCTCTTTTGGCACGCAGCACACATGATCATTGGGCATTAGAAAAGACATCAAAACCTGGCTGTTCTCATCCATCTAGTGCACGAGATGTTTGATTGCTGCGCCCGTGTTCCGTAGTCTTTCAGTAACTGACTATACCTTACTGTCTTTCATCTAGCTAGCATCACCTTCCCTGGCCTTCCGTTCACAAGGGATGGGACGCCCCGATGTTGCGGTAACTATGCGCTATATAAGTACAGCTAACATAACATAACATAGAGTTCACAAACAGTATTCACTATTTACTGACACTATATAAAATAAAACCTAATCCCAGTGTACTTCAGCAGCTATAGCACTTGAATTTGGCATGCGACCCTAAGAGTAGAATTCCTCATTTACCTCCTGTTTTTATGATGAGATTACTGATGACACTACCAATGACAACACCACAGTCTATTGCCACATTCAATGTTTTCTGCAAGGTATGAGAAATACCTGCCAGGGCCTTCAACAACCATTGTTTTTCGCAGCCCTGTACAACAGATGAGGACTGTGGACTGTGATACCGGTCCAAATTGGTAGATCTATGTGGCAAGCACAGATGTGACCCATGGCTAGTCACTGAGAAACATGATTGTTGAACTCCAATAAACAATTATGACACAAAAAAAGCAATGTAAAATTGTATAAATGGGCAGCCTCGTCTTATGGTTTAGATTGTGGTTTTGTGGAGTGTTTGTTTATTTAGAGGTCTCTTCTTTTTTTTAAAATCCAGTTGCTTTGTGATGGATCTTGGCAATATATGGAATGTATTCCATAGTTGAGGAGCCAAGGATTAAAAGGAGTGAATACAAAGACAGGAGTAGAACTAGCATGGTATAACCGCTAAGTCTGACACAACAGGTTAGCATGCGTAAAAGCAATTGTTTGACGAAATATTGAGTATAAATGTATTGTTAAAAAAACATCAGCAACCACATTAACTTTCTTAAAACTCTACGCAAATAACAAAAATGTCCACTAAAAGCATGTGATTAAAACATCGGAAAGTGAACAATATTGAAAAGAAAATCATAGACTGTCTAAAGATCGATAACAACCTCAAACTAACAAAAACCGTACAAATAGATAACAAATATATAGACTATTATGACATTGAAACAAATAATAGCAAATACACTTTAAAAATGAAAATAGTACATTATTGCACAAAAGAAACCATGAATTATAAAAATGAGATTTTAATACATCATATAAAAAACTATAATCAGCATCTTCCATATATTGTAAAGTCTAAAAAGCAACACGGACCTAGAACCTAAACCAAACATATTCAAAACCAAAGTGGCTGATAAATAGAACAATATAACTAATTCAACAAAGGTTTAACTACAGAGGAAAAGAAACATCAAATGATGCAAAGCTCCCCACAGCAAAGGGAAGCGTGCATTTGCCCAAGTGAAGCCAGTTCAACACCTATACCATCAATCTATATGAAGAAACAAAGTGTATCCTGTAAAAGTTTTCAAACTCTCTACAACTAAAAACTCATAACCTAAAGCACCATTTATTTTCTGATATCAAAAATAATTAAAATCAACTCTAATAAAAAGCAAGATTAATATATTCCCAATAGAGAACTAAAGGTGTGAAATGTGAAAGACCAGCAGTAAGAAAATGTAAAACATGTTTAGCTCTTCTCAAATAAAGAGCAAGTCAAAAAAGAAAATATATAACATAATTATATAATGTTAAACATGATGTAGTCTTAACATTATAACGCTATATACTGAGAAACATAAACATATTTAATATATTTTACTGATATTTATATCATTCACAGATTTCAAAATGTCCAATACAGCTACATACACAACTGCACGGAAAGGGAATTCCCTACTAAGCAATATGGGTTATACATATGCTATAGAAACAACTATAAAAAATACACTGGAGGTGCATTAAGTACTACTCTAAAAGCTGTTATGGTTGAGCACCTACCATTAATAATGCTGTTGTGAACATAAATTAACATACTCATCCTACTAACATAGAGGAATTACAAGTTCATAATGTAGTACAAGACTGAACGTAGCTAATACAAGCTTCCCAGCACATACAGGAATGATTTTACAATACATTATTTCAATTGTTTCTGAAGAAGCAATGGGAGTGTTACCCTCAATGCCAAATTTAAAATGACTATCTACTAAAACTAGAAGAACTGTACCGCAAACCACAAGAGCCGAAAGAAGATTTGAGGCAATAGATATTTCTGAACACCTGAAAGTAACTGACATAAAAAGGAACTTCCTTCTTTATAGTAATGAGAATAATAAACACAAAGTATGCACTATTAGAATTACAAACACCATAGCAGCACATAGCTGGGATTACTAAAAAGATATAAGAGAAAAAACAATAACTACTATCCACAACACCTATGGATTTTGAATAGGCAATGACTCAAATACAGGGCTCCTTGAGCTATTTCAATCATGACGGAAGGAGACATCCCCAAAAACCCACCAGGTATATAGGGCACCCTACTAGCACTCAATTTGCCTTTGAAATCAAAATGATAGTTGCCCTAGCAAATATACCACCAATAGAGGTTTCAGAACATTATGACGTATTACCAGAATCACCATTCTACCAAGCAAGTAAGGAAAAAAACACCCTTATAAAAGTATTCTGAAGACACAGCCTGGTCACATGCACCACTTAGGGTACAGGCACCAACCCAAGTTCCATATACCCAGGTGAAATGAGTATAACAGGACATCAGTCCAGGAGGGCAAAACTAATAACCCAGTGGCATAACTTTCTTCAAAGGCACTCTTTGAAGGAGACATCCTACCCTATACCAACTCAAACAATATTTAAAAAGAACATACCTATCAGGGATGTGGCCATGAAGGCAATAAATCTCCTCAGAGCTCATTCCTGTGCGCTCCCCTGGACCTCGGATAGCACTATCACTGGTATTAAAATACACACAAAAAATACACTCACCTAATGTGGGGGATACTCTGGCCAGGTACTGTAGAAACAGGCATCAGATACAGGGAAGATGATATAAGAGACCAAATAGCCAATGGAGAGAGCAAGCAGCATGGACAAAATGGCACCTAGGGACTACAGCCCAAAGGTTGGCGGCTGTCTGTAGAATGCAAGTGGATGAGCACTCAAGACCACGAGCAATGGGATCTGTGACAGCCGCCACATAAGATTGGTAGGAGAACAGATGCCAAACTACCAATAACAACGCCAAGGTACTGCAGAGAAAAAAAGGGAGCAGGACTGGAGAGGAGACCCAATGTGATGAGATCTCTAATGGGAAATATATACCAGCACATTAAGATTACAGTGCCAACAGTTGAAAATTAGAGATAGACTGATGCTTTCCCATTTCACATATGGCGTTCCGTGATCTTTGGATACCAAATTTTGGGCTAAAAAGAGTATCCTTCTACATACGAATGACCAGGGGGCTCCCGGAGTGTCTGGACGTACATAGGACATATCAAGAAAACAGCCCAATATATGGTGAAGATGGAAAGACACCATTATTCAAATACGAACCATGTAAATTGCCCGCAGTAAATCCCAGTGCTGCAGTATTTTCAATTTAAGAGGGGCTTGAGATGTTCGGTGGGCTGTACACATGGCAAAACAGTAGTGGGTGCCAAGAAAGAGTCAGAACTTAGCCTGGAGACCAGTGCTGAGGTCGGCAGCCAGGGAGAAGGAGTTTGGCACAACGCGTGGGACGGGTGCACTGCAATGCATTGATTCAGACCGGGCCCTAACACTGAATAGTGGCACATGAGGTAATACTGGAAATGAGGAGGGGCATGGAAAAGGATCTGCTTATCTACCTACATCCATCAGGCAAACAGAAAGCTCCACAGAGAACTAACAAAATTCAAACACAGCCAACCCCTTCCACTAAAGAAACACTAAGCATGGCAATTACCAAAACAGACCTTCTTGAATAGTTACAGAGGCTCAAGCAAAAACTACATAATGAAGCTAAGGATGATATAATAAAAAATCAGCAAAAACTGAGGGAGGACCTTGGAGTTAAGATACTGGAGATAAATCAGGATATTTACGCCGTAGGCACCAGAACAGTTGCAATGGAAACCAAAATGTAAGCCCATGGAAAGGCAACATCGAGACTCAGAGACACAGGCCAGATGCATGGAAGACAAATTAGAAATAGCACTGCTGAATGTGGAGGTCTTGGAAAACAGGAAACAACAAGAAAATGTATGGCTCAGAGGGCAAAAGAAAGACAGTTAGGGGACAGATATAACTTCTTTCATACAAGGTCTGTGTGCTTCAGTATTAGACAATTTAACCCCACTAGTGATGATTGATAGAGTTCATAGAGTGTGGCCACAACACATGCAGGCAGGTCACAACCTTAAGATGTGGTTGTGAAATGTCACTAATATTCAGAACTCAAAGAAGTATATCAAGCCTGAAGAAGGTGTGAAAAAAATTGTTTCCATACATCTAATGTGAAATCTTTCAAGACACAGTGCAGGATACACTACAATGAAGAGGTGAATTTAAACAAATCACAGAACGCTTGAAAAAGACCAAGCATGATATAGATGGCCATGCCCTTGTGGCTTAGCATGTGAATATGAAGGTAAGAAGCATCTACTGAGATCTAAAGAAGAGACAGCAGAAATCTTGAGAATTAAGACCAAGCAAGGACATTCGGTGACAACCTGATCACAACATGACACTGGAGGGCAGTGTACCACTGGAAATGACTGGCAAACCTCAAAACCACAGGGCAATATCTAAACAGGAATAGACTATGCTGATGGAGCAACGTCACTTTGCGACTATTGAGATTTGATCTAAAATACAGCAAGCATTGGCAAACAAGGCCATGAATTATGTGGGCCCACCAATTAGAGATCTTGTGGAGAAGAGTAGATTGAATAAGGACAATGCATACCTGTGCAATAGACAGAGCCAGAGCCCATGGATATAGGCAATGGATTAGCAATACTTTGAGATGAACAGAGGGTGACAAGTAGAAGGTTTTGCCCTGTCTGATAGGGGATAATTTATGGGCTATACTGAGGAGGCGGCATGAGAGAGGAGATCCTCCAGGTTGACTCATATGTTGAGGAAGAATAAGTTGTGATTTACTACATAGAATTTCAGTTGGGATTGAGGGGGTTCTGATTGGTTCTCCGACTCCATGGCCTCTAGAGGCAGCAGCAACATGGGAGAATTTGAGAGAGAAGAGGTACTTGGCCCAAACCAAATAATGGAGATTATAATTCTAATTGTGAAAGGTCTAAAGTCACTGACTAAAACAAAAGGCAATCTGGGTGTATCTGTGAGATGCACAGCCAGATGCGATAGGGATGCAGGAAGCCTACTTGACACATTCTGATCAGCATTGAATGACCGATAGGACATGTCATATGGCATATTATTTGTCAGGCAACACGAAACACAAGGCGAATGAACTTTAAAAAGCACTGGTATCTCCTTTGTATGAGAGGATACAAATAACGATAAGGAGAGAAGGTTCCTTATTCTTAGGGGACTACTTAGTAGAAGACACATCACAGTATCAATTATATGTGCACTCAACGTAGTACAGGACACATTCCAGAGTATGTTTTTAGAGACACTTGCAAACTTTGCGAGGAGAGAGGTTATACTTATGGAGAACTGGGCCCGGTACATCTGCTGCAACTTAAAAAAAAAATGTTCAAGCTTTACTGACCCCCATAAAAAGTAGTTTCTTTAGCAGTTCACCGAAGTGTGCAAGTGCATTTATTTGGAAGGGGGCAAAACCTCGGATAGCAATGCGACTACTCCAGCAACCCAAATCATCGGGGAAAAGGAATGGCACTCCCAAACATTGGGAAATATTATGAAGCAGCTCAGCTATAAATAATTTTACAGTGGTCCAAACATGGGATGAGCCCCCCATAGGCATTAATGAAGCAACCAATTGTGGGAAAGTTGATATGGGACATATAATGGCTAGCAAAAGAAAATCGACCGATCAGTGCATACTTAAACACACTTATATCAACGACGTTTAATATGGGATAGACTGGCACATTGGTTAGAATTCAGCAAACTCCCAACTCCTTGCACTCTGCACTCACCATACCTCAATCTTTATATAGGCGATGCTGCATAGGGACTTCCATAAATGGAGGATAGGAGGATGCCGAATATTACCAGACATGTTCAATAATGGGAGACTGACATGATGTGATGTTAAGTTAATATGTAAAGCACATCATCAGCTGGTGCTGAGCAGGTGTGTGTGCATAGTCCTGCTATGGAAGGTTGGTTAGAAAAAAAGCTAGGTATTCAGCTTTTTGTTGAATTAAAAAAAGAGAAAAGGAGGCTCTGCTGTTGAGTGTGAGGCTGTTTCACACTTTAGGAGCAATGCAAGAGAACACCTGTCCTCATCATCGGGTTCTGTTTACACGTTAGATGTGTTTGAGTAGGAGACCTGCAGACTGGAGATTTCTGGGCGTTTGGTGGAAGGAGATGCAACTTTTTAGGTAGGTGGTGCCTAGTTTGTGTAGTGCCATGAATGTGTGTATGAGGAGTTTGAAATTAGTAAGTTTGTGTATCGGGAGCCAGTGGAGCTCCCTGATGTGTGGTCTGATGTGAATTCTGTGTGAGAGGTTGAGGATGAGACTGGCTGCCGAGTTCTGGATGGTTTGTAGCGAGTTGCCAGGTGATTTCAGCATAAAGGGCGTTCCATTGTCCAACTTGCTGGTGACTAAGGCATGAGCGACAGTTTTTCTAGCGTTGCTTGATATCCATATGGAGATCTTCCTCAGCATCTTCTGGTTCCGGAAGCAGGATGCAGTGTCGGCATCAACTTGGGAGGTCAGGTCCAGTTTGCTGTTGATTATTAGTTTGAGGTTCATGGTATAGTCCGAGTTCGCCTAGTCACCAGTTAGAATTCCAAGATGAGGTGTTCTTGTCAAAGATCACTACTTCTATCTTGTCAGTGTTGAGCTTGACACAGTTAGCTTCCATCCAGTTCCAGTTTTAGTCGTGCGGGCGGGAAACTTGTTTCTTGTGTTGGGTGTCTTATATGAGAAGGAGAGTAAGAGTTGTGTGTTGTCAGTGTAGCAAAGAATGTTCATATCATGTGCACATATGATATTGGCCTGAAGGATCATGTATGCTTTGAAGAGAGGGAGGCTAAGCGATGAACCTTGATACACTCTGTAGATAATTGTATGGGCTTCAGAGGAGGAAGGAGACCGACTGTGTGGTATTGAGAGGTGGTGGTTGCTGTGGAGGTCGATGAGGTGCCGGTTGATTCGTTTCTCGAAGACCTTTGCTGATTAAGATAGAAAGGAGATGGGTCTGTAGTCGGAAAGCGTGTCTGGATCAGCAGATGTTTTTGTGAGTAGGGTGGTGATGGTGGCGTGCTTCTAGGTGTCTGGGAATGTGACTATAAGAAGCCGGGTCATTATATGGTCCTCCCTTATGTAAGTGTAGCACCCTGCACTAACCTGAGTGACCCTTATGGTGATTTTAGGGGTTTAGATAACCATAGAAAAACTCTGGTTGCTGTGGAGAGCAGGCTTCAGGCTTAATCTAGGAGGAGTGCAAAGCAGCTTGGTTTACCAGTATCTAATCATTTAGTATAAGCTAAATGAAAAAGAACCATGCAGTGTACTTAAAAAAATAGATTATTATTACAATCACTCACTAACACGGTACACTATCTCCTACCCGGAGATATAATCACAATGCACGCAATACTGTGCACATAGCACAACAGGTAGCACTAATACACCGTGGTCCCCAGGGGGAGTTCAGACCATATATCAAAAGAGTGGGAAGTGAACCACAAACTAAGTTGAGATTGGACCCAGGAGACGTAGAAGAGTCGGGGACCCATGGAACCACCCACGGTGAGAGGCTAGGAATCCCCCAACAGTCGGGTGAGAAGAGGATACCCAACCATTTACTCAATACGGGTTAGAGTGTACATCACTGTTGCAGTCTTACCACAGGAGGACAAATGTATCTGCTGGAATCCAGGAGTGAGTTCAAGTTATAGAGTACCTGAAAGCAGAGGTGATAGAGTTTATGCCACATCGGGGGGTCCAGGCGGCAAAGGTCACTCGAGTTCAGATAAAACAAGTTAGGTGAAGAGGCTTCAAGTTTGGGTACACCAAATTGGTAGCTCTGCCTGAGCCACTGGGATGCTGAAGACAAAAGAATCGGTCCATCCAACCAAACGCGTCGGCCCGGGTCAGTTAGAGCTGGGACAGACTCGTCGAAAAAACCTCTTGAGGCGTCCGACTCTATTGGCATGAGTGGGTCGGGATGATCATTGCGGTCACTGGGTGATTGAAGAAATGCAGCGACATAGTGCACAGAGGTTTTGTTAGAGGGCATTTTACGAAGGATGCTAGCCTCAACTCGACAAGAGGACAGCTTAGGCCTCGAGGGAATGCCGATTCACCACCTGTGTTGCAGAGCCTTGTGGAGTCTGTTGGAGCCCAGGTTCAGCAAACCAGTCAATCGTGTTACTGTGCCTGTGGATGCAGGGGAGTGACTCCATCACTCCAAGGGATATTCCTTTGGATGTCTTTAGATGTCCACAGGCCGGGGATGGAACCTGTATGGAACACGGATACTGATGGAGCAGCAGGCTTGCAGGACAACGTGATCCACAGTCGACAGAGTCTTCTCAGTTGCCGTCTCGGTCCCAAAGCAAAAGACGATGCGATCAGTTTGGCACAGTCAGCACAACTCGGCCAAGATGTGCCTGTGGTAAAAGAAGAAGTGGAGTTGGAGCTGAATCAAATCCCTCAACGAATCTAGGGACCCACCCACAGGTAAGCCCTTAAGCACCCTAAGGTGAGGGTTGCAACAATTCAGGGGTCTTTCCTAGAGGAGGGGTCGGACAGTGGGGATGATACTCCCATGCCCTTTGCCCAGTTTTGCGCCAGAGTGGGAAGCAAACAGTTGTCTTATCTGGGTTGAACTGGAGTATGCACGGAGGGCACCAAATGTGCCCTTCCAGCAGACTATGTGGCGCTGGGAAGCACCCCCACCCCGGCCCAATACACTAAAGTCTGTCTGGGCTTGGCCCAGCAACAGGTGGGCCGAATCGTGTCTGTGGTCGGCAGCAGCCCTAGGTTGCTGTCAGGCTCTGTAAGGTTGGTCCCGGGAGCATGGAGGGCCACCCGGAGGGACCATACCGCGGATGAAATCATACCTCCCACACCGGATGCGGTGTTGGGGTATAATTCCAACATGTTTGATATCAAACATGCCCAGGTTCGTTTCAGCCAGTTTAGAGATGGTCCTAGCGTAATGACACCTGGCCTCTTCATATATCGTAATGGCTGAGGCACTTACAACCCGGGAAAATGGACTACGAAGGTTGTAGGTGTGTCTTGCTCATGCAATGGCACCCTCACACTTAGAACCAAGCCCCCTGCCTTCAAGGACTGAAAGGCCTGCTAAAGGGGTGACTTATAGGTCTCAAGTGCAGTGAGTTTTAGATATAAGGAAACGTATATCTTCTGTGAGTGGTGCATACACCAAATCACACAGGTTGCAATGGCAGGCCTGTAGTGGTAGTTTGGAGGGCCCCTCATGGGTGGCATAATGCATGCTGCAGCCCATAGGGGACCCCTGGGATACACATGCCCTACATACCTTAGTAGCATTTACTAGAGACTTACCCAGGTGCCCCATCTGTTAAATATGAAGATACTGTAAACAATTTAGGGAGGAAGCACAGCGACTGACGTCCTGATTAGCAGGATCCCAGTCAGACTAGTCAGAGAACAGATGAACACCAGCAAAAAGTGGGGGTAACCATGAAAGCAGATCCTACTTTCCTACAGTGACTGAGTCAGTGGAGGTTTTGAAGATGGGTAATAGCACTTAACTGATCGGTAGGAGTCCTTTGGTGAAGGCATGGTGGAGGTTAAGGGTCAGATGAGCCTGGAGTGGAAGATCTTCATGGTATCAATGACTTTGACAGTTTTGATAGTGGGCCATGAGCTTAGGGTTTCTTCTGTAGCAGTGCTCAAAAATTGAGTGCGGAGAGTGAAGGGATCCTGGTTGAGGGAATAGTTGCCATATATGGGGGTGATTTTGTTACAGAAGGATTCCGAGAGCTTGTTTCAAAGGTCTTGTGAGGGGTTGATGTTGCTCGAGGTGACAGGAGGCACAGTGAAATCTTTGATGATGGTGAAGATTTCCTTGCTGCTGTTAATGGTGGAATCAATGGGATCTGCAAAAGCTGTACGCTTGGTTTTTCGTATCTGCTGGTGGTAGTGTCTTGGGGACGATTTGAAGATGTTTTACTTGTGGTGTCTTGACTTGTTCTCTATTTGTGCTCCAGTTGCTTGCAGCACTGTTTTATCAGCCTGGGCTTCTCTATGTACCAGTTAGCTTGTGTTAGGACTCTTGCCATTGGGTTGCGGATGAGTGGTTATTTCCTGTGCAGATGAAAGATGGGGAACCCAGTGATGTCATTTCCTGTATGATGGTAAATGAAGTCCTCTTGCTTGGCTTTTTCTTTTAAAGATGGGTTTCACAGGAACCAGAGATGTCCACTTTATGTACAGATGGATGATGGGACATCCTAATCCTTTGATGTCACTTCCTGTGCAGATTAATTATGGGAAATCATGTGATGTCACTTCTTATGCAGATGGGTGATGGTTAATGAAGTCTTCTTGCTTGTTTTCTTATTTTAAAGATGATTTTGCCAAGAAACAAGAGGTGTCACATTCCAGTGCAGATGGATGATGGGGAATCTGTGCAAATGGGTGATAAGAAAACTCAGGATTAAGGCATTTTTATAGTGTAAATTGGAATTCAAACTCAATGAGAAAGAAAGACTGAGGTATGCATAAATTTGGCAGTGGGCGTTGCAACCAGAAACTAAGTTAGCGGCTATCAGAGATAAAACACAATTTTAAAAAAGAGATCATGAAGAAAATAGGTAAACATGTATAAGTTGCTTGGCTACACAACACTATCATAACATCCACAGATTAAGTTCAGCAGACACACAAGCGAAGCATGGAGGTGGACTTGCAAATGTATATAGCACCTAAGGAATGGGCCATTCTTAGGAAAGATATTCACAAAAGTTCAAGGAGTGCCAACAACAGAGAAATATACTATTAAGAAATGTATGGATGGTATTATACACAAATGAGTTTAAAAAGCATCTATCTGAACATGGGTATGGAATGTTAGAGAGGGTGTGGTGGATCAGGCACTGCGCTCTATATATGATGACAAGGCCCGATAGTAAAACCGTTCTGGAAGGAGGTGGGAAACACACTCACACAGATTCTGGGCTTACCACTTCCAGAGGAGTCTAAGTTGATGGTGCTAGCTTTATGCCATTTGAGAATCAACGTTTTACATAGACAAGAATTGTATACCTCTGTGCAGTGTTTAGGAGCGGCAAAATTGACATTGACATTTTATTGAAAAACACCAGGCATACCACCGTGGAACAATGGTACTTTAGATTATTTATTTATTTATTCTTTTTTAAAGAGTTTTATATAGCGCAAACTAGACCCAAAGAGTTTCGGTATCAGAGCGCGTTACCTGAGCACCAGTTTAGTTACAGATGGACACATTCATTTTTGTCAGGCACTGGGAGATTAAGTGATTTGCCCAGAATCACAGGATGTTGAGGGTCGATGCCGAGACTCAAACCCAGTTCCCCATCTTTGAGGTCGACCGCTCTAGCCGTAAGGCTACATCCCCTCCCCAATTATGAACAATATGTGAAAATAGGTCACCTAACATATAAAATCTAATAACAATTTATGGACTTTGAAAGCAAATAGGTAGCCTTGCTCAAGGTTTTGAAAAAGGGATTTTCTCAGACGCTATGCCGCTTGAGATGATGATCCATTGGACTATGGGACTAAACCTGAAGCAAAGAAAGAGAATAAATGAATGATTGGTAGCTGCTGATTTCTTTAATAAAAAATGTAAAGGGATCATGTAACACTCAACCATGGCAAGAGGTGGAATGTTTTACGTTGAAGTTATGCTTTCATTTGTTCTGCTGAATATGAATGACACCAATTTTAATAAAAAATATCGTTAAAAAAAGAATACAGCCAGAACTATTCCAAATACAAAATGTATGCCCTAAAGTAGCCAAACAGATTGACTAAATGCTGGCAAGAAAATATCTAGTATTCCGTAAAACACAAGCCCTACACTACATATAATCAATTTCTCACACACTACTATGATCTACACCAATATATAGCTCTGCAACCACAATACAGAACCAACTCACAAAACAAGCCATGCAGAATTTATATCAAACTATTTTTTGAGGTAATACAATAATAGCTTATTTTTTATCATTCAGAAAAATGTGAACATTTAAATTAAAGTTGTAATAAAAATCCTGAATTATTTAAATGTAATAATTTTAAAAAGAATATAACATAGTACACTACAATTTGAAACACATGATGTAAGCAAGTTTGAGTGTCTGAGTGGGTCTGTGAGTAGGTGTGACAGTGTCTGAGCAGGTGTGCGAGTGTCTGAGAGTGGGTATGTGAGTGGATGTATGGGACTGTGAGCAGGTGCATGAATGTCTGAGTGGGGCAGTGAGTAGGTGTGAGAGTGTCTGACTGGGTCAGTGAGTAGGTGTAAGAGTGCGTGAGTGGGTCTGTGAGTAGGTGTAAGACGGTCTAACTGGACCTACCAGTGGGTGTGACAGTGTCTGAGTGGCTCCGTGAGTGGGTGTGACAGTGTCTGAGTGGGTCTGTGGGTGGGTGTAAGGGTGACTTAGTGGGTCTGTGAGTGGGTGTGTGAGTGTCTGAGAGTGTCGGTGAGTTGGTGTGACAGTGTCTGAGTGAGTCTGTGACTGGGTGTGGGAGTGTCTGAGTGCATCTGGAGTGGGTGTAAGAGTGTCTGAGTGGGTGTGACAGTGTCAGAGTGGGTCTGTGAGTGGGTGTCTGAGTGGGGTGGCGACTGGGTGTGAGAGTGTCTGAATGGGTCTGTGAGTGGGTATGTAAGTGTCTCAGTGGGTCAGTAAGTGGGTGTGAGAATGTCTGAGTGGAGGGACAGCGTCTAAGTGGGTCTGTGAGTAGGTGTCTGAGTAGATTGGTGAGGTGACTGGGTGTAAGAGTGTCTGAATGGGTATGAGAGTGGGTATCGGAGTATCCCAATGGGTCTGTGAGTGGGTGTGAGAGGGTCTAATTGAGTCTAGCAATGGGTGTGTGAGTATCTGAGTAGGTCTATGAATCGGTATGTAAGTCTCTCGGTGGCTCTATGAGTGGGTGTAAGAGGTTTTGAGTGGGTCTGTGAGTGGGTGTGACAGAGTCTGAGTGAGTCTGTGAGTGGGTGCGTGAGTATCTGAGTGTGTCAGTGAGTGGGTGTGAGAGTATTTTGGTTTGTCTGTGAGTAGGTGTATGAGTGTGTGTGTGTTTGTATTTTTCAGCAGAATTTGCTAAACCGCTGTGAATTTACATGGGGGGCCGGGCTGGGCATCTCTACTTATTTGTGAACCCTCAAGCGTGGTAAAAAACATTTAAAGAAATGTTTGATCTATCAGGGGGTCCATCACAGACCCCTATTTTGCACCCAAGAGTTCAGGGTACCTCTACCGTGACCGCATGTACTTCATTACATCTAACTTTTTCCAAAATGGGACCGCACCTGAAACCTAAAATAGTGGCTGCAACTTTCTAATCAGGTTATGACCAACCAATCAAGACATTGCTGGTAGCACGTGGCTTCGTGGATCCCCCGCGGGTCATCTGTGGAAGGTCTGCATCATTAGATATCTATATTTCATTTTCTTTAACATCTCAAAAGCTACTGAATGGAGTTACACAAAATCAGAAAAGCACGGTTTCTTGACCAAGATCTAGCATTCTGCCAAATTTGGTGTAATGTCTTTCAGCAGTTCGGGCACGTGTGTCTAAAATCTTTATGGTAATTAAGATGGCAAATGCAGTTTTTTTTGCCTCTCCCTATTTCTTGGCCCCCCGCATGTTGGTTTACCTCAAAGCTTTCCATGCAAAACTAGATAAAGTGGGGCACTTTTTGGGAAAATTTCATGAAGATCCATCAAACTGTGCCAAAGTTATAAGCAAGTCAAAAAAACGCTTTTCCTAAGCAAACTAGTTCCTAACTCTAACTACTCATTGGCGACCGCCAGCAGGCAATATGGCCTAAACTGATTCTCCCTGCCACCATGCCAGTGTGGCGATAAGTAGTGCTGAGAGCAGGAGATCGTGGGGGACCTGTGGGCAGAATGGTCCAATAGTCCCACCGAAATTGGCACTTGTAGTTCAAGAGCACCAGTGGATGAACTGAAACCAGCTATTGTGGAGGCCCACTTTGTACAGCTGAGTGGATTTTTAGGGAGTCTTGCTTTTCAGTATGCCACCTAAAGTTAAAAAAAGAACAAGCGCACAAAGACAAATTGGAACTTGTTTGTCTATGGCAGCACACTGAAGGCTTGTGTTTTGGTGCCACTGGCATTGAGCAAGACCAAAGATAAGTGCACTTGGCCCAAGTCAAGGTGCTATTGAAAGATTTACTGGGAACACCTTTGGTGAAGTGCAAAGGTGCCCACTCTTTACATGTCACAAATGACAACAGTAAATGTAAATATATACATGACATGAACGTACACTTAACATGTTTCTTATTTGATTCAATGATTAATGAAAATGTTGCAATCTACATTACTACTATATTTTATTTATTGTAGAATTAGAGAATTTACTCTTTACTCCGTTTAACCATGCTAATTATTATGTTTGAATGAAGTTTACTGTATATAAAACCATCCTTGTTTAATAGATAATGTACTTACTCTGAAGTTGAAATTTGACTTTTCTAAACGTGTACTATAATGTATGATTAACACATAATGACTTGAACCTGTGCTTAAAACCCTCCTTATATATGTAGAATATGGTCTTACTTGAAACAACAAAGTTTATGTAATGTGTGCACTAATCTTTCTTGTATATTCAGTTAAATGTAGTTCTAAACCATACTTACACTTGATCAAATCTAAGACTTGTTGTATGCCACATGTAATATGAATGTAATAACATGTACTAGAAACTTATATTCATTTAAGTATAAATGTGCACACAGATATTAAATGTGCATCATTTAATTTATGTTTAACTTGACCTAATAATGTAGGCTTGAATTTCACCATGCTGCATTTCATAAAATACGATTTTCCATTTTCTGCTGACATGACATTTATTGCAGGTATTCACATTGCTTTGTTAGTTTAGAATCCATACATTACTGTACTAGAGATAGGTGAAAGAGCCTGTGAAGAAGGCCTTGACAAAGGTACATGGAGAAACATGGCATTAACTGAAAGGCCTATTGAGAAAATGTTACAATCCACATGTGTCTGAGAAAGAGATGTTGTTCACATGTCCAGTGTGGGATAATCTATTGATGTTGCAGTCTGCAACTTGGGAACTTGACGAGGACAATGAACACCTGATGGTGTGCTCAAGAGTGTGTTACCTATGGATTTTGTACGTTATAGTGTTTGTCCAGGATTTCTTCAGATTCTTTCCTGACATTTACCGGACTCCCTTGCAGAACTCCTTCTGTAGAAACTATGCAGATATTTCGGGTGGATTCCTTACAGACACCTTCCCTGATTCCCTAATACCTGAGTGGACTTAATGAGGTTAAGACCTCAATGCCTTCCTTTTGACTCTTGCGTGGCACATATTCCTGACCCAGAGAAGACTCTTGACTGAGCTTCTGAGATGCTAACACAATTGTCTTGCTAGGTTTCCTTTTGTCTGGTCTTCATTTCCTTCATGTAAATTCCGATTATGTGTTGTTTATTACCTAACCATCCTCTAGACTTTGAAATTCTAGATTACTATAGGTGAGAGAGTCTTTGATTATTTTCTGAGGACCAGATATTGATGCTACTTTTCTGTATCACAATCACAGAACTGCTTGTTTGTTTAATATTAGCCTGCCACTATTTCTTCCGCTGGCTGGGACTTGCAGTTGCTATTCTATATCTTCACAGCATGGTTTTAAGAGGAGTGTATTTGATCTTGATTATAAATCTGTAATAAACCTTTCCGAACTTGGCTACTGATTCCTGGTCCTCATTGTGGAGCCAAATGGGTTGCACTGTTGATTGAAATGTAATTGAATGCAAAGACTAACTCCCATCACCTCTCAGTCAGGTCTAAAAGGTCCATGGGAGGACCATTGGTAATAAAATGGGCCCACAAAATGCTGTATCACCTGTTAGCAACCGTAGGCTACCCAAAATGGATACCCACTTGGAGAAGCTAACAGTGGAACTGTGCTAACTGAATCCCAAGTAGAGGGTTTGGACAAATAATTGGTGGCAGTAGGCACTGCTGCTGAAGTGAGCTGTGAGTCCTTCAGGGAATGTGTGCAATAAATCATGAAATAGAATCTTTGGAAAACACTGCAAGGGCATCAACCATTCTGTTCTTGAGCACTCTGCCATGTCAGAGGATGAATACTCTGGGGTTTTGTTCCTGATCTTCTGGAAAGAAGTGTTGCTTGTACATGAACTTTATAGACTTGTTTGTATGTTCACAAAGGTGTCTGATTCCTGAAAAGAGGTCCAGGACTAGGATCCACAGGTGATGGCATTTTCTTGGTGCATCTGCAGAGCTCATTGCAGAGGGAAGTCATTGCCAGAGAAGAAGCAAAATAGAGGAATCTAACCCTAACTAAATAAAAAACAATGATATGATCTTTCCAGGCACAAGAAGGACAACATAAAAGAAAAAGCAGAACTTGCAGGTTCTCAAAATGGAGTTACTTATAATGAATATTGTCACCTCTCTCAGGTTTGGGTCTAAGCTCTAGGTGGTGAGTCGTGATAAAACCTATGTAGTCACACAGGTACAAACTACAGGGAGTTCCCAAGGGGCAAAACAAGGGGAATGGCTCAACTCAACATCTGAAGTGACCTTTACAGGAACTGATTGTTTTGAATTTATGACTGGCATGAGATTTCCCCTTCTTATTGAAGCCGAAGGAGGATTCTTGTTTATTTATTTTCAAGCCTGCACTGAGTAATCTCCCTTCTTCTGTCTCTTCTAAAACCTCAATTTGTTTCTGGGCGAAGGAATGGCCTAAGGTTTGCTGTTGAGCTAAATTGAATAGGTGATATTACATTAATTTGCAGTTCACACTCTGTGTTTATATAAAGTCTAATTCTTTAACTTTGCATTTCTCTGTAAAATACATTCACACCTCTAAATTGTCAATATTCAGCTCTTCACATTTAGGAAGCGATAAAAGTGGGTATCTATTGTGATCCCCTCAAGCCAACTCATGGGCTCTGCTCCAAACTGGACCCTTACATTTCCTAATATAGAGACTTTTTTACAAGTGACCAATCAATTATTTTTTGCAGGTGTTTTCAAACATGAATACAATACAAAAATATGACTACTCGACAATGTAAGTTAGGAGGATAGCCAAAGGTGCACAGAGATTTATCTTTGTGTCAGAAATCAAAGAGATTTTTGTAAAAAATGCAGTTAGCTTGGGGAATTGTATTAAAGAGAAATGTGGTATGACTTTTATCAGCCCAGTATTTTTGCAGACTATTGCTGAATATTAGAGATAGTTTTCGTATTGGTGAGGGGAAAGTCGTTATCAGCGTATGGAAGGAATCTCTGTCAAAAGCTCTCCAAACTACATAATAAAGCTCTTTTTAATAAACAGGTACAATGTCAATGGCTTTATAGTACTTGTGGATCTATATACTATGGCATGTTTAAGGAGAAAGGCCCCAATTAGCATATTCAAGTTCTGTGCAACCGAAAAAAGGCCGTTTTCATTTGTACCAAACACAAATTGTGATTTGGTAGCTGGTTAGTCAGTCAGTCAGTCAGTCAGAAATCTTTTTCGGCTATATTCCAAGCCATAAAGAATACATTATAGAGAACAAAGAATTTCTGATTTTGAAAAATAGTCGTTATTTCTTAAAAAGGAAAAGAAAAAGCAATTTACAAATATCCAGGTGAAAAACTCATGAAATTCATATCATCGCCCTGGACACAACAATATTTAAATTAAAATTAAAAATCTATATTCATACTGCCTCCTGGCATCATTTTCAAACATCAATAAATATATAATGCAATAATAAGATGTAATACGAGCTCATTTCCCAACAATATTCCTAAGTCGAACTGTAGAGGAGATATATCTATAAACCATCAGACAAATAAATTAATCTTTTAAAAGCTCGAGATAGTGCAAAGCTGCCTGGCACCGTCTTATTTTTAAGAATTTTAAAAGTGGTATTAAAAAGGCTCGCTTTGAGTTGATATAAAATTTGCAAAAGAACATAAAGTGCAAAGTGCTCTGCTTTGATTGTGAATCACATGGACATACATACAATCTGGCATCTGTATATACATTTTGTGGATATGAAACCAGTAGATGTGAGGTTCCAAACCTAAACCTTATAAGGTAATATAATTTAACATGGCTTAAGTAGCCGCGTGCTTTATAAATACCAAATTAACATAACAAAGTAAAAATAAAGGTAAAGCTCAGTCCATATTAAACAAACCAAAAGTGAGCGGTCAGATACTAGTACGCCATATATTCTTTCTTTAACTTGGCCCTTGGTATTTTAGCAATATTTACTGGTTTGACAAAACAATCTGACAAACCCAGGTTCCTCAATTGGGCTTTAACATAGGAAAGCCAAGAGATTTTGCTTGCCCACTCTAGTTTTAAACAATCTGTGATGATAGCACGGTTCAAAGCTGTTTCTTCTTTTGCCCAGATATTATACCACAGTAAAAAAGGTGCTAGTTGTATTCGAAAAAAATAGGGGAATCACGCCAAGTTCACTGTGACACATAGTGGCTGGGTGCTTTGTGGAAGGGTCAGCAGGCATTTAAAAAACATATTTTCTGCTCGGCGAAGGCCTAAAATATTGCATGAGCCCTAGACTTCAGCACCATATAGAGTGACAGCACATGTGCGAGCCTTGTAGATCTCAATTATTACATTTAAAGGGCGTGATCCTAATTTTTTAGCAAATCTAAAAATAGCCTCCAGATTTTGATGGTAGCATGTCACCAAATCACAATTTGTATTTCTGAGTTCATACCGAATCAGCATTTGAAAGGGGCTGATGTGAAAAGTCCCTTCCATGTACTGATTCGGAATAGGATAAGAATATGATAATAATGTTTTGTAACCACAATCTGGTTGGAAAATAATAATATAATACATGGGGTTCTGTAATCCCATGTATAAATGCACGTCTCTAATTGTTTTTTAATTGGCCACCAGTAAAGGACTCAGTGGTGCATTGTAAAGAAAAGACTTCAGAACCGGACTATTCTAAGTAATTACACTTGAGCTCTGATGTGACAATGCCTGCTGCCAGAGTCAGCAGCCACAGTGAATGGCAACAGTGAGCAACATTTACAAAACATTCAACAAACAAAAAACCCTCGCAGTGTCACTGCTTAAAGGTAACCATCAAGAAAATGGGGTAACCCTAAAGTCGGCAGACCTGGGTAGTGATCGTTATACAAAAACAATGGTCTCAGACTATTCCTTTTTCAATGTGTGGCCATGGAGCCTCGTTCTTATTAGCTTCTTCTCCAATCGTTCAAGTTGGGAGATTTTCTCGTTCAATGTCAAATTGCCACTAGAAATATGATCAACCAGGAATGTACCACCTCCTTCTTCTTCTAATAATTTTTCTATATAGTCTTCGCTATATGAGAGGGTCTCTTTATCTGACATTCCTAGTTCTTCAGAACATTACATATATGATTAACAATTACAACAGTGAGCAACATTTACAAAACATTCAACAAACAAAAAACCCTCGCAGTGTCACTGCTTAAAGGTAACCATCAAGAAAATGGGGTAACTCTAAAGTCGGCAGACCTGGGTAGTACATTCCTGGTTGATCATATTTCTAGTGGCAATTTGACATTGAACGAGAAAATCTCCCAACTTGAACGATTGGAGAAGAAGCTTATAAGAACGAGGCTCCATGGCCACACATTGAAAAAGGAATAGTCTGAGACCATTGTTTTTGTATAACGATCACTACCCAGGTCTGCCGACTTTAGGGTTACCCCATTTTCTTGATGGTTACCTTTAAGCAGTGACACTGCGAGGGTTTTTTGTTTGTTGAATGTTTTGTAAATGTTGCTCACTGTTGTAATTGTGAATCATATATGTAATTGTTAGACCTGGCATCTTTGGCGTGGTTTCCCCTATCTTTTTGCCTCTACCTCCTGTATTTTTGATGCTGTGCTGGATTTCGTTTTTGCTGGTTTAGATGCTTTGGACACTCTGCCACTGCTGACCAGTGCCAGAGTGTAAGTGCTCCCTGTGTAAATTGTTATTCTGATTGAATATACATGTTTGGCATATTTGTATCACCATGAAGTCCCTAGTAAAGTGCACTGGGTGTGCCAGGGCTGGTGATGACAAATGCTACTAGTGGGCCTGCAGCACTGATTGTGCCACCTACATGAGTAGCTCTAAAATGGTGTCTCAGGCCTGCCACTTCAGTGCCTATGGGCAGTTTAGAACTGCCATGTCCTCCTGGTCAGTGTCCCCACTGACCAGGCCTAACCCTTCCCTTTTTGTGCACATCAGTCACCCCTATGGAAGGCCCAAGGTACCCCCCTGGGCAGGGTGCAGTGTATGTAAAAGGTAGAGCATGTACTGGTGCAGGTAACATGTTCTGGTAGTGAATTACAGCCATTTTCGTTTTTCACTATTGTAAGGCTATCTTGCTCCATAGATTAACATGGGGGATGCTGGCTACAGTGGTTAACAGCATTTCTTCCCATAGGAACAAGATAGGACATAAGTATCTAGTATCCCTGAACTCAGAATTTAATAACACATCTTTTAGGAAAGGTTGTTTTTAAATCCTGTGTTTGAGAACAGCACTTTTAGAAAGTTGCTGTTCTCTTGTCTGAACCTTCTGTGTGCCTGGGCCTGTTTGTGTATTGACTGTCTGGTTTGTGAGTGACAGGGGCTGGGGAACTCCCCGGCAGGATGGATGAGTCAGCACTAGGCTGAATGACTTGAGTGGTGGGAGGAGTTAGCACCTGGGCTGAATAGGGCTGTGCCTGCCTTCCACAATGCTGGCTCCACCCCCCTGCTGGGCGGCTGAGGACCCTGCCCCTCACTCTGAAAGGAAAGATGCAGCCACCAAAACAAAGTGCTCAGGATCCACCCAGAACTGGTTCAGACCGGGCACAGGGCCCACATGCACCAAGAGAACAAAGACTTTAGGGGTATAAGTACAGGACCCCTGACAACAGAAAATTAGATCATCCTGGAAATCAAGAAGGAACCTCTGCCAAGGAGAAAGCTGACTCTGAAGAAGGAAGATTGTCTTGCTGTTGCTCTGCTGGACTGACCTGCTGTTGCTTTGCTGCCAAGGAGAGGGGAAGGACTTTGCTGTGAGCTGTGTCCCCTGTCTTGAAAGGAATCTCCAAGGGCCTGAGAAGAGCTGGCTCCCTGTTTTGAAGTCCCAGGAACAAAAGGACTTCACCCCCAGCTTCCCTGAACTCTGCTGAGTGAGTTCTGTCCCTCCTAGAGTGCTTGATCCAGTTGTGGGGCCTCTGGAGGTTGGACCTGTGCTGGGAAGCTTGAGACTAAAGCTTGAGAGACTTTTGAAATTGAAAAGTGTCGCATCGCTCGCTTGCGGAGCGCATCCCCGACAGTGCGAGAAGTTTCCCGCCGCTACGGAGGTCGAGATCGTCGCAGCGCCTGACGCCGCTGCCAGAGACGTCGCATCCTCCGTTTGCGGGACGCACCAGACCGGTGCGGGAGAATCGAACATCGCTGCGAGTATCGTCGCAGAGCCTGTCGTCGCTGGGTGAGAACGCCGCACCGCTTGCTTGCGGACCGCATCACGTCGCTGCGAGTGTCGTCGCAGAATCATCGCATCGAGGAGCTGCGAGAGAAAGGATCACCGCTGGACCGCGCATCGTCGCCCCGGAGATCGTCGCAGCACCTACGAGATCGTCGCATCGTGCCTTTGCGAGAACAGACTTCCTACGGAACCTACGCACCGGAATCCATACAAGTGGCCTTCCTCCCCATACAGACCGGATTCGTCGCAACACGCCCGCTGCTGCAGCGGGGCTGTCGCATCGCCTCCCCAGGGTCTCAGGAGCAACGCATCGCTTGTTTTCCACCGCACCAGCTTCTGCTTTTGGAACTTTGTTGCAACTAAAGGTACTGTGAGTAAACGTGACGCAACTGTGAACTTTTCACGCAACTGTGATTTATTTTTACCGCAACTTGAAGAACTTTAACGCAACCTTAAGAACTCTTTGAAACCATATTCTTGAACCGTGTATGTTGGATTTTTATCGTTTTGGTCTTGTGTAGTTTTAGAATAAATACCTTTATTTTTCTAAACTGTTGTGGAATCAGTTTGTGGTGTTTTCACTGTATTACTGTGAGTGTTGGTACAAATACTTTACGCATTGCCTCTGATTAACCTAGACTGCTCAGGCCAAGCTACCTAGAGGGCGAGCAGGGGTTATCTCAGAGAGTTATCTCCTTGTCCTGACTAGAAGCAAGGGTCCCTATTTGGACAGTGGTACCTACCTCTGCCAACTAGAGACCCCCAGATCTAACATTGGTGGTCAGGCGGTGGGATTTGAACTTGTATTTGTACTTGACCCACAGTAATTGGTGTACATCACTAGTGAGTGCAGACCACTACGCCACCGCATACTACTGGTTTTTGGTTTTGATTTTTCTATTTTTGAGTAACTCTTCAACACATCATGTCTGTGCATGGGAAGGCACCCAGTAAAGAGGCAGAAGTAGAGATGGAGTTTGCCATTGGAGATTTGTATTCATACAAAGTTGAGCAACTTAGGAAATTCTGCCTTGAGTTTGAGTGCCCCATAAAAAGCGCCTACAGAAAGGAGGAGCTGCAGAAAATCTTGATGGCCCATTGGGAGGCACAAGAGGGAGAAGATGATGTGGATGTAGAAAATGGTTTTCAAATCAAAGATCTGCCAGTGGGCAGAGTAGGCTCAGGAGCTGGCAGCAACCACTCCGGTAGGGGCCTCACCCCAGAAGAGTTACAAGAAAATCAGAGAGTAAGAGAATATGAATTGGAAGTCATGAAAATGAGAATGCAAATGAAGCAATTTGAAATGGATAAAGAGAGAGAAAAGGCGGCGGAGGAGAGCAAAAGTGCCCGCGCCTTAGAAGAGAAGAAATTGCTTTTGGCTCATGAGTTGAGCATGAGAGAACTGGATCTTAAAGCCAAGGAGGTGGATGCCAGTTCTAATGGTGGCAGCGCGCAGCCAGTGCATGGGGGTAAAGTATATATTCCCAAGGACCTGGTACAGAATTACCATAGGGGTGAGGATATTTATGCCTGGTTCACTTCGTATGAAATTGCATTGAAGATGAATGGTGTGCCTGATCAGCATTGGGGGGCGGGCCTGTGGAAACATTTTGAGGCATCTGGGAGGAGTGCTCTAGAGCCCTTAGAATTAGCAGGTGCCATGACCTACCCCAATATGAAGGAGGCCTTATGTCTCAGGTATGGCCTTACCCCAGAGCAGTACAGACTGCAGTTTAGGAACTCCAAGAAGAAAGAGTCTGAGACTTGGATGGAGTGTGTGAATTTGTACTCGCGTGCACTGGAAGGTTGGATGAAGGGCAGTAAAGTAACTGATTTTAAGGGGTTGTTGCATTTAATCAGTTGGGAGCACTTGAGTAGTCTTTGTGTTCCAGAGCTGCGCCAGCATCTTTTAGACAGCAAGCTGACAGACCCCATTGAGCTTGCTAAGGAGGCGGACCGCTGGACCAGTACCAGGGTCCACAGAGGAATTGTGGGTACCACAGCCAAAGGTGGGCAGGGTCCCCAGCAGAAGAGTGGGGGGGACAAGGGTAACCAAAAGGAGTTCTCAGAAGGGCCCCAAAATAGTTCCCAGGGAAAGGAATCCCAAACCCCCAAACCTAAGCAGCCATGGCCCTCTAAGGGCAGGCGGGACAATAAAGACAACAGGGGCCCACCTACCTGCTATCACTGCAATGAGGTGGGCCACATAGCTCCAAAATGTCCCAAGAAGAAGCAAGCACCCACTGGTGCCCCCACCCCAGCGTTAGCTAGTGTAGCTTTGGGAGGGGATTTGGTTTCTAGTGATTGGGGGGAGTTAGCGGTTATGACCCTTGTCTCTCTAGGAGACCAAGAGATGGTCCAGGAAACCTTACTGCCCTCTAACACTAAGAAATATGGGCAGAAGGTGACCATCAATGGGAGGGAGGTTGAGGCTTTGAGAGACACAGGAGCCAGCGTGACATCCGTGAGGTGTCAGTGGGTGTCTGAAGAGCAAATCATCCCTGGTGTACTCCGCCCTGTAGTGGCAGCTGACAGTTCAGTGCGCCTCTGCAAGCTGGCGAAAGTTCCCTTTGCATGGGGAGGAGTCTCTGGTCTTTTGGAGGTAGTTGTCAGTGATGCCTTGCCTGTAGACTGTCTGTTAGGCAACGACCTGGAGAGTTCTCCATGGAAGGATGTAGAACACAGAACTCACTTGGAGATGTTGGGTCTGCCTGCGTGGATCTGTGTGACCACGCGTGCTATGGCAGCCAGTAAGGGTGATTCAGCAGAACTGGAGCCTGAAACAGTGGCCCAGAGACCTGCCAGGAGAGGAAGAGGCCGAGGGCGCGGGAAACCAGCCCCAGCCGTTCCCACGGTCCAGGAAGGAGCAGAACCTGAGGGGGATGCCCTGGAACCTACAGGGGAACAGGTAGCCGAACTGGGAGAATTGCCTGAGCTGACCCATTGGCAGCAAGAAGGTGGTCCCTCCAGGGAGGAATTCTGCCAGGCGCAGAAAGAATGCCCTTCCCTCGAGGGTCTGCGGCAACAGGCTGTAGACCAGGCAGCAGGTGGAGCAGCCAGAGATCACTTTATCTACTGGGAAGATGACTTGTTGTATAGTGAGCCTAAGTTTGCTGAGCCCGGTGCAGCCCGTGTGCTGGTGGTACCCGAGCGCTTCAGAAACTTCCTAATGGGTCTGGCTCATGACGTGCCTCTTGCAGGACATCTGGGGCAAGACAAGACCCTAAACCGGCTTGTCACCCACTTTCACTGGCCCCAGATGAGAAAGCACGTTGGTTCCTTTTGCAGATCTTGCCAAACCTGTCAAGCCAGTGGCAAGACTGGAATGAAGCTGAAGGCCCCCCTTCAGCCCTTCCCAGTGGTGAGCACCCCTTTCGAGCGGGTGGGCATTGACATCGTAGGGCCCCTGGATCCCAAGACAGCCTTAGGCAACAGGTTCATCCTGGTCTTGGTGGACCATGCGACTCGGTACCCGGAAGCAGTCCCTCTCCGGACAATCACAGCACCCGTGGTGGGCCGTGCATTGATGGGGATCTTTTCCCGTGTGGGGTTCCCCAGAGAGGTGGTCTCTGACCGGGGTACCAACTTCATCTCTAGGTATATGAAGTCTCTGTGGGAGGAGTGTGGGGTAACTTATAAGTTCACCACTCCTTACCACCCGCAAGGAAATGGGTTGGTTGAAAGGTTCAACCGGACCCTGAAAGGTATGATTATGGGCCTAGCGGAGCCCATGAGACGTAAGTGGGACGTCTTGTTACCATGCCTGTTGTTTGCCTACAGGGAGGTGCCTCAGAAGTCCTTAGGATTCAGTCCCTTCGAACTCCTGTATGGCCACCCTGTTAGAGGACCTCTCTCACTGGTGAAGGAGGGTTGGGAAAAGTCCCGTGGGAAAACCCCCCAGGATGTGTTCAGCTATGTGCTGGCCATCCGCAACCAGACACAACGCTTCAGGAAGCTCGCTCAGGCGAACCTGGAAGCAAGCCAGGAAGAAATGAAGAGATGGTATGACCAGAATACCACTCTGGTCGAATTTCAACCTGGGCAGGAAGTGTGGGTGATGGCACCAGTGGAGCCTTGTGCGCTCCAAGACAAGTGGACTGGGCCATATGAGGTGGTGGAAAGGAAGAGCGAGGTAACCTACCTGGTTGACATGAAGACTCCCAGGCAGCCCCTGAGAGTCTTGCACGTGAACCGCCTCAAACCCCACTTTAAGAGGTCTGAAGTAACCATGCTCCTGGCTACAGATGCAGGAATGGAAGAGGATAGTGATCCTCTCCCTGACCTCCTGGCAGTTAAGGAGCAAGATGGGTCTGTGGATGGTGTGGTCCTCTCGCCCACCCTGACCCCAGAACAGCAGAGTGACTGTCGCCAAGTGTTGGGTCAGTTCTCCTCCCTGTTCTCCCTGACCCCAGGAGTCACCAACTGGTGCGTCCATGACGTGGACACTGGAGATAGTCTGCCTGTGAAACAGAAATTTTACAGGGTAGCTGACAAGGTCAGGGCCAGCATCAAGGAAGAGGTTTCCAAGATGTTGGCGCTAGGGGTGATTGAGCCCTCCAGCAGCCCCTGGGCTAGCCCAGTGGTCTTGGTCCCCAAGAAAGCTGCTACCCCCGGTGGCCCCACAGAACTCCGGTTTTGCGTGGACTACCGTGGGCTCAATGCGGTCACGAAGACTGACGCACACCCCATCCCCAGAGCTGATGAGCTCGTGGATCGGTTAGGAGCTGCCCGCTACCTCAGTACATTTGATTTGACTTCGGGGTACTGGCAGATTGCCTTAACTGATGGGGCCAAAGAGAGGTCTGCATTTTCAACGCCAGAGGGGCACTTCCAGTTCCGTGTCATGCCCTTTGGGTTGAAGAATGCCCCTGCCACATTCCAGAGGCTGGTTAACCAGGTACTGACCGGGCTGGAGGAATTCAGCGCCGCATACCTGGATGACATTGCTGTGTTCAGCTCCACGTGGGAGGAACATCTGCAACACCTCTGCGAAGTGTTGAAGGCTCTGCAAAGGGCAGGCCTCACTATCAAGGCCAGCAAGTGCCAGATAGGGCAGGGATCTGTGGTGTATTTGGGACACCAGGTGGGGAGCGGCCAGGTGGCGCCCCTACAGGCCAAGATTGATACCATTCTGGCTTGGGAGCCCCCCAACACCCAGACAGAGGTGAGAGCCTTTTTAGGACTCACCGGGTATTACAGGCGTTTTGTCAAGGGCTACGGCACCATTGTCGCCCCTTTGACAGAACTCACTTCCAAGAAGTTGCCCAAAAGAGTTGACTGGACTGACGCCTGCCAAACTGCTTTTGAAACCCTGAAAACTGCTATGTGCACAGCGCCGGTGCTCAAGGCACCTGACTTTTCTCGTGAGTTCATAGTTCAGACAGACGCTTCAGAGCATGGTGTGGGAGCAGTACTCTCACAGATCACTGAGGAGGGAGGAGACCAGCCGGTAGCCTTCATTAGCAGGAGACTACTCCCCAGGGAACAGAGGTGGAGTGCGATTGAGAGAGAAGCATTTGCTGTGGTCTGGGCTCTGAAAAAGTTGAGGCCCTACCTGTTTGGGACTCACTTCCGTGTTCAGACCGACCACAGGCCCCTCAGATGGTTAATGCATATGAGGGGTGAGAACCCAAAGCTGTTGAGGTGGTCCATCTCCCTACAGGGAATGGACTTTACGGTGGAACACCGCCCTGGTACGGAACACGCCAACGCTGATGGTCTGTCCAGGTTTTTCCGCCTTAGTGAAGAGAACTCCCAAGAGGGTGGGTAGTTCTCCCCATTTTCAGCTGGAGGGGACACGTGTTAGACCTGGCATCTTTGGCGTGGTTTCCCCTATCTTTTTGCCTCTACCTCCTGTATTTTTGATGCTGTGCTGGATTTCGTTTTTGCTGGTTTAGATGCTTTGGACACTCTGCCACTGCTGACCAGTGCCAGAGTGTAAGTGCTCCCTGTGTAAATTGTTATTCTGATTGAATATACATGTTTGGCATATTTGTATCACCATGAAGTCCCTAGTAAAGTGCACTGGGTGTGCCAGGGCTGGTGATGACAAATGCTACTAGTGGGCCTGCAGCACTGATTGTGCCACCTACATGAGTAGCTCTAAAATGGTGTCTCAGGCCTGCCACTGCAGTGCCTATGGGCAGTTTAGAACTGCCATGTCCTCCTGGTCAGTGTCCCCACTGACCAGGCCTAACCCTTCCCTTTTTGTGCACATCAGTCACCCCTATGGAAGGCCCAAGGTACCCCCCTGGGCAGGGTGCAGTGTATGTAAAAGGTAGAGCATGTACTGGTGCAGGTAACATGTTCTGGTAGTGAATTACAGCCATTTTCGTTTTTCACTATTGTAAGGCTATCTTGCTCCATAGATTAACATGGGGGATGCTGGCTACAGTGGTTAACAGCATTTCTTCCCATAGGAACAAGATAGGACATAAGTATCTAGTATCCCTGAACTCAGAATTTAATAACACATCTTTTAGGAAAGGTTGTTTTTAAATCCTGTGTTTGAGAACAGCACTTTTAGAAAGTTGCTGTTCTCTTGTCTGAACCTTCTGTGTGCCTGGGCCTGTTTGTGTATTGACTGTCTGGTTTGTGAGTGACAGGGGCTGGGGAACTCCCCGGCAGGATGGATGAGTCAGCACTAGGCTGAATGACTTGAGTGGTGGGAGGAGTTAGCACCTGGGCTGAATAGGGCTGTGCCTGCCTTCCACAATGCTGGCTCCACCCCCCTGCTGGGCGGCTGAGGACCCTGCCCCTCACTCTGAAAGGAAAGATGCAGCCACCAAAACAAAGTGCTCAGGATCCACCCAGAACTGGTTCAGACCGGGCACAGGGCCCACATGCACCAAGAGAACAAAGACTTTAGGGGTATAAGTACAGGACCCCTGACAACAGAAAATTAGATCATCCTGGAAATCAAGAAGGAACCTCTGCCAAGGAGAAAGCTGACTCTGAAGAAGGAAGATTGTCTTGCTGTTGCTCTGCTGGACTGACCTGCTGTTGCTTTGCTGCCAAGGAGAGGGGAAGGACTTTGCTGTGAGCTGTGTCCCCTGTCTTGAAAGGAATCTCCAAGGGCCTGAGAAGAGCTGGCTCCCTGTTTTGAAGTCCCAGGAACAAAAGGACTTCACCCCCAGCTTCCCTGAACTCTGCTGAGTGAGTTCTGTCCCTCCTAGAGTGCTTGATCCAGTTGTGGGGCCTCTGGAGGTTGGACCTGTGCTGGGAAGCTTGAGACTAAAGCTTGAGAGACTTTTGAAATTGAAAAGTGTTGCATCGCTCGCTTGCGGAGCGCATCCCCGACAGTGCGAGAAGTTTCCCGCCGCTACGGAGGTCGAGATCGTCGCAGCGCCTGACGCCGCTGCCAGAGACGTCGCATCCTCCGTTTGCGGGACGCACCAGACCGGTGCGGGAGAATCGAACATCGGTGCGAGTATCGTCGCAGAGCCTGTCGTCGCTGGGTGAGAACGCCGCACCGCTTGCTTGCGGACCGCATCACGTCGCTGCGAGTGTCGTCGCAGAATCATCGCATCGAGGAGCTGCGAGAGAAAGGATCACCGCTGGACCGCGCATCGTCGCCCCGGAGATCGTCGCAGCACCTACGAGATCGTCGCATCGTGCCTTTGCGAGAACAGACTTCCTACGGAACCTACGCACCGGAATCCATACAAGTGGCCTTCCTCCCCATACAGACCGGATTCGTCGCAACACGCCCGCTGCTGCAGCGGGGCTGTCGCATCGCCTCCCCAGGGTCTCAGGAGCAACGCATCGCTTGTTTTCCACCGCACCAGCTTCTGCTTTTGGAACTTTGTTGCAACTAAAGGTACTGTGAGTAAACGTGACGCAACTGTGAACTTTTCACGCAACTGTGATTTATTTTTACCGCAACTTGAAGAACTTTAACGCAACCTTAAGAACTCTTTGAAACCATATTCTTGAACCGTGTATGTTGGATTTTTATCGTTTTGGTCTTGTGTAGTTTTAGAATAAATACCTTTATTTTTCTAAACTGTTGTGGAATCAGTTTGTGGTGTTTTCACTGTATTACTGTGAGTGTTGGTACAAATACTTTACGCATTGCCTCTGATTAACCTAGACTGCTCAGGCCAAGCTACCTAGAGGGCGAGCAGGGGTTATCTCAGAGAGTTATCTCCTTGTCCTGACTAGAAGCAAGGGTCCCTATTTGGACAGTGGTACCTACCTCTGCCAACTAGAGACCCCCAGATCTAACAGTAATGTTCTGAAGAACTAGGAATGTCAGATAAAGAGACCCTCTCATATAGCGAAGACTATATAGAAAAATTATTAGAAGAAGAAGGAGGTGGTACATTCCTGGTTGATCATATTTCTAGTGGCAATTTGACATTGAACGAGAAAATCTCCCAACTTGAACGATTGGAGAAGAAGCTTATAAGAACGAGGCTCCATGGCCACACATTGAAAAAGGAATAGTCTGAGACCATTGTTTTTGTATAACAGTGAATGGCAGGCCAGGTCACAGATCATAATTGGAGTAGCAGTTTAAAGCAAGGTAAACGGAACCCTGCTTTTTCTTTTACTCTATTTTAAAAGCTTACAATGTCAAGCAGAAAGAATATGTTTATTTTTTAACTCCTTCAATGGAAAAAACTAGGGGATATATTCACAAGAAAGTGTGATAACTACCGCAAGAGTAGCGTAACACAACTTTCAAGATCGCAACCTATCGCGGGAAAAAAAACCTGTGTCAACGTGGAATTCACGACGCAGTGGTAGCATGCGATAGTCTGCCGAAACCGCGATACAACCACCTCGATGGAGACAAAAACACAAACCACAACACCAGAAAACCTGCGATGGGCCAAAGCGAGATGAGGAAATCAGTGACAAGCAGCGCCAGGGTTGCAACACACACCTGTTATGTGGGAAAAATCACCATAAAAGTAGAAAAAAAATACCCAAACACAAACTGACCAACACCCAACAAGGTTTGTGGCACACTGTGCATTGCGGCCGGCACAGGCACCCCACAACGGGTCGCTGACTTGGGTTGAACAAGGTTTGTGGCACAAGGTGCATTGCGGCCGGCACAGCCACCCTGCCACGGGACGGTGACTTTGGGTGCACTGAGTCATTGGCACCTTAAGCTGCTGAGTGGGTGTGCAGCCTGCGATGATGGCCCTCAGACCGCAGTGTAGGCTGAGCCAGCAGGCAGCGCGGGCCCACCACCACGTGGGCTCACTTCCGGGATCACAGATTTAGTGGCACCCATTGGGCTGAGTGGCTGTGCAGGCTGCGATTGTGCCGGGTGCCTTGGTATGTCCTATTATTAAAGAAAACAGTGGTCCTTAGAATAAGGAATTTAACAGTTCAAATAACATATAGACTCCAATCAGTACTATATCTGAGAGTTTTTCAGTGCCCAGCCGGGCCTGAATTTTAATTCAAGTATAAAAAATAATTACAATGACCACAGGGTCTGATTCAGAAGTTGATAGGGTACAAGCCTGCACCTATCCAAAGCACACTCGAACAAAGTTCGGGGGAGGGAAATTAGAAGTAGACAAAGAAAAAGCAAAGAAATTCAGGCAAAAAGAACGTGGGAGCCAATTGTCCCTTGCATCATTAATACCATTCAAAAGCAAGTTAGGACAAACAATAACTGTAACAAAAATAACATAATAGACAGGTTACAGAATTGTCAAAAAGTGTCGACGGCGTTTCGATCCCCTGGCTCCTATTGAACTGGGATCATCATCAGGACTTTCTAATTTTTTGCCTGTAAGAACTTTTGTCATAAGCCTGTTTAAAGTAAAAAAAGTGGGAGGAAAGAAAGAGAATTCTTTTTACATATAAAGCACTTAAGTCAGGACTTTTTACATTCAGACAATAATATTTCGTACTGCTCATGCCATAGACTACAATCAACTGGACCGACCATTCAAGGCGGCGACCCGTGGCGAGTGAGTATTGGCATCATGCAAACACAGTGTGTGTCAAGGGATTTCAATAACGGCGCACTCATAAAGGGTTCGCGTAAGTGCGATTGAAGTGAAGGTGTCAGTTTATAGATTAGAGAATACTACCGCTTGTGCATGCAGGCCGTGAAGCAATCGTGGCGAGTTCTGACTAGGGCTGGCATATGCCACATCATGTGTCTAGGTGATTACAGTGACAGCATATTGGGCGAATGCCGGACCAACCTTGCAGAGCATGGATTACTCTGTTGCGGCAAGTTGGAATAACCGGAGTGTACAATGCCTAGGGATTAACAAAGCGGGTCAGTTCCGTGGTGGGCCGTTTGCGTCGTGCCGGGCAGTGATTTAAAGTGCCTAAAATTACCTCCGTTTCTATTTGATAGACATCAGACTTCCAGAGCATGAATTACTCTTGTAGCAGCGAGTTGAAAATATCCTGAGTGTACAATGCCTAGGGATTAAAAAAGCGGGTCAGTTCCGTGGTGGGCCGTTTACGGCGTGCCGGGCAGTGGTATAAAGTGCCTAAAATTACCTCCGTTTCTATTTGATAGACATAGTGTCATCAGTCTTTAGTATCCATCCATGCCGCAATATTAAAATGATTTCGGGTCTCGTGGGGGCAGAGTTTCACTCTGTGGAAAAACGAGGTATAACCGAGGATTACTTAATACAATATATAAAGAAATGCTGCAGGCGAGGTGTGGGGAGCATGGGTCCGCTCTTACCTTTCTAATGCAGACGATACTGCCTTGCTCTACAATCGAGCAGAATCCACTCGGCGTGCTCAATGGCAGCGAGCCGACTTCTCAGTAATCCGGAAGTGAGGTACCAGCCGGTGTGAGGTGTTTAAATGAAAACGGTGAAGGCACGTAAATCTATGGCGGCCATCTTGGAACGGTATTCAATATATACCCATGTGCGCTATCGAAGTGCCTAAGTGCTCACCTTCATGCATTTTACGTGACTTTTAGGTACAGTATCAAATGAATTTACATTTGCAATTGGGTCAAATCATTTCACCATTCATATGCACATTAAAAAACGTTCTGGATGGTACTAATTTGCAGAGCGGTTTCAAACTGAGATCTTCAGTATTGTGAGCAGTGTACAGTAGAAATTAGAAACAACATGGTAGTGATATTTACAGCCCTAATAGTGATTTTTCATCATTCACTAATTCAGTATTCGTGGAAATTATGAATCTGTATTCGCAAAAAGTTCAGAAGGTCCAAGCCTATTTTTCAGAGTAATCCAGCCCAATCCTCTGTTCGATTGAGTCCGTTCTGGATCGTGTCCAAGAGGATGATGCATTTAAGTTCCTCATGATTGAGAAGTTGGCTCATGTTACCCCCTCTAGCCGGTAACTTCAGTGACTTTAGTATAGTCCAGCGGAATTCATCTTCCTTGTGCTTGGCGTTAGCAAAATGTTCCACAAGTGGGGCATTGGGAGTTTGGCAGCGGATGCGGCTCCTGTGTTGGCAAATCCTTGTTTTTACCTTCTGTGAAGTTTGGCCAACATACATTTTGTTACAAGGACATTGAATCATGTATATGACATTACAGGTGTTACAATTAGACAAAGAAGAGCTAGTGAAAGTGATATTGTTAAATACTCTTGTCTTTCCTTCAATGGTTATGTCACACACACTGCAATTCCCACATTTCACATGCCCAACAAGTGGGAATTGCAGTGTGTTGTTTCTAATTTCTACTGTACACTGCTCACAATACTGAAGATCTCAGTTTGAAACCGCTCTGCAAATTAGTACCATCCAGACCGTTTTTTAATGTGCATATGAATGGTGAAATGATTTGACCCAATTGCAAATGTAAATTCATTTGATACTGTACCTAAAAGTCACGTAAAATGCATGAAGGTGAGCACTTAGGCACTTCGATAGCGCACATGGGTATATATTGAATACCGTTCCAAGATGGCCGCCATAGATTTACGTGCCTTCACCGTTTTCATTTAAACACCTCACACCGGCTGGTACCTCACTTCCGGATTACTGAGAAGTCGGCTCGCTGCCATTGAGCACGCCGAGTGGATTCTGCTCGATTGTAGAGCAAGGCAGTATCGTCTGCATTAGAAAGGTAAGAGCGGACCCATGCTCCCCACACCTCGCCTGCAGCATTTCTTTATATATTGTATTAAGTAACCCTCGGTTATACCTCGTTTTTCCACAGAGTGAAACTCTGCCCCCACGAGACCCGAAATCATTTTAATATTGCGGCATGGATGGATACTAAAGACTGATGACACTATGTCTATCAAATAGAAACGGAGGTAATTTTAGGCACTTTATACCACTGCCCGGCATGCCGTAAACGGCCCACCACGGAACTGACCCGCTTTTTTAATCCCTAGGCATTGTACACTCAGGATATTTTCAACTCGCTGCTACAAGAGTAATTCATGCTCTGGAAGTCTGATGTCTATCAAATAGAAACGGAGGTAATTTTAGGCACTTTAAATCACTGCCCGGCACGACGCAAACGGCCCACCACGGAACTGACCCGCTTTGTTAATCCCTAGGCATTGTACACTCCGGTTATTCCAACTCGCCGCAACAGAGTAATCCATGCTCTGCAAGGTTGGTCCGGCATTCGCCCAATATGCTGTCACTGTAATCACCTAGACACATGATGTGGCATATGCCAGCCCTAGTCAGAACTCGCCACGATTGCTTCACGGCCTGCATGCACAAGCGGTAGTATTCTCTAATCTATAAACTGACACCTTCACTTCAATCGCACTTACGCGAACCCTTTATGAGTGCGCCGTTATTGAAATCCCTTGACACACACTGTGTTTGCATGATGCCAATACTCACTCGCCACGGGTCGCCGCCTTGAATGGTCGGTCCAGTTGATTGTAGTCTATGGCATGAGCAGTACGAAATATTATTGTCTGAATGTAAAAAGTCCTGACTTAAGTGCTTTATATGTAAAAAGAATTCTCTTTCTTTCCTCCCACTTTTTTTACTTTAAACAGGCTTATGACAAAAGTTCTTACAGGCAAAAAATTAGAAAGTCCTGATGATGATCCCAGTTCAATAGGAGCCAGGGGATCGAAACGCCGTCGACACTTTTTGACAATTCTGTAACCTGTCTATTATGTTATTTTTGTTACAGTTATTGTTTGTCCTAACTTGCTTTTGAATGGTATTAATGATGCAAGGGACAATTGGCTCCCACGTTCTTTTTGCCTGAATTTCTTTGCTTTTTCTTTGTCTACTTCTAATTTCCCTCCCCCGAACTTTGTTCGAGTGTGCTTTGGATAGGTGCAGGCTTGTACCCTATCAACTTCTGAATCAGACCCTGTGGTCATTGTAATTATTTTTTATACTTGAATTAAAATTCAGGCCCGGCTGGGCACTGAAAAACTCTCAGATATAGTACTGATTGGAGTCTATATGTTATTTGAACTGTTAAATTCCTTATTCTAAGGACCACTGTTTTCTTTAATAATCTATTGCCCAAGGTCCTTGGTACTTCTTTGGGTCCCCTTGTTCTTTGAAAAGATTGGTATGTCCTATGTCATGGAGTATTCAAGACCCAGCACCAGAAGTGAGACCTGGTGGCCTGCGCAGCGTGGCTGCATGGAGTGGAGGGTGCCATGTCTGCGGGCCCGAGGGTTTGTGGCTTGCAGCGGCAAGTGGTGGGACCTCCTGTCTACACGCCGGTGGTGGAAGGTGAGCAGTGAGGCCGGGGTGTGCATGGGCAGGCATGCTCCGATGGGCGGCGGGGGGGTCTGGGGTGCCTCTGCCTGGGTAGGCATGGGCGGGCGATGTTGTCTTGTGCAAGTGTGTGTACTGTGCCAGTCATGTATCTGGACTCTGTTTCAGATGACTGCTCTGACTCTGATGTGTCACCTGATGTACTGCTATACATACCAGCAAGTGGTTCCAAGTGGTTGGAGAAACACAGGTGGCAGCAGGTGAGCAGTGTGGCCTGGGTGCGCAGGGGCGGCACTCTCTCTCTCTCTCTCTCTCCCTCTCCTCTTCTCTCTCTCTCTCCCCCTCTCTTCTTCTCTCTCTCTCTATCTCTTTCTCACTCCCTCTCTCTCTACCCCTATCTTCTTATCTCTCTCTTCCCCCTCTCAACTTCTCTCACTCTCTCTCTCTCCCTCTCCTCTTCTCTCTCTCTCTCTCTCCCCCTCTCCTCTTCTCTCTCTCTCTCCCCCTCTCTCCTCCTCTCTTCTTCTCTCTCTCTTTCTCCCTCTCCTCTTCTCTCTCTCTCCCCCCCTCTCTTCTTCTCTCTCTCGCCTTTGCTCTCTCTGTCCTTTGATGTGTGCAGGACACACCTTCTTATCATGTTTTTTGTCTTGCAGGCTGTGACCTACGGATTGTCCCTGTTGGAGCCGCCATATGTTGTCAGTTCATTTCAGTGTTCATTTCAATAAAATTTAATTGGTTGCTTCGAAAGTGAATGTGTGATGCTCATTTCTGTGACGACACATGCATGTCACCAGTTGTGATTGTGCGACATCAGGCGGATTATTTTGTGCATGTTTAGGTGCAGCTGATGTGGCATGTCTATGCTCGGGGGGTGACAGGGAGGGGGGGTCCTGAGTGTGGTATCGGTGGGTGTTGTGGCCCTCTTGGGCGTCCGTGCTGCATGTTCAGTTGCTCCATGGCATCTGTTTGTCTTTAGGTGTGGCTCTGGGCTGTGGTCCCTTTTGTGGTGCAGGTTGTGCTCTGACTTTAAACCAGGTCAGAGCAGGTGTTATTTTCCTGCTGCTAACGCTCCTTATCGCCGACCTGGCTGGTCGTTGAGAATGTTGAGGTGTTCTGTTCTCGCGGCTTTGTGCATGGGAACACCTACTCTGTATCTCATTAGCGATAGTTGCGAGGGTCCTCTGTGGCGATGTTTTTTACGGCTGCTATCGTGGGTAAACTGGTGCTGTGGGTTGTTAACACCAGCTTGCAAATTGGGAGGTAAATTTATCACGACTTTGGCTGCGATAAAGTGCCATTATTTCAGCTATAGCTCCTTGTGAAAATGCCCCTAGAATCTGTCTGCATGTTTCTACACATTTTAAGCTATTGCAGCTTCGAAAAAGAAAACAAATTGACTTGTATTGAACTGTTTATTATATATGTTTGAAACAAATATCTAACAGGTTTTTGAGGTGTTTAAATTTGCACTAGAGGTTTTATTTGTATTCATCATGTTTGCAAACATGCTCACTCTTTAATATAAAAGAGCTGTGTACCAAGGTTTTAGGTGGTTTGTAGGAAAGGTGATGGTCTGACCACATATTATATGGTATAAAATACCCACTGGTGTACATGATAAGGAAATTGGAAGTCACCTTGAAGTTCCATAACCTTATAAAGGAACTCAGCCTCGTTCCTCCAGATGGCTATGGAACTCTTCAGTGACTTGCAATACCCCAATAATGTACGGCAGGTGGTAGGTTATCCCTTATATATGACTTACTATACAAACATCCCAAGGGACTCCTTCCCCTTTGTGAATGTTGACAAAGGCAATTTTTAGGCAGGGGTTCCTACTGCCTACTCTTAAAAAATGCTGCCTACTCTTAAAAAATGCTAGCTAAACTCTTCTTTTAAAAAAAATGCATCCTGCTTTCTTTTAAGGAAAACAGACTGCATATAAACAAAATGATTGCTTTATTTAAAAGCCATACCATCCCAGAGAGTGGTGGTCGGCAGATCCCAGCAAGCGTGAATCTGGGATGGCTATGCATCATAGTGGGTCACAATTTGCGAACTAACTCATTAATATTCATGGGATGGGTCAAATTGCAGCCCATTATAATTCGGCATTTTGCACAGCGACCTATTAGTAGATAGGTGGATTCACAAAATACAACACTGGCTGCACAAATACTGTTTGAAAATTGCAACCAGTATTTTGCGACCAATTTTAGTGCATCTTGTCCTTCATGTGTGAACCTATCCACTACAATGATCACTGATCCAACTTAAAGATATTTTCCATTGAAGAAAGAACAGCCAAGCAGGTGTAAGCCTTGCATAAGCAAGAGGACATCCACTAGCAGAAGAGATAAAGGTGCCTCCCTCAATACAAATATTGATAAATGACAAGAAAGAGCAGTTTGTAATATGGAACCTATTTCCTCTAACTATTTTTCTCTGTGTGAAAACACGTAAAAACTGAATGTTTGTGCACTTTTCTTGTGACCAACCAAATTATCGAGTAATGCATTATGTGGAGTGCCGGGGGGAAGTTACCCAACAGAATGGAGGCTTTCAAAAGAATTTGTTTTCACATGCTGTTCTGTTATATTCAGGGCTCTCTTCCTAAATTACAGATATCCCCAATAAGTGGGCAGCAAAAGATCAAATAAGGGACTCAAAAGTGGCCAATGCCTAACAACCATTGATAACAGGCATGGCACATGTTAATAAGGGTGTGTCCTAATAGATAAGGCCTAGAATCATCTACTGCCAGCTACTTATCTTCTCCTAGCGTTCCTTCTACTCTTTCTAGTCATAATTCTCCTGATCCTAGCTACCTTTCTCCTTCTGTTCCATCTGCTCCTAGTTTTCCTGGACCTTTAGGTCCATCTGGTCCTGGTACTACTGGGTCTGGCCCACTTGGTCCTACTGATTGTGGTCCTCTTGGCACTGGTCTTCCTGGTTCTTTTCCTTCAGCCTTTAGTCCTCTAGGGTCTTGTTTTCTTGTCCCAAGTCCTTCTGGGAATAGTTCCTCTTGTCCTTGTCCTTCTAGTCTTCTTGTCTTGTGTCAGAATACCTTTTTGACCTGTCACAGGTCTTAATCCATGTCAGTGCTTGTACTTTAAAAGTGCTAGACCAAGTTGCAGGCCACTGTTTATGTGAGTTTATTAGCTTCACATCTTGTAAAGGCTAACATATTTTGAACCTGTCTTTCAATCAATCAATCAATCAGGTATCTTGTAAAGATCATAAGAAACAATTGATGGAAGGAATTTCTGGACATTGCAAACATTCACACCCAGTCACAAGGATCTGGGTTTAATCCATCATTCTTTTTCTCACCACACCACCCCAGTTTGGACCCAGCCATATGCAAATCAGTCTGTCTTGACCCTGTTCCTTATGGGAACAGTCCAGCCTGAACTGCCAAGCCAGGTCCTCACCGGACCGGAAACAAGCACCGGTTTCAGGGTGCTTGTTTCTGGTCCAGTGAGGACCTGGCTTGGCAGTTCAGGCTGTACTGGCCCATGCTCAGTACACCACTGGATTCAAGCTTGCCTGGCTGATGAAGGAAGATGCCCTGTAACCGGTCCTAGGATGCCTGTTTCCATTCCAGGGAGGACCTGGCTTAGCAGTCCCGGCTGGACTGTTCCTATTGGGCACAGGGTCAAGACTGATTTGCCTATGGCTGGGTTCAAAACAGAATGGTATGGTGAGCAAAAAAATGATAGATTTAGGCCCAGATCTCTGTACCGGGGTGAATGTATGACATTGCTCTCCATTCTGTCCATCAATTGTTCTTTTTGCATCTTGTAAAGAGCGTCTACTCACCCGCTACCATCTCAAGGCGTTGTGGAGGGGATCCGCGGTTCAATCGAAGAGCCAGATCTTAAGGTCCTTCCTGAATTGAGGCAGTGACGGTGATTGCTTTAGATGATGAGGCAGGGAGTTTCAGTTCTTTGCCATGAGGTAGGAGAAGGATCTTAGTCCAGCGGAAGTCTTGTGGATCTGTGGGATGGTGGCCAGGGCCAGTTGGGCGGAGCGGAGATGTCTGGTGGGTGTGTAGAAGTAGAGGCGGTGGATGAGGTATGCAGGTCCGGCATTGTGGAGGGGTTTGTAGGCAGGCGCAGGCGGCACAGGTAGGAGTGGTAGGGCAGGGCAGTGAAGGAAGTCAATAGATGACAAGATACGATAAAACACAACATTTTAAAAAACTACTTACCTTGCACTCGCCATATTGCCGACTCAGCGATGTAGCAAGAGCAAGGTAAGTAGTTTTCTTTTTTTTGCTTTCTTCTACCCATCCCGTCATCTGGGGACTTCCTCCTTGCCCCGCCGCACCCCACCCCACCGCTCTTACCTGTGCCGGCAGCTCCTGTTTGTAGGCATGCAAACAAATGATGGAAGGAATGCTGAATAAATCATACATTCATCCCCAGTCAACAGATCTGGGTTAAATCCATCGTTCTTTTGCTCACCATGCCACCCCAGTTTAGACCCAGCCATATGCAAATCAGTCTTGACCCTGTGCCTCATGGGAACAGTCCAGACCGGACTGCCAAACCAGGTCCTCCCTGGACCGGAAACAAGCATCCTGGGACCGGTTTCTGGGTATTATTCTTCATCAGCCAGGCTGCTTGAATCCAGTGGCACAGTGAGCAAGGGACCCATGTCTGGACATACCGATGCCACTTAGGGTGAAAAGTGCTACACAAAACATTATGGACGGATTGCTAAATAAATCATACATTCAGCCCCAGTCAAGAGATCTGGGTTAAATCCATCGTTCTTTTGCTCACCATGCCACCCCAGTTTAGACACATCCATATGCAAATCAGTCTTGACCCTGGGCCTCATGGGAACAGTCCAGATCGACCTGCCAAGCCAGGTCCTCCCTGGGCCATAAACAAGCATCCTGGGACCTGTTTCTGAGTATTACCCTTCATCAGCCAGCAGGGCTGGACTTACCGTAGCGGGCACTGGGTGTTTCCCTGGTGGGCGCTAGGGTGGGGGACGATTTTGGCCCCTGGGGGCCATTTTTGTTACAGGGCGGTTTTTGCAGCATATCTGCAAAATAGGCCCCTGTAACAAAATCGGCAGAAATTTGCCCTGGCAAACAGCTCGGACGCTCCCAGGGGGGCCGGTCAAGCTCTTTGCCAGGGCCAGTTTTGGTCCACAGTCCGGCACCGTCAGCCTGGCTAGCTTGAATCCAGTGGCACAGCGAGCAAGGGACCCACGCCTGGACATACCCTTCCCACCTAGGGTGAAAAGAGCTATGCAAACAAATGATGGACGGAATGCTGAATAAATCATACATTCCCCCCAGTCAAGAGATCTGGGTTAAATCCATCATTCTTTTGCTCACCATGCCACCCCAGTTTAGACCCAGCCATATGCAAATAAGTCTTGATCCTGTGCCTCATGGGAACAGTCCAGACCAAACTGCTAAGCCAGGTCCTCCCTGGACAGGAAACACGCATCATGGGACCGGTTTCTGGGCATTACCCTTCATCAGCCAGGCTAGCTTGAATTCAGTGGCACAGTGAGCAAGGGACCCACGTCTGGGCATACCCATCCCACTTAGGGTGAAAAGTGCTATGCAAACAAATGATGGACGGAATGCTGAATAAATCATACATTCACTTCCAGTCAAGAGATCTGGGCTTAATCCATTGTTCTCCTGGCTTGCCTCATACGTAATGACCCCCAAATCCGAGGGGGTTCATGGGACCCCCACCAGGTGGATAAAATTGCCTTATATGCGGACGACGTCCTCATTTTCTTCTCAGACCCGGAGAGCTCTGGTCCACGCTGTCTGGAGGTGCTCCAGGCCTTCGGGACCGTCTCGGGTCTGCGACTCAACCCGATAAAGTCCACTCTGATTCCCCTCCAACCCTCGAGGGCTTGCTGTGATTGGCCATCCACTATCCCTTTGCAGAGACAATCATTTAAGTATATAGGGATCTGGGTGACTCGACTCCCAGAGCTGGAATGGGCCCTTAATATCAGACCCCTGTTCACGAAAGCCAAAAACGGCCGTAAGTGCTGGCAATCCCTTCCCCTCAACCCCCTAGGAAGAGGGGCATCTTTAAAATGATGATCCTCCCCCGCTTCCTATACATTCTCCAAAATACCACCTTTCACCTTCCGGGTAGTTGGTTCAGAGACCTTGATGGGGTAATTACCAGGTACCTGTGGGGGTTACGGGGGGCAGGGGTGGACGACCACATATAGCCTTGGCTCGCTGCCTGATCCCTCCCTTTTTTGACGGGGGTATGGGCATGACGAATCTTCACCTCTACTATTTGGCCACCAAACTTAAAGTTGTCCACGACTGGTTCAATGGAGGCTGGTCTGACCCGGCCTACCGGATTGAGCTTTGCAAAAAGGACTTCCCACAAATCCAGGTCTACTTATATGAGACTCCCATTCCACAAGCCCTCCCTCCTATCACCAGAGTGGTTCTTGTAGCCTGGCGCTCTGCCTTGCGCTACACGAGATGGGACAAGAGATTTACCCAACATACACAGCAGTGACGCCGCATATGGCTCCATAAAACATCGACCCTTGAGGGGTTCCGGCAGTGGGATCGGGTCGGGATCTCGCTCCTTGGGGACGTCTGGGTGGGAGACCTCGTCAGGGCCTTCCCCAATTTGCAACAGCGTTATTCCCTTCATACTACCCAATTTTACAAGTACTTACAACTCTGCCACGCCCTTCATATGCATATCCCACCAGGCACTTCGCTTCCTCAGTTCAGCCCTCTAGAAGTCAAGGTCATGATGGAAAACTTAGGCAGAGGAGGGGTGTCACAGATACACCACTCCCTCGTGAACAATAGCCCTACCACCCTAGACTCGCTGCGAACCCGCTGGGAGGGATGGCTGGGCCCCCTAGAAGAGGCAGACTGGTGCAATGCCCTTATGGCCCCAAAAACCTTGATGACCTCCTCCAAACTACGTCTCATCCAACTCTACTACCTCTACATGGCTTATCTCACCCCGCACGCCTACATAGGGCAGCACTGCACCCCTCCTCAGATGTGGCCAAGCTCCGGCCGATTTCTATCACATGGTCTGGTTATGCCCAAGTTTAGCACCATTTTGGTCGGGTGTGGAGTGTGAGTTCACACAAACTCTGAGGGGGCAGGTCCCTCATGATTCTCTACACCTCCTTTTGGGAGTATTTGACGGACTGGACGGCTATAGAGCCGACAAACTCTTTCTGGGCACAGTGATGGTGGTGACCTAGCAAGATATCGCAGCGGTCTGGGCTCAGGCCAAACCTCCTACCATACGGAAGTGGCGACGGGGGGTGGACTGTTGTGTGGCCCAGGAGGAACCCCTCTTTGAGGCCCGGGGATGTCCTAAGACATTTTAGAAGGTATGAGGCAAATGGCTAAACCTACTGTCTTGAGAAGTGTGCTTGTTTTCCCTCCTACCTCAGTACACTGCTTTTCCGGTCGGGTGTTTTTCTCGAAGACACTAAATTATGGCTGGGATTTGTATTGTCTGCTACTAATGGAACTTGTTTTACTTTGCAATCACAACCTGTCATTTGTATGTTTGATTTTTTTTTCAAATGCAAATAAATGTGATTATCAAAAAAATAAATCCATCGTTCTTTTTACTCACCATGCCACCCCAGTTTAGACCCAGCCATATGCAAATCAGTCTTGACCATTGTGCCTCATGGGAGCAGTCCAGACCAAACTGCTAAGCCAGGTCCTCCCTGGACCAGAAACAAGCATCCAGGGACCGGTTTCTGGGTATTAAACTTCATAAGCCAGGCTTGCTTGAATCCAGTGGCACATTGAGCAAGGGACCCACGTCTGGGCATACCCATCCCACTTAGGGTGAAAAGTGCTACGCAAACAAATGATGGATGGAATGCTGAATACATCATACATTCACCCCCAGTAATGTAATGTAATATAAACGAGTATTTATATAGTGCGACTACCACTCCAAGGAGCATCTTGGCGCTAATACGGAAACCAGAGATGGAAAAGAAGCTGGTAAGCTGCTAATGATAGAAAGATGGGTGTTCAAATCAGAGTTTTGCAAAGTATGTCTGGTGCACTTAATAACCAGGTTTTAAGTGCCTTCCTAAACACAGACTCAGATGCAATCTGGAGAAGCTGAGGTGGAAGTTTATTCCATGCCTTTGAGCCTATGACTGTGAGTGATTTTCCTCCTTTCAACACCAGTTTTGAAAGTGGGGATGATCAACAGTTTGGCGTTAGATGATCTTAAGCTTCGGGAGGGAATGTGGCTCTTAAAGCCAGTTCGAATGTATTGAGGGCCTAGGGAGTGAAAGGCCCTGAAGGTGATGATAAGGACTGTTGAACTGGGGGTTTCTAGTTGGCAGAGGTAGGTACCACTGTCCAAATAAGGACCCTTGCTTCTAGTCAGGGTAAGAAGGATACACTCTTTAGATAACCCCTGCTCACCCCCTTGGTAGCTTGGCACGAGCAGTCAGGCTTATCAAAGGCAATGTGCAAAGTATTTGTACCAACACTCACAGTAACACAGTAAAACCACCACAAACTGACACCACAACAGTTTAGAAAAATAAAGGTATTTAATCTAAACTACACCAGACCAAAACGACAAAAATCCAACATACACAGTTCAAGAAAATGTTTTCAAATGATTTCTTAAGGTTGCGTTAAAATAATCCACAGTTGCACTACGTTTTAGCCAATAGTACCTTTAGATGCGACCAAAGTTCCAAGTGATAGCTGTGCGTTGAAAAGCAAGCGATGCGTCACTCCTGAGACCCTGGGGAGGCGATGCGACAACCCCGCTGGACGCAGCGGGCGTGTTGTGGTGACTCCGGTCTGTATGGGGAGGGATGCGATACCTTGCGTGGATTCCGGTGCACAGGTTTCGGTGGAAGCGGCTCGCAAAATGTAGAATGCAAACGATCTTCGGGGCGGCGACGATCTCCAGTGCGGCGACGATGCGCGGCTCAGGGTCGATCTTCTCCTCTCGCGGCCCCTCAATGCGATGGCTCTGCGACGACTCTCGTAGCGACGTGATGTGGTCCGCAAGCAAGCGGTGCGGCGATCTCACCCAGTGACGACAGGCTCTGCGATGATACTCGCAGCATTGGTAATCTTCCCGCACCGGACTGGTGCGTCCCGCAAGCGAAGGATGCGACGACTCTGGCAACAGGCGCCGCGACGATCTCGGCCTTCACGGCGGCGGGAATTTCCTCGCACTGACGAGGATGAGCTCCGCAAGTGAGCGATGCGTTAAAACTTGCAGAGACTTTTTAAATCTTGGTTTCCAGCTTCCCAACACAGGTACAACTTCCAGAGGCACCACAATTGGCCCAAGCACTCTAGGAAGGACAGAACTCTCTCAGCAGAGTTCAGGGAAGCTGGGGGTGAAGTCCTTTTGTTCCTGGGACTTCTTAACAGGGAGCCAGCTCTTCTTCAGGCCCTTGGAGATTCCTTCAAGCAAGGGGACTGTGGGCTAGGAGTTTGGGCGGACCGGAATAACAGGCGTAGAGGCCGGATGTAGTGAGCTATGTCTTAGCTTCCGTTCTCCACCTCCGGTTCTCTGCACGCTGTCTCCTGCCACGAGTCCGTCGCCTTGAACGCTCTCTCGTCACTTCTGTCGGCTTTTCCGGTTCCGGGTCGGGATCGAGGGCGGGACTTCCGGGGTCAGCGTAAGGTCCTTCCGGTCATCCGTCTAGTGTGATTGGTTCCTGCAGGGGAAGAGAAAGGGGAGGAGTCCGTGCTGCCAGGGACGCGGTATGGTCGGGGTCGGAGCCCAGAGAGTTCGTGCTGAGCCATCGCCCAAGGGAGGTAGGGGGCGTTTCCGCTCCACATCCCCTTCCCCTGGTAATCTTTCTTGTAGGGGTTGTTGGGGGAGGGTACCGGGAAAGGTAATCTGCGTTTCCCTGATCCACCCCTTTTCGGTGTAGGGTTTTGAACCTGTAAGGCTGTAGGGATAGGAACCACGCAGGACACGATCATTGTGTCCCTTGTTTCTGGCCATCCATTCCAATGGCGCATGGTCTGTATACAGGATGAATTCGCGTCCCTCCAAATAATATCGGAGGCTTTCCACTGCCCATTTGATAGCCAGTGCCTCTTTTTCGACCACCGCATAGTTCATCTCCCTGGGAAAGAGCTTTCTACTAAGGTAGAGGATTGGTTTTTCGGCCCCTTTGAACCCTTCTGGGATAGCACCGCCCCCAAGCCCTGATCTGAGGCATCGGTTTGAAGGATGAATGGTCTGGTGTAGTCGGGGCTAACTAGTACCGGTTCGGACACTAGGGACTGCTGAAGCCTGTTAAAGGCTTGTAACAACAGGGGTGTAGGATGTCGTAGGGCCTCTTCGGTTTTTGTGGGTTTTTTGAGGAGATCGGTTAAAGGAACAGCGGTCTGGGAGAAGTTGGGGATGAACCTCCTATAGTAACCCAGAAGGCCTAAAAAGGCCTGGAGTTCTTTGCGAGTGTGCGGAAAGGGGATGGACTGTATGGCTGTTATTTTTTTGTTCTGAGGCCTGATGACCCCTTCGCCTAGTAAGAACCCTAGATACTTTACCGTTTGGGCGGCCAGGGTGGTCTTGGAGGGATTAATGGTGAACCCATAGCCCCCAAGCGAGGATATGACCTTCTTGGGAATGGGGTTGCAGGACCTGATTCATGGCCCTCTGGAAGGTGGCCGGGGCCCCGTGAAGCCCGAAGGGCAGTACCTTGAACTGAAACAGCCCATCGGGCGTTGAAAATACGTTTTTCTTTTTATCTTCCTTTCTGGGGGGGATTTGCCAATAACCCTTGCATAGGTCAAGGGTGCTTATGTACTTGGCCTTGCCTATGCGTTCCACCATCTCATCTACGCGGGGCAAAGGGTAGGTGTCGAAACATGAGATTTTGTTGACCTCCCTGAAGTCTATACAAAACCTTATGGAGCCGTCTGGCTTCGGCACCAGGACTATAGGGGAATTCCAGCTGCTAATGGAAGGCTCTATGATGCCCATTCTCAGCATTTGGTCCGTTTCCTCCTTAATAATGGCCCTGCGAGCCTCAGGGACCCGATAGGGGGCGTTGTCTCACTGTTTTTCCGGGATCGGTTAGGATGGCGTGTTCTATGACAGTGGTATGACCCGGTAGGGAGGAAAAAACCTGTTGTATGGTTTTCAAGGCGTTTCGGAGGTCCTGTCTGTGTGGTTCCCGTAGGTCGGGATCAAAACAGACCTCATAAGGGAGGGGTTTCTGAGGTGTTACACTGGATAGAACGGGTCGGGGTCCTTCCCATTTTTTTAAGAGGTTCACGTGATAAATCTGTGTGACACCTCGATTGGGGTCCAGTTCCACCTCGTATGTCACAGGGGTCACTTGTCGTAGGACGACAAACGGGCCCTGCCACTGGCCCAGCAGTTTGTGGTCCGAGGAGGGCATGAGTAGGAGCACGAGATTACCGGGGACAAAGGTGTGGGGCTTGGTCCCTTTGTCATACTGACGTTTCTGGGAGGTTTGAGCAGTCAATAGATTTTGTCGAACGATTTCCCTTATCTGTCCTAAGTGTGTTTTGAGGTTATCAACGTATTCTGGGAGGGGTTTGGTTCGGTCAGCCTTGGCCTCCCAGGCTTCTCGTGCCATGTCCAACAGGGTTCGGGGAGCTCGCCCATATAACAGTTCGTAGGGGGAGTAACCAGTGCTACTTTGGACCTTGCAGCGGATAGCAAACAGAGCTAGGGGTAACATCTCTTCCCATCTTTTACTCTCTAGTGCCAATAGTTTCTTCAGGGTGATTTTTAAGGTGGCATTGTAGCGCTCGACCAGTCCGTCGGTCTGGGGGTGGTAAGCAGAGGTTCTTATGTATGTATGTATGTATGTATTTGCATACTTATATAGCGCTACACTGTCACCCAGAGGGTATTCTGGCGCTTTGACTCAGCATAGCCGAAACCACCGATGCAAAAATCACACTGCTCTTGGAAACAGGTGGGTTTTCAAACCTCTCTTAAAGGTTAGAAATTCACCCTGACTCCTCAGCAATATCGGGAGAGAATTCCAAAGTCTAGCAGCCGCAAAACTAAATGACCGACCTCCCATCCTTATCCTCTGGACTCTGGGAACCGTCACCAGACACGCAGAGGAGGAGCGTAGGCTCCGAGAGGTAGAGTACCATGAAAATAAGTTGTGCAGCAAAAGTGGACCCTGTCCATGCACGGCTCTAAAAACCAGACAGGATGCTTTAAAAAGGATCCGTTGATGAACAGGCAGCCAGTGTAGATCCAATAGTGCCATGGTGGAAGAGGCAGTGCGCGGGCAAGAAAGTGCCAGCTTGGCTACCATATTTTGTACCCGCTGCAACTTGCCCACCAGCGTTCTAGGTGCCTCCAGAAGCAGTGCGTTGCAATAATCCAGTCTGTTTAGGATGATACCCCGCACTACCTCTGGCCTAGCCTGCGCTGGGAGCAATGGTAGGACTTTACGTAGCATCCGAAGCAGCATCATACAGGTGGCTACGGTTTTATTAACGAAAATGTCCAGTTGCAGGTTGGGGCCAAACATGACCCCCAAATTACGAGCAGACTCTGCTGCAGTCACTGCCCCAGAAAAAGAGGAAGGCCAGAAATCATCTGGCAGTGAGCGCGGGACGCGATCATTGGAGCAGTGCAGCACCTCCGTTTTTTACCCATTAAACTGGAGGGAGTTGGAACGAAGCCAATCCGCTGTAGCTGTCATACAGCGGTGAAATGTCTCTAAGGAGACGGCGTCTTTGCCCTCCAGAGAAAGGACCAATTGGGTATCATCGGCGTAGTTGAACTCCCGAAATACCGAAGGAGCTTATCAATTGGATCAGAGGGCGGAGGTACAGATTGAATAATATAGGACTGATGGCCGAGCCCTGGGGCACCCCCTGCCCAACTTTCCGCACATCCGACCTAAAAGGCGGCAATACCACCACCTGCTGCCTGTTGTTGAGATACAAGACTAACCAGTCCCTTGCCAACCCCGTGACCCCGATCTCCTCCAGCCTCCCGATAAGGGTGGAGTGGCTGACCATGTCGAACGCGGCCGACATGTAGAGCAGCACTAGAAAGGCTGCCCGACCTGTGTCGACCCGCGAACGAAGATTGTCCAGCACGACCACCAGCGCAGACTTCGTCCCATGCGCTGGCCGGAAACCAAACTGGGCCACATCCAACCAAGTGTTATCCTCTAAGAATCTGGATGGAGATCGGGTAACCAGCAATGGGCCTGTAATTGACAAGCAGGTGGGATCGAGTGTGGGTTTCTTCAGGAGGGGTGAGACCACTGCCAACTTCCAACTCTCCGGGACAGTCGTGGTGACAAACGACTGATGGCAGAAGGAATACAGTGGATGAAAAAGTTCTTTCTGGAACAATTTCCAGAATTTATGCGGGAGTGGATCCATCGGGGAGCCTGATGACACAGTCTGCGCCAGTTTGCAAAACTCATCAAAAGGAGGATGAGAAAAACGACTCAGCTGGGGTCGACTGGGAGGTTCATCCGGAGCTCACAGACTGAGGGGGGAGCGACTCAACTGGGGTCGACTGGAAGGTTCTTCCAGAGCTCCCAGACTAAGGGGGGAACAACTCAGCTGGGGTCGACTGGAAGGTTCTTCCGGAGCTCCCAAACTGAGAGGAGAGCAACTCAGCTGGGGTCGACTGGAAGGTGCTTCCGGAGCTCCCAGACTGGGAGGGGAGCAACTCAGCTGGGGACGACTGGAAGGTGCTTCCGCAGCTCCCAGACTGAGAGAAAAACAACTCAGCTGGGGTCGACTGGAAGATTCATTCGAAGCTCCCAACTGGGAACAGCATGGAGGATCCTCTGGAGTACCCCGACTAAATAGATTATCCGATGAAGCTGACATAGGCGGGGCCGATCCAGCAAGTCCGCTCAGGATAGTGGCGATCTTATCCTCAAAGGCGGCTGCCAGAGAGTCGCATAAGGCCTGTGAGACTGGAATATTATTCATGGCACCAGTCGGGTGGGAAAGATCGTTCACAATCTTAAACAAGGTCTGTGACTTGTTGGTCGCCTGATTCAGCATATCCTCCAGGTAGACCGCTTTTGCACACTTGATCTGTGCTTTATATTCCTGTAGTGCCAGCCTAAAGGTAACTTTCGCTGCATCTAAATAGTGCTTCATCCAGGCCCTCTCTGCCCGCTTGCATCTCAGCTTCAGTTGCAAGAGGTCGTTGGTATACTAAGGCATAGCTTGGTTCTGTCTGTCCCTTGATCTGCGCAGTGGGGCCACCATGTCCAAGGAGTTGGATATTTGCCGACACAGGCTGGCGTAGCTTTCATCAACACTACCTCCCAGTATAAATCCTTCAGGGAGTAGAGTAGGCAGAACTGGAGATTTTAGGAGTCTAGACCAAGGTCTGCTCATTTTGGTGTGTCTCAGCCCTGTATCACTCGAAGAAATTGCCGGTAGATAGAGATAGAAGGAAACAAGTGCCTGATCCGTCCAGCATTGAGGCATAATGTCATTCACCACTACCTGCTGAGCGTCAGCAAAAACCAGGTCCAGGACGTGACCCTTCAAATGAGTAGCAGAAAGGACTAGCTGTTGCAACTGGATATTGCTACAGGCCTGGCAGAGATCATTATAGGCAGTATCTAAAGGCCCATTCGGCCACAGATTAAAATCTCCCAGAACTAGCAGTCTGGTATGGGAGTTAGAGAGGTCATAGATGAGATCAATAAATTCCGGCAGAGTTGATGGTACATTACCCGGCGGTCTATAACAGAGAACCCCTGAATGTAACGTTCTCTCCTGCCCTTTAAAGGAGAAGCCCATGAGCTCAAAGCCCGGTACCTCCTTGATCTCTAACTGCGAGAGTGCTAAGGTTTCCCTGAAGATGAATCCTATTCCGCCACCTCTGTTCTTCAAGCGAGGAGTATGCCTAATTTTATAACCCGAAGGGCAGGCCAAACCCAGTTCTACCTCACTGTCCGCCCGTGTCCAGGTTTCCGTGAGGAAAAGCACATCCAGTCCACAGGACTCAATGAGAAGAACAATCTCCGTATGGTGCTTGCAAAGGGACCGTACGTTGAGTAAGCCACATGAAAGCTGCTCCGGCTTATCTGTTTGATACCAAGGTGAGAACATACTTGTTTCATGAGGGAGGAGACAAAGGGGGTCCCTTGATCGGTTAGGATCTCTCTAGGGAAGCCTACACGGGAAAAGAGCGAGATGAGGGCTTTGGCAATATTCTGGGTGGTGGGCTGGCGCATGGGAACTGCCTCAGGAAAACGTGTAGCATAATCGACCAGGACGAGTGCGTACCTACACCCGCTTTTGGAGGGAAGCAGGGGGCCTATTAGGTCCATGCCTACTCTGCTGAAGGGGACATCGATGAGGGGTAGTGGTTGGAGGGGTACTCGAGGAGGCCGATAACGGCTGTTCTTCTGGCAGACGGGGCACTCCCGGCAATACCGTTTTATCTGCTGATACACCCCCGGCCAGTAGAATCGTTCGAGGATGGTTTGTCCTGTTTTCTCGTCACCAAAGTGGCCCCCTAACAGATGGCTGTGGGCCAGGAACAGCACCTTGTCCCGAAACGGACCAGGGATTATCAACTGTGAGGACTGCTGAGGCCCGCCCTTTCTATACAACAGTCCATTCCGTTTAAAGAAATAAGGACCTACTTGGAGAGGGTCTTCGTTATCCAGGGCACGACTCCATGCGTTCTGTAATATGGGGTCTTCTTGTTGGGCGGCGTGGAATTCCCTATCGGTCTCCCATGGATGGTCGTCCAGCTGTACCGGATAGGCAGTAGCGTGGCTTCTTTTCTCTTTCTTTTTCTGGCACTTGGATTTGTGTGGCTTGGTAGGTAACTCCGGGGACGTACTGGTCCGGGGAAACGGTGCTTCTGCCCACCACTTTTCCAAGGAGTCGGTCGTTTATTGGAGGTGAGGGAGTCCGCTGTAATCACTACCTAGGATCACTTGCTCCGGCAGATTGGGCACTAGGCCGACTGTCAGTAGGCTTCCTTGGTCGGTAGGATGTTGAACCCGCACTCTGGCGGTGGGATAGCATTTGGTGTCGCCATTTACACATTGTATGGCAACCCTACCGGTCACTGGTCCTATAGTGGTCGGTAACTCCTGTGGACGTAGTACGCTATGCTGGCATCCCGTGTCGGCGAGAGCCCTCAGTGGATGTCCATCGATCCTTACTGGACAGTGGAAGCGGGGAGGGCCTGTCTCTGAGGTAACACAAACAAGGTTGTGAGCCATACCTACCTCCATTGGTTCCTCCTTCTGCGGGCATACCCGGGCAATGTGACCATATCCCCCACAATGGTAACACTGAGGTCCGGGGGGTGTTGGATGGGGTAGAACCGGGTAGGGAAAAAGGGGGACGGGGTCTGGTTTCCTGGGAAAGGACGGCTTTTGGGCTTGGATGTGACCGATATGGTGGGCTCGGGGTAGGTGTTCTTCTTTCGTCCTTTGGATGTCCTGTGCACGACTGAAGGCGCTGGTGATTTTCACGGCGCTTTCCAGTGTCAGGCGGGCATGTTGACGTACCCACTTCTGGGTGGAGGGGTGTAAGGAAGCCAAGAATTGTTCTAAATAGATCTTCGCCAGGATGTCCTCTTTTGAGGAGGTGGCAGGCTTTAGCCATCGGTTCGCCAGGTCTTGGATACGAAATGAGAGAGCCCGGGGATTCTCCTGCGGTCCTTCCTTTGCTTGTCATAGACGAATCCTATAGGTTTCCTCGTCGATCCCCAGACGCTCCAGAATACAGGTCTTTATATCATTGTAAGGGGTTTGTCCATGTATGTTGGCCTGTTAATAAGCCGCCTGTAGTTCGCCGGTCAGCAGGGGACCCAGATAGTGGCCCCAACGATCAAGTGGCCATGCAGCAGCTTGGGCCAGGCGCTCGAAATTCGTGAAGAAGAAGTCCGGATCCTCTCCCGGGACATACTTCTGTAGGACCACCTACGGAAGGGAGGTTACCGGTCTCTATTGTCCCAAAACATCGGTCAGTCTCCCCATGGCCTGGTCTTGTGCTGTGCCTTGGCCCTTCAGGACGTCATGTAACTGCCCCGATCATCCTCGGCAGTCTTGAGGAATTGTTCCATTAACTTCCCCATCTGCTCCTGGGTTTCAGCCAGCTTTTTAACTGCCCCCTCCATGCTTCTGGTGTATCCCACTTCTGACACCAACTGTGGACTAGGGGTTTGGGCGGACCGGAATAACAGGCGTGGAGGCCGGATGTAGTGAGCTATGTCTTAGCTTTCTTTATTGTTGTACACAAAGTCAGGGGTGTGGAAGGTAAAGAAGCAGAGGATAGGGATGAAGGAAGTGTTCCTGGATGTAGTCGTCGGGTGAGGGAAGGTCCGGGAAAGGTTCTGTAGGCTGGACGTCTCTGGAGTAGATCCTTCTTCTCCACGTCAGGTCCGGTGGTCCTCTGAGTTAAAGGGAGAGAGAGAACAGGGCGGTTAGTCTTCAAACGCAGGACTGCCTGAGTACTGTCACCAACACCAGGGTTGTGTGGAGGGCAAAGCGAGCGTGAGGAACGGGATGGTAGGGTCGGAGATTGGAAGGAGAAAGAGCGGGAAGGAAGAGGGTGGACTTGGTGCGGGTTCAGGTGAGGGGTTCTCTACTCTATCGGACTCGTGCCGTGGTCTATGATATATATATACAGTGCTCTTAGTGATGCTACAAGGTGAGGGGTCACTCTATCTACACAAATATACAGGTCCACCTGGGAGCGAGGAGACAGGGTACTCACATGCCCCGCCGCAACTCTCCCGCGAGTTGCGGCCGCTCTCCAGCCACCTCCTGGGGACTCCACCAGTCTTTGGTCCAAATGTCCTTGTCCTCGCCTCCGGTCTTCTCTTCTCCGCTGCCTCCGCTACCTCCGTTCTCCACCTCCGGTTCTCTGCACGCTGTCTCCTGCCACGAGTCTGCCGCCTTGAACGCTCTCTCGTCGCTTCTGTCGGCTTTTCCAGGTTCCGGGTCGGGATCGAGGGCGGGACTTCCGGGGTCAGCGTAAGGTCCTTCCGGTCTTCCGTCTAGTGTGATTGGTTCCTGCAGGGGAAGAGAAAGGGGAGGAGTCCGTATTGCCAGGGACGCGGTATGGTCGGGTTCGGAGCCCAGAGAGTTCGTGATGAGCCATCGCCCAAGGGAGGTAGGGGACGTTTCCGCTCCACAGGGACACAGCACAAAGCAAAGTCATTCCCCTCTCCTTGGCAGCAAAGCAACTGCAGGTCAGTCCAGCAAGCAACAGCAGGACACTCTTCCTTCTTCAGTCTTCCAGCGTTCTCCTTGGCAGAGGTTCCTTCTTGATTCCAGGATGATCTAAAGTGTAGTGGTCTGGGGTCCTGTACTTACACCCCAAAAAATTTCCGTTCCCTATGTGCAGGAGGGCTCTGAGCCCGGTCCAAACCAGTTCTGGAGCGCTTTGTTTACATGACTCCTTCTTTCCTTTAACTGTGCAGAGCAGAAACATCAGACGCCCCACAGGAGGTGGAGCCAGCATTGTGGAGGGAAAGCACAGCCCTGGAGCAATTTTTTGACATGATTCCTTCTCTCCTTTCACAGTGCAGGGCAGAGACATCAGACACACCACAGGGGGTGAAGCCAGCACTGTGGGGGCAGGCACAGTCCTATTCAGGTCCCAGGTGCAACTCCTCCCTCCCATCTAGAGGCAGATCTCTCTATTCACCACTGGGCGGACTCATTCTGTCTCCTGGAATCCCCCAGACCTGTCACTCACAAACCAGACAGTCAATTCACAAACAGCCAAAAGCACACAGAAAGGTCAGACAAGAAAGCAGCCACTTTCTAAAAGTGCCGCTTTCAAAGACAGGATTTAAAAACCATCTTTCCTAAAAGATGTGTTATTAAATTCTGAGTTCAGGGATACCAGACTTTTATGTCCTATCTTGCTCCTATGGGAAGATATGCAGGTAGCCACTGTAGCCAGCATTCCCTATGATAGCCTATGGGCAAGACAGCCCTACAATAGTGAAAAACGAAAATGGCTGTAATTCACTACCAGAGCATGTCACCTGCACTTAGAGGAAACCAGGAAACAGATTCCACTACCGACTGAACCGGTCTTCTCCTGGTACCGCGGATTTTAATCAATGAAGCGCGACCCACCTCAATAGTGCCCGATTCTGGACTGCTTCCCCAGGCTATCAATTTCTTAGCCCTTGCCCGTGCCGATCGGGGTAACCTTTTTCCTTCTTCCCCCGCCCCCCCGGCATTAGAGGCTTATAATGTTAAAGGCAAATATAAATGTCCTGATGATGGTCCCCATGACTAAGTAGTGGGACCGAAACGCCGTCGACTCATTGTACACCATATACAAATGCTTGATTTATATGTTATATGTAATGGTGTTTAACTGATATTTCTGTACACTCAATACTTTACAGAAATCGCTGCTTTTGCCTTGAAAAGCCCTGCTCTTTTCCTCTGTTTACCTTTTGTACTGATCTGACTGTGTTTGGGTACAGGCTTGTGCCCCACACTGGTGATTTGTTGAAGGTATTCCTGTGTATGAAATATTTCAATTGACTAAAAAATTGAAGACCTCTGTCCGGCTGGACATGTCGCCCCAAATATAGAACTGATTCAGTCTATATTCATTGCTTTGCATGTAATTCTTTTGCATGGACCGTTGTTGTTTCACAAAATATGCTCCCCGAGGTCCGATGCTAATTCACTTGGGGCCCCTTGTTGTCCTTAACGTAATTCACTACCAGAGCATGTCACCTGCACTAGTACATGCTCTACCTTTCACATACACTGCATCCTGCCCAAGGGGGTATCTTGGGCCTTCCATAAGGGTGACCAATGTGTGCAGAAAGGGAAGGGTTAGGCCTGGTCAGTGTTAGTGTTAGTGTCAGGGTTAGGACTGACCAGGTGAACATGGCAGTTCACAGACTGCACACAGGCACTGCGGTGGCAGGCCTGAGACACCATTTTAGGGCTACTCATGTGGGTGGCACAATCAGTGCTGCAGGCCCACTAGTAGCATTTGAATCACCAGCCTTGGCACACTCAGTGCACTTTACTAAGGACTTCTTGGTAATACAAATATGCCAATCATGGATAACCAATCACAATAACAATTTATACAGAGAGCAGATGCCCAGAGTCCTATTGCCAACAACCACGCGTCAGGAAAAATAAGGGAGGAAGAAGCTAAATGTTTGGGGATAGCCCTGCAAAAAGGGCCATTTCCAACAAGGACCTTAAACGGAATGCGTTTGTGAATTGTAAGCCAGTGCAAGATATCTAGTGCCGCAGAAGCAGATGATCTTCTGGGCCACTTTAGTACCAGCCGTGCAGCCGCATGCTGGACCATCAAGAGATCTGGGTTAAATCCATCGTTCTTTTGCTCACCATGCCACCCCAGTTTAGACCCAGCCATATGCAAATCAGTCTTGACCCTGTGCCTCATGGGAACAGTCCAGACCGAACTGCCAAGAAAGGTCCTCCCTGGACAGGAAACAAGAATCCTGGGACCGGTTTCTGGGTATTACCATTCATCAGCCAGGCTAGCTTGAATCCAGTGGCACAGTGAGCAAGGGACCCACGTCTTGGCATACCCATCCCACTTAGGGTGAAAAGTGCTACGCAAACAAATTATGGACGGAATGCTGAATAAATCATACATTCACCCCCAGTCAAGGGATCTGGGTTAGATCCATTGCTCTAATGCTCACCATGTCACCCCAGTTTAGACCCTGCCATATGAAAATCAGTCTTGACCCTGTGCTTAATGGAAACAGTCCAGATCGAACTGCCAAGCCAGGTCCTCCCTGGACCGGAAACAACCATCCTGGCAATGAAGTCCATCAAATTCAAGGTTCACCTGTCTGATTTTAAGTTTGACGACTCACAAGTTTTAAGCCGACGGAGTAAAATGTAACCTGTTGTTGTAAAACGATGGAGTAGGTGAAATCTGAAGTAAGCTATCTGACCGTCTGCCCTAATTAGAGTGAACAGTCAGATTATTTATTATCCACTGACCATCACTGTATATCCTGGCAGTGAGGGGCAGCAAAAAATGAAAAATAACCTCCACACCACAGGAGACAACTGATGTGGGGCTCATTAGTTTTTTTTTAGTTTTCAAAAACAAACCCTCAGCTGGGGAGCTTGTTTTAAAAAAAATAAAAAGCTTATGAAAGGTTTGAAGGCTGTCATGTTTAACAGAGCTGTCCTATAAGAAATTGGGTTACCGGTTGAGAGGGGCGGAAGCCCCACTCAGGCAACAACCACAATCCTTGTCAGGGTGAGTCACAAAAGTCCCTAAATTAACCTGTGCTTAACCCTCTAGTAGTTTGGCACAAAAGCAGTCAGGCTTAACTTAAAGGCAAAATGTAAAGAATTTATGGTGCACACAAACAGTAATAAAGTGAAAAACACAACACAATAAAAGCCCCCAAACCAATTAAGAAAAATAGAGTCAATTTGAATGAAATGACACCAGAAGTACAAAATTGTAATCAGTAGAACCGGAGATATTGAATTTTAAAGTCTTTAGTGAAAATAACGCCTGAAAGCACAAAGCGACACTCAAGATGATTTAGTCATGCTAGACCAGGGGAAAGTCACAATTTTAGGCTGACTGCGATGGATTGCGGGCCGGTTACAGGGATCAGGTTAGTCCCGCTGAAAAAGTTACCTTTTCAAAGTCGGGCGCAAATAATTCTCTTCACGGAGGAGGAGGCTGCGTGGATAAGGGAAAGCATTGGGGATTGTCAATGCTGTTGCTGTTCAGGATTTCACCTTTCTTCCCAGGAGGAGCTTCAATGATGCCAGCCAAGTGTCCTGGAGGGAACCTCTTGGGGATTAGAAACCCGCTCCAGCAGAGGCCTGAAGGGATCAGGCAGACCCAGTAAAAAGCAGGTCAGCTAGGCAGTACCAGGGAGGCCTCTGGAGCTTGTTGTGTCCCCGTAGCTCAGACAGGAGGTCAGCTAACTGACCCTTGAAGTTATTCAGGTTAGCAGTGGAAGAAGGCAACATATGCAGCCTTCTGTCTCAGTGCTCAGGGCAGTTTAGAGCATCAGGGCAGCCATCTGGGCATCAAGGCAGTCCTCAAGCAGCAGGACAGTCCTCTCGGGTACAAAGCAGTCCGTCTTCTGTATTGTACACAGGTCTGGCAGTGCACTTAATAATGGCTAGGGAGGCCCAATATCTATACCTGGAGCCATCCTTTGTGTGTGTGGGGTCCTACACCCACATCTGGTTCTGGAAAGTGTTTTCCTTTCCCTAGGAAGGATCCAAGAAGTAAGGGGTGACAAAAGCCTTGTTTCCGGTCCCTTTGTGTGCGTTGGAGGTATCTCATTGAAGGGTAAGTTCGAGAGGGAACAGCTCCGTCCCAAGCCATCCTGGCAGGATGGCCCATCCTCCCACACTTAAGCGTCTTTTGTGTCACTGTCTGGCAGGAATACACAAACCCCAAAAGCCCAGCCATTCACAGTCATGTGGGACTGGCAGAAGATACAAATGGTTACGACAATAAAATGCCAACTTTCTAAAAGTGGCATTCCTAGAATTGTCACTTAAAATCTGACTTTACCATTAAAGAGGATTTTAAATTACAATTCTTTGAGTCTGAACAGCGTATCTCTATCTGCTCCCAATTCAAATGTATCACTTATTAAATGTAACAAGGTAACAAAGTGTAAGTCAATGGCAGAGATAGGGCTTCCAGTAGTGAAAAGCGACTTTGGGAGTTTTTTCCCTGCTAGGGTATGTAAAAGTTAAATCCATAAGTCCTACTTTTTAAATGTACATTGCCCTATGAACCCTTAGGACCTGCCTTAGGAGTGACTTATATGGGTTAAAAATGAAAGTTTGGCCTTGGAAAAATATTTATTTTACCACGTCAAAATGACAGTTCAAAACTGCATTATAAGCTGTAGTGGCAGGCTTGAGAGATGTTTTTAAAGGGCTATTGCAGTGGCACGTTGTGCTTTTAGTTGGTTTACTTGCCTGAAATTGTTAAAGTTGCATATCTCCGGTTCTACTGATTGTTTTTTTGTCATTTTGATGTCAAATACATTATTGAGTTTTGGTGTGGGATTTTTCTGTTGTTTATTACTGTTTGAAGTATTGCGTAAATACTTTACACGTTGGCTCTATAGTAAGCCTGATTGATTTCCTGCCAATGTACCAGATGGTTAAGCACAGGTTAATTTTGGGTTTACTTGTGTTTCACCGGGATAGAGATTTTGGTTTCTGCTTGAGAAGATTTTCACCCCCCTCAACCATGAACTCAATTTCCAACATTCCTGTACAGGAAAGAGATGTCATGGCGGAGAACACTTGATGAATGTTCCAGCAGCCATGATGTGCCCTCAGGGAGAAAATACACTAACTGTGAATGGCTCCTCACCTGCAGGGTGCCTAGAGAAGACCTTATGGCGTCTAAACTGTGGCATTTGGGCAGGGCATGCAGATTCGTTTCCTTGTGAGGCTAGGTCCACACATCACAGACCAAGATGACCAACAATTGTCAGCGCGTAGCTTGGTCAGTAAGATTGGGGTGGGGGATTGGGGGGGGGGTGAGCATCATATCTCCCTGTTGGCGGAGGTTGATGGTGGCAGTACAGGTACCCTGCAGGCTTTGCCTGATATACTCGGTCAATTCCCTTGCCGAATCACTCCAGGGAGACATACGAAGCAAATCGCTAGCATATGCGTGGTGAGGGAATCCCCCTTGCACACTTAGAGCACCTTAGTGAGTGCAACACATAGTCTGCAAAACACTCACTTAAATATATTTTTAACTCACACACACTATTTATGGTCCTGAGGAAAGCCAGCATTACTAAAGGCACTGGCTGAAACATGCTGACCTACACCGGATGCAGGATGTAGGTGGTCTTATCTCCACCACCACAACATCCACCTGCCTTGTTTTTAACCGCTCACTGAGGCCCAGTTATTAAAATTTAATTTACCCTCGGGTACTGGGACCACCATGAAGCCATTTTAATTCTCACTTTATCACTCACTTCACTGCACTCTCAGTTAAATACCTGCTCCGCTGTAACCAGGCGTCGAAGCACACCCGGGACATATTAGGTGTCACTGGGTGGGCCCGATGATGAAGCATGCCACCAACTAGGTTGGTGGGTGAGGGCTTTATGAAAACACCTACTAGGTGCCTGCTGATAATACAGTTCAGAGTCCTACTACGGTCACACCCGGCTAGTCCCTGTTGATACTACATCATACCTCCCTACCATCCCGCTGGCATATAATGTTAAAATCATTATATCACAATCCCGGCAAGGTGCATTTTAGGGGCTTAAGAGGCGGTGGAAAGGGAGAGGAATCCGGATTAATAGGAGTACTTAAAGAAAGAAACACAATATTTTGTAAAAGAATTTTTTTTTAAGGCATTCAAAACAGATGTGAGAGAGTGTGTGTGATTTTTGCCAGTGTGTGTATGCAAAATTAACAGGTGAAATCCGACAGACACTTCACCAGACCTGACTAAAAGCACCACCTGTAGCCAGCTTTGCATCTGAAAATACATTTATTGGGGGTGGGGGTGTAACACCCCAAACACCCCCCTCCTGAAGCTGCGCCCCTGGCAATTGACAAATTGTCACCACACGCTACTGGTACTAACAAGCCCACGGAAAAGCATGCAGCTGTTTTCTTTATAGGCAGAGGTAAGAGTGTCTCTAGGATAATTTTCCAGCACCTCAGATTCACCCTAGAACTGGGTGGCAATGAGCTGGTGGTCGTGGTAGTCAAATTGATGCCTGTACAGTTTAACCAGCTGAGCTCTCACCCAAAGCTTAAAAACATAAACAAATGTCTCTGCTTTTGGCATAGCAGTAGTGCCAATAATGCTAGTGGGCTGAGTCTAATTAAGATTGGAGTATATTCATGTAACCTGGATTTCCCGAGTGGCATTGCACGTGAATGCATCGCCCAATCCAAGCATTGGGGCTTTGAAAGGACACCAAGTCAAGGTGCATAATTAATAATCTTGACGATTTGACTTTGCAGTCGCTGGAAAACAATCCTTAGGATGACCAGCATAACAATGACAAAAGAAAACTGGCTGAACTAGTGTACATTGTTACTATGGCGAGGAGATTTCACCAGCAAGTCAACCTTAATACGTAGGGGTACTTACAGCCCACAACTTCCATAGATTTTATGCAATCTACGGAAATCTACCTAAGATTAATTTTGTTACATTTTGTCTCAATTGGCTAGGTCTCTGATTCGTTGGAGCATGGTCCTTTAATATTTAAAATGTATAGATATTTGTTCTGTGAAAGAAAGTTTTCGCAAGTGAAAATGTCAGCATGCCGGGCCCTGTTGCTTCAAAACATAAAGCACGTACTTCCGTCAAGAGCGCCGCTTACAGAACTTTATGAATCGTAGCTCATTTGCAGAGCCGGTTTCGTTTAGTTGCATGAGAGATGAAAGTCGGAAACTGATTGGGCACAGACAACTGCCAATACGGAAGTGCTTCGGTCGGGGGATTTCCCAATGGAAGTTCCCAGCTGAACGAGAAGTTTACAACCAGTCAAGTCGTGCTCAGTTGCAGACCGCACATCAGAGTGTAGCAGATGTTTATAAATGTACTCCTGTCACGGTTTCAACGAAGAATGAGACTGAAGAGCGTTTTTCAGAGACAGTACGAAGGTAACCAACATTTTTATATGTTTACGGTTGTAATTGTGACGGATTGAAAGCACTATTACATCTAGAAGGCTTGTTCACGTTTCTGGTTGTTCGTTTCACTGCAGCACGCAACTTTTACAAGAAATACGTATGTTGGTTATGTATTGATACACTTTGTGTTTTTTCCAGGATTGCGTCAAGACTAGCTATGTTTAATGTATACAAATTGTCTATTTTACACAATACATTACACCCGCTAGTGAAAAAGTGCGATATGACAAATTACATAGAGCTATACATTTCAAAGCTTTATTTGAATTCATTTGTTAATATAATATACGTGGATAATACTTTTTTGGGGTTACTTAGAATTAAAGCAAATTGACTGACTGAAAAACATTACTTTCATTCTGTCTGTTTAGCACGATATAGGGGTTTCTGCCAACAAAACGTATAGGAAGTCGTCTTTATTTGTAAATGGCCAATTATGAGAACACAGTGTTTGGTTCTGCTTCTAGTGGTTGATTTTTGTTGGTTGTCGATTTGTAATTCCTTAGATTGGGACTGAATTATGTAGAATCAGACCAACATTAACGTGATCATACACAATATGTACATTCAACAATACTTCTGCTGGTAATAGAGGAACTTTGTTTAAGTTTAAAGTGTTATACAATTGAAAGAAGTATGTGGCAAGCTTTCTTTCTAGAAAGAATAACAGATAAAACGCAAACAGGGTGAGATTCAATAAACTGTTTGAGATTCTGTCTGTCCTGCAGCCAAGCTTCCTCAATTGGAAGTACACTCCGTCCACGAGAAGAAGGTAACAGCTTCCTTAATTTCGTTTTGACGGTAAAATCATGAATACCTTCATCAAAGAAACTGCATGTTGAAAGAAATAGAGTACGTGAACCCTCAGAAACCTTAGTTAAAGAAATTAAGTTTTGCAAATGATTATGGAGACTAAGGGCCAAATGTACAAAAAATAGGAATTGTGATTTCCTAATTGCGATACTTACCGATCCGCAATTAGGAATCACAATTCCTAATGTACAAAAGAATGGTTTCTTAAATAGTGATTCTTTTAAAAAAAAAAACTTTTTATTAACATTTTCTATTGTTCTACAATGATGCATCATTTCTTATATTCACTTTTGCATACAACATAGTGCAAGACCATAGTTTCAGAGGAGCAGTTTGTTAGGTCCGACAGTACATTTTCAGGGTTTTTCTTTTGCACCCTCCACTCTATACATCCATCGCATCATTCAACATTTTAATCTGAGTAGTTAATCAGTCACTCCCCTCGGACTGCGATTCCTCTTGCGGTGGTTCGCAGATATTGCCCCGGTATCTATTCCATCCTCCCCACACCCGGGTCCACATTTTTTAGGGCATCTCCCAGGCAGATGTGCAGATTTTTCTGCTATCATTACACTGTCCATGTCCTGGCACCAGTGTCTAAGGGTCGGGGTCGATCTGGAGCCTTAGAGATGTGCTATATTTCTTTTCGCCATTACCATGCCCCGTGTTATCAAATCCTGAGCCGCATGACTAAGATCTGTGGGCTTCCAAATGTTAAGCAGATACCTTTTAGGTTCCGGTTGAATCGTCACCTGTGATAACGTATGCATGATCACTTCCCAGCCTGCCGTAATTTCTGTGCAGTGCCAGATTGTATGCTAAAACGTGCCCGGTGCACCACACTGCCGCAGGAAAAGTGGGGTATACGTCCTGCCCAGTTTGTGCAGCAGTGTTCTGGTATTGTAGGTGCGGTGTAGAACCATCAATTGTATTAGTTTTTGCCTAGATGGGATCGCCACCTCTTTAGGGGATGCTATTGCTTCTTGCCAGTCCGCTTCGTCTAATTCTCCTACGTCATCCTCCCATTTTGTTTTAAGGGCTGCTGTGGGATCTGGCTGGTTGTTTATTATTTTCCTATATGTTAGTGTGATGGCTTTTTTTGTCATGTGATCTGTGAGTAACGGGTCTTCCAGGGGCGAAGTCTCCGGTAGCTGTGTGCCTGGTGGGATCAGTGCCGTGAGTGCATGCTTGATCTGCAGATATCTAAAGGCTTCCATAGTCGCTAGGCCATAAGTATTTTGCAATTGTGCGAATGGGATAACCTCACCCTTTTGTCCACAGGTCACCCACCTTTGAAATGCCTAGGTCCCATTGGCTGAATCCTTTGGTATTACGCAACTTCCCCAACTTTTGCGTGTCCCATAGTGGTGTTGCCTGTGTTGTGACCCCTTCCCACCTTAGTGCCCGTTGTGCCTCACGCCATATCTTTTCTGTATGTGCTGTTGGTCCTGTCAGGGTCATTGTTCTGGTATTATTGTAGAGTGCCCTTATCATCCCGTCTACTCCCAAGAGATGTCTATCCACCCGATATGCCGGTTCATCTTGTGCTGCGTGTAGCCATTGATTCAGTACCAAGAGCTGGGATGCCCAGTAGTATGTTTTTATATTAGGAAGGGCAATACATCCGTCGTACCAGCTCTTTCCCAATTTATGCATGGCTATGCGGGTTGATCTGCCATCCCACAGCAAATTAGCTTCTTCGGTGTTGATCACTATGAAATAGGCCGGGGAGACGGGGAATGGTGTGTTTTGCAAGGCATAAAGGAATCTGGGGAGCGCCATCATCTTAAAGAGGGCTGCCCTACCCAGCAATGTGAGTGGCAGGGATCGCCAGTGGCTAAGATCTCGGCGAAAGCGTGCCAGGGGTTGCATGAGACTTTCTTCTGTAAAAAGCTTGTCCTGATATGTTATATAGATGTCCAGATATTTAAACCCCTTGTCAGCTATTTGTATGTCGCAGTTTCGTGGGAATCGTGGGGGGACCATGTAGTATAAAAATAAGTGACTTTGCCCAGTTTATTGTGTAGCCCGACACTCATCCGTATGCTGCACAAATGTCTAAGAGGCAGTTGAGTGAGCATGCGGCTGAAGGCAAATATAAAAACACATCATCCGCATAGAGTGACATGCGATCTTCCCATCCCATAGCCATTTGATGCCACAGATTACTGGGTCCTGTCATATCCATGCCACCAGTGGTTCTAGTACTATTGCAAATAAGAGCGGTGACAGAGGGCAGCCCTGCCTTGTTCCTTTACCCAAGGGGAAATCAGCTAGGAATGATACTTCCATTTGCCACCACTTGTGCCATGGGTTTAGTATAGAGCAATTTCACCCATTAACAAAACTTGGGGCCAAATCCTAGGTGGTGAAGGACTGCGAAAAGAAACGGCCATTCGACCATGTGGAATGCCATTCGTGCATCCAGGGATATAATTATGGCATCTCAGCCTATAGTGGATCTACGCGCCATCACATTGTGGAGTCTCCTGAGATTTAATGCTGTATTACGATTCGGCATAAATCTGGATTGGTCTGGGTAAATCACCGTTCCTAAATATGGTTGTAGTCGTAATGCTAACGCTTTTGCAAGTATCTTTGCTTCAGCAGTTATGAGGGATATTGGTCTATAGGACATGCAGTCCTGTGGCAGTTTTCCCGGTTTATGTATAGCGACTATCGTGACCAGGCGCTGATCCCTGGGGAGTTTCCCTTGTTTCAGGCTGTCCTCGTACATATTAAGTATATATGGCGTGAGAGTAGTGGCTGTCAGTTTGTAAAATTCTACCGGAATACCATTTGGTCCCAGTGCCTTACCTGTATGTAGGGTATCAATTGCTCGTATGAGCTTGTCTTGGGTCAGATCTGCTTCTAGAGATTGGGTGGCAGTATGGTCTAGTGTTGGCATTTTTATGTCTTTTAAAAAGGCTAAATTCTCCTCCACCGTAGTAGTGGCTAATGGTGCGTATATTTTCTCATAGTGGGTCGCTAGTGATTCTTAATGGGTTCGCACATCAACCTACCTGATGAATAATAATGAGGTAGGTAGCAATTTGTGACCCATTAGATATCGCCAACATCACGGGGATGGTGGCCTGTTGGGGGTCAGCAGACTACCATGTCTGTGGTTGCTTTTCATTAAATCAATTTTTTACATGAATCCTGTTTTCCTTAAAGGGAACCGGGATGCGTGTTAAAAAGAAAAAATGAAAGTTTCTTTTTTTAAGTGTAGGTAGTGGTCCACCACTACCTGCTATTTAAAATATAATTCAACATTCACATTTCAAAATGTGCGAATAGTTATCGCCTCCTTTGAGGTGTTGGTAAAATATGAATGTTTTGCAACTGTAATTTGGTCACAAAACATTCATACATACCACTGAGATTGTTTGTTTGTTTATTTTGAAGGGTTGACCTGCACATGTCCATTCCAAAAACTGGATCGCAAATGCAAATTGTGATTTGTTGGGATGTTACCCACTCCTAATTTGTGCTTTGTACATAAGTAACGCATTTTTGCAGTTGGAAATACCCCGATCGGGCTTTGTCTGAATGAAAAAGTGGTCTGTACATATGGCCGTATACTTATAGACATGAGATGCAGTCTAAGCAAGCAGGCAGTTAGGCTGGCATGAGGACCGAAGGCTCACTGCAAGTTTTTCTGTGATAAAACTCTATGCAGGAACATTCATTTTAAATCAAATTTATTGTTTTTTCATTTCAATAAAACTTAATGCAACTGCATCAGACATTTCACCACACTTTTTTTTCACAATACACATAGAGGTCGTACGGTATACTGTTCAAATGGGTGTACATTATGAACTGTCACAAAGATGTTATCAATTTCTTTGGATGATGGTGAGCGTGGAACACTGAGATAAAGAATTGGGGACCCACTCCATGTACCTCAGCTCATCATGTCTTGTCTGAGAGATACTGTCTCGATTCTAATTCTCTCAAGTTGTCTCAATTGCTTCTTCTACACATGCCTCATATACCAATCCCTATTGATCCTTAATTTCTACAGTTTTGGTGCCTCAGGCTCTTCCCAGTGCCTGGCCTCGTTCCTGTGCACAATCATGAGCCTCAAATCAAATAGTATTCTATTATGTATGTGTAGAATCTCGTCCAACCATATTCCCAGCAGAGCTAATTTTGCATCTGGTGGCAATGACCCACTCACAGAAGCTCTTTAATTCAAGACATAACCCTATCCTATGGATAAAATCTCCCACTGGTCCACACGCACTTAAGCATAGGTTAGATACCATGTATGGCATTCTTTTCAACCTTGTATGGGCATAGTACACTCAGTGCAGTATTGTTAGGTTAAACCTTGTTTATTAGCACAATTGGCATCCCACCTGTAACCCAGATGGGCAGGTGGTGCAACATTATTCTGTAAAAGCTCAATCAGTAACTCAAACCTATATTAAGTAGACCTTCTCAGTAAATATTGCTAAAGGCAGTGGCTAGCAGAGCCAAATAGGGAAGGAAAGTGTCAGGACAGTGATAACAAAGGCCACAGAATAGTTTATGCTTCAAAAGAACTATAATATCGTTACTAACTTTCAACCCCATAGAAGCTACTTGTATCGACGGTCATTACTGAGATTGTACATGAACACCTTGGTTGAGTAAAACTATGAGAAGACATTTCTTTCCATTGCAGTACACTCGCAATTTCATTGGGAAACCCATGTCGGCAGTAAGGCCCTTTGTCTTTATGTTAACATATGATGTTCATCAGTGCCCGCATTCTTGCCAGTGTAGACAGGTGCAGGTCAGGGAAGAGTAAAAGTCGGTGCTCTCCTACTTACTCTTCTATATGTTTGATGACCTCTGTGATGCTTAGACCACTCTATTCGTAATCACCACCATTATTGTAGTACCGCTATACGCACTCTGTTTTCTTGCAATAGGAGTGAGCCTAATGCCCTTTCTAACCATCGTGCTTGCTTCCTCAGGTGGAATACTCATTAAATCAGATCTCAGTCTGACCTGCTATGCATTTGAAGGCACGTCTGCTGCAACATATAGCATTTGTAATTGTATGATCTGTAGGAAAGTCAAAGGGATTTGGAGCACCCTGCTGACATGTCACAGCTGAATTACCTCATGCATCATGGTCGATGTGGTTCACACACAGTTCTCACAGTTTGTTGGCCAGTGCCAGTACCAGTATTCTTTTCAAGTGTATCCCCAGACACGTGTTTCACCTCTCTTGGCATGGTTACCCCCCACTTTTTATAAATCACAATTGGAGCCCAGAGGGAAAACAGGCAGGGTCGCCCTCCACTCAAAAGTCATAGAAAAATCAACAAGACCCTGTCCAGGGGCGTCAATACGAGTCAGTAGAGGAGAAGAACAGTCATAAAGTACTGATAACCACTCCAGCCTCACACTATTAGTGTGGAAGTGCTATAACTGCTATGCGCCAGAAAACCCCCCACTTTTTGCCTGACAGTGATGCATCTTTGACTGAATGTGCACTGGGTTCCTGCTAACCAGGTTCCCAGTGCATGTGTTCTTTTCCGAAACTGTACCCTTGTTTCCACAGTTGGCATACCTCTGGCCACATATAAGTCCCTTGTAAAAGGTACCAGTGGTACCAAGGACATTGTGACCAGAGTAGGGCTGCAACATGTAATGTGCCACCCTAAGAGAACTCTCACCAACTGCACACTGTCACTGCAGCCTGATTGCTTTGGTGCACACTGTCACTGCAGCCTGATTGCTGTGGTGCAGATAAAAGTGAAGATTCGACCTGGCAAACATCCCCTGTTTGCCAGGCCTACCAGCACTACAAGAGGCATAGGTAAGTCAACTCTACTGCCAGCCTTATAGCCTTAATGCAGATTGCATTATGCCTCATGTGAGGGCATAACTGCATGATCAGATACACTCTATAATGTCTAAGTTCATTCTTAGGTATTATAAGTGCACAGTGAAGCCATGCTGAGTACATGGCCTGGTAGCTTGTCACTACGAGTTCCACAGCTCCATGATGACTTCACCGAATTCCAAGATGTTAGATAACCCAACATATCCGATTAATGAGCCCACACTGATGCCAGTGTTGAATTCATTAACAAATGCACTCACTAGGGTCTTCACCTGCCACCTTTAGACTTGTTTCTGACCCCTGAGTTGGGAGCCTTTTGCTCTTGTGGGTCAGAAACAAAGCCTGCTCTGAGCGGAGGTGCTTCACACCTACCCCCATGCAGGAACAGCATTGAAAGGTGGTGAGTCCTTTGTCATGCTGACCAAGCCCCACTTTTAGCGGCAAGGTCGGCGGGAAAATTAGTAGCAAGAGAGGTGTGTCCCCTCTCAGCCAGAGCCACACCTAAGGTGCCCTGGGCTAATGTGACCCTCCTTTCAAAATTCTCCATATTGTTTTAGAGGATTCTAACCGATAGGGTTAGGGGTATGCCCCTTCCCCAGAGGGAGAGGACATACAATTAGGCACCCTAAAGATAAGTAGCCCATTGGCTACTACCGTCTAACCCCTGTAACGCTCCTAAATTGAGTATCCCTGAACCTTAATCCTCAGATTACTTACGACCTACGAAGTGGAGGGCAAAGAAAAGCTGTGCATCAGGGAAGACTGAAAACACCAACTTACTTGGCTCCAGCCCTATCAGCCTGTTTGCAGCCCTCAAAGACCCTGCTAAAGAAGAGTGATCCGTCCTTCAGACCAGCGACCTCCAGCACCCTGGGAGGACTGCCTGCCTTCTTAAAAGACACCTGATCTCCCATGGACAGTGGACCTGTCCTGCAGAAAACAAACTTTAAAGACACCGTGCTCTGCCTGTGGGACCGCACAACCGACCACCTCTGCAACTGATGCACATGGCCCGAGTATAAGTGGCTCACCATTCTAGAAAAGGTTCTGCAGCGATCCTGAGCAGGAGACCCTCATGGGTTTACCCCTGACAGACTCCACGTCGACGTCTGTAGCATCTGCACAACGACCCCCCCCCCCCAACCACGACGGCACTGATAAGCTGATTACCGATGCCAAAAGACACCCCTGCACCCGCAGCCCCTGGGCCTTGGGGGGAACAACCAACTGTGTCACAACTCTCCAGCAAATGCCAACTTACATGTACAGCTGTAGGTTTCCATCGATCAGCCTCCTGGCCTGAGCCTTCAACCTGTTTCCAAGTTCAAGATTCCCAATTTGTTTGCATTGGGAGCCCGACGATGCGTTGGCACTCTGCACCCGGCCGCCCCGTGCCACTGAAGGTTTAAATTTGGTCCTGCCTTGTGGCCCCCCTGTGCTTACTTTAACCCCTGGAGACTGGTTTCCAAAACCTTGCAAATCACCTTCAAGGAGTACCTCATTGATTGCCCCCTTTCTCTGTTGGATAACATTAGCACCAGGTCCTGAGTTTGTTCTCTGCACCTGGCCGCCTCAATGCCTCTGGTGGTGCACTTTTGTCACTAACCTGAACCTTACCTGGTACTGAACCTTTATCCAGAAACTCAATATTGTAGATCGTTTACTTACCTGCATATTGCTGATTGTGTTTCCTCCCATAGAATAACATTGTATTGATTGAAGTGGGCAGATTGCATAAGGGCTAAGAGCGTTCTATTATCTTGATAAAGGGGTAGCAAATAAAAAGTATAAGTTACTGTGTAATTGTTCAGTGTGGCCTCCTGTTGTAAACTGTGCGTAAGCTCAGATATAATAAATTGCTGCCTTTTTCATAAAATTATTTTAAAAACTGACACCCTGAAGACAGCTGCTAAGAAGAGGCTTGAGGGAGTTAGCCAAGGATTGTCAAGTAATAACTAGAAGCTGTTGATATTTGGCGGGAGCTGAAGGGGGATTCACTGCAAACATGAGTTGGGCTTCTTCTGTGAAAACCCCCAAATATGAGGGCACTGGAATTTTTTTGGCACTTGACACTTTTGTTTTACACTGGCAGTGCTCCCTAAGTTCACTGATACATGCTAATAAGGCTATGCCATATCTCCTACTAGTTTGCTGGGGCAAGATAATTACCCAGCTGGTTGGAATTATAACCAATATAGTGCAGACATTATTAGCTTAGACGTAATTCACTCCCTGAGCTCTTACCCACATAGAACTTGGGTTAATGCTGGTTGGGTGTAGATTGTGTGGTGGGCTTTATTGATTTATCTGCTGAATATCTTTCTATGCCAATGACTATGCTAACATTTTATGGACAAACTGTTAGCACATAGTGGTGTTTTTCTGAATGTATCAAGAGCCTCAAACCTTGTTATGATTTAAGATTATTTTGGGAAATTGAATAATAAGCTCCGTTTTTGAGAGTGCTATGAAACTATCAGTCCAATATTATTTAACTGACACTTGCACTTCCAAACCTCCATTATTTAATGAGGCTCTAATTTTTACAGCTTTTGCCATGCAAATTAAAGGATGGCTGGAAGAATAATGAGTGGCTCATATTAAGATGTAGGTTGTGTATTACTGCAGATGAATCTGTCATGTAAATACTTTCCATTTGTCACCTTTTATTGAGAGCAATTGTTGCAACTTTTACTTCCAAAAGCAGGTTTTACACAGTTGTAGGGATGCTTTATCTACTGATTAAACCTCCTTCTTAAACCTACTGCTTAAAGCTACTGCCCAAATGGCCTTTTAAATGCCCTCTGTTCGTATGTCGTTAAATATGTTCACCTAATGGAACAATAATCTTCATTGAATGTGAAGTATACAGTTAAGTTTTAATGTTGTAATTCTGCTAACCGAGACAATCAAACGCCCAGTACAGCTCTAGCATGTTCAAGTAATGGGCTGCCTTCCCTTGCACTTGTTTTGTGACTTGTGGTATAAAATACTATTGGTCACAAACTTGGAACAGTGGTGGCTCTAAAAGTGCTCAAATATACAAAACCAGTGAGACAAACATAAGAAATGAACATTGGTGATTAGATAAGAAGTTGCCAACCAGGCATATTTTTAGTGAATACAAAACATCAAGGCATTTGTGAAAGCTGAATTTGCTAAAACTGTAACAAAGAGAGAGGCACAAGCGGAGAACAGATTTTCACAACATGTATGGCAGTGTGGAATCAAATGCCACTACTGCAACCCATGTCAGGACTTTACAGATCTGTAGAGAACAGGGAGAGGTAGGAAACTTAAAAGATGGTATTTCCCGAACTACTGGACATGCAATAACATGGAGTGTTCACTGATGTAGAAGGTTTGACACTTGTTCATAGTGTTTTGGGGCAAGAGATACGGTTTAGAAAGTTGTTACACACCATAGTAAGCCACAAAAAGAGAGTTCTGAAAGGCTTGAGTAGACAGAGGAAGTAATTCTACCAATGAATTGGGTAAAAGACAGAGTTGGAGACTAATGGCCTACTTTAGATCTCGGTGGACGGGTTACTCCATCACAACATATGGAATTTATATTTCGGTGGATGAGATATCGATAACCGTTTTGATGAAGAAACCCGTCCGCCGAGATCTAAATCAGGCCTTTAGTAGGATTTTCAACCTTGAAAGGCATTGCAAATGGGCAGATTAAATGAACCTGGTAATTAATGTACGCACCCAGGTATCAGACATGGGAATTGCTAACCGAGGCCCATACAAGAGAGTCATTACTTAGGTACACACATCTTAACCTCAGTTACTACTCAGATGGCAAAAATGTATAGGTCCCAGCATTATGTAGAAGACATATCCCTTGGGATTCACAGTTCTAGGGGGCTCTTGAGTTTTTTTACATGCTTAGAAAGCAGAGCTGTCCATCTAAAATATAGGTCTTACAATGGCAGACCTCAAGATGCAGACTTATCTTTAAGGTTACACAGATATTATGCATTCTGGCTTTAGACAGCAAAGTTAGCCCTCTCAATATACAGAATGCTTTGTCATATATCTAACATAGTAGAGCTATCTTACAACTCACATTTATCTTACAGCGCCCAAACCATCAGACAGGACCACTGTGCCAAAGGTTTACACAGCTATTGCAGGCCTAGAAATTATAGGAACTATCCCTCAGATTAAATGGATTTCACCAGCTGAAACTACAGAACTACACCTTTACATATTCAGATCCAACAGCCTAGGTATTTATTTATTTTTATTTATTTTCAAAGTTTTATATAGCGCGAACAAGATCTTTGCAGATATCAGAGCGCTTTACAGTAGACCCAGGGTAAGGGAAACAAGCGAGAGACTAAGCAAACATGTGGATAACATAGAAATGGGTAGTAGGTGGATAGCAGCCTAGGATGGTAACCTAATAAACAGCTTGTGAATGAATAGACAATAAGATAAACCGGCTAGTAAAAATCCGATAAACAACTTAGTACAGTAGACAACAGAATAAGCAATAATACAAAGTCAGTCCACAGTCTTTGGAACAACCAAGAAAGGGTTCAGGTGCGACTAGCCATAAGGATGGCTTTTGCTTCTTTCTTAAAGAGTGCAGTGGAGGAAATAAGCCTAGTTTCGGGTGGGAGGGCATTCCAGATCCTGGGTGCCATTCCTGAGAAGGAGCGCTTGTAAGTTTTTACCTTCCGAAATCTTCGAGGTTTCAGGAGGAGATTCTTTGTGCTTCTGTTGTTTCTCGAGCCTCCTGATAAAGTCAGCTTTTGAGTGAGGTAGCTGGGAGACTTGTGGTGTATAGCCAAGTGTGTCATACAGGCGATTTTCAGCTGTATTCTGGCTTCAAAAGGGAGCAAGTTCAGGGATTTTAAGTCAGGGGAAATATGCGAGTGTTTTCTAGAACCTGTGATGAGTCTCGCTGCAGCGTTCAAGGAGGCTCTTAGGGGTGCTGTAGTAGATAGGGGGAGTCCGCTGAGAGCCACGATTCTGTAGTCTATGCGTGGAATGACTAGGGCTTGAACTGCAGTTTGGAAATCCTTAGCTGGGAGGAAGGGTTTAAGTTTCCTCAGAGTGTTGATTTGGAAGTTAGCTCCCCTAGTTGCTTTGTTGATATGTTGCTGCATGTTGAGGTTGGTGTCAAGAGTGATGCCTAATGATTTCACGGAGTCCACGATGGTGGGTTGAACATTGAATGCAGTTAGGTGCTTAAGCCAGGTTTGAGTGGTGGAGATTTTCGCCGGAGGTGAGATTAGAAGGAACTCAGTTTTCAGAGTATTTAGTTTGAGATGATTATCGGCCAACCATGATTGGGTGTTTTTGAGCGTAGTGTTCAGAAGTTTGATGTCTTCCGGGGATTGTAGTTTGAGGTAGAGTTGAGTGTCATCGGCGTACATATGAAAGTGTACATTAGATGCTTGGAGCAAGGTGGTGAGCGGTTCCATGACTAGGTTGAATAAAGTGGGGGATAGTGAAGATCCTTGAGGGACGCCTAATGAGACAGGCACAGCTGAGGATAGCACGTTGTTGACCTTGAATTTCTGAGACCGGTGATGTAGGAAGGAAGTGAACCATTTGAGGACCGTTCCCGATAGACCCATTCTGGTGTTTAGCAGCTGAAGTAAGTTCTCATGTTTGACGGTGTCGAATGCGGAGGAGAGATCAAGTAGGATGAGGAGGCAAGAGTCATTGCGGTCTAGGATTTGGAGGGTGTCGTCAATAATGTGTGTCATGGCCGTTTCAGTACTGTGTCTTGCTCGGAAACCTGATTGATGAGGGTTGAGGAGGTCAAACTGATCGATGTGTTTAGTCAGTTGGAGCTGAACGCATTTTTCCAGCAGTTTGGCCAGGGTGGGGATATTGGTGATAGGGCGGTAATTGTTAAGGTCAGCAGGGTCAGCTGTAGGTTTCTTGACTATAGGCGTGACTTGCCCCACCTTGAGGGAGTCAGGGATGAGACCTTGTCGAAGGGAAGAGTTAATGATTTTAGTCCAGAGTGGGAGGAGCAGGGGGGTGAAGTCTTTTACAGCATTCGCAGGTAAGGGGTCAGTGAGGTGATTAGAAGGGTTCAGGGTGCCCAGCAGTTTGTTAATTGTTTCTTCTGAGTAGGTGTCGAAGGTTGACCATGACGCTTTGTTTTTAGGTTGAGTGGGAGTTATGCCGATGGGGTTGGAGTAACGGCAAACATCATTGAGGAGATCGCTTCTTATAGTATCGGTCTTTGTCTTAAAGAAAGAAGAGAATTCTTCACAGGTTGGTAAATCGCTTGAGGTGATGTTTGATTGTAGTGGTTGTTCCTTGGTTTGAGTTTTGACTAGTTCAAACAATTTTCTCGGTCTGTTTTTTGCCTGGTCAAGTTGGAGGCTGAAGAAGGCTGATTTTGAGCGCTTGATTTTCCTAAAATAAGCATTTCTCTTCATCTTAAGAGTTTTAAGGTGCAGTGCTGATGGATCGGATCTCCAGGTGCGCTCAGCCATTCGCATGGCACGCCTGTCTTCATTGAGTCTGCCATCATACCATGGGTTTGAGTTCTTGGTGGAGACTCTCTTCAGCTGCAGGGGGGCGACTTCGTCGATTATTGAGGTCATAGAGTTGAGGTAGAGGTCGGTCAGAGATTGGACAACTGATGCGCCGGTGGGGGGAAGGAGAAGACTGCAGCTGTGAGAAGGCAGGGAGTTGGGGATGAGTTTCTTGAGGTCCCTTTTCCAGATCTTCGATTTGATAGGTTGAGCCGGGTTAAGTTTGACTTTTTCGTTGATGTAGAATGTGATAATGTGGTGGTCTGACCAATCGCAGGGTTGGATTGACCCCAGTTGGGTAGAGTCCTCTTTGGCGATGATAAGGTCAAGGATAGAGCCTTTGTCATGTGTCGGGCTGTTGCAGATTTGGGTGAGGTCAAGCGCATTAAGAAAAGTTTTAAGACTATTCACCACTGCGTCTTTCTCGTCGTTCCAGTGGAGATTGAAGTCACCCAGGTAGATTTGTGTGTTCTGTCGCCCGGAATTGGCTGAGATCGTGTCCATGAGGTGTTGGGTGAAGGTGAGGCTGTCACCGGGCGGGTGGTAAAAGACATGTAGAGAGCAGACAGGTTTGCCCTCACTGTTAACGTCAAGGCAGATGAGTTCACAGGAGGTGAGGGAAGGGGAGGTGCCTTGAGCAACGGAGAGGTTGCTCCTGAAAATGCATGCGATTCCCCCGCCCGTCTTGCCGGTCCTGTCGAGTCTAATGATGTGGTAGTTGGGGGGGACAAGAATGTCCATTATGGGTGTGGAAGATTCAGATAGCCAGGTTTCCGTTAGAATGGCTAGGTCAAGGTCCATTGTTATGATGAGATCTGCGATGTCGGAGGAGTGTCTAGGGGCTGATCTACAGTTGAGTAGGATACATTTGAGTCTGGGGGTGAAAAGTGTGGTAGAGGGTTCTAGAGAGAGGGGGACTTTTCTAAGGTTATCTGGGACGGAGCTTCTGTTGCTTTGAGTGGGGGGCCTAAGGGGTTTTGAGAGAATCGTGGGTATGGAGAGGTGGGTGGTGGCAGTGTGGTTAACGGGAAATGGGCCATAAGAGCGGAGGAGGGTGTGAGTGTCGTGGACCGAAAGAGGATTGAGGGTGCGGCGGGGGCGGTTGGTGTGGTTGCGTGCCGGGATAACAGGCCAATGTGTGGAGGGTTGAGTGAGAGGGGCAGTGTGGACGCTGTGGGACTTGTTGGACGAGGAGGTGGTGTTTATAGGGGGGCGTATGAGGAGGTGTTCTTTGATGGTGCGAAGTTCTTCTTTGACTTGGAGGAGGGTGGACATAATCATGTCCAGTGTAGGATTGGAGGTGGTGTTGGGGATGAGAGCCGAAGATGGATGATTGTAACTGGGGTTGGAGTGTGGGGGGAGGGGTGCGCTAGTGTTTGTGCAGGGCTTTGCGGTATTGGTAAGTAGGGTGGTATTCATCCGGTGAGCGAGTGATTGGGTGATGGGAGTGAGAGGAGTAAGGGGGGGGATAGCGGTAAAAGAGGGGGTGTTGGTCGGAGGTGGCGAGGGCGAGTTGGGGGATGAGTCTAGGCTAGGGAAAGTTAGGGTGCAGGTAGGGTGGTGGGGGCTGAGAATTGGGGGAGAGAGAGGGGGAGAAGTTATGGTAGGGTGGGTGTTGTGTTCTGAGAGACAGGTTGGGATAGTGGTGTAGTAGGGGCTAACAGTGGGGGGGGTAGGGTGGGAGAAGGTCATGTTGCGAGGAGAGGGAGATGAGTTAAGGGGGGTGGGGAATACTGCGGGGAAAGTGGGAGGTGCGGGGTCGGGGGTAGGGCGGATAGGGGTGTGGGGGACGTGAGAGGGGGAGTGATCTACGTCTGTAATTGTGGGGTGTGAGGTAGCTACAATGGGAGGCTGGGGGTGGGGGTGGGGATGCATTGATGCTGAGCACTGTTAGGCGGGTCAGATAGGCGATTCGAGGTAGGAGGTGTTGTGTAGTCCAAGGTGCTTGGATTGGAGGTCTGCCTGTTAGAGATATGTTCTTTGAAGGTGGGGAACAGGATGTCGAGTAGGTCAAGGTTCTTATCGGTGGATTGGAATAGGATGATCCCATTGTTGTAAATAGTGATGGTAGCTCTGCCTGGGAAGTGTAGGGATGGTGTGCAAGAGAGTGTTAGGCCATGAGCGGATTTCCTGGTGGTGGAGATAGTGAGGAGGGAGAGGAGCGTTTTCCTCCATTGTGCTCTACGAGTGGTGTAGAAGATGATATCGGTGCCTGTGGCTCCATTGATCAGTGAGAAGTAGGAGTCCACGAAAGGTGTTTCAGGGTGGGCCTTCAGTACGTTGTGTTTGAAGCGTTTGGCGTTTTTTTTGGTGAGCTCGGGAGGGTAGTTAATTTTGTATGTGTGCTTGCCCGTAAGTTCCATGTTAGGGGAGGTGGGGTGGGTCGATGAGGGGGGGTGTGTGAGGTAGGTGTAGTTGTGGGGTTAAATGAGTAGGAGAAAATGAAATATGAATGACGTAAGATGAGACTAGAATAAAATTGAAAAGGAGAGTTTGAGTGAGGGTAGGTGTGGATACAGGGTTATGTGAACAGACAAAATGAGATAAAATACAGTAACATAGAAATAAAATAAAGTAAAAATAAAATAAAATTGGGACTAACCAACACTGTGATCTGTGCTGAGGATGACTAGTCTAAGATGGCCGCCACTGAGGACGACTAGTCAAGATGGCCACCAAATAGGAGAGCATGAGAGAGAAAAGTAGTCCTCTGTCTGTTGTGATGAAGGATTGGAGAGTCTGGCTTCCTTTTCTACTCTGGGGCAGGTCGAGTTAGTCCAGCTTCAGGGTTGTTTGGCGGGGAGGAGATAGTCTTATCTCTGTTTTTGGTGGCCCCTGACCCCGTTATTTTGCAGCCTCGTGGTCATCTGGGGGTAGTGGAGGCATTTTTATTACTCCAGTTTATGGTCCCAGCCATTTTGGGTGATGGAGAAACCAAAAAGAAAATGAGGAATCCGGGAAATAGACGGATCAAGGCAAAACCCTTATCTATTGAGACCTGAGATCGAGGTCGTCCAGAGATGTACAGCTCAGCAGAGCGCAATCCACTTCAGGAACAGTCCGTGGGTCCGCTCGTGAAAGGTAGGCTTTCAGACATCAAAGCTATCCTAAGGCTACATATCTTGTAGCCATGTCTCAGACAGGAGAGCTCTCTCATAGTTTACTCAGATAGTAGAGACTCAGATTTCAGCAGAACTATATGCCAATTTCTTACAGGCTGAGAAAACAAAAAACTTCCTTCTTGATACGCATATCTCTAATCAACCACAGAGAGTTTCATCCTGCACAGCTGTGCCCAGTGGACAAATGGTTTACTGCAGCAGTCCGACTCCTGCAGTAGATATATCCCTCGGAATAGACAGGGCGTATATTCCCAGCCAGAACTCAAGAGAGTAGCGCTATCCCCCGATAAAGACAGAGCCCTTCTGCCAGCAGAGCTATTTCTCGCATTACACTGAGCTTACAGCTCTGGACCAGTCTCAGTCAGCAAAGCTATCATGAAGTAAACACCTGCTTTACAATATCATCCAGATCTCCGAGAGCTGTTGTCCCTCAGGAAACATATCTAGCCAGCTCCAGTGGGACTCAGTCAGCAGAACTATCCCACTGAGTTAACTGGGCTTATATCCTCAGCCAGGACTCAGACAGCAGTGCCCTTCCATGGAATAGACAGATCTAACCAATTCTACTGGGTCTCAGCTAGCACTCAGAGTGCACGAGGCTTACAGCCCAGCCAGGCCTCAGACCGCAGTGCTATCCTTAACAGTAAACCGAGCTCCCAGCCGTAACCAGATGTCAATCAACAATCTGAAAAAATAGCTCATTAAAATAAATGACGCTTTGAAGCTGGATGTATGACATTACAACGCATGCTTTTACCACGCATGCCTTTACAACGCGGTTTTTACAACGCATGCCTTTACAACGCATAGTGCTTTGGGGCGCTGGATAGTGAATAGTTTAATTTACTAATCCAACTCCAGTCCCCGTGGATAGTTGGGAAAGTGTTGGATAGTAAATTAAACCTATTCCCTATCCTAGAGCGCCCCCCAGCGCAATGCGTTGTAATGGTTTGCGTTGTAAAAGTTGCGTCGTAAAGGCACTGCGTGGAAAAAGTTGCGTTGTAAAGGATGTTTCCCTTTGAAGCTAGATCTTTTTCCTATGGCCTTGCAAGCATGGCATTCTCCCATTGTCTTTTTCTCAAGAGAACGGACTTATAGGAACCAGACTTTTTTTTTTGTAGGCGTGGTTTAGTGGCAGTTTTGCCTCAACGGCCTTCATCAGCCGAGTTGACCACATACTGCTGAAGAGATCAGGGTATCACTAAACAAGTGCCATTTAGTAGCAGCCCAGTTTGTGAGTTGCCAGTTCATTGTGGACGTATGTAAACCCCTTGAGTTTTGCAAGTCAGCTGTCTTTGTACAACCTGTGTGTGTATGTTCCAGGTCCCGCCCCTGTGTTTCTAGAAGACTTGGGCATGATAGTATATTGAAATATTGCAGGTATTTTTGGCGAGAGATGGTGTAGCATCACAAAAGATTAGTGGATACCTGGAATTAAAATCTGCCGGGTTCCTGTCCTTTCCCAGACAGTGAACAATCTTAAACTTCTAATATTGTAGATGAAGATCCCACGTATCAAAATTTCCGGATTGCCATTAAATGGAAATTAATGCTCGATAATCATTGATGATGGTAAACCGCTTACCGTAAACAAGCAGAAGGAAGTGCTACTAGGCCCATATGGTAGCTAGACGTTCATTCTCTACTGGGAGTTGATTTGTTCTAGACCAGTGAGGTTGTGGTTGACATGCACTGCAATGCGGATCTTCAAGTTCAGTGTCTATCTGCGCAAGTACTGTTCCTAGACTTAGGTCTCATATCGACTATAATCTTTGTGCAGAGATGAGTGTTGAAGTATGCCAGGTCCTCTACATTCCAAAATGTTGTTTCAAATCGGATCAAGTACTATTTGACATTCTTTTGATCACTGGAATGGAGCACCAATTTTGGTAAAAATTCTTAATGGAGCACTAACTGCGGTGATAGGAACATAAAGGAGACACATTCAGGGACACAGTAACAGATGTTGACATTGCAACATTATCTGGGGTGGGACAGATGCCATTTTGTAACAAGAATTTGCCATGCAATAGGTCTCGCATTTACGTGAGTTTAAGCTATTGGCATTGTAAATGACAGTGCCTTTTATTTATGTTTTTAAAACGAAAACAAAAATTAAAGGCATTGTTATTTGCAATGTCAGTAGCTCAAACTCACGTAAATACTTGTTTCAGTGTTTCATGTGAACATTACAATTTCAGTTTGCCGTACCACTGCATCAAATGTATGCTTTGTGTATGAAAAGCGGGGGGGGGTGTAGACCCTAGGTAGGCTTCTACATGCCACACACGTGAAGTAGGTCAATTTAGATTAATTCGTTATTTTATGTGGATAGTCCCAAAAAATCTGTGAGGAATCCCTCCACCTGGACCATGTAGATCATACTATAGCCGCCTTTACTATCAATAGCTTTTCAGCTGGACCTCTACAAAGTGACAACGATAGCAGTCTCACACCTGCATTTAATGTATTTAAATATACTGACTTTCTTAAACTGATGTAGCATGTATTGTCAACACCACTTCTGCTGGGACTTGCAGATACTGATGAAATTATAACTTGAAAAGGTGCATTTACCTGTCCAAAGTGAAATGCAAAAAAAGCTGTAATGCAGCCTTGCAACTACTTTTCATGTTGTTGTTTAACACAGCTGTGTTTAGAGAGGAACTTGAAGCGTTCTTTCTATATTTCTGCGGGACAATCGAGACGTTGACGGCGGTGCTACAGACATACGTTATTTTAGTCTGAAGATGTTGTTGAATGTAGAGCGCCACTGCAGTAGTATTTCTGCGCCTTATAAATTATCAGAAGAGACTAAAAGTGGCAGTTCAGTAAAAAGAACAGTCCTCGCCCCTGTCCATATGTAACAATCGTAAATAGACATTTTTTTTTTTTAAGTTTCAAAAACCTTTATTAGGAAAAATTTAGCACGGTACATCAATGAAGTGCAATCGGGCAATGAAATGCCAGGTAGGTTACAGAGTGTGAGCATCTTCCCATGCCAAATGCTGTACTCATGAAACTAAACAGAAAGCACATTCCCTCCCCCTATCAGTACATCACATAATTAGGAAAAAAGCACGTCCTAGACAAGCAGTACAACCATGTGAAGGTTCAATTAATACATTCAGACCAAGATTAGATGTTTGCATATGCACAGTTCACCGATATATTAACAAGGCACAACTTGACCCCAGCTAGCAGTAGCACTTGAGTTTGCAAAGTTATACAGACATATCAGTTTGTAGCATAGGAACATAATCCCCTGCAATTGTGCCAGCATGAGGTTGCGGGCGTGTACATTACCAGTGTTATGATCATGAATTTGGCGCGAGCGGAGTTCCTATGTCCCCAGTGGTCGGCTCCACCCCTCCGCTTCTAGTGTCCTCCTGCTGTTGTAAAAGATAGGAAGTGAGGGGGCCCCATATGTCGTTGGGTCTGGACTTCAAGGGCAACAAGTCAGCGTAATCGTGTAAATGTTCTTGCCAAGTGGACATGGAACCAAGCCAGCACTTAAATTTTGGGGCTTTGCCCCTCCACCATCTACACGCCACTAAGCGCTTGGCCAATAAGAGTCCTAGTGCCAGGAATTTTTTATGTGGAGTAACCACGTCTTGTGTCAGTCCCAGCAGCGCTTTTAAAGGACATGGGGTTACCGTGATGTTCAGCATAGTGGAGAGCCCCTCAAAGACCTGCGTCCAGTAAGTAGCAACCATGGGGCAGGTCCAGGCCAGGTGCAGGAAATCTGCCCCATCAGAACCGCATCGGAGGCAGCAGTTCGAGTCACGTAGGTGGAATCTGTGTAGCCTAGCCGGGGTGTGATATGTACGGTGTAAGAATCTGTAGTGAATGAGCCTCAATCTATTATTGCTAGTGATCGCTTTTGTTTGCGTGCAGCTGAGTTCCCACTGTTCATCTGTTAATGGCTCCATCAGGTCCTCGTCCCAGTCCCGTCTGGCCCTCAATGAGGTGAGTCGTGGCTCATCCTGTACTTGTTTATAAAGCTGTGAGATGACATGGCGTGGCGTATCAGAGTGCACAATAGCGTGCAGTGGCCCAAACGTGTCGGGCTCTGTGGGGAAAGAGGGAGTGAGAGCACGCAAATTCTGACGTAGCCTGGTAAATAGGAAGGCCCCCATAACTGAGGCTGGTTCCCCTTTGAAAAACTGTTCCTTAGTCCGGAAGGTCCCGCCTACATAAAGGTCGCCCCACTTGGAGTAGCCCAGTTCCTTGAGCAGTTTGCGACCTATTGCCTCGCATGTGACCTGAAGCCTGGGATCATTATCCAGTGGCAGACTGGGCGAGTATAAAAGTGAGCAGTCAAGGGTATGTGCAACTCTACCCCACGCAGCCACAGTGCAATCCACAGTGGTTGGGTCTCGTTCTCTGGGCTTCACCGGTAGATGAATGTATCCAGTCCGAGAAGCGGGGGCCATGTGGCCATCCTCAACAGCTAGGTGCACCATGTATGGTGGAGGATGATACCAATATACAGCAAAGTGCGCCTGCGCGCAGTCATAATACCTTTCAAAGTTGGGGACTTCGAAGCCTCCTAGGTGGAAGGGGAGCATGAGCGTATCGAGACTGAGGCGCGCCTGTTTCCCGCCCCATATGAGCCTCGTGAGTTGGGATCTCATGGAGCTAAAAAAAAAATCTGCCTGGATTATATGGAATGTTGATAAAAAGATATGAGTTTGGGCAAGATTAATCATTTTAGCCAGAGCTATTCTACCAGCCATTGATAGCGGAAGGTGGATCCATTTGGTGATACTATCAGTTATTTTGTCTAGGGCGGTGCCATAGTTTGCGCGCATCATGATATCCTTCTGCCTGGAGATGTGAATACCTAGGTATTTCACGTCATCTTGTTTCCACTCAAGAGGGTACTCGAGTTGGTGAGGGAGGGTAATGTTGGTCAGTGGGAAGATGGCAGATTTGTCCCAGTTGATTTGCACGCCCGCCAGTCCTCCAAATTTGGTAATCTCCCGGAGCACAGGGTTTAAATTATCCTGGGGGTTCTCAATGTATAGCGTAATGTCGTCCGCATAGAGCGACACAAGCAGTTGTCGGGATGGGTAGATGAGGGCACGGTGGTTGTGAAGTTGGCGGAGTTTGGCAGCTAGGGGCTCAATCGCGAGTGCAAAAAGAATAGGGGATAATGGGCAGCCTTGGCGAGTGCCTCTTTGGACAGTGAAGGGGGTAGCCCTGGCACCATTTAGCAAGACGGTAGCCGTTGGTTGATGGTACAGTAGCTTTATCCAGTCTAGAAAGCTAAAGGGCATCCCCATATGTCGAAGAGTACCCAGCAAATAGTTCCATTCAAGGGAATCGAAGGCCTTCGTGGCATCCAAGAATACCGCCGTGGCCTTACATTTCGGGTTAATATCTTGCATTACTGCCTGAAGGGTATGGAGGTTGTGTGAAGTCGCCCTGTGCGGGACAAAACCCGCTTGATCTGGTAAGACTAATCGCTCCATGATAAGATTGAGGCGGGTGGCTAGTACTTTAGCTAGAATCTTGGTGTAGCAATTTAAAAGGGATAGGAGCCGGTAGGAGTCGCAGTGCATAGGGGGTTTACCAGGCTTGAGTAGGGAGGTAATAAGCGCTTCGCGCTTGGTGCAGGGGAGGCAACCTTCCTCAAGCGCCGCATAATATACCTTTTTCAAGACCAAGGCCAAAATAGGAGCAAAAAGTTTGTAAAAGTCAATAGGGAGGCCATCGGACCCAGGGGCTTTGCCAGATCGCATGCCCATTATGGCATCAGTTATCTCATCCAGCTCCAATTCTAAATGCAGAAATTTCTGTTGAGTGTTGCCTAGCCAGGCTAGGGCAACATCTTCGAAGTACACTGGAAGATCCAGGGGTTCCTTTCTATGAGAGGAGTATAACTCCCGATAGTGTTCCTGAAATGTGTGGAGTATGTCTGGTAGATTTCTATGTACGTTACCGTCAGGGTCATGTAATTCCGTGACGTAATTGTGGAATCGCGGGGGTTTAATCGAATTCGCTAGGGCCCTACCTGGTCTGTCCTCCTCCCCATAAATATGAGCCATGTGTGGGGGACCCAGGAATTTACATTCCCTATCTGCCACTTGAGTGTATTCAGTGAGTTTGTCTCGAATGCGGGCCTGTGTTGTGTTGTCATTGGGGTTCTGAGCGGCAGAGCGTTCAAGGTCTCTCAAGTCTTTTTCTAAGTTATATAGATCTGTGCGTAGGGATCTGAGGATACCGCCTCCTTTAGCTATGCACCAACCTCGGACCGTGACCTTAAAGGCCTCCCAGACTGTGGTGACGCTATCGACCGAGGACATGTTGCGTTCAAAAAAATCTTTAATGTCTTGCTCCATGTCCGCCTTGAAAGCGGTATCCTTGAGGTGTGCCGGGTTGAGCCGCCAACTCGAGAAGGGTGAACATGCCACGGGGACCTGAATTTCCAGGAGGACCGGAGAGTGGTCCGAGAATGTGCGGGCCAAGTGTGCCACATGTCGCAGCCAGGGAGCCAGCCCCGTCGATTGAAAATGTAATCGAGCCGAGCCCAAGTGGAATGTACGGAGGAGTAATGAGTGCCTTCTCTGAGGGTGGGGTGGACGTGTCGCCAAGCATCAATCAGGGCATTGTCATCCGTTATGCTGCACAGCGTCCTTTGTGAGGAGTTAAAGTGGGTGGGTAACGACCTAGACCTGTCCATCAGGGGGCGCAGCGCTGTGTTGAAGTCCCCGCCCCAGATGACGTGTGTGATGCCCAGTGTTTGGATTTTGCCCCACAGTACAACTAGGTCAGCAGGATTGTCTGTATTCGGCCCATAGTAATTGGCAAATAGGACATCGTGAGTGTGTAGCCGTCCCCACATTAAACAGAACCTCCCCTCTGCATCTTTATCAACCCCACTGGGCGTAAACGCTACCCCTCTTTTAATGAGGATAGTGACCCCTCTGGAGTAGCTGGAGTAGGAGGAGAAGGTGCGGCTGATGGCCCATCTGGATGCAAACTGCGGGGTCCCCCCAGGAGTCAGGTGCGTCTCTTGAAGGAGTGCAATGTGGATCCCATGTCTGTCCAGGTAACCTAATACTTGTCTGCGTTTTCTGGGGTCGTTTAAGCCTCGTACGTTCCAGGAGACTATTTTAAGAGGCTGTGGTGTTCCAGCTTCACCCGAAGAACCCATGATTGAGTGAGCAGTGCGGCATTAATGGTGAATATACGCTGCGTGTAATGGTAAGTAGTGAGAGGTCTAGTGAATCGGTACTATAACTTTTCTTTGGGTCGGACATCGCTTTGCTATTATGTACTGTGTGTCTTACAAGAAACCAACCCCCCTCCCACTCCGGCTTCCCCAACTCGCCGGGCATGACTATCCCTCCCAAAAAACGTAAACTCATCTTAAAAACTGTGAGTTTTTAGAACAGATAGAAAGAGAGAAAATCAGGGGTTCGCCCTGTGTTAGTGGTAGAGTCGCTAGGGGCAAGTGACCTGCCCATTCATCTCCTTACTTTCACCCACTGGTACTATAGCTAGGAGCCAGGTACACAGGTGTGGGACGGAGATGAAAGTCTGAGCAATATAATGAGTGCATAGATAAAATGTCTACATAGTTTATACATCACCACTCAGATCTGAGTCTCTCATCACGGTGCGTGGGGTGAGGTCTTCTTCCGGGATCCAGTATCTCATCGTACGTTAGTCCTGCTGCGACAGCGGTGAGGGCGATCTGGAGCCACTGGCGCGTTCCGAAGGTCCGGTGGCTTCTCGTTTGTGACTTTTCAGGTAGTCCTCATCTTGTTGCGGAGATGTGAAGAAATGTTGTCTTCCGCGGTGAGTGATTTTAAGTTTGGCCGGATATAGCATAGCATAAGGTATGGAGAGAGACTGCAGCTTTTTCTTGACTCCTATGAATTTACGACGCGCTTCCTGCACCGTGGTTGTAAAGTCCGGGTAAAACGACAGGGTAGTGTTCTCGTATGGGACGTGTTGCTTCTCTCGTGCCAGTCGTATAACAGTGTCTCGATCTCGGTAGTTCAGGAAACGAGCAATGATAGGCCTGGGCGCAGCACCTGGAGGGGGACGGGCCGCCAGGGAGCGGTGCGCCCTTTCTATGGTAAGGTGTGCAGAGAAAGAGTCTCTGCCAAATAGGTCCACCAGTAGGCGCTCAAGGAAGTCCTCCATGCGGCCAGTGTTGGTTGTCTCTGCAAGGCCCAAAATGCGAACGTTGTTCCTTCGGGACCTGGCTTCAAGGTCCTCGTTCTTGTCAGCAATGATTTTGAGCAGTCTGTCCATCAGAGATATCCGGCGGTTATTGGTGGAGGCAGTGTCTTCCAGGTCTGATATTCTGCTCTCCGCTTCTTTCAAGCGGGTGTCATGCTGATCCATTTTAGCCACTACAGTGTCCATTCTGGAGTTTAGTGCATCAATCTTGGAGTCAATGGAGGTCAGGCTTTGTTTCATCCCTAGCAGCAGTGCTTTCCAGTCGTCATCTGGTGGGGCAGCCGCACCGCTGGCAGCCGGATCACTCGGCTGGGACTCTGAAGTTTTCCTAGTTTCGTAGGGCAGTTTGGATTGTCTCACGTCGTTGCGCCCCATCGCACCTGTCGCAGTGTAAGAACTGTTGTACGGGTCGCAGGAGTCCCAAGAGTTCGTGCGGTCACTGCCGTTTTGTGGGAGGCTCGTATATTGTCCAGCAGAGGTAGTGAAGGAAGGGTGGGTCCCCTCGGAAGGTGTACGGGGTACAGTTGGGAGGAACAGGCGCCTTAAGTGATTGGGACTGACCTGTGTCGTGAGTGAAGCAGCGGCGTATGGTGCCGAGGAGTTGAACGTAAGGATCCAAGGCAGGTGCGAAGTAGCGCCAGGATGTGGGCGCTATGGAGGTCTATCTCGTGGAGGTCTAGGCAGTGCCGGTGAGGCGATGCGCTCAGGAAGCAGCACCTAGCCGTGATGATGTCCCAGCTAGGAAGGGGATGAGTGGTACCAGACCGCAAGGTAAAATGGCGTCGTGCAGGAGCGCGCCCCAGGGCCCTCGTGGTATTGAACTTGAACTCCTCCGAAGCACCCAGCACATCGGGGGGGGGGAAGCGTATCCTCTAGGACAGGACCTCTGTAGCCGGTGTTTTGCCCTCCCAGGTCGCTGCAGTAGTAGTTGTGCAGTAGGTGCCTACTTCTGGCCAAACTGGGCTAGCGGCCTTTGATGGCGCAGGCACGGTCCCCTGTACCTGCGTGGGGCCGCCGAGATCAAAATGGTACCGCTTGCAGTGTTCGTTAACGTGGGGGGGGGGGGCGATGTCCGACCCATTCGCCGCTTTTACCCCCTTTTTCCCCGCTGTTGGTGACCCAGCGCCCCTCCTTCCAGCGAGGTAGAGGCCGTCTCTCCTCAGGCCCCGCTTGCGTGGGGGAGCGGAGGTTTAAATAAGTGGCTCTTCGAGATTGCGGGGGAGAAGGCCCAAGCCCCGCGCTGGATTAGCGCCGCCGGCCGTGAAAGGTTGATCGCGGCGGGGCACGGCAGGGCGCGCTCCCGCGCGGACCTCTGGGCAGCGGAAGTGGGACCAAGGCGGACAGGCGTCTCACCTCGATGCTGTGCAGTCCGATCGTCAGCAGTTGGCAGCGGGATGGGAGCTACGAAGTACTCGCAAGTTCAGGCCAGTAGCTCCTCGCGGTTTGAAGCCGCGGCCTCCAGTAGCCGTTGGGTCCGGAGCTCCGGAGGGGACAGACTTAGTGTGCCGTGCTGAACAGGCCGTCCGGGTGCACCACTCAGATAAGGTACAGCGGCATATGTGGTATCAACGGAATCCTCCCCACCTCACGAATCAAGAGGTGATGTTTTCGGGCATATTGGTGCACTTGAGGATGGTATGCAGGATAGGATAGGCTCAGAAGGGCTGGAGCCTCACAGTAGCGGAGCCATCTTGGTCAAGCGCCACCTAGCGCCCCGTAAATAGACATTTTTGAATGGCCCTTTGATGACTTCAGCTGCGTTTTTAGTTCTACTGTCACATCATTCATTGGCAGGCCCCCTTAACGTCTGGTAGGCTATACCTTACTTGTAATGGAAGCTGTAGTAGTCTACAATGCTCATATAAGGTACAGAGCATTGCTACGTCATTGATGTCCGAGGACACAATTGCTGACGACATGCGCATGGTTTCCCGTTATGTCAGGGATGATGTTGTTAATGTATCTGCGCCATCATGTGAGGTCAGATGCACTGCGTTAAAATACTGATGCAGCCGAGAATAGATAAACACAGCTCATGAAACCCAAAGGTTTTAAATAATATCACGTCTTTAGTTTTTTTTAAAGAGAGATTTTTAAGTAATTCATTACATGAATAATACCAAATATTACGAGGTAACCAAAACTTCCTGAATAAAATTCGATACGTGTATTGCTTATTAGTACACGTTTTCAGTCAGCTGATTAGACAGTGCGGTTCCAACCAAAACAGTAAAGCGCCTAAATGTCCACAGTAATTGTAACTACAGAACTATAAGGCATGCCGCACCGCTAAGAACCTCGGAATCGCATCGAAACTGCGTCAGAAGTAACATCAGGTACGCACAGCAACTCGTATTGCATGGGGTAAAAATAAAGGTGAATCAATAACTACAAATACAGGAAGGTTTACAAAGAGCATGAAATGATGATTTATACGTACCAGGCAATGGAGAATATCACCCGAGTATTTGTGTGCACACCTTTAAACGCAGTCTCTGGTTTATGCCGTGTGAGAGCCGCTTAGCCAGCACTCTTTGCATCCTAAGTCAATTATAGCAACACTACTAATGAAACTGGATCTGGAAGTTATCAAAAGGAACTGGGAGGGAACCATGGTGATTTGGACGGAATTCATAACACAACTGCATTGCAGGGGAGCAAGATGCCACGCAGCCCTGGAAAGGGTGAGAGGCAAACTTAATAGAGCCATGAGTCTTTTGTGGGAACATGGGATTAATGGTTATATCTTGGGTCAATCCAGATAAGTCCACCAGGGCATTTTCGCCTACGTGAAGGACAATTAAATCAGGAGGGCCCACCGTAGAACACATCTGGGACAACGTGGGAAACAAACCGCCCCCAACGCATTCCCCCTTTTCCTTTCCATACCACCTCATGACTAACACTTGTCAGTCCAAGCGATGTCCCGCAAATCTGTTACTCCGTGTACACAGCAGCCCATTTTACGAAGGAGTGTCCTACTATTCAGGTTGTCTTTTCCAAACTTACAAGCCCCTGAACATGACCTAGATGAAAAATAAACATTAACAAGAGTACGAATGGTGCACTGAAAATTACTTCCTAACATATTTTTCCCAACATTTGGACTTCCATCTCCCAATCCTCCATGTGTCTGACCAGGACTAATCCCAACCTCGCAGCCTCTGTTTCTGCCCCAATAAGGAAGGAGTGTGTACCAAAACGCAAAGGATTCTCACCTAAAACAGAGAACACCTTCCTCATTACTGCTAACAGCTGGGCAATAGGAATCGGACGTCCCTGTGCGTGACAAAAAATGGGTTCCGAAGTGAAAAAACTAGAAGCTTGGAAAACCTCCCATTCCCCTACAGGACTACAACCCCCCACCCCACTCCTGTTCAAGAAAAAAACATTTTCCCCTGCCCAATTGATCCGCCTTGGAAGCCCGTAACCAAATTCTCAACCTAAGTTGTTCAATAAGCACTACGTCATTACGTATGCCTTCCCTGTTACGTTGCCCAAGTACTCAGATGCTCTAAAAAGGCCCCCAAAGAACAACCACAAAAAATAACCTAAATTTGCAACACTCAAATTCAGCATAACAGGAAGAAGACAACTGCAGCAACATCCTCTGTAATAAGTTAAATGTCACTGGCTGACGCAACAGCATGTTACCAGCTTGTTCCCTACCTTAAGAAACTTTTTAACTAAAAACACCTCCCACCGGATCCCTCCCCAACCTTAACTGCCCATACAAAGAAATTCCTGCCAATTTGCCAGCAAAGTAGTGGGAGAAAAACCTCTATCTATCAAGTGGAGCACAAAACTTAATAAAAATTGTTCATCACTGACCATCCTCCCATGGAAATCCAACATGTTACCGTAACTTAAGAACTTGTGCCATGATTGTTGGTACCTTCGTCTCATAGAGGCTGCCACTGATTTCTCAACCAGCTCGACACTGAAAACGAGACAGAGCATCCGCTATACAATTGTTGACTCCTGGAATACGCTGTGCTTTAAAAACCATATTGAGCTGCAGACATTTAAGCATAAAAGCACGTAACAACTTCAAAACTCTCAAATCCTTGGTCTTTTGGTTAGTGATCAATGCTACCACAGCTAAATTGTCTACGTTGAAAAGAACTGGTCTGTTCTGGAATTCTTCACACCATACATGTAATGCCACCAGTAGAGAAAAGAACTCTAAAAAGGTGATACTGCGTCCCTGTTGCCACCAATGTACTGCCCATCTCTCGCACACCACCGCCCCTCCCAGAATATGCCAAAGCCTTTTGCCCTAGACGCATCCGAATAAATCTGAATCTGCCAAATAATATCTTCATCCACAAAAAACAAAGATACGCCATTAAAGTTTGCAAGAAAATTGAACCAGATGTACAGATCTGCCCTAGTGGCGGCCGAAATACGCACTCTGTGGTGAGGGAGATAAGGCCCTGACATGGACATTCCCAGCCTCCTACAAAAGGTTCTCCCAGCCCTGACCACCCTACACGCAAAGTTCAGATAGCCTAACAATTTCTCCACCTTCCTGAGCTCCAGTTTACGCTCCTCAATCACAGATAACAAAAAAGGTGGAGATCTCCTGGACTTTCTCCACTGGCAACCTAGCTACCATGGCGATAGTGTCTATTTCGATTCCCACAAAAGTCAAGTATGTACTAGGTCCCTCAGTTTTGTCAGGTGCCAACGGCACAGCAAGCTCCTGTGCCATAATCTGGAAAGTGTGCAACGCCTTTTGGCATTGTCCTGTGTTCTGTGTACCAATGAACATAAGCTTGTCCAACTAGTGACAAATCAGTTCATGGCCCACTAACGTAAGTAAAAACGCCAATGCAAGAAAGTGCTGAATGTTTCAAATAAAGCACACAATACAGAAACACCCCATGGGAAGAACTTTATCAACATAGAAGGCTCCTTGGAAATGCATACCCAAAAGGTCAAAGTCAGCAGGGTGAATGGGTAAAAACCTAAAAGCTGACTGTATGTCACTTTTTCGCCAATTGTGCACCTCTCCCAGCAGACCTGACCAACCTCAGCGCATCACCCACCGAAGCGTAAGACACACTAGCATCCACCTGTGAAATGAAGTCATTAACGGATGCCCTCTGGCCAAGACAGGTGGAGTATTAAACTGAACTCTCCAGCTTTCTTCTTCGGCACCACCCCCAGAGGTAAACAATCAGATTAGGTATTGGACAATGAACAAAAAGGACCAGCCACTCTTCCCGCATCTATCTCAGCCCGTAATTTCTGCTGAACAACCTGTAGAAAGTCTTTAGCTGACCTCAAATTATCAGACCGCCTTCTCTGTCGGGGACCCTGGTAATCTATCCTAGACCCCTCCTTGAAACCCCAAAATAGTCAGTACCACCGGGTGCCGGAGTGCGACCCCTGCCTCCAAACCCCGCCTCAGTTTGGGCAAGAAGGTATTGAAAGGGCCGGTAGGAGACCGGCAAGCCACTCACAATATTAGTAGCAGCAGGTCGCTGAGAAGACGCCATCCATTGTAACCACAACTCAGAGTCCACATCTCCCCATGGTCTGTCAGTAAAAAAACTCATGCGGACTCTGAACTCCTCGTCGTATGACAACCAAGCAAAACCACCAAAATAACTCTGAGCTTTCCTTATGATGTCCATGTACTTGAACATCGCTATCGCTCTATCCTGATGTTTTTCGCAGTATATGCTAGCATAAATAAGAAAAGCCGAAGATCAATGTTCAATCGTTTTCGGCCTAGGTCTCCTGGCCAACTCCCACTCCCCTTCCTCAGAGCCTTCTTCGGCCTGAATATGGCGATGCAAGAGCTAAAAAACATCTACAAAGTCATGCCTCCAAATACAACTTTTGGTCGTATCTTCTGTGTCTTTGCCATCCTGCCCCCCCCCACCCCATTAGCATCCTGACCACCTTTGGCAGTACCACCCCGACCACCACCACCTCTTGCAAAGGACCTTGCTGCCCAGCCCCAGGCAGGAAGAGTCTGCCCAAAACCATCCCCCCCACCCCCAAACTCCAATGGATCTGGTCGATTTTCTTTGTTGTCCCCCTTGCTGCCAGACCGACCACCAATTTGAAACAATTGCTCAGTCCACACTTGACTTCTGGAAAAGACTAAAAACACTTGTTTGCCCCAAGACACCCCTCTTTTCCCCCATTAAAGTCAAACATTTCCCCCCACTGTCCCCACAGTCCCCAACTCTCAGTTCACCTTCCTCAAGGTCATCACTGTCTCCATCTAAGACCAATGGGTCGTCACATCCCCCAACAAATGCCCCGCTTCCCCCCGGAAGTTCCCCATCACCAACCCTACCATCATACAATTTCCAATGAATCTTTTCCATAGCCGTTGTTTTGTTACCCTGGGAAGGAAAATCCACTCCAGATCTCCCCCCATCCAAAATTCCCCCTGGTGGAGCCACAGCGTGCTCAGTCTGCAAGAAAACGCTTGCCAGCCGCTTTCCTCTTGGAGGAAACTGGCACCTTACCCCTCAAGCCGCTCCAACCCGACTGTTCCTCAGTGCCAGGGGGACCCTCCATACCCACAGATTTGGTACACTGCTTCTCCCCGGCATTGCCGCCACTCCCCACCCACACACACTGACCACCCCGTAAATCCTGGGAAACCTTAGGGCTCGACCCTTCTAGGCAAAAACCTTGTTCCCCCCCCCCCCACACACTCGCGGGGCCATCCAACTGCCCAAACTCCTGATGTGTGATAACCCCCTAAGGAAACCGGGGCCCTGCGCCTGCTCCGCACTGAGACCAAATAGCTGTCTGCACTGCCTCTGCTCCCTCTGAAAAACCAGGCTACTGCAAGAAACCACCGCTAGAAGTCAGACCTGACAACAAACCTCCTGGAGCCACACAATCCCCACCCTGCTGCAAACCCCCTGTTGTTCCTTCATTAAATACCTCCTGAGGCAAAGCTGGGAGTAGACATATGATATTGCAGGGGCCGGGCTCAAATACATAGGTCTGTCAGTGCACACTAACTAAGTGATCACCCCCAGGAAATAGCATACCAGGGTGCAGTTGTACAGAAGAGGCAACTGGTTCTTATGGAAAGTGCTCAGACACCTTTGGGACATGTTCGTGCTATATATAATCGCAAAATTAATAAACTGTCAGTGTTCCACATGCTCCACACCAGCACTCTTGGCCCTCCTGCCCCCAAAACTCTTGTTGCCAATTGCAGCAAGCTGGCCTGAGGCACCTCCCGCAGCCTCCCAGCCCGTCCCAAACCCCCCCTCCTCCCTCCCACCGCAGCGCGCCGCACGTCAGCTGAGACACAATCGTTTACACAGACCTGCCCGGTCTCTCTGACAGCTGGGGGGGGGGGGTCGAGGGGCTCATCCTGCTCGATGTTTGCGGCCCGTGTGTGCACCAGGGCCTGACTGTGGATGCCCTCCTCCTTGCCGGCAATCCTCGGTGAAATGCAGGCAGCCACTGCATTAAATTTTCCCACGCCACACCCGGGACACAAGGCTGAAATAAATCCTCTTTGACAAAAATAAATGCCCTTTCCTCCCGCACCCTCAGGCGCAATGAAATTCCCGCCACCGCGGGGCCTTTATAAGTAGACTACCCCACGTGCCACTGTCTTTCTAATTAACCTTAAGCACCTGGTGGCCATTTGAACTGTGCGAACCAACCCAGGGGGAGACCGGCTCTTGCTTTCCTCCCCCTTCCTCGCTTGACTAAATTGTCTGATACTTGGCAACTACTGTATTTCACTGTGACTTCTTTTCATTTCATTACGTTCGAAAGCACCTTGAAGTACATCCGTTTAGTATGTACCTGACAAAAGCGTACGACTTTTAATATACTTAAGCGTTGTTCTATCAAGAAAGTGAATACATGCCAATAGGCACGATTCTGGCGACAGACTCCCGATTTTTTTAAGTCAAAACATGCTTTATTTTGGCTGTCATACACCTGAGATTGCAGCTGCTTCATTATAGGTCAATCACCGAAGGAAATACATTCTCCGGGTAATTTTTGTTAAATCTTCTACTTTCCTCTTCTAAAACGTACGCGTATATGCATCAATCCATGCTACAAATAGAGTACATGTAAGAACTGACTTGCCATATGGTTCAATAATTGCGTAGTAAAAGGCTGTGTTATAGTAAATGCCTCTCAATACACTGATAAAATGTAATGCTCTGTAGAGAAACGCGTCTACATTTTAAACACACTAACGTTTAACTCATTGTCATATATTACGTCTCTTGCCCAATTTATATGCTAAATGGGGTGTCTGCGCCGTTCATGTTCAGCCTAAAGCTGGCCTTGGTTTCGGCTCTCCCTGTGAATGTTCAGGCTTGCCCACCTCTACGGACTCCAACCACTGAAATGCACAAGAAAATTGAGGACTTGATGACCTACTCACGTCCAGACGAGAATGAAGCTTGGTTGCATCACAATTCGAATTAGGCTTTCAGCACTTTCTCAACACTGATAGAGTTTGATAAACCAGAAACAGCCGAGCCGGTATGCTGAACAAATAATCAGAAAATGAGTCAGGGCTGCGTCTTACGAGTGTTTTACCAAGAATTCCAATCAAGCACACAGTGGCGTAGCATAGGTTTCATTCGTCCTAATGCATCCCCAACCAAAAAGTTCTCTGGGTGGGCATAAAAACGCAGCCATGCTCCTTTTTTTCAATATTTAATGCTTTTAGTAAGCAGCGCAACATGCCACGCTGCTTATTAAAGGCAAAAACAACAAGTGATGTGTGGAAAAGTAAATTTTGCCATGTTCTGTGTCCCTACGCCTCAGCCATCATATGTTATGTGTGCATGACCAATATGCATATGTTATTCCCCATGTCCGATTAAAGACGCAATTCCAGTTGTGTCCACCTCTGGTATGTCATTTTCCAGTCCTCGTGAATACTACGAATATCAGGCCTATGTAAAGTAATGTTGCCACGTTTCCCAGTGTGCACGTTATTCCATTATAAAGTCCCCGTTTCCAGGCCTCAAAAGGGCCCGGACCACAGATTCAGCTCCTGTCTCCTGAAAGCCTCGCTGAGGAGCGATACAGCCCCCACCTGTATCCTCGACCCTTCACTTACTTCCTGCCTCGCAGTGCCCGGTGCAGCTTGGCTCTGCCTCTGAGTCTGCCAAGAGTATGTTATGATTCCAGCTATCAGTTCAGTCCTCCTCTTCTGCATTCCTAAGCTACTGAACTGCATCAATAGTTTCCGTCATTGTCTAGCCTTCTCGTCTCCATGTTAGAGAAATACTGTATTTAATGGTCATTTAGTATTTTTCACCACGCACTACATGTAGAATAATGCATGGTCCAGTCTTAGAATCAAGTTAGCTTCTCCCCTCATGACTTCTAGTTTATATCAACATGTTCCCTAAACATCAGATACCAGATAGGGTTTAGGTACATGTCGCTCCGACCCTCCAGACTCTAGTCTCTGCTCCTAGCACAGAGTTCGTAGCCCCCAGCTTCTCCTAGTAACACGTCATTGCCAGTTTTCGCGCACCATTAGGTTAGAGGTCCCGGCTCCTTAGGTAGCCCCCTCCTATGTTTCCGCCCGTTCATGACATATTCTGTTACGTTTGCATCACATGTCTATGTATACTCCCAGTTACACCTCTTTTTACTGTTATCTTTCGCGACTGCTACGCGTCATGCCTTTCTGCTCCACCCACTGCTACGCCTACTGCAATGTAATGCTATGTGTTCGCGCTATGTATATATGCCTGTGTTTTGTTATTGAATGTTAGCGCGCTCATCCCAGACCTAGCCCCAGCAGCTGCTGGGCCTCTTTTCCCCTGTTGGGCCCCAGTTGTCCTGCTGGGCCCTGTCATTCTGTTCCTATGCAGGTTGTCCTGATCCTGTCCTTAAGCTGTAATAAACCTGCAGAAACTCCTACTACCTCGAATCTTGACTCTTATTTTATTGAGCTATCTGTTATGCTATAAGTCTAGTCAAAAATAGGGTATTATTTATTTATTTACCACATAATGGCGCCCGAATAGGGACTTGCCCTTTCCCCACGCGTCGGTGAAGCCACGCCGACCCCCTGACCCTCTGCAGTCGTGACGGAACTCTTCTGCGCAGTGGCAGATATTTCTGCTCAAGTATCCCTCAGGCCCACGGAGGAGACGGAGGAGGCGGTCCAGCATCCGAACGAGACGGTGGAGGAACGCGGCGAGTCCCGACCAGAGCCCAAGCCGAGAGTCCAAGGTCCGAGGTATCCGGAGGCCCACCCGTAACTGAAGTCCGAAGTTCGTCGTCCGTCGTCCAGTCCCGTTCGAGGCCTTCCGTTCCGTGCTGCCCGGTGAGTACCATTGCTGGGGTAGTATCTAGACAGGACCAATCTAAATTGACTCCTGGTCCGTGGGTTGGTGGTGCCCAGACTCACAAACGAAGTGTTCACCTAGGTGGATACGGGTCTTGACGCGTCCCTTTATGGGACCGGTATGTTCCGTACTGTTACAGCAGTGCATCCAGTATCTCTAGTCTGTTCCGTTCTCGAGAAAATCTGTTCTGTTTCTGTTCTCAGTATTCCAGGTAATATTCTGTTCAAACTGTTTATTTTATAATGTTCTTTATGTATTTTAATGTTGTGGTATGAGTGTGATGTGATTCCGTGTTTCATTTTGTATTGTATTGTGTCCAGATTACAGTCCAGCCATGCCGCTCTTTTCAAGATTACGTCAGTTAAAAACTAGAAAGGGTCTGTTAGAGGAAGCAGTTCCTGTCCCGCCTAGGGACAGTCCAGGTCATTTTATGTATCAGAAACATGGCATAAGCGCCATATTGTATCTAGATTTATGGGTAGAGTATACCAAACAGTTAGAAGAAAAGTATAGATGGCCCGTATCGGGTACATGGGATGCCGAATGTATCATGCGAGTAGAAGAAGCATTATGGAAAAAGAAAGCCAGACAGTCACAGAAAGATGCCATCGAGTTATGGCGTAAAGAGGCGCATAGAAGAACGGAAAAAGAAGTCAGAAAGTCAGAGTTAAGTAGAGAATCCCAAGAACGAGCTCAAGAAAGAGAATTAATCGAGATAGGTGAACAAGTCAAAGCCGAACAGTCAGACAGACAGAGGCATGCCCTCATTAAGGGTATGTATCCTCTCCTTGCCGAAGGTTTGCCAAAAGCGACCCCAGAGGCATCCAGTAATTTCCCGCCACCATTAGTTCCGACCAAGCTACGTCACAAACCGACCGCAGCTGATATTTTTATTTCGTCCTATCTGGACGACACAGTCCCCGAATATACAAATCATGTTCGTGTTCCGCCAGTCCTTGCAAATCAGGCACTTCCCGCTCCTCCAGACACCGGAGTACCTGTTACGGTACCCCCGGTCCAGCCTACAGTTCCATTTCCCACTCTGCCAGGACGTAGAGCCTCAGTAGACGACTCCAGTTTAGGGGCCGCAGGAGGAGCTACTCCTCAAACCCCGCCGCCACACAAGCGTTTATCGGCACTCGAATTACATGCTCAAGCATCACAGCGTACTCCTAAAAGTAATAAGTCTGTTACAGAAATCAGGCAAGCCCTTAACGAATGTGTCTATGATCCAGTTCCAGGCGAATATACTATGGTTTTATATTCCTTACGTGTAAGGAGAGTGACCGAGTATCTAGTCACCTTACCGAATATGAAAGAAGATCTAGACAGAATATATCGTTTCATCCGTACAGGGGAGGATCCAGAAAGTATTGGCGAGATTATGTCTCAAAGGAAAGCCGAGATTCAGCTCATGATATTAAAGTTCCTGATCAATTGTCTAATAAGAGAACAAGATTACCCGTCTAAAGATCCCGCCGAAATGAGAATCCTGACAAGGTGGAGTGATAATATAGCCGAGGGTAAGCACAAGACCGTCAGTGCCATGGAGAGTATGTACAAGAAAATTCGTAAAGAAATAATAAGGTTACACGACCAGCGTAAAGCAGCACAAGTAAGTGAGAAAGAAAGTATCTCTGATCCTGAAGAGGAAGACGAGAATCCCGCCAGAATAGCGTATGTAGGAAAATCTAGATTTCCAGATCGCCATTTACGTCTAGAACCCAAGTCTATTTTTCATCTAGCACCAGAACAAGGTTCTCTAGAACAAGTATTTCAAGCTACCGATCACATTCTGAAATCACGAGTCGGTTACAGTGAATTAAGTACCATGCATGAACAAGAACTAGCCCGATCAGCAGTCCGATGGATTACTGATTCTACCACTTTTCCAGACGAAATAGTGGCACAAATGTTTCTAAAACTGCCCCCAGCCGAGCAACGACTGGTGGGAATGTATATGATCCAGCACCTCATCACTCTGTATGAGGGTCAACATTCTGATCCAGGTCCGTTACACGATATCCTGAACGAGTTACTCCAGTATAGATGGAGAGGTCTAGGTACCGATTTAACTAGTGTCATTCTAGAACAGCGCCACAAATATAGAACGTTCCTGAACCCGCATTTTGTTCATGTCTCACCTCCAGAAAGTAAATCGTTTTACATAGACAGACAGAATCCGTTACGAGAAGTCCACCCAGTCCAAGGGGCGGGTGGCGTAATGCAACGAGTGTTTGTATACACTCCAATATCAAAGATGGAACTTCTTGAAATGAAGAAATTAATTCCCTGTCATGACAAAGATCCAGCAGGGTTCCATAGAGAATTAAAAGACATGCTCCGTATGGGAGAATACACTTACCCAGACATCATTAAAATGTTAAAGGTCCTGTTACCCGCAGGGGTGTATGAAAAGTTAAAGGAAAAAGAATGGGAGGTGGGAGAGAAAAAGATCGATTGGACAGCTCTAGAAGCTGAAGACAAGGCACGAGTACCAGGTACCGGTCTTGGAGATAAATGTAAAGAATTACCAGAATTACTGATTCAAGTTTTACCCAGATTATTGACAACGAGGAAAGAAGACTGGGATGCAATCTCAGCCTGTAAACAGAAACAAGATGAAGATATTAGTGATTTTTATTCTAGGTTTGAAAAATGTTTTAGTATTAATAGTGGTCTCAAGACAAGTAGTGAGTCATACCCTCATCTTTTTGTTACTAAATTAGTCGAGAATTCAAGCCCACAAATTAAAAATCGAGTTTTGAAAGTCGAAAGCACCTGGCAAGCAAATACTCCGTCCCAGATGCTCCAGATGCTCCAGTATCACCAGAATAGAATCAGAGAGGAGCAAGAACACGAGAGAAAACGTATGAAAGACACAAAAATGAAAGTGCTAGTTGCACAATCTGTTCCTCAAGACAGTCAGAAGAGGGGTCCAAATCAAGCCAATCAAGCCAGTCATCCTGCAGCTCCCGTTAGAGGGAACTGCAATTATTGTAAACAGCCAGGTCATTTTATAAATGAGTGTGCAGTTCTGAAACACAACATAGCCACTGGTAAGACTAAAGAAAGACCACGTCCGCCTAGACAAGAGCAAGTCTCACAGATTCCTCAGTCACAGAATGCACAACAGACAGTTACCGCTCCGCAGCCTATAGCTGCAACACAGCATGTTACGTCACAGATGTACCAGTATGCACAGTCCGAGTATCCAGAGTACCAGTCATATTCATGAAACAGCCTAGAGAGGGAGGTAGGCTTGCCTCTCATCGAGATACCTGTAGATCAAGAAGGTCCCTATGTTCACAGTCAAGTATTAGGGAAAGACAGAAAGTTTTTGATCGATACAGGGGCAAGTAGGACCACAATTAGTCATGCCGAAGTTCCAGGGGCTCCGCTCTCAGGCTCAAGAAATGTTTCCCTTGGATTTTCAGGAAAACCAATAGTTAATGAGATATCAAAGCCAGTTACTCTAGAAGTAGGTCCATTGTCCCGTACTACTGATCTGTTACTTACTAAGTCATGTCCAGAAAACCTATTAGGCATTAAGACACTGAAAGAATTAGGTGCAGTTATTTGCTGTTCCCCAGAGGGAATACGTCTGTTCCTACGTGACTTTAAGGGTCACTATGTATTACGAGATTTTGATTCAAGATTGTCTAATGTTCCGCAGCATCTATGGGCGCAAGGTCCAACTGATGTAGGTTACATGCAAATCACACCCCATCGTGTGACTCTCAAGCCAGGTGTAGTGTTACCACGAATCAGACAGTACAGACTGCCACCTGAGGCTGTAGCAGCCTTATCCAAAATTATTGACGAGCTCATGGCTCAAGGAGTAGTTGTAGAAACTGACTCCAATGTATGCAATTCTCCGATCATTCCAGTCATGAAACGTACTGATCCAAATGCACCTCCAGTATATCGATTAGTGATTGATTTACGAGAGCTTAATAAATGTATTATTCCTCAGTACCCAGTTGTCCCAGACATTTCTTCCCTGTTAACAGCCATTGATTCCGAAGCCATGTTTTTCACTGTTATCGACCTCAAGAATGCATTTTTTAGTGTTCCAATTCATCCAGACAGCCAGTTTCTTTTCGGATTCTGTTTAAATGGAAGGAGCTATATGTTTACACGCGCTCCTCAAGGTTTCACAGAAAGCCCTAGTATTTACAGTCAAGCACTCAAGAGACAATTAGACAACATTCACATGCCAACTGACACTGCCCTGCTCCAGTATGTCGATGATCTACTGATCACAGCCCGTTCTGAACGTGCTTGCGAGCGAGCATCCCTTACAGTTTTGTATTTTCTAGCCGAGATGGGGCACAAGGTGTCCCCTTCGAAGCTTCAATTCTGTGTCCAGCAAGTGGTATACTTAGGACACTTGCTGTCCAAGAGGGGTAGGCAGTTGACACCAGACCGTATCCAGTTAATAGCGAGTCTTCCCCAGCCCAGAACCCAGAAGGAGGTACGTGCCTTTATCGGCCTCACTTCTTATTGTAGACAATGGATTCCCCAGTATGCATTTCTAGCCAAGCCACTGATACAGTTAACGACACAGGAGGCAGCCGTATCGACTGTCCTCCATTGGACATCTGAACATACACTTAGTTTCAACGAGTTAAAGAAAGCCCTATGTCAAGCTCCAGTTCTAGCTACACCGAACTACAGTAAGCCTTTTACACTTTTCGTTACTGAACGCGAAGGTACAGCATTATCTGTTCTCACACAAGATCAAGCAGGACAATACAAGCCCTGTGCTTATTTCTCGAGCACATTAGATCCAGTCGCCCAGGCGTTGCCTGCGTGCCTCAAGTCAGTTGCAGCCACAGCACTAGCTATCAGACAAAGTGATTCCATAGTTTTAGGACACTCCCTGACAGTACAAGTCCCACATTCAGTAGAAGTTCTTTTAAACCGAACACAAACTCAGCACTTGACAATTGCACGTTTAACAGGTTATGAATTGACACTGTTCCAGCCACACATAGAAATTAGACGCTGCAACGTCCTGAATCCTGCTACACTGTTACCATCAGTTAGTTCAAATCCAGACACACATGACTGTGTGGAAGTAGTTAACATTACGACAAAGCCAAGACAAGACCTGACAGACATTCCGTTACCAGATTCCGACTTGACACTTTATGTGGATGGTTCATGTATGAGAACTAGCACAGGAGAACTAGTCGCCGCGTATGCAGTGACTACTGACACTGAAGTTATTGAAACACACCGTATTGATACCCTGTCCGCTCAAGCAGCAGAGCTAGTCGCTCTGACACAAGCCTGTATACACGCCAAGAACCTGAAAGTTAATGTTTACACAGATTCACGTTACGCATTCGGAGTTGTACACGACTTCGGAGTGCTCTGGCAGGAGAGAGGTTTCATGACTTCTCATGGAACCAAGATTCAGCATGGTCTCCTTATTCAAGCCCTGTTAGATGCCATACATTTACCGACATCTATTGCTATCATGAAATGCAAAGCACATACGAAAGTCACCGACATTATTTCCCAAGGTAATGATTTAGCAGACCGCACAGCCAAGCTTACAGCACAGACTCCAGACATTCCAGTTAATCAGACACATACTCCAGATCCGATTACATGCATGACAGTTAAGGACCCTACACAAGATGTCATAGATATCCAGTTACATGCTACTCCCGATGAAATCAAGAAATGGTCTGAACAAGGAGGGGTCCAGACAGATCAAGGATGGTTAACGAAGGGTAGAGCCACATGGTTTCTCCCCGATTCTATGGTTCAAGTCATTATCAATACCGCACATAGTCCAGCACATTTAGGAGAAAAAGCTATGTTAGACAGTATCCAGAACATTTGGTTCAATAAGCATTTACGAGCTGCAGCCAAGCAGAAAGTCCGTACCTGTATGATATGTTGTCAGTTTAACCCAGGTAAAAGTGTCCCGGTGGAACAAGGTGGTTTCCAGCCCCCTGACCACCCTTTTGAGGTCCTCCAGATGGATTATATTCAGATGGAGCGATGTCGAGGTTTCAAGTATGTCCTTGTAGTTGTATGCGCTTTGTCCAGGTGGACAGAAGCATATCCAGTCCCAGATTACACAGCCGCGACCACTGCCAAGCAGTTGGTTCGTGAATTTTTCCCTAGATATGGACTCCCTAGAGTCGTATATTCTGATAACGGTCAGCCATTCTCATCCGAACTAATGAAACACGTTTCCCTTTTGTTAGGGTACCAGTGGAAGTTCCATTGTGTACGCCATCCTGAAGCAGCCGGTCTCGTAGAGAGACATAATCAGACTCTGAAAATCCGTATTGCAAAAGTCTGTAAAGACAAAGGTGTGGACTGGTTAATAGCTCTGCCAGTCGCTTTATTTTATATGCGCATGGTCGCACATTCCAGATCAGGTCTGTCCCCGTACGAGGTCGTATTCGGCCGCCCCCCTAACATGTGGGGTACTCCTAGACCCCGAAGTATTACCGATGTTTCATGTAATATGCTGACAGATTACCTAGCTTCCTTGATGTCTGCCCTCAACTCATGTCGTTCACAGGTTGCCGCCGCATTTCCAGACAATACCGAGGTGGCACCGCACGAGATCGTTCCAGGCTCCCTTGTGATGGTCCGGAATTTCGACAGATCAAGTCCGCTGGAACCACGTTGGAAGGAGCCACGTCAGGTCCTCTTGACCACCCGAACTGCCGTCAAGTTGGAAGGCAGGAAGGGGTGGGTCCACCTTTCTCATGTAAAACTTTTCAATGGATTGAAACCAGCCTCTAAAAACATTTCCAAGGATTTCCAGGATTCGAAAGATTGCCAGAACATTGTTTTAAAGGACTGTCCCGCACAAGACATTATTACAACCCCTCCCTTGTTAGAGAAAACTCCGCAACAGGAGTATAAGCTCAAATTAAGGTCTAGTAAAATAAGTCAGTCAGTTTGATTGTATAAGTCCTCCCCTAGGTGAAACGGTTAGATTGTTTCTGACATGTATAAAATAGACCCTCGTAGTGAGAGAGTCAGTCAAAGTTCAATCAGATGTATCGTTTTTCTGAGTTTCGTATTATTCATCAGCATAATGATTTCCTGCACTAGTTACGCACTTTTCCTGTGTTTTCCAGTTCCTCATGTAAATATGTCTGCTAATGCTACAGTAGAGCACACGTTTAGTGATCTGCCTCCTCACGAATATTCTTACCGCCTCGCTATGCGCAACAACACATTTATCCGTATGTTACATTACTCACACCAGACCAGCAATGCCACAAATTGTTGGGTGTGTGGTCGACTCCCCCCTTTCCAGACACCGAAGGGAGTTCTGCCACTCTTTCCTTATCCATTCTCACACAATGGTTCGTGTGGAGCATGGTCCACGTTAACGTCATCCTCAACAGATATGTCTTTTCTTAACAGTACATGTTTTCCAGACAAGCAAGGTTTCCCCCACAGAACAGGTTTAGATCTAGAAAATGAAGTATATAATTTAGGTAATTATTCGTCGAATTTCATGGTCCTGAATGTTCAGTCTGATACTACTCCAGACTTACCTGCTATTTCAGTACTACCAGTCAAAGGCGAATTATGTGTCCGTAGTTATGGTTCCATACATGTAGGTCATAGTGAATGTACTACTATTGTCAAGTATAGTGACAGTGGGAAATCTGTTTTCAAAGCTTCACGTCATTCTTATTTTATTTGTGGTCAGACCGCATATGTTCGTCTGCCCCTCGATTGGGAGGGAACCTGTTACATTGCCTTCCTACTGCCACCTGTTTTTCTAGCCCCATCTGATTATCACAGAAACACACATCTAGTACACATTAGACATAGAAGGGAGTCCCCAATTGTCGATTATACTGAAACTACTCTAGAACAGTATACAGATTTCAATAAAGGTTTCTTCTTCTTTGTAGGACCTGTCCAGAATAGTAAACTGATCCGTAGGTTAACAAGAACCCTTGAAGCTGTAGTAAATGAGACTGCCTCTGCTCTAGGTAACCTAACCGAAGAACAATCTGCTATGAGATTTGTCGTTTTGCAAAATCGTCTCGTCCTTGACGTCATACTGGCCGATAGGGGCGGGGCCTGTAGAGTCATCGGATCTAGTTGCTGCATTTTCATTCCAAATAACGCGCCGTCTGTTTATTCAGCTATAACCAGACTCCATAAAATTGCCCATCTGTTACACCAAGATCCAGGCACCTGGACATGGCCCGGTTGGTTCTGGAATATAATTTCCGCATGGGGATGGAAAGTCCTGTCCTTTCTAGGTATTGCAGTAGCGATCATATTTAGCTGCTGCCTCTGTATACAATGTGGCCCTGCGATTTGCAGCATGTGTGCTACCTCTTGTATTCCTAGTCCCAAGCCCCGTTCTAAATCCCGTTCCAAGACAATTCGAGACGAGCAAATGGTACTGTATGAAATGATAGATGGTATCATGAATATTGATGTTTCCTGATGGAAACGTAGTGACAAGGAGGGAATGTGGAAAAGTAAATTTTGCCATGTTCTGTGTCCCTACGCCTCATCCATCATATGTTATGTGTGCATGACCAATATGCATATGTTATTCCCCATGTCCGATTAAAGACGCAATTCCAGTTGTGTCCACCTCTGGTATGTCATTTTCCAGTCCTCGTGAATACTACGAATATCAGGCCTATGTAAAGTAATGTTGCCACGTTTCCCAGTGTGCACGTTATTCCATTATAAAGTCCCCGTTTCCAGGCCTCAAAAGGGCCCGGACCACAGATTCAGCTCCTGTCTCCTGAAAGCCTCGCTGAGGAGCGATACAGCCCCCACCTGTATCCTCGACCCTTCACTTACTTCCTGCCTCGCAGTGCCCGGTGCAGCTTGGCTCTGCCTCTGAGTCTGCCAAGAGTATGTTATGATTCCAGCTATCAGTTCAGTCCTCCTCTTCTGCATTCCTAAGCTACTGAACTGCATCAATAGTTTCCGTCATTGTCTAGCCTTCTCGTCTCCATGTTAGAGAAATACTGTATTTAATGGTCATTTAGTATTTTTCACCACGCACTACATGTAGAATAATGCATGGTCCAGTCTTAGAATCAAGTTAGCTTCTCCCCTCATGACTTCTAGTTTATATCAACATGTTCCCTAAACATCAGATACCAGATAGGGTTTAGGTACATGTCGCTCCGACCCTCCAGACTCTAGTCTCTGCTCCTAGCACAGAGTTCGTAGCCCCCAGCTTCTCCTAGTAACACGTCATTGCCAGTTTTCGCGCACCATTAGGTTAGAGGTCCCGGCTCCTTAGGTAGCCCCCTCCTATGTTTCCGCCCATTCATGACATATTCTGTTACGTTTGCATCACATGTCTATGTATACTCCCAGTTACACCTCTTTTTACTGTTATCTTTCGCGACTGCTACGCGTCATGCCTTTCTGCTCCACCCACTGCTACGCCTACTGCAATGTAATGCTATGTGTTCGCGCTATGTATATATGCCTGTGTTTTGTTATTGAATGTTAGCGCGCTCATCCCAGACCTAGCCCCAGCAGCTGCTGGGCCTCTTTTCCCCTGTTGGGCCCCAGTTGTCCTGCTGGGCCCTGTCATTCTGTTCCTATGCAGGTTGTCCTGATCCTGTCCTTATGCTGTAATAAACCTGCAGAAACTCCTACTACCTCGAATCTTGACTCTTATTTTATTGAGCTATCTGTTATGCTATAAGTCTAGTCAAAAATAGGGTATTATTTATTTATTTACCACAGATGGACAGAATGCAGAACATTGTCATACATAAACCCCAGTACAGAGATCTGGGCCTAAATCCATCGTTTTTTTGCACTCCACACCACCCCAGGTCAGACATGGCCATATGCAAATCAGCCTTGACCCTGTGCCTCATGGGAACAGTCCAGCCCGAACTGCCAAGCCATGTCTTTCCTGGACCGGAATCAAGCATCCAAGGACCGGTTTCTGGCTATCAGCCGTCATCAGCCTGGATAGCTTGACTCCAGTGGTGTGGAGAGCATGGGACTCCCGTCTGAGCATACCCATCCCACTTGGGGCGACAAAGGCAAAAACAACAGGTGCTGGACAGAATGCAGAACATTGTCATACATTCACCCCAGTACAGAGATCTGGGCCTAAATCCATCGTTTTTTTGCACTCCACACCACCCCAGGTCAGACATGGCCATATGCAAATCAGCCTTGACCCTGTGCCTCATGGGAACAGTCCAGCCCGAACTGCCAAGCCATGTCTTTCCTGGACCGGAATCAAGCATCCAAGGACCGGTTTCTGGCTATCAGCCGTCATCGGCCTGGATAGCTTGACTCCAGTGGTGTGGAGAGCATGGGACTCACGTCTGAGCATACCCATCCCACTCAGGGCGACAAAGGCAAAAACAACAGGTGATGGACAGAATGCAGAACATTGTCATACATTCACCCCAGTACAGAGATCTGGGCCTAAATCCATTGTTTTTTTTCACTCCACACCACCCCAGGTCAGACATGGCCATATGCAAATCATCCTTGACCCTGTGCCTCATGGGAACAGTCCAGCCCGAACTGCCAAGCCATGTCTTTCCTGGACCGGAATCAAGCATCCAAGGACCGGTTTCTGGCTATCAGCCGTCATCAGCCTGGATAGCTTAACTCCAGTGGTGTGGAGAGCTTGGGACTCACGTTTGAGCATACCCATCCCACTCGGGGCGACAAAGGCAAAAACAACAGGTGATGGACAGAATGCAGAGCATTGTCATACATTCACCCCAGTACAGAGATCTGGGCCTAAATCCATCGTTTTTTTGCACTCCACACCACCCCAGGTCAGACATGGCCATATGCAAATCAGCCTTGACCCTGTGCCTCATGGGAACAGTCCAGCCCGAACTGCCAAGCCATGTCTTTCCTGGACCGGAATCAAGCATCCAAGGACCGGTTTCTGGCTATCAGCCGTCATCAGCGCTGCTTATTAAAAGCATTAAATATTAAAAAATACAGTTTGCCGACGCGCCTTTCATTGGAGGTGGGGCTTGCAGGATGCCCATCAGAGTTTGTCGAGCGACGCCGAGTAAAAGAACGGTGCGTCTCAACAAACTTATTTTAAAAATATTTTAAGCTTTTAGAAAGCAGCTCAGCATGCCGCCTGTGGTGCGCTGCTTATTAAAAGCTTGTTTATATTTGCATTGTGCTTCCTGGTCGAATGAAAAAATGAAAGTGCCTACGGACAGTAATTGAAGGAGACAGTGTAAGCCCGCAAGTGAAAGATCCGGTCCTGATGGGCCGGGCCTAAAGGAGACAGGGCGGTAAAAAGAAGGGACTAAAAAGCCTAATTCAATATCACAAGCCAGCCTTTAGCATAGACAATGACGCCAGCCAATAAGGATGATGGGCGGGTGTGGCATCTGAGACTTGCTAGGCTCTGATGTCATGGTGCCATGGTTACCTATGGTTCCATGATCATGGTTGTGTTCTGTACTGAGTTTCCTAGGTGATAGAATGTCTTGGTTCAAAAGCTTTGAGCTGTTACCCAGACTGGCTGCGGTTGGATGGGGTCTTCCTTCTCCTTGGAATATACCTCAACACCTTTGCCACATCCTTGTGTCCTGCGTCATTCTTTCAGCTGCTTGGGGATTTTACACTGGCGTAGTCGGCAGCTGGAAAAAAGGAGGACCCAAGTCTCAACATCTCTTCAACTTTGTTCTGAATTCCGTGGGTGTTTTTCACTCATCACTCACAAGATACTGTGCTACTTTACTTCACTTTGGGGACTGGGAGCTTTCGATGCATTTACACACCCTTATTTCTCTGGTGTTTGAGAGTCGACGCGGGCTTGTCCCTACTTTGACCCTTCCTGCCAACTTCTGGGCACATGTGGGTACTACAGTGCAGTTTACTTCACTTTCGCACTGAGAGCTCTACCCCTGGTACTTTTGGGTCCACTCGAGCTCGCCCATACTTTGCCCCTGCAGGGATTCTACTTTTTCAATGGCCTAATGTAGCAGAGGGGAGTTTGTGCTTGTCACTACAGTTGTGGGAGTTTAAAGCCGTCACTACTTTGCTATGCCTCTACTAGGTTTCAACTTCTTCAATAACCTAATGTAGCGGAGGGGAGGCTGCGCTTGCCACCACAGTTGTGTACGTTTAAAAATTCAACTAACTGCTTCTCTCACCTTGTGTTGTGTCGCGAGCCTCAGCGTTCTCTCTCCCTTCTGCGTTCCTTCGCTGAAGCTCCATTACGCTGCATCCCTGCCTGTACGCTGCATTCAACGTTGGGTCTTGACCTTTGGCGGCACGCATTTCACGCAACATACTGCCATCTTGTATTTTCATCATTTAACTCCTGGTTTCTCTGCATGCCCCGACTGTGACAAGCACACATCAACTTGAAGCATCTATTTCCGATTTACCCTGACATCATCTTATGTTGCCGAACGACGTCCTATGCTGAAGGGGGGTTTTCCAGAGCTTTTGGGCTATTTTGTTGAAAGTATTTGCTTCCTTCTTGAGCAACTGTTGATATGGTTGTCTAGCAATAAGCCTGAGGCTCTCTTGTTTCTCCCTCATTAACGTCAGCACTAGCGCTTCGATTTACGTACATCAGCTGCTCTCACGGTAAGCCTCGCCTGTACTCCGGTGACATGCACACCTTTACATTATTTATTACGACAACTGCTGGCATGCACTTCGGTGACAGGCACACCTTGTTATTTGTGTTGCATTAGTTTGCCAGCATATTCAGTGCATTCCTGCATTTGGTTGCTGTCTGCCACTTCTGTGACGGACACACATGTGTCACATTTGACATTCGTTTCCATTTTCTGTGACACACACACTTCATTATACTCTTTGGTTGTGTGCCTTTTGAAATTTGTTACCTGCATTATTGTTTTTCTGCCTTCTGCTCCATCCTTTCCAGTACACTAGGGTCACTCTCACTCCTGGTAGTCATGCTAAATGTGACAGCTCCTCCCTTTTTAGGACTCGCGCCTGCGTTGCAGTACGCAGCATTGCTCGCGCAGCGAGAGCCCTTTTGTATGTTTTTTTTTCGTGTGTGTGAGCAGCTTTCCGCGGCTGCCATTGGCTTTCGTGTGCTTTTTTTACAAAAAGCAAGCACGCAATTGGGAAAAGGCGGGCGCGTGTCCCGCCTTTGCTCCGCCCATTTCCGGCGGTGGCTAGCACACGCAGCAGCATGTGTTCGCCTCGCTGGCGTGCTCCCTCCCCCACTCCTCTGTGGTGCGGGGGCACCACTAGTTTTTTTAAGGTTCTTTTATATGTCAACAACCGAGGTCTTTTAAAACGTTCTGATTTTAGGATAAGTGTGCCGATATGTGCTTGTCTAATATATTTCCTGGATGCACATTCTGATTTCTAAACTGGTTAATTTTACATTGGTGTCCACAAACAAATAAAATAGGGAGAGTGCTGCATTACTTTACTCGGGTATTTCCCGACTGGTAACCTGTGCGGGCTAGACTTTCCGGACGTCTCCAAGCTGCCTGTGTTCAGCAGTGCCCGTGCGTGTGGTGCCCCGTTCTGTGCCACTCTTCGCATCTCGCGCCAGGGCGTGTGCAGTCTGCGCCAGGAGCAGGGAGTCCGTGCGCGCTGCAGGTGGAGCATTGCATCCCAAGGTCTTCTCTGGCTGCAGCATGGCTGTATTCAGCTCCCTCGCGATACAAAAGGGGATGATGGACAGAATGAACTGGGGTGGCAGAGTGGGCTAAAGAACGGTGATGGATCAAACCCAGATCTTTTGACTGGGTGTGAGTGTTTGATTGGTTCAGATGCTCCGTCCATCACCACCCCCTTTTGTACCGTATTCAGCTCCCTGGCACTGCGAGCAGCGCTGGTGCTGGCAGCCCTGGCGGTGGTCATTCAGCTGCTGTGAACGTGGCTCAGCTCGAAGTCCTACCTCTTTAGCCAGAAGGACATCACAGAGCCGGCCAAGCAGCATGCAGGTATGGACTTTGAGGTGGCATTTTCCAAAATCATTGTGGAGCTGCGGGAAAAGCACCCGGGCCACATCCTGCCGGACGAGGACCTGCAGTGGATATTGGTGAATGCTGGTGGCTGGATGGGATCCATGTGTCTGCTCCACGTCTCCCTTACAGAGTACATACTGCTCTTCGGGACTGCATTAGACACAGGCTGGTCACTACTGGGTAGATATCTCTGATACAGTCATCTCTGGGACCTTCAGGCAGTGGAAGGAAGGGTCAACCAAGAGTGAAGTGTTTTACCCAAGCGATACCATTGTCCACGTAGCAGGTGAAGCCGCCTCTGTGCACTGGAGCGGCGGCACATGGATGGTAGAATACGGCAGCGGGTTCATACCTTTCACAATGGGGTTTGCACTGGCTGACACTATCTTCAGCACTCGGGTCTTCTGCGCATTGTTCTACACATTCCACATCTATGCCCGCTGCTTGCTACTCTAAGCCCACACCTATCTCTCGGAGCTCCGACTGTCCTAGTGCCCTGCTAAATGTGGAACAGAAAGCGCTGTACAGATCTCGCCCATGCCAAGAGACTTCTGTGTGTGTACTCCCATCAACCTGTGTTCCCTCTCCTTGTACTTGGCATGCTGAACACTACTTGGATCCTTTGTGACTGCACAGAGCACTGATACTAAAAGGAAACTAAAAGCAAAAGACAAATATAGACTGCTATTTTTCTTTACAAGTATTTTCTAGATATTTATATACAGGTAGGTTTGCCCCAGGTGACACTAAGTGTGTGCCTGAGTCCACATGTACATAAAATATTTGTATATTAATATATTGCCTTGTCTTTGTGGTCTGTGAAAACACCACATGTCTTATTAACCCTTTCTCCTTCAGCAGACCATATGCACCATGTGTGGTTATGAGTACGGGTCTGTGACTTGAAAAGGTTGAACCGCTAATCTACCTTTTAAGTGATGGGAGAACATGCTATATAAGCAGGTGTATTATTCATCATTATCTGGACTTGTGGTGTTTAACATAGTGTTGTTTTATTGTCAATCATGGTTACTGATCAGAAATGTGACTTTTTTTTATTTTACCAACATTAATGTGCTGTATGAAAGGAGCCCTGCCCAGTGAAAATCAGTGCCCACTGAACATTATGAACTTGAGTGAGTTAGGGTTCCCTCAGTGCCTCGTTTACCCTACTGTAAATTAAGACTAAACTGGAGTGTTCAAGCCCTGCTTCAGGTCCTATATACAAAACAATTCAATAAAATAATTGTAATTGTACTCGGGTATTCCGGTCAAATACTCCGAATAATGTTTGGAAGCATTAATATGACAGGCAATGCCATGGGGTATCTACATTCAGGATATTACGGAAGGGCAGAAATAAATAATAGTACACTGATATTCAGTCACAAACGTGCGTGACCCTCTGAAAAATCTCTCGATAGAGCTATACAGGTGCCCTTGATTAAACCAATAGGAGCCAAATTTAAACATTGTTTTGATCAGTTCAGTAGTTATACAAATGTGACCTAAGAGTCCCCCGCCACCAAGCCATTGTTAAAACCTGGAACCGTGTGGCAGTCAGTTACTGCCTTCTACTGTTTGCTGCACTTAGACCATGTTGGTGGGCTGTACCGTATTGGTCTCATTACCAAGTGTGTCTGTGTTGTCGTTTGCCAATGCAGGGGTTATATGGTAAAGTTTGCAGAACTGTACCAATCACTTAGCTGGTACAGTAGCTCACATTTCTTGGGGACTAGAATTGGATGTGGTCCCTCCCAAGCAATCTGGGAGCACTGCATTGGACATACTATTTCAATTCCGGTGTCTCAATATCTGGCCCTCTGGCTGAACTGTGGCTGACATTTGTTTTGTTGGGTTCCCTCAGTGATGTCATCTAGCTGCAAAATACTGGACACATAACTATTTGTCAAGAGCCCCACGTTGATCTGCCGTACTCCCGCTGGCTGGTATAAAGCTGCTCACTAAGCTGCTTCGGCCAACTGCATCCTCTATGTATTCTTGTAACCTACATACAACCACCCACAGGTGCACAGACTGAGCCGTCTTGTGGGTTGGTAACCAGCGATCTGGCGGAACCCTGGCCATCTCAGGAAAATATCACAGTACTCCTTCCATCTGTCTTGGTACCTGCTATGTGAGTTCTCAGTCTGTATACCAACAGAGCTGTCTCAGTGCCCTCCAGTGGATGTGCAGTTAGTCTTGTAGCCAGGTCTTCTGGCCTAGAACCCGACCCGTCCATTGTAAATGGCCTTGATGTCTTGGGGGCGGGCTCTAAGGAAATTAGTGGTGAATCACGTTTCACCTACGTGGGGTGCTGATGCCTAAGTGTCAGATGAATAATAGCTTGAAGGAATCGTGTGTTTATTTCTATCATTTGTGACTCTGGATCCTTGTTGTGCTGCCAGGTGTTTTCTATTGTGAGTGTGTCATGAAACCAGTGCACATTTTATATCTGTGTATCCTATGTGTGCATATTTTGATATTTCTAAAGCACAGACTCCACTAGCTAGCAACAGAGTGCTGTACAGGGGACAGTGGCGATACATGGGGCATGGGGGCTTATATATCTTTTTTGCTTGGACATAGTTGACTACTGAAGGCATTCCATAACCTCTTGAGGCACTATTTTAACGGGGAAAACGAACTGTTGGGGGGCTGTTTTTTTTTTTTTTTTAACCGCCGCATTGCTCCAGACCCGGTCTGACCTGAGGAGAGACTCACTTCCGGTCTCGGTATCCCGGTTTACAGCTGAGAGGGCTAGTCACCACAGAAGGCAGACTATTTAGCACGCTCGATGATGCGTGCGCGCAGCGGGCGTGCCGCCGGCGCACCAAATGCAAGCCGGTCTGCGCCTGTCCGTGCTCTGGCCGGGTGCAGGGCCCGTCCCCATGGTTGTGGTATGGTAGGTGGACTACACTATTCCAGCAGGGTTTTACACAAACTCAACCCTGGCAGCAGGCTACCACAGTGCACCAGGCTGTCTTTAGATAGAGGTAGCAACTTCACAGAGAGTTCTCATTGCAGCTGCTGTCAGCTGCCCCTTCCAGCCATTCTCAACCAGCCAATTAGCAATTGTAAGATCCTTCAGGGAAATCTAATTACAAAGGTAATGGCATTAGGGGTTCGCTGAATTGTATAATGCTTAATGCCAGATCATTAGTGAAACATAGCCTGGAATGTGCGCTCCTATTAGAGGAGCATAAGATCAAACTGGCTTTTATCACTGAGAGCTTGACGGATAGTAGTTCAGGGCCTGATCTGGTTAAAGCAACAACCTCCGGATTCTTTTGCCATACACTGGATCGGCCAAATAAGAAGGGGGGAGGGCTTGCCATTATCCATCATGAAACACTCTCCCTTAAGTCTGCCGCAGCCTCCAACCGGGCATGTGAGGCCCTAGCTTTTGAAATTTACTCTCACTCGCATAGACCCTTTAAAGGGTTGCTTATATATCGTCCCCCAGGGCCCAAAGGTGGTTTTCTGGAGTCCCTGGGTACGCTACTGGAAGAAGGACTGTGTTCAGAATCCTTCTCGGTGTTGGGGGATTTTAATTTCCCCCTTGAAATCTCCAATGATGCTGATACCTCAAGGCTGAATCAATCATGGGCGCCGGAGGTCTGATACAACGGGTGAATGGGCCGACTCATGAAAAGGGGCACACTTTAGATGGTATATTTTCCAACAGTAAGGATATAGATGAGATCTCTGTCCTTCCGATCTTATGGTTGGATCACTGTATGATCAAGTTTGCTCTTAATTGCCCCTTTGCCCATTCTTATGGTCAGACACAATCTAAAGAGATCAGAACTAGATCTTGGGGCAAGTTGGATGTGGAGAGACTGGGAAATGTTCTAGAAAAGTCCATATACCAGCTTCCGCTGGATGTGGAGGAGGCCACTACCATCTATAACAAGTGGCTTCTGGATGCCTGTGATCAACTTGTCCCCCTTAAAAAAATGGATTCCTAAACGGGCGTCCCCAACTGCTCCCTGGTACTCAGAGGAGCTTAGGGCCAAGAAACTGGTCTGTAAACATGCAGAGAGGACTTGGCGGAAATACTATGACAATACCGAAAGGGAGAATTACAGAATCTGTATCTCCAGTTACAAGCAAACACTTTTGGAAGCCAAAAGAGAGTATTTTTCAACTCAAATTACTATGGCTCAATTCAAATGAATTGTTTATAACAATCTCTAAACTAGCTAACCCTTCCACTCCAAAGAATCAGGGAGATGCAGAATTCTGTAACAAAATAACTGGGTTCTTTAAATCCATATAGAAACCATTTTCACCTCACTCAAAGGCACGATTAATAACACTCTGATGGAGGTCAATCCTTCAGATCTAGGAAGCCTAGGTGCCCCCGCAGAAGTACTGGAACACTTCTCACCTATTGAGAAAGCAGATCTGGTTAAATTTCTGCTTAAGATAAAATCGGGTGCCCCCAGTGATCCGTGCCCTGCTGGAATTGCTAAACAAATCCCGGAAATTATTGGAATGGCTCTTAAACCTTTGCTTAATGCAGTTTTACGGTCTGGTATCTTTCCTAAAAACTGGAAAAAGGCCTCGGTGCTACCTCTTCTAAAGAAGCAATCCCTTGACCCCAAGGACGTGAATAGCTACCGTCCCATTCCCAGGCTCCCACTACCGGCCAAAATTTTGGGAAAAGAGATGAATACTCAAATAAGCAATTTTATCTCTGCCAATAATTCTTTGGACCCATCGCAATATGGGTTTAGAGCTTTTCACAGTACGGAACTGGCGCTAATTAAATCAACCGAGGAAATCGGAGAAGCAGTGGATAGGGGAGGAAATGCCATCTTAATCCTCCTGGACCTATCCGCGGCCTTTGATACGGTCCACCATAAGGTTCTGTTGAATAGGCTCTCGGATATCGGGGTGAGGGGTTCAGCATGGAAACTGTTACATTCCTTTTTGTCGGACAGAGTTCAGACGGTGGATCTAGACGGAAACATCTCGGAACCCTTATCACTCCCCTGTGGGGTGCCACAAGGCTCGGCGTTGAGCCCCACGCTTTTTAACATCTATGTGGCACCCCTGGCCAGTGTCATTCGGTCGTTTGGTTTCCAGTACACCTCCTACGCTGACGACACACAAATTGTGTTGTCGCTGACGGAGGAAGCAGAAAGGGAGGCGGGGAGAGGTTCCACAACTGCATGAGCTTGATTTCCACCTGGATGTCGTCCAACTGTTTAAAGCTCAACTCAGCTAAAACTGAGGTGCTGCAATTTGGAAATAATCCCCAAGTCTGGACCATAGACTGGTGGGCGTAGGACCTGGGATCATGTTATGTTATGTTATGTTAATTGAGCTCTTCTATAGCGCAACGGCTACTCACGATGGAGTGTCCCGGCGCTTTGGCGAAGAGGACCTTTATTGGAAAGGAAACATAACTGGGATTAAAAGACTTCACAATTCATAAGTAAAAAGCCAGGTTTTTAATGCCTTTCTGAAGGACATCAGACTAGGGGCCTGTCTAAGAGCGAGAGGCAGTTCATTCCAAGCGCGTGGGGCCAGGTAGTGGAACGAGCGCCCCCCTTGTCGCGTGCGTTTGATGGATGGAACGAACATTTTGAACAAGGAGGCAGAGCGAAGAGCTCTGCTCGGTTTGTAAAGAACAAGACGCTTTCTAATATACCTGGGGCCCAAGTCATGAAGAGCCTTATAGGTTAAAGTCAAGCTCTTGAACAGCACCCTTTTGGCTATAGGGAGCCAGTGCAATTCCTTGAGCAGGTTAGAAGCACTCGCTCGTCTAGGAAGACCATAAATAGCCCGCGCAGCTGAATTTTGCACAACCTGGAGTCTCCTTACCAGATATTTAGGAAGGCCTAAATAAAGGGCATTTACATAGTCCATGCGTGACCCTACCAGTGCTTGGACGATAACCCTGCGATGGTTCACGGAAATCAAAGGAAGGAATTTCCTGAGCATCCTCAGGATACCGAAACATTTCCCTGCAAGACTGGCTATTTGGGGTCCAAAAGTCAACTCATTGTCTACAATGATGCCAAGATTTTTAGCCTTGGTACTAGCATTGGTAGGAGGGAAAAGATCCTGGGGCCACCAACTTTTCCAGTTTGGTTCAGAGACACACCCGAAAAAAAGCAGCTCCGATTTATCGGAGTTGCATTTCAGGCCGTGTCTCTTGAACCAATCAAAGACTGCTTCTAAACAGCCTCTGATACGTGTCCCATCAAACATCTCATTCTTGTTCTGGGTGAACAAGAGCTGGGTGTCATCAGCGTAAGACACGATCTGAGCGCCAAACGACTCCGCAACCTCTGCAAGGGGGGCCATAAAGATGTTAAAAAGCAGGGGACTAAGAATAGACCCCTGAGGGACCCCCACTTCCAGGGCTGACATAGCTGCGGAGTGAGGTGGCGCCCAGATCGTTTGCCGGCGGCTGGCTAGAAATGACTTAAGCCAGTTCCACACCGTCCCCCTAAGACCACAATCCCAGAGTCGAATTAGGAGAGTGTCATGGGGAACGGTGTCAAACGCCGCCGACAAGTCTAACATGACCAACATGGCCTTACCTCCCGAGTCTAAGACCTCTCTAATGGCGGTGGTGACTTCCAGTAATGCGGTCTCTGTGCTGTAATTCGCACGAAACCCAGATTGAGTACTGTGCAACATGTTGTTATTCTCGATGAAATCTGAGATAGATCGGTGCACATGCCTTTCCGCCACCTTTGCCAGAGCGGGGAGGAGAGAAATAGGCCTATAGTTGGCGTGTATGATGGGATCCAGAGTTGGTTTTTTGATTAGTGGAAGAATAAGAGCACTCTTCCAAGCCTGTGGAACAATGCCAGAAGACAGTGAGGAATTTAGAATGGAGTTAATGGGACCATTTAGCGCAAAGGCTATTTTGTTAAGACAAGAGACCGGGCAGGGATCTAGAGGGGAGCCCGATTTCAAGCCTGTCAAGTAGTCTAATGAAACGGCAAGGCTTAACTGCGGGAATTCCCAAAGAGTGGGGTTAACAGAAGAAAAAGCATCAGGATCAACAACCCGAGACTGTTTAGAATAAGTTGCAAGGTCGGCTTGAATGGTGATTATTTTATCAACAAAATAATGTGCTAGTTCATTCAGCCAAGATTTGGAATGACCCTGAACAGAAATGGCCAAAGAAGGAGAGGTGAAGTCTCTAACAATTTTAAAAATCTCCTTACAGGAATTATCCGAATCATCTATCCGACGTTCAAAGTAGGATTTTTTTTCGCTCCAAATCATCTTATGGTAAGATCTAGTCAAATCTTTAAATTTTTCTCTCTCACGAGGGTTATAGTCTTTTCTCCAGATTCTTTCTGCTCTCTTGCAATTTTGACGGACTTCTTTAAGCTTAGATGAAAACCAAGGAGCAGAAGCACGTTTATTTCCAGGTTTGACAACTTTCTCAGGCACAAGATCCGCCAGTATAGTTGTGAGCCACTCCGTATAAAGGGGTAGGTCAGTTTCTACACTACCGGACAAAGTGCAAGGTGAACGTGCCAAAGCTTGAAGTAACGCATCACTAGATAACAGATGAAAAGGCCTGGACACTCGTTTAGCAGATGTCGCAGGGTTCAATCTGACAGGAGAAATACTAGAAAGACTAAAAGTGATTAGAAAATGGTCCGACCATAGTACAGGCTGAGGGACAAGTGCATTAATTGGAACCGTGGAGAAAACTTGGTCCAGAATATGGCCCTTATTGTGTGTGGAATCCTGAATGAATGGAGTGAATCCTAATGTTCCAGTAACCTCCATAAGTTTTATCGTGTCGGGATTAGCAACCTCGTCCATGTGTATATTTAAATCGCCCAAAAGTAGACAATGTTTAGATTTAAGACATGGAACCGATAGAGCAGCCTGTAACTCGTCCACAAAAGAACCTAAAGGACCAGGGGCACGATATGCCAGAATGCCAGTACAAGCATACTGAGGAGACAAATGCAGAGTGAAGCCCAGTGCCTCGGTATTCTGAATATTATCTACCGGAAAGGTAGTGCAGTGCAACTGGTTGTTGACTATAATAGCTACACCGCCCCCACGCCCAGATATTCTGTCTCTCCTAATGATGGTATAATTAGGTGGGATGGCGTTTGCTAAGTCTGGAGCAGAGGAATCACTCAGCCATGTCTCGGTAAGATAAAGGCAAGATATATCAGAGTTCTCAAGCAAATTCCATATGTCTAAGGCGTGGCAGCCTAGAGAGCGCGTGTTGAGAAGTAAACAAGTAATAGTAGTCTCTGAATGAGGATGAATTGGTCTATTATATACAGGGGCTCGCCAGCCACATACCTGACATCCTTTTCTGAAAGCCCGGTGGCCCGGAAAAACCGAGTGGCAGCGCCCTATCGGAGGACGAAGATCGGAAAGGGTCTCAGAAGAGTAAGAATAGCACATTATTAAAACCAATAGTACAGTACCTGCCAACAAAGCAAGCCTGCCAGCCGTCCTGCCCCGTCTGCTGACGGGCGCAGACGGGCAGGACTCTGGCACGACTCAGCGTTCCGGCAGCAGACGGGCAGGACTCTGGCACGACTCAGGCGCAGGGAAGGCGCCACCTTGCGCGTCACCGCTGCGCGTTGAAAAAGTGGAGCTTTAAGTAGGCCGGCGGAAGTACAGAAAACCAGGCGCCACGACCCGCACCAATATGGCGGCGTCAGGCTTCGCTGGTTACACCAATATGGCGCTCCCTCACCACCCCAGAACCGGGCCCGCCAAACAGCGGTGCAAGGGTAATATTTTAACGTGCAAGTGAGGGGCCAGGATAAGCGCTAAGGCACACAAAAGAAATTTGTTTTAAAATCACAAATATGAAAGAAAAAAATGCTACGCTATGCTAGCAGTTTTGAAATCACCGCGTTAGCGCAGAATCGCGCAGTCCTTAAGCGCAGCGTCTACCGCCTAACCTTACAGGCACCTATTTGCCAAGGGAAGATCGTCAGGCAAGTTCCGCCTTAAGTAGGCCGGCGGAAGTACAGAAAACCAGGCGCCACGACCCGCACCAATATGGCGGCGTCAGGCTTCGCTGGTTACACCAATATGGCGCTCCCTCACCACCCCAGAACCGGGCCCGCCAAACAGCGGTGCAAGGGTAATATTTTAACGTGCAAGTGAGGGGCCAGGATAAGCGCTAAGGCACACAAAAGAAATTTGTTTTAAAATCACAAATATGAAAGAAAAAAATGCTACGCTATGCTAGCAGTTTTAAAATCACCGCGTTAGCGCAGAATCGCGCAGTCCTTAAGCGCAGCGTCTACCGCCTAACCTTACAGGCACCTATTTGCCAAGGGCAAATCATGCCCTACACTCTCAAGGAAAGCCAAGAATTTGGGAGTCATGGTGGACAACAAACTTACCATGGGGGACCAGGTGAATCAGGTAACTTCAGCATTCTTCATGGTCCTCAGAATTATTTCCTTTTAGCAGATAATCAAAGGACGGTCATCACTGCACTCATTAAGTCCCGTCTGGACTATTGCAACGGTCTCTATCTTAATGTTCAGAAACAACACATGAAGAAGTTGCAATTGGTCAGAACGCAGCAGCGAGATTGCTGACGGGGGCCCCTAGGTTTGTTTCGATTAAAGGAAAACTCAACAAACTGCATTGACTCCCAGTCCCACTTAGATCACGCTTTAAGGCACTTTGTTTCGTCTTCAAGGCTGTTATCGGAGTTGGTCCGGAGTTTCTTAAAACCAGACTCACATGGTATGTTCCAAGCAGAATCTTGCGTTTCTCCGGATCCAAACTAGTTCAAACTTCCACCTTCAAGAAAATGAATTGGGGAGGTAGAAGTTTTCTCTACTGTGCCTCCAAAGCTTGAAAGAAACTTCCCTTCCATCTTAGAAATGCGCCAAACCTTGTTTCTTTTCGGAAGGATTTGAAAACATGGTTTTTCTCCCTTTAATCGGCTGTTGCTCCCCAGGCTACCAGTACTCAGCGCCAGGACACCCCAGGGTAACAGTGCTCTTTATAAGTACAACTAACATAACTTATTTCTCCATGTGTTAAGACTTCCAGAGAAATGGTTCAGTGGGGAACCAAATGAGTCTTGGACTCTTGTTTGTATTGCCTCCCATCTCCATCACTTTCTCCATTGCCTTCTACAGGCACAGTCTTTCCGTTTTTCGTGTTCATTGGTTCATACTATGAACAGCACAGTCTTCCTGATTTTTAAAATCACACTAAATACCCTATCTTTCAAATTGGTAGTTTTTGAAAGCACTTTTAATTGGGAAGTTCTTTTCACACTTCCTGCCACAATCTAGCAGATCCATTTCATGTAAAAACAAGTGTTGTTGGTACATATTTCATGGCACTTATTTATTCGGTTTAGAAAAAAGGATGAGTGCTGGTACTGAGGATTCATCCCAATACTTTTAGGTTGCACACAGACCTTGTCGTTTTAGATTATACAGAGATCGCGGAAGAGAGTGGTAAAGCTATGGCACACATTCTATTTTGTGTTTACCAGTTTTACCTGTGACATGTTGCAAACATTCATACAGGCAAAGGCTCTCGCTCCTGTCTCTAAGTACCTGGAACAGGGTCAATAGTCCTCTGCTCACTGTGCCTGGGATAGACAACAAATATGTATGTCAAAGGCCAGAACCTCTGAGTTAGCAGCCATGGGGTTGTTGGCTCCTCATGTTAACAATCCATTCAACGCCCCGGTCATCTCACCCATTCAGTCTGCGGCCTTTGCTGTTTTAGTTGGGGAAATTTGTGATTTCTCTCCTCCCCAAATCTCACTGACTAAGCTACGCCGATCCTCAAATCCCCCACTCTCAATGTTGATTCCATTTCCTCCCCACCCCAAAGTTCATCCATTATATCGCCCAACAAGCTTTTAAAAAATAATTCTTACTTCTCTCCTGTTGCCCTCTTGCTTCTCTGTTGATTACATACCTTCCCGCTCGTTTGTATTTTGTTTTAAAAATCACACTTTTATTTTCTTTTTTGGAGGGCACCACAGCTCCTATTTGTTAAGGTCACTCCTTTTTTTTCTTTATTTGCTGTGTGCATATGTTTTAAAAAAAAAATTCATTCACCACTCCAAGATAGGCGTCTGCTATCTTGGAATTATATGCATTGTGACGCATATGTGTCATCACATTGCAACAGCTTGTTTCATAAGATGTTCAATATTCTAGTGATGCAGTCGCACACAGAATGCTCAAGTGCTGTTCACTTGTTTTTTTGTAGGCACGGGGAGATGAAGTGATTTGCCCACAATCACATGATGTATTTCTCTCTCTTCCCTCTACCACACAGTTATCTCACCAGCTGTAAGAACCTACCACTAAACACACTCTCTCTCCCTCTCCCTCTCTCTAACTTTGCCTTTTTCTAACTCTTTCACTCTCTACCTCATTCTCTCTCTTCACTCTACTTGCAAAAAACTCTATCACTTTATACATCTCTCTCTCGCTTTCTATCACTTTCACACTCGCGCGCTCTCTCTCACATAAGTAAAAAACATGTGCATCACAACACCAATAGCTCTAACTCTAAAAAAAAAAAAAGGGAGCCCTATTGCATTGCAAATGCTTGTTTTTGATGTCACCTGGTGAACCTGGAATTAAATGGCAAAAGTGGAAAAAGGTTTTTGAGCGCTAGGCCATGGTTTGTTGGAAGCCTTTGTGCTGAGCGCAGAGCATGTCTTCTTTTGCAATGCCTTGGCTCGGAAGGGCAAAATGTTTTCGATCACCTGTCCAAGCTTAGTGATGCAGAAAGCAGAGACCTCAATGAATTTGAGATCTGTATGGACAAGCATTATTTGCCCAAAGTAAACACCATACTAGAAAGGTACCAATTTATCAAGAGATTACAAAATGATGCAGAATCGGTTGAGGTGTATGCCACCCAACTTAGGAAACTTGCCTCTTCCTGCAAATTTGGTGAGTTGTTTGGTGGGAGAATCAGGGACCAATTCATGTTGGGGTGCAGTATCGAAAAGGTTTGTGAGGAACTCTGGCTGAGAGGTTAACCGTCTTTAGATGAAGTGTTACAAGTGGCAAAAAATATTAAACATTCTTTAAAGTGTGTTGATACATTGAAAAAAGACAAACAAGTTTCCGTACAAGTTGATAAGGAAGATGCCAAGACTGTTTCTAAAGATGATAACTCTGTCAGGTCTAAAAACAAGCCATTTGTTCCTAAATGTTTCAGGTGCGACAAAGTTGGACATTTCGCCAATGATAAAAAATGTCCTGCTTTGAAGGTGGTCTGTTCCAAATGCTAGAAAAAGGGTAATCTTTGTTGTTTGCAAGAGCAAGTTGTCTGCATCTAGTGTTAAGTGTATAGAAATTGATTTTCTTGAGGAAGACTTTGTATGTGAACAAAATGTTTTAACTGATTGATTCTAGTTTGGAACAACATTTTTCTCCTGAACAAAAGTCTTGCCTGTTGACAGAATTCAGGTGGAAGGTGAATCTACCAAAGTTCTTTTTGATTCAGGGGCTAAAATCACCATAGTATCCAAAACCTTCTATCAAACTAAACTTGCCTGCAAGATTTCCCTTCTGAAGCTTGACATACGCCCTTTGGCCTATGAAGGTGAGCCCATAACACTTTGTGGTTACTTCCTGGGTCTCACTGAGTACCGGGGGAGGGGGCGATATGTTTCTGGTAAAGTTTACGTTTCTCAAAAAGGTGATCGCATCATTAGCTGGTTTCACCAGGGAGACTTAGGAGTCATGCTAGACCCAAGTAGTTCTTCTCCCATCATTCTTAAACAAAATGTTCGAGCTATTCAGGTGAATTCTGATGTTAATGTTGAAACATGCATTAGAAGGAAATTGTGGCTGTATGCAAGGCCAATGGGTCACTACGCTTGTGTGTGGACTTGAGGCAACTTAACAAATGCGTGGTAGTGGATAGATATCCACTGCCTAACATTTCATAATTGCTAGCGTTGTTGGGAGGTGCCAAAGTCTTCAGTACCATTGATTTAGCATCCGCCTATCACCAGATTGAGCTAGCAGAATCTTCAAGGGATCCTACCTCCTTTATTACCCCATTTGGGACTTTTAGGTTTATTTGGATTCCGTTTGGCCTGGTGTCAGCGGCGTCCGTTTTCCCGCGTGTGATGGAGAGGGTTCTCTAGATTGTAATGGTATCTGCGTCTACCAAGACGACATTTTTGTGTTTGTTAAAGATCATGAGAAACATGAGAATCGCCTCGATGTTGTCTTGGGTAGGCTTGAAGCAGTTAATCTCACCATAAAGTTGGAGAAGTGTTGGTTTGCGACTTCTTCCATTCACTACTTGGGGCACACAATCTCAGGAGAAGGTATTGCGCCTAAATCAGATCTACTAGACACTATCTCTCACATGCCAGCCCCATCTTGTAGAGAAGAACTTATGAAGTTTTTCGGTATGATCGAATATTATAATAAGTATGTTGAGGGTTTTGCTGAGCATTGCATCAGTATGAGGGGGCTGTTAAAGAAAGGTATCGAATTTAAGTGGAGTGAAGATTGCAATCGTGAAATTGTTTCTCTTAAGAGGAAACTCAGTGATGCCCCTAATCTCAAGAGCTTTAATCCCTCCAAAACCTCTATTGTTACCACGGATGCCCGCCTTAAGGGGCTATGTGCTATGTGCTAAAGTTTGAAGGAAATAGACATACATTGTTTATTATGTGTTACTGCAGCATTCCCCTGATGAAGGTAAACTTTACCGAAATGCATTGGGAAGGAAGTGTAAATATGAAGGATTCATGAAGTAATGAACCAAAAACGATACTGAAGATATTCAGCAACATGATTTGAAAAAAGAATAAAGAAGAGAATAAGAAGAACCTATGAGAGACTGCATTATACTGTTTGTTTCTGTCGTGTTAGTTTTTCACATGCTAATGATGATGAAATAGACATATATTATGAGTATGGTTACTTTGAAATCAGATATTTGCTAAGCACCTAAGGGGTAAGTGTACAGTGCGTCTTTAACAAATGTGATGATGTACCTGGAATCCTGCTTTAGCATGTTTTCAGGTTCTTAAACTGTTTTTTTGATGTTAAGTGGTATTCCTCTGAAGTGCTGAGCTACCAGCACTGCTAATTCATTTACATGTATACAAATGTGCCGCTCTTTGAGTTTGCCAATACCCTGAAAGAGCTTAGGGGGCACTCAGCTGACATCTGAAGTCTCCCCTCCTTCTGACACCATGGCAACAAATTGACACAAAACCTACAGATCTAAAGCCAAGCAGACGTCCAGTAACAGCAGCAGCCCCCACTACACAGACATTGGGTTTAGTGTAGTTAGAAGGATGAGAGCTGTTTATAAAACAGTCCTAGCATATGCCTGTCTGTGAGCCATAGGCATTTGTTAATGAAGGTTGGTTAGGCAGAGTTACAAATTGTGTATCAGTCATGAAATTAACCGTGGCACTTCTGTCTAGTAGGAGTAACAAAGGCTGTCTCTGACCATTTATAATCATCATTCATCAGGACAAGACATTGCCTCGAATAGAGAAGACTTTGACCTTCTCTCATTGTCTCTCCCTCCCGCACTCTCTGTGTAAAATGAAGTGGGTGGAGGATTACTGTGCTGCAACTTCTCTGAGAAGTTGGTGCCACCATGAGGTTTGATCGACTTTGGGTCAGACAGTTTTTTGTCACCCTGTGATAGAGATTGTCAGGCATTGCTCTTGTGCTCTGCCTGGTTTGGGCAGATGTTTCGGAGGCGGCCCATTTTACCTGTTGTTGCATATGCTGTGAATAGCAGGACTTGGACTGGTGTGTGGCAGGTTGTATCCACACGAGTAGTACAGATGTTTAGGCTCATTTTCGTTAGTGTGCATTTCTTTAACAGTCTTTACCAACTTCTCAGTTATATTTTAAAATTAGGATCTCTTCAATATATCATCCTGGTATTTGCCCGTGTAAGAGGCCAGAGCCATGGTCAGTATTTTTCTAGCTTATGGGGTTTTTGTAGACGCTTTGGTGGGAAAGTGACAGAACTGCATCCTGCAGTGATCTGTGAATGGGGAGGCTTCACAGTCTTACTTTTCAAGTTTGCAGTGAGGAACACATTTTTTAAAGCATGTAACAAATGAGTAAGATGTCTCTCCAGCCCTTTGAATAGTGAAATTAACTATTCATATTTTTCTTGGATAAAAAGCATGTTGTTAAGCTGATTTTGAGTTTTTCATAGGAGTTATTCAACAAATGTTTGCACAGGTTGCAGAGCATGTTGGTTGCCTGCTGTCCAGTTCAGTCTCATCTTCAGAAGACAACATGGTTTTCGCTTACATACTGCAAACGTGGATGGTGTAGTTGCAATGAAATCAAGGAACAGAGAGTATGGGTAAATTGAGAGCTCCCGGGTCAATAAAGGAATTACTGTAGTCCATGTACCACAGTCCAGATTACTTGAAGTATTGTACCTCTATTTTGGGTTAATTGCATAAACAGTTAGATTGTCATACTGTCTGCTACATCTAAAGCAGGGCCCCTTCATTTTTATGATCAGGGAGCCCTTGTTGTTGTATCCTCTCTGATTTGTGCTCGCATTTTCTTGCCCATCATGCCTTCTCTTGCCTCTACACCCATCCCCAGCGCAGGAGCGGTTTCTCCCTGCGCCAGGAAGTGACACTTGGGTCAGGTGGAAACGGGGCCACAACATCCAATGGAGGCATGTTGCTTTTCACGAGGGTGAATAGCTTTAAAAATAGGACGGCATTCGCCAATTATTTGGTTAACCTTAAGTGAATCTTCCTTGATGTCTAAATTACCTCTCCAGTTCAATTCATCGCAAAAAGCATCATGATGCCAACTGTCTTTACTACTAAAAGTGAAACGCTAAGAGATACTTTTCGCAGTTTCATTTTCGCCCATTCAGGTTCCCTATCAGCAGTGAGGCCCAGTCGCTGCAAAAGTTTAAAAAAAATTCTGGTAATCTCTATTGACCCTTATTCATTGAAGAGCTCTAGAGTATGTTCTGGGCCATGAAGCATGGACAAAAAGTTGCTTTGGCACCACCCCCCGCCCTTTATATTGAAACAGTTTCACGTTTTAACTGAGGAGCTACTATTTTCAGGACCTGCTTGGAAAGAAGGGCAGATCGCAGTCTCATTTTGTGATTTTATGTTCGTGTCTTTAGACCATTAAATGTCAGGGGTAGCAAACAGCAGATCCTACCACTGGCAACCCTTAAATGATACCAATGTAGTCTCTACCGATCTGTTCACCACCAGCCACATGAAATCTGACCTGACCTATTGTTTTATTGCAGTCACCCATATGTGTCTGCTTGATTTTCAGCACCCTGATTCCCTCAAACCTGTTGGTGCCAAAACCATCCAACAGACTACTTCATTCTCAAGTTAAACCATCTGAAATATTCTAAATTCTTGCTGGAACATCTGTGAGTGACATGTTGCCCTACCGACGCCATCTCTCTTAATTGGTTATTCCTACTTTTTCCTGCTGTGGTGTCTGTCCATCACATAGACTAAACGAGATGAAATAATCTCCCCTGTCATCGACACTACCTTCAACGTCACCCTAGAAACTGAGAGTGGTAACTGAGAAAACACACAAGAGATATTTTGCACTCTCTGAATGTATTCCAGCTCCTAGGAAAACGTTTGAAGGCAATATTGACACTTTAAAATCCTAGCTCAATTGTCAGATTGTGGTAGTTATAAAGCACAAACACCTATGACAGTGTCCACATTTCTATTACCGAATAGTTATGTTCTGCTCCCTTCGGGGTGCAAAAGCTACAGATAGATTTCTGGCTTCTCCCTCTTGCATTAGAACTGAACCTAAAGCGTAGGCACTTGTGTCAATAATAATGATAGCTCTATTGCTGATGGGAAGTGGCCTCGAAGTTGACAAACCCTTGAAGTCTCATCATGTACCTTCCTGAGTATCTGCTCCCACTAGGTGCTTCCCACAAACGTCATTTGTTTTAAGAAGCCCTCATATGGACTGCCTTTTGTTTGCAAAATGGCACATAAACATTGTCTAATGTTTGGAAAGTCAAAAGAAAGTAACCGTTCTTTAGTCATTGCCCTAGCTACGCTGCCTCCACCAAACTCTCATAGTGTCCAACTCTCTTCTGGTAAGTGACAATATGTAAGTACACCTTAAGCTTTGCTCTTTTCTTTCATCATGGTTAAACCATTATATTTTAAGATGTTCAAAACCTATGCAATATAATATCTTCTTGAGACTCAGTTGTGCTGCATACCACAGGCCATGTTCTGATAGAGCAACACGTAGTGTGTACTTAACCATCATTTGCCTCATCCACTGAAAGACAGTGGATGTTGAGCCAGGATAAATGGCTTGCCCCTAAACCTAGAAGAACATTCGTGAATAGTGAAAAAAGTGAAATGCTTATATTCTTCATGCCCCCAAACTGTATAGGGTTCGGTCCTTAATCAGTAGGGCTAGGCAATATATACTTTTTAAATATCAAACAAGTGCCAGTATTGATACCCATTCAGCCATCCATTCACAACTGATGATCACACACCTTGTTATGATCATTTGAATTCATTCAAAAAAGTTTTTTTGTTTTATCTTAATTGTGTTTCTCGAATTGTTTTATAAAAGAGTTCCAAAATCATCAATTTAAACAAATTTCATCAAATTAAGAGCATATCAATACACAGGGACATAACAATTACAATATATACAACATTGAACACATAACACTGACTATATACACAACAATTATGACATCATGATACAGAACAGTGTTTTTTCGCTCTGGTTCTGTGCAAATAATGATTTGTTGATACAAAAAAGTCCCCTGATCACTACCATCCAGGGAGTATCAACTTGTTTTTACAAGGGCAGTAACTAAACAGTGACCCTACTGAGCTCATACAAAAATATTTATCAAATTCTACATTGATTACACATGAGCAACAGTGGTGTTACATGTACAGAACACTTGTTTGGTTGGAAGAAAAACTGTTGACGTGTTTCGAACCCTTCCAAGTATCTTAGGGTTCTCTCCATGACTTGGAAAACAAAAGAGCTCTTTATCTTCTCCACCGATGATAACTCCACTTTATATTCAACTTTAGTTTCGGACTCCGAAGACTTGACCAGAATTAAGTGCAGACACTCTGCTGTTGGAAAAGAAACAACTGAATTGAAGATGTGCTCGGCATGTATCCATCCAAATTCGTCCTGGTTGGATATTGCGACAAACGGGAGAGAGGCGAAACCTTGGGAGACCAAGAGCGGCGATACAGGCACTAGTGTTAGTGACCACGGAGGCTATAGACAACGCAAGGGGATTCCTGACTTCAAGATGGCGGCCTCATATTCCTAAACCGGATGCCACTCTTAAAGAGATACGGCTGGAATTGGGCTGCAACCCTTCTCCATGCGGGACCGAGGAGACCACCGGACTGTTGCACGCCGTAGAGATACTGAGGAGTTAGCTTAGGGGACAAGTTACGAAGGACTCTGTGACCCGCTGGGGAGGCCCTGCTGCTGTTGAGGGGGCGACGTGAGTTGGATTTGGATAGAGGAATGGGAGTCATCAGTGGCTCCTAAAGCACCAAGGGATCTCACGTGGTAAGAACATCACATTGAACGGTTGGGCAAAAGAGGGGAGCCCTCCCCTTGCCAGCAGCAATGAGAACGGAAGCACAAAGGAGAGAATGGAGATAGGGTAAGGGCTGTCCTGCTGAGCTGAATTGAGGGGGTTCTAGCCTCAATCACACATACCCGAGGGACTACAATGCCATTTGGAGAGAGCCATGGCAGCTGGAGAAGCCTTCTCAGTGCTTACTGAAGAAAAAAGAAGCTTGAGGTGCTATAGATCAAAAGCCAAGATCTCTTTTCGGAGATGTAGTTCGTATCCAGTGAATACCTCTTGATGCCACCCAAAAACTTGCATCCACAATCTAATAGGGTCTCGCACTATTTTGCCAAAACTAACACCCAGGAGAAATCGCGGTTGCTGGGGACAAGGGAGAACATGGCGTTGATGAAAGAAGATTTGATAATTTCACAGCGGGAGTTCATACATGAACTAATGTTAGAACTAAATACAGACCTGACGGTCTCCCTAGATGCCCTTAAAACTGAATTAAAGGGAAAGTTGAGTACGCTCCAACAGGATGTCGACTCAGTGGGCATGAGACTAATGGATCTAGAAACGAAAACGACAGACTAGGAGCACAGAGAATCAAATCAAATATACCTTTTCAACACCCAGCTACTTTAGAGAATAGGTCTCAACACAACAACATTAGATTTAAGGACCTAGAGGAAGGAGTAGAAGGGACTGACCTGAGGCATTTGTGGTGGGCCTCTTTGAAGAAGCTCTGGGTGAAATACACTTAAAGATCAAAGTAGAAAGGGCACATAGGGTGGGGCAGCCATTACCAGGAGACACGATACATCCACGGGACATACGGGTGAAACTAGGCTCCTTCAAAGTGGGAGGCGAGCCTGCAAGCTGCAAGAAAAAAAGACAGGATGTCTTTTCAGAGATTGTCGTGCACCCTGTATCAAGACTTAGCTCAAGCAACACTTGTGCAAAGACAGGCGTTCCGCCCAGTGACAGAACAGCTTAACAAAGAGCACATCAGATACAGTTGGACATTTCCCTTTGGCTTGACAGACCTAGTGGATAGGGTGGAAAGGCTACCCACCTGCTACCATACTCTAGAAAGAACTTTGATGCTGAAGAATGCCATGCTGTGAGTAAAGGTGATGAGAGACAGAATCTGGAGGTGTATCAGCCAGACATTTAGCATATCAACTTAATGATGGTGGCGGTGTCTGACCGATTCGCCTCAAGCGATGTATGTTCCTATACACATCCACAATAAGGAGGGAGTTACCCTTTCACCAGGAAAAGGAATGGGTCTATAATCAAAAACAACAAATTTCCTTTTCCAGCATTTGCACCAAAGGAAATGGTCCTGATGGACCTCTATCTCAAAACAGAATATGGGTCAAAAAAGTTGGGTCTGGTCTATGCGTGAGTTACCAAATTTACAGGCTTATATAAAACAACAATAATCAACATAAGTGTATTCAAAGGACATAAGTGTTAAAATTTCATCAATTTATTAGAATTATTGTTTAAAAAAACAGCAAAGCTTGCTGATTATACAATGTATACCATAGTTCAAAAACAAATCAAAACATAATATTTATAAAAAAATCCATTCAAAACATGCACCATTACACAGTATTATAAAAATTCATAAATTTTCATCAATTTTAAAAAAGAACAAACAAACTGTCGACGCGGCGTTTCGGTGCCAAACACAATCTTGCACCTTCTTCAGGACTTTGTTCATAACATTGATTTCTAAAAGGAAACATGTAACAATAACATTCCATTAGGTTCAACTCGTGTCTAAGACTTAAACTTTTTCCCTTTAACACTTATACATTCTTATCCCTAAGATTTGGTAACCCCGCCAGACATTGAAGGAACTAAATGTAAGCTAGGGTCCTTTCAGGTCATAAATCACTAATCATGATGACATCTCCAAATGACTGTCTCCTAGATGGACTTGGTGGGTCCCATCTGAATTAAGCTAAAAATCAAGAGAAAAGAAATGATGCTTGTGTCCTTTTCTAATCTATAGTCTCCCATTCAGTTTGAAAACTATTTGCATACCTAGGAGTTATTTCCTTCCTGGCAGTATCTTTTCAATCTCCGGAGCTGTTTGTCTCCAAATTAAAATTTTATTTCCTTCCCTGTGTATTCTAGAAAAAAATATAAACATGACCTCAATCCCAAGTCTTTAAATTTACACATTCCCCTCACTCTCAATTAGATGTTACCATGTTTTACCTCATACTTGGGCATACGGCGAGGTCTCCTTGAGGTTAAAAAATAGGGACCATCTCATTCCCTGTTCAGAGAGAAAAGATTTTTTTCCTTTGTCAACATCTATATAGTAGACCCGGGCTCTATCCATAAAGTACAATATCTTTTAGGCCTTACCAATATGTCTTTGTTAATCCTTATTGTAGTTGGGGGACGCCTTAGGATGTTGGAGGTTTCCAATGTTCCAAGTTCTTATCTATAATGTAATCAGTGTATTAGGTTTCTATCAAGATCCAATTTTCATTATTTAAACCCTGCTTCTACAGGTGGGTCTTACCTTAGTTCAATTAGAAAGACTCCTTGATAGTTAAAAAATCATCCTTTCCTCTTCATTGGGGTCAGGGGCCACTGGTTAGGAAATGTTTTGAAATTATTTCCAACTGTGGAAAAGTATGGAGAGGGAAACATTTCATTATTACCCCATCTATACCCTGCCATTAGGTTGTCTTTAAGCTTATATTACTGCCTCATTAGACTATTCTCAGAATCCCCTACTTACTTGATCAGTAGTATCAGCTTGGCATGACGTCCTCCCTCTCCGTTCTTTTTCCTGCAACTGACTGCCTAGGAGGATCACCCCATTTTTATACCAGGTGGTAATTGCTTAACAATTCTCACCTGTTCCTGCACACCACTTAATGATCTTGCGGCTCTGTTTTTTACGTCGAAAAACGTCCGCCATCTTGTAATGGGTATTTTTTCGATTCTCCAGTCCCAATACCTTCCAATGGAGTGCCTAGATGTTCTTGTACATGTGTCACTTGTGACATAAGAATAAGATCTTGTCCTTTGTCTTTTATGTGCAATTAAAATATCAAAATATCGCCGTTTTTCGTCTCTACGCCGATTTTTAAACATGATGTTGATTTAGGTATTGTTATTTGATGGGTCCTATTGTGGACATTTCTGTATCCATGTGTCCCCATTTCGTAGCTGCATTTCTATTTTATTGTCCCTGTATCGTTCAAACATCAACTATCTGTTGAAAACAAACTCCGTTTTTACTGTCGAAAATGGCCGCCATCTTGTAATGTATATTATTTAGTTAACTATCCCTTTAACCATCAATAAAGTGCTTGGAAGTCCTATCACATACATCTCTTATTGTTTAAAAGTACGATTCTCTTATGTATAAAATTGAGATGTTCTCGTTTTTCATTTTTATGGCAGTTTTTTTTTTTTTTTAAATTGAAAAAAAAATTTTGGTAAAAATTTCACATTATTAATCTGCGGGTCCTACCTAGGGCTTTTCTGTATCCATGCGTCCCCATTTCATAGCTGCATTCATATTATATTGTCCCTGCATCGTTCAAACATAAACTATATATTGAGAACAAGCTCCGTTTTTACTGTCGAAAACGGCCGCCATCTTGTAATGTTTTTTTTCTCGATTCTCCAGTCCCAATACCTTCCAATGGAGTGCCTAGATGCTCTTGTACATGTGTCACTTGTGACATAAGAATAAGATCTTGTCCTTTGTCTTTTATGTACAATTAAAATATCAAAATATCGCAGTTTTTCGTCTCTATGCCGATTTTTAAACATGATGTTGATTTAGGTATTGTTATTTGATGGGTCCTGTTGTGGACATTTCTGTATCCATGTGTCCCCATTTCGTAGCTGCATTTCTATTTTATTGTCCCTGTATCGTTCAAACATCAACTATCTGTTGAAAACAAGCTCCGTTTTTACTGTCGAAAACGGCCGCCATATTGTAATGTATAATATTTAGTTATACTATCCCTGTAACCATCAATAAAGTGCTTGGAAGTTCTATCACATATATCTCTTATTGTTTAAAAGTACGGTTCTCTTATGTATAAAATTGAGATGTTATCGTTTTTCATTTTTATGCCAATTTTTTTTTTTTTATTTGAAAAATAAATTTTGGTAAAAATTTCACATTATTAATCTGCGGGTCCTACCTAGGGCTTTTCTGTATCCATGTGTCCCCATTTCATAGCTGCATTCATATTATATTGTCCCTACATCGTTCAAACATAAACTATATATTGAGAACAAGCTCAGTTTTTACTGCCGAAAACGGCCGCCATTTTGTAATGGATATAATTTAATTATACTATCCCTGTAACAATCAATGAAGTGCTTAGAAGTCCTTTCATATGTATCTCATATTGCTTAAAAGTGTGATACTCTAATGTATAAAAATTAAGGTGTTGCCGTTTTTCATTTTTATGCCGATTTTTATTTAAAAAAATCTTGGGTAAGAATTTCATATTATTAATCTGCGGGCGTGCCTATTAACAGGATCTCTTCACAAAATTCTTTCCCACTCTTCTTTATTATTTAAACCTGTTTTATAAGTACTGAATCTAGACATGTGATATTGTTCCCTTTTTTTATGTTTTTTCACCAGGTCTCCGCCTCTTTTATTCAGACTCACTACTTCTAAAATGCCCCATCTCAGATCATCGATCTGATGTCCCTTTTCCAGCCAATGAGTTACTAGAGGTGCTGTCAGTTTTTTAGGCCTAATGGCCGACCTGTGTTCATTGAGCCTTAATCTTATTTCTCTTTGGGTTTCCCCTATATATGCCATTTCACATGGGCACTTTATCATATAGATGACATTCTGTGTTCTGCAATTAAAAAGTGCTTTATGGATATGGGTAATATTGCCGTAATTTACACTTGGGCCTTTCATTATTAGTTACATTAGTTGGGACCGGATTGTCCCAGAAATTATGGGGTTGGGGACTTCTTCTGTTTACTTGTTAATTTACTCAGGTCACTTGGACTATTGACGATCTACCTGCGAGCAGCAGACTGTATTGTAACACGTGAGGGAATACCTGGACAGTATGAGGTGTGGCTGCGGAGGGAGGGTAGATGGGGGCGATACGGTATGAGGGAGCACAAAAGAACGTAACATCTAGGGAATAGGGGAATGATAACGACCTTATCATGGAATGTGAGGGGTCTTAACTCTCCACTTAAGCACCATAAGATTTGGCAATATCTAGCAGATTGCCACTTCAATATAGTGGCCATACAGGAGACCAACCTCAAACAGTCAGAAGACCACAGATTTAAACATAAACGTTATCCCCTGATCTATCGCTCATCTGCCTAGACTAAGCACAATGGGGTGGCATTATTATTTCACCCTGCATTGCAGTTTCAGCACACAGGGTACAAGACAGATAGGGAAGGACGTTGGGAAAAGGTCAATGGGAGTCTCTGAGGGAAACAATGCACATTGGTCTCAATCTATGTTCCCAATGCTGGTCAAGTAGCCTTTCTGCAGTCCTTTATAATGATGTTGGGAGATTATGCTGAAAGACAAATTATACTAATGGGATACTTCAATTTAGCATGGCACTCAGGGGTAGATGGTACCCACCTGCATAGATCGTCCGCCAGTAGCTTTTCGAAGGGATTGAAACACATGGTACAAGAATTGGGGTTGATCGATGCATGAATACCGACCATCCTGTGGCTAAAGATGACACTTTCTACTCGGACACCCACCGCAAGGACTTGAGGCTAGGCTACATCTTTATTAAGGACGCGCGGGCCGCGGCTGGATACTGTCAGTCTCTAGTATGACTTATCGGTACTCTAGTCATGACCTCTGTCAGATCGGACGTAATCTACCATTTTGCTCGCATTCGGCTCAACATCCTCTGAGTGGTCCCCATACCTGCCCATGTGGTTGGTGGGAACTATCGGCACCAGTGATGGCCCCTAGCCAGGCATTATTACATCGGAAGAAGGAATTTCCTCCTCCTAATGCCATTAAAATCTGGCATCACAATGTCAGATCCCTCTCAAAACATCATCGAGATATTTTTGAGCTTATCTCGTTAGAAGGCCCGGATGTCTTCTTTATGACGGAGACCTGGCTAGGAGATGAGGATATGGCCATTATCAATCTGGCCCTCCCCCCGGGCTACGCAATTTATACACTGAATCGTAAGGGGAGAGGGGGAGGTATAGCTGTGGCCTTTAAAACTTGCTATACCTGTATCTGGAAGCCTATGGACTTGGCTGGTGCCGAGTGCGCTCACTTTTCCATTAGCATTGGTCAGACCCAAACACTGTCAGGTCTTTTGATATACCGCCCCCCGGGAAGTGACTGTGCTTTTAGGAAAGCTCTTCCTGAGCTGGTCAGCTCTCTGTCTTTGTTCTCTTCCAATATCACCATCATCGGCGATCTTAACATCCACTTCGATGCCATGGAGTTACCAATGGTCAGAGGTTTGCTGGACGATCTGGAAGCAGTACAATTACCCCAATTGGTCCGTCAGCCGACCCATGAGGGTGGTCACATTCTTGACCCGGTCTTCACAAATTTCCAACTGGCCGAGGTCTTCCCCCCCAGACCTATGGGTTGGAGTGACCACCACCTCATTGAGCTTTTTGTTACAATGGTAACACGTTCTACTGGGAAGCCCGATAAAACATCTTTCAGGCGACCCTGGAAAAAGCTCAAATTGGAGGACTTCCATCGCCTTTTGGCCATTACACCTCTGGTTCTGACGGATGACGTCGCAACGGGGTACAACGCTTTGTGCGATTGGATCGTTCAAGCGCTTGATGTACTAATCCCGGCCAGCTGGAGTAGAAATCGATCTTCTCAGCCCACTCCCTGGTATTCGGAGGCACTTAGGAGGATTAAAGCCATCTGCCGTCGAGCCGAAAGAGCATGGAGGAAGAATTACGACAGAGATCTAAAAGCGTGCTATCTTGCTGAGGTAAAAATGTATCATAGAGCTGTCTGCCGGGCTCGAGCCGACTATTATGCTATGGAGTTCCAGGCAAGTTCCAATCCGTCCAAACTGGTTTTTAAAGTCTTTAAGGAGCTCACAGTGAACAGACTTCCAATTACGGAGATCTGCTCCCTTGCTCACTGTGAGTCGTTAGCCAGCTTCTTTGTGGAAAAAGTAAATGCCATCTATCGCTTTTTTCCCAAAGTCGATCCTGACAGTACGTCTTTTACATTGCGTACCTCACAGTGCCTGGCCTCGTTTCTCTTACCATCAGAACAGGAGTTCAGTCTCCTAGCGGCCAAGGTTAAGTCTGGCTCACCAGATGACCCTCTGAGACCAGCCCAGTTTTTGGACTCTGCGTCCGTTTGCCTTCCTCCTATTCGACATCTGGTGGATCAATCCCTTACCACCGGGTTAGTCCCCCCTAGTTGGAAGGCTGCCTGTGTCATGCCCATTATAAAGAAGCCTGGTTTGGATCCGCTGAAGCCGGAGAGCTATAGACCTATCTCCCTCCTTCCATGGGTGACAAAGATCACAGAGGCTCATGTGAATAACATCCTAACAAAACATCTGACCTCTGCACACCTATTGGATCCTACACAGAATGGTTTTAGATCTGGGCACAGTACGGAGACCGCACTCCTATATATGGTTGAACATCTCCGCTCCGTACTAGATGCAGGTCAAACGGCGGCACTGGTCTTATTAGACCTTAGTGCCGCCTTTGACACTGTATCCCATACCATTCTTATCCAAAGGCTTGGTGAGGCAGGCATATCTGGCAAGGCGCTGGATTGGTTCCAATCGTTCCTTTCGGAACGATCCTTTCAGGTAGTGGTGCCACCGTTCAGATCTAAGTCTCATGCCATCACCCAAGGAGTTCCGCAGGGATCGGCGTTGAGCCCCACTCTCTTCAACCTATATGTTCAACCTTTGGCGGTGGTTGCGAAGAGTTGGGGTCTCACAATGGTATCATACGCCGATGATACCCAGTTGGCGGTGGTCCTCAATGGGGACTCTGACCCACTGGCATCAAACTTTGCGGATGGTCTGAGGGCTGTTGCTAGTTGGCTTACAGCCAATTGTTTACAGCTCAACGCCCTCAAAACCGAGGTGATGGTAGTAGGGAAACATCCTGATCTGTGGGGTGCGAGTTGGTGGCCTAACGAGCTGGGCCCCCCCCCCCAAAGCCTGTTTCCGAACTAAAAAACCTTGGCGTTTGGCTAGATTCGAAACTAACCTTCGCATGTCACACTAAGAAGGTAGCATCTATGTGCTTCGGCATCCTGCGTGGTTTGAGGCCCATCCTCAAATTTTTTGATGCCCCCACACGCCAGATGGTGATTCAAGCTAGCGTCATATCGAGGCTTGATTATGCAAGCTCATTGTTTTTAGGCGCTAACCAGGCGGAGGTCCTGCGACTCCAACGGGTACAGAATGCGGCCGCCAGGGTTCTGGTGGGCCTACCTCGCTTCTGTTCAGCCCGCAGTACTATCTCTAAACTGCACTGGCTACCTGTAATTAGACGCATAGAGTTTAAGACCCTTTGTTTTGCGTTTAAAATTCTTATTACTGAGACCCCTACTATCCTCCAACACCTCCTGACTCTGTACACTCCTTCACGCAGTCTTCGCTCTGCAGGCCAAAAGCTAGCACTTGTCCCACGTTTCCAAAAATGCAGATTAGGCGGCCGATCATTCACTGTGTTGGCTTCCAAGCTCTGGAACGCGCTTCCTGCCCACATTCGATGTCTAGAGGATCTTTTTATTTTCAGGAAAGCAGTTAAAACTTATCTTTTCCCCTTGCCCTATTAAAAATTTCGCTACTCTTTCTTTGTTCTTGTCAGTTGTGTTACCTTCTCAGTTATAGTGCCGGGACGCCCCTTTGCTGGGGCAGCTGTGCGCTCAAAAAATTGAATAACATAACATAACATTAGCAAATCCCTGCTCTCCCAGTTTCAGCCGTGCCTATACACCCTCTCGTGATCTCTGACCATGCACGGATCTCGATGACCATGGAGTGGCTTGCTCCATCAACTAAAAAGTCACAGTGGTATTTCCCTAGCTCCTCCAGCGACTGTTGGTCTGAAAGGCTGCGACCAGGAGCTTGACTCCTGTTGAGCAGATTCTAAGGAAAATGGGATTCCCCAGGGGCACTATTACTTTTCTATAAAATCTTCTTCTCACCACGCAGCGCTCCCCTCAGCCATGGTATACCACATTCTGGGAAAACACTTTGAAGACCGAGATAATGGAGGGGAAATGGTAGAAACTTTGGAAAGGTATCCCCAAATATAATCACTCCTTAACTATACCCGGCAAAGTTGAAGAACATTTTCCCGGAAACTTCTGGTTTTTGCTGGCGGTGGTGTGGATTGCTGGGAGACTTCCATCATATTTGGTGGGACTGCCCGACGATTAGGACATTTTGGACCGGGTTCTTTGCACGAATCAAAGAGATCATGGGCTACCCCGTGCCAAATACACCAAGCTGTATCCTGCTAGGTTTACGTGATGACTCCTTGAAATGTCAGACTAAGCAAGACAGGGCTAATATGTGGATGTGTCTAGATGCGGCTCAGCTGGCAATTGCAGCGGCATGGAAAAAAACAGATGCACCCTCCCTAACATAGTGGCATATGCGACTATGGCAGCCTAGAACTATGGAAAGGAGGGCAGATATTTTTATAGATGATTTCAATTTTTTTTAATATGCTTGGTTCCACTGGTGGCATTTCTCTTGAGAGGACTTTCTCTCACTGCTTGTTCTCCCTGGACGGGAGCACCAGGACGGGAGCACTACATGTATTCCAATTTTAAGAGACACAATCGTGCTATAGCTATCAAGAACATTTTCATGAGCAGTAGTTGAAAGAGTAGTGCTACTACAAGGAAAGGTAGCGTTTACAACACAATTAGAAACAGACATTAGGTCCCTGAGTACAGTCAGTTGTATCGAAGTAGCATTCAGATGTGAGGGGAGGGAGTGCGAGAGAGGGTTTTCCTTTTTATTTACCCCCCCTCTTTTTTTCTTTCTCCCTCTTCTTTCGTTATTCCTGTTTTATTTTATTTATTTATTTTATTTATTTATTCAACTTATTAAGCGCACTATCACCTGGCAGGTATCCTGGCGCTGAGCAGCCAAAAAATAGGGGGGGGGGGGAAGGGTCCCACCGGGCAGGTCATCTAGATCTTCGGAAACAGCCACGTTTTCACCTGTCTCCTAAACGGGAGAAGTTCTCTGATTTGTCTAATTTCGCAGGGAAGTTTGTTCCATAATCTAGAAGCAGCTACTTCAAAGGACCTGCCTCCTGACCTGGCTCTCCTAAAGTTGGGCACCTTCACCAATCTAGCTGAGGGCAAGTGAAGCAACCTCGCTGGAGTATACCAATCAAACTTTTTCCGCAGAGTCATTGGTCTAAGACTAAGAGACTTTACAGTTTTTGGGTGGAAGGGTCGGGTCCTATGCATGTATAAGATTGCAAATATGTTGCTCTTTCATGTTTTGGACAAAACTGCAAATGTACAATGACATATTGTTGTTCCCTGAAAGGGAGATGTAAACTTTGGACATACACGTCCTTGCTAGTTTACTCTGGAAAAATTCTCAATAAAAAGAATTTTGACGAAACAAAAGCAAACCGTAGCCTCCCCCAAGTAAACTGACTTCTGCTTTATGGCTGCCCTCAAATGTTTGTCTCTCTGACGAGGTGAAGACAGTTCAACAATCACGCTGCCCACAGTCTTTCTGGTATCCTTGCATACCCTGGAAGGCACCCCAAATGCCTTAAATGGGTGCTCTTCCGCCCCTCTCAAATCCAAGTAAATACCTTACTGCGTTGAACATTTCCTCTGGTAGTGAGATGGATTGGTTATGAGGATAAACCGAGTACTCTGAGAACCCTCTTCATTTTCCAGTGATTCAATTTGAGCACCAAGCTTTGTAATGGCCTCATCTGCACACTCTTTGAAGGACATAAAATCTTGCAGAATGGTCTTGGACCCACTCTGTTATTTTCCCTTAGTCAACTATTCACAAAATAGGGGAACCCAAAAATCCCCCAGATTTAGTAGAAATATGTAAATATAATAAGGGGGGTCATGAAGGGGTAATTTTGTAAACGTATTGGTTCAATTGCTTGTAGGTTAGTATAAGATGGATCCAACCAAAAGAATCAAATAGCATATATTTGACCAAAAAATCATGAATGTCAACATATGCATGTCCGGAGGAGTACTCTGTGCCTGGAACCATCAAATATAAACATTTTAATAAAAAGTATCAGTTTTTTCAATGCTAACTGATAATTGATGATGATGGTGACATTTCAGTGTGTAGGGTCAGAAACGTTAGCACACAATGATGATAGCCACATATTCACTAGTGTAAGTCCATCAAAACAAAGAGGCCTACACCATCTGATGCTGCTGCTCACTTATGCTCTCTCCATATGCTACAGTAGCTGGCACTGGTCTAGGTTCTGCCTCTCCTATTCTGGCCCTTCGTGTCTCTTACCGGGTACGCAACACATGATGGGTCTGCTCAACAACCGATTCCTACTTGAACTTGCTGCCCTCTGTCTTTTCCGTCCCTTTGGGTACCCTTGCCCTTAGAGATTCATTCCCTCCTAAGTCACAACCTGAGATGAAGCTGAAGCACGAGTCAGAAAGGTTCAGCACGGCTCTATACATGGCACCATAGCACCAGCTAATCAATGCTACATGTTATTCAGGTGACAAGGTGATACTGACATGGCATTATGCAACTAACTTGAAAAATTTGAAGGTGGCTAAGTGAACTTAAATGAGGTATTGTGGTACTTACTTTGAAATGAACGTAGCTAGCAAATTGTGGAATTGGCATGGAAATGTGGACCTAAATAGGGCCTTGTGAACGTGGTATGGAAATGTCTACTTAACTGTTCCCTGTGATACTAGAATGGAAATGTGATTCTAGCTGGGAAATTGCAAGGCAAGAATGGTAATGTATACAAAACTTAGGAATTAAAATAACGTGTATTGGTAAAGTGCACATTCACTCAGAAGCATATCTTGGCCCTGAATAACAGATGTTTATTGTTACCCGACTCTGTTACTCCCTGCATTGGATGTATTAGTTCACAGAGTCATCAATCAGGGCTTAACGGCACAGCAGTGGCGGCTGCCGGCAATTAAAATCGGTAGGGTGGCGGGGGCAAGGGGAGGGGAGAGGTTGGAGAATATAAATTTAAAAAACTTACCTGCCACTCCACTCTGCTCCCGGTGCCAGCCGCCTTGTTCCTCCTCGCGTCCCGGAAGCCGGAAGGGGATGGTCCCTCATGACTCAGGCTCCCCATCCAATCCAGATGCTGCTCTCTAGCATGAGAGCAGCGCCAGGATTAGTATGAACGGCCTTGTTCGCCACTCAGAATGTGCTTGGGATCCTGTGGGGTTTTTCCAACTCTGCTGTACAATACAGCCTGGTTGGAGAAACATAAGTGTGCATGTGTGTTTGGCCGGCCAAACACACATGCGCACTTATATGTGCACAGTACTCCTCCCTGCACTGGCCCGGCCCTCCTGTCGGACGTAATTAACTCTGACAGAGATAATTAAAACAATAATAACAATGCGTTATTATTGTTTCATTTATCATCTGCTGGCAGTGGGGCAACATAACCTTTCGCGTGGAGTGGAGAGAATAGGGTCTGGATTTAGATAAGCATTTCGACGTTTCGACCCAGGAGGGTGCGTGAATTGATGGTAGTCACAGCTGGTCTTCCTCAGGACGAAGGAAACACAGGGACAGCCTGATGGAAAGTAATGGATACGAAAGGAGGTCTTCAAAGATTGATCCACTGTAGGTTGAATTCAGGTCAATGATCGTGATGAATAACATCAGAGGACGTAATGGCACTGTTGGAGTGCTCTCCCAGTGCGGCTTAAGGAATGGAAGACCCGCCGTGACTACCATCAATTCACGCACTGTTCTGAGTCGAAATGTCGACGTGCTTGTCTAAATCCAGACCTTATTCTCTCCACTCCACGTGAAAGGCAAACTAAGTCCCAGTTGGACTGGAGATTCATGTACTTAGAGACGAATGACTTTTGAATGACCATTTTAAACCATTTATACAGCACTGTATATATTTTACTCACATCCAGCACTTTTTTCACTTTTGTCACTTAATCACCCTTGCGCTGTTTCTAAAAATAGTTTTGTTTATTGCTTGTGACAGCCTTACTGTGTCATTTCTATACCACAAAAAAGTTTAAAAAAAGAAAAAAGTGATTCATCTTTCAATACATTCTTTTGATTTATTCATGATTGGTGTGTTCTTCTCTTCTTCATTGAAATCTTCATTGATTAAATGTTGGAGTAATTGAATTTCTCTCTACTGTTCCCTATTCATTAAGTGGTAAAGCAATTGTGTACCCAACAGAACCAACATTAATTCACATTCTATACACCCGGGTTCTGAGGTGTACTGGGTTACCCCATTATACCAGATGGAACACCTGAGGTAGGTTGAGCAGTGTGTGTACTACCGGGCGCTTAATTTGAGCCGGTGGTATCTGGTGCTCAGCACCGGCACTTAATTGTCTGCATCAGCACTTATGACAGCTGCCATATGGTAGCGCTGTTTGTACAATTTAGAGATGAGCAGAACAGCAATTGTTTGTTAATTCAGTATGCATTAAAAACCACTACTACCTGTGGCTCAAACTATTTTGTATAGCTTTGGGGGCCAGGAATAGGCTGAATTTTCACACGTGTAGCAGTGTGCTGGTTAGTAGTTGTGTAGGTTCTGTCATTGGCAACGCTAGCAATGGCAATGGGTGGTGCAAGCTGCAGAGGCCTCCGGATTATAGCCCTGCACTTATTTTATAAATTAAGCACTGGGACTACCCATAGGGCCAGTGCTGTGTGTGTCTGGAGTATTGTGTCCACCAGATCAGCAACAGAGGTAGCTTGAGCGCTGTAACAACTATGCGCTGTACAGTGCTGGAGACAGGTGCCTACATAGACATGGGTGTAATGGATGCAGAGGCCGCCATGTTGACGAGCTGAATGGTAATGGGTGGTAGGGGAGAAGATTTGTGCCTTTGCGCAAGCTCCTGAAACCTTACTCGATGACTTTACATTAGTGACTGCTTCAGTCTGCTAAAAAGCACCTGTTTTGCATTTAAGCGTCCATCTTTATGTTATGTTATATTTCATTTATACAGCACATGGCTACTCGAAAGTGTCCCGGCGCTTGCTTCAGAAAAGAGAAATGCACAACCATCAAAGATTAAAAAAGCAAGATTTGTAGTTTTTTTCTTAAACAGCAGTGGGTCCTGGATGCCCCAAAGAGCCAGGGGCAGCATGTTCCAGGCCAGACCCGCTTTACGCACAAAGGAATTCCCACCAAGTCGTTGGCAATTAAACCTAGGGGTCTGTATCAACAGCTGAGCAGACGAGCGCAGCTGTCTCCCTAGTGTGTAGAAGGCAAACCTCTTCTGCAAATAAATAGGGCCTAGGCCATAAAGCGCCCGATGAGCGATTGACAACATTTTAAATTTCAGACAAGACGAGATTGAACTGGGAGCCAATGCAAGGAGCGCAAGTGGGTGCGAACCCTATGCCTAGATGACAAACCCAAAAGGAGTCTGGCCGCCGAGTTTTGGACAACTTGCAATTTCTTAGCAAGAAAACCTAGACTGCCGACCAAGAGGGCGTTGGCATAATCTAAGCGGGACAGACTCAAGGCACGGACCACAGTTTCTGTGGCACTACGTGGCAGAAGGGGAAGAAACTTCCTCAAGGTTTTCAGAGTGCCAAAGCAGGTACCGGCCAACTTCTTCACTTGTGTCACAAAATTTAGATTTTCATCTAACCAAACGCCAAGGTTTTTCGCGCGCCTTTACCCGCAATAGGTCATAGAAAACCAGGAGGCCAGAGCCTCTCTCTGAAATCCATCGAAAAGGAGCCATACAGCAGCAATTCAGACTTTCCTTCATTGCATTTCAGCTGTGCATTCGCCAGCCAATGAAAGACTGAAGACAGACAGTGTTGGGCTGCCACAACCGAGTCATCCTCCTTACTCCAAGAGAACAACAACTGGGTATCGTCGGCATAGGCCATCAGTTTAGCCCCCAGTGACTCCGCAAGGTAGACCAGCGGAGTCACGTAGATGTTAAAAAGCAGGGGGCTGAGTGATGACCCCTGCGGTACACCAGTAGTCACCTGCATAGGCGCAGAGGCACACGGAGGAAGCCAGACCTGCTGCGACCGTCCTTCCAAGAAGGACCTGATCCATTGTAATGCCAGGCCAGAAATACCTATTTCCAATAAACGGTCCAGGAGCAGGGAGTGGGGCACAGTGTTGGATGCCACCGAGAGATTTAGCATAACCAAAGCTGCTCTCCCACCGGCATCCAGACACTCCCGAATCACCTCTGTCACCTCTAGCAATGCTGACTCCGTGCTATACGAAGCACGGAAGCCGGAATGTGCCGGTTGAATCAAGCCTGAGACCTCAACATAGTTGGTGAGTTGAGACCTAACCACCTTCTTTCGCATACCTTGGCCAAACTTGGCAAAAGTGAGATTCCCAGGTAGCAGAGGGTCAAGTGACGCTTCTTGAGTAAGGAAAGAATCGGCGGCTGTTTCCATAACATTGGAACGCGGGCCTCACCAAATGATTTATTAACCATGAGATTCACTTCTAAATTAATGGTATCAGCTTCATCAGACAGAAGCCTGGCTGCACATGGGTCATTAGGTGAACCCAACTTAAGGGCCTTAAGGATTCTGAGAGAGCTGGAAAGATCGACAGACTTAAATGCTGAAAAAGTGGGGGCAGATTATGCCATCGGCCACGCCAATACAGCCCATGTGGGCTTCCTGGGAGAAGTCGAGAATGTCTTTTGGATGCTAATTATTTTATCCTTAAAGAATTTCGCCAAAGTGTTGCACCAATTCACTGAGACAGGTGCAACTGCCGCCTGGGCCCTAGGGGCCAAGAAGCTCTGCACAATTGCAAAGATTTCTTTAAAGTTGTTGGCCCGCTCAATGCGAGCGGAGTAATACTGGCCTTTTGCCACTCCAATAGCCACATAATAGAGTTTTTGTTTTGCTCCAAGAGCGTGTTCATCAGTAGAGCGGTAGCCACTGGAGCGCCATGCTCTCTCCAATATTTTGCACGCATGTTTCAAAGTCCTCAGCTCAGGAGTGAACCAAGGCTTAGAGGAGGACATTCTCCTCAGCTTTGGCTGACATGGTTCCGATAGAGTAGCAACCAAGCTTGAGATCCAATCAGCGAACTGAGCCACATTTTCCTCCAGGTCCCCCAAAAGGGAGGGTCGAGAGGCTGCCAAAGAGTCACTGAGCTGTCCTGGGTCCATTTTCCTAGTGGATGGATGGGGGTGGTAGCAGTTGGCTGGTCATGAAGAATGCTTCGTATCCCAAGAGAAGAATATGGGTAAATGATCCGACCAAGCGACCGGCCTCTGCTGCACCACTGATACAGGTAAATTTGAGCAGATGATATCCAAAGTATGCCCTCCTTGGTGGGTGGGGAACATAACTCTTTGTGAAAGATTGGCCAAGTGAAGAGAGTCCAGAAGAGCTGTAGAATCGGTCATCTGAGTATGGTAAAGATGGAGATTAACCTTCCCAAAAACCACATAATTCGAGAATCGCAATGCACGCTCTGCCAGCGCATCCCCACAGGTATCCAAAAAGACCCTGGCTGACCCAGGAGGCCGATAAAGCAGGGACCCCCCTCCAGAGTAAAGTGGGCAGAGAGTTGTAGACTAAAATCCAGAGCCTCACAGTTACCCTAAAGGGTGGATATTTCACTGTAGAGGGTCCAACATTCCCTATACCAAATGGCCAAACCACCACTACAGTCTACGGGGCGATCCACCCGGTGGACTTTAAAGCCAGCAGGTGTAGCCAAGGCCACGATGGGGTTGGAAAAGGCATGGTACAGCCTCCCGCACTCTGGCCATCTCACTAAGAGAGAAACAATGGCTCGCGGGCCCAGGGTTTGGTCGCTTAACCAAACTGTGTATGCAGGGTGGATTTTAAAAAGCAGTAACCGAAAGGCCTGTGCCAATCTTCATCACTGGTACAAATGACCTTGGAAAAAGGGCACACAATGATTGTCACTCATCTCAGAAACTCACCTGGATGAAGACGATGCTGCAGTGATACGATACTCCCTGCAGCACGACATCACAATTGAATAACTCCTTTGCCCTCAATCTGCATTCATCAGTGATCTTTGTGGGTTCTGGCGGAATATTTTAAAAAATTCATTTTCCATCCTTATTGGCACACAACTTTATGCAATTTATTGTGTTCTGACTGAGTGGTCTAATTTAGCACTAATGGGGCGCGCTTGAGAATACCTGCATTTTAGAACGCCCCTTTGACATTACATAAAGGGGTTGTGACAATATTCCTATTAAACAAAAAGAAGGGTGTGCTCTCGATGCGTTTTAGCAAATGCTTGCATCCATTAATATATGTAGGTATACATTTTGTTTCGATATGCCCAGGTTCACACAATGTGGTAGCATAGCAAAGACATGAATTGAATTAACTCCTTTTAAGCTGATGAAAGTCAGGGGCGTGGCCAAGCAGCATGGCCGACAGTACGTGAGCTCCTTCGGCTCCCTGCCGGCCGCCGCTAAAATCCTGATTTCTTGATCCTTTCAGCCCACCTCAGACGCCTGAATTGAGCTGCCGCGGACCCGGACCGTCCTGTGCTCCTCCGGTCCCGCTTTTAAGGCTGTGGGTGCCCGGATCACCAGCGAGCTCGACCCGACTGATCTGCCGCCGCCGGCCCTGCCTGAAATCGAGGCCGAGGACTGCGGCCTGACCCGACCATCGGCGATTCGGACACGAGGGGACGCATTGCCATCAGGCCCTCCCGCAGTTACAGGGGTGCCGGAGCGGCCTTGTGCCCGCCGAGGCACGGGCGCCTTGGTGGACCGGACTCGCTGGCCGACCGCGGTGGTGGCGGCGGCCGCTGCTAATTGAGGATGAGGATCGGGCCTAGACGCGGCGGAGCAGCGGACTTGCCGGGGAACCCAATTGCCATCCGGGGGGCCCGGCGGCGACGGAGGCGATAGCGGGGACCTGGATTGCCGCATCGGCCGGCTCGGGAGGCGGAGTGACGGCCTGCCGGTGCCGGTAGCTGCAGCAGCCTGTGCCCTGTCGGAGTGCCTGGTGCGGAGGGGCCCACCGCCTCCGGGGTTGTATGCCGCGGCCGGAGTGTCGCCCTACACGATGCCTGCTGCTCATTGAGACCCGGCCCTTGGATGCGCACTGTGCCCCGGCCCGGAGGTGAGGGGACGGCCTGTCCGCTTCGGGACAGGGCCGCGCGAGCGTGGGGATCGGGGTTTGGGCCTGCCCATTGAGCCTGCAGAAGGAAGGGTCTCCAGGACACTTGCCGCCAATGGGGGTTCCCCCCCCCCTTATATGGGAGCAGTATAGGTGGACAGTGGGTGGACAGAGGCCGGAGTCCCGACTGACCGGAGGCGGGGTTACTGGAGACCGGACTGGGAGCGGTATACTGGGCCCCTGGAACAAGTCTCTCCCGGTGCTGGGGGACCCAGGTCTACGGGAACTCTCTGCTGGGGCACTAGCTTTGAAATACAGCATCTGGATTCCCGGTGGCCCGGAGGAGGTACCTTTGGGGGAAATGCCCTGCGGCTGATGGAGATGGGAGGATGCCGTGTTGCCCACACATAGCTCCACTTGGGACTGGAGCCGGCCTCTGGACCTAGCCTCTCCTCTCCCTATGGTACATTGGACCCTGAGACGTGGCCCCACAGTGCCCTCCTGGCCTGATCTGCATGAGAGAGGGACAGATCGGCTGGGTGGCAGTGGCCCAGCGTGCCGGCTCCTACAGCACGTTTCTTCTGGGGATACGCAAACCAAAGCTACACCTGTGACGTCCCTGGGCATTGGGGGGCCCGGAAGTGGATTTAGTGGACCTGGTGGCCTGGTGCCCGGACCGTATAGGGCATCTGAGGGTGCTGCTGTGCCGACGATCTAGAGGATAGGCGACGCTTGAGTGGCCCTCCGCCGCAATTCATGATGCGCAAGGATAGAACGCTCCGGGCGGTCCAGCCCAACACCATTACACAGTATACCACGCAGAGGCTCCCTTCTCAGAGACTCACTCGCCAGTCGGGTCAGGAGGAGGGGGGTCCAGCGCCCGAGTAGCCGTCACGGGTAGAATTACTGAAGGCGATACAGGGTTCCCACTCGGCCTTGGAACGTCAGATCGAGACTGTGTCCATCGACGTGAAACTTCTGTGGATTGATCTGCGCAAGGTAGCCGATAAAGTCACGACTGCGGAAGGGAACATCACTCAACTGCAGGGAGAGGTGGCATCCCCCAAGAAAATGGTCTCCCAACTCTCGGCCGCGACGAAGGCCCTGGAGTGGAGAGCGGAAGACGCAGAAGGGAGGGCGCGCCGCAGTAACATCTGAGTGCTGGGTATCCCGGAACGAGCGGAGGCGGGCCACCCGGAACGCTTCCTTGAGCAATGGATTCGTACGGTGCTGTGCCCTGAGGGCCTGTCGGACGTTTTTGTGATAGAGAGAGCGCACAGAGCATTGGTCCCACCTCCGAAGCCCGGCGCCCCTCCTCGGGCCCTCATCGCCAAAATTCTGAACTACATTCTACGAGCGGGGAGGGAATCCAAGGGACTTACTTTTGAGAATTCGAAGGTGTCCATCTTCCCAGACTATACGCAGCTAGTTCAGGAACAGCGCAAGTCCTTTCTGGCAGTTAATCAAAAGCTCAGGGAGATGCACCTCCAGTATATGCTACTCTATCCGGCGAAACTCAAGGTTCTCTCCCAGGGTAAGGTTCACTTCTTCGAAGCTCCTGCGGATGTGTGGGAGTGGCTCGAGATTCGGGGAGATGATCTCCCTCCTGGAGAGCGGGCTGGGGCTCGGAGCACGTGAGGGACCAGACCGCGGAGGCGGCGCAGCCGGAGACGGTGTAGAGGATCCCGTGAGGATGAGAGTGTGGAGAGCAACCGAGTTACGGTGAGAGAAGATGGCTCCCTACACATGGATGTACCGGAAGCGTCTCAGCCTGTTCTCCTGGGGAGATCCTGGTACCTGACACATTACTGCCCTCTGCGGAGGAGGTTTCCCCGACCGGTGCGGCGGTCCCGGAGACGGCTGGAGCGCAGGGGCAGGAGCCGGATGGACTGTCGTGAGGAGGGGCCCTGCTCCCGATACTTTCCTAAACTCCTGACAAATTACTAGACACTGGCTGGACAGTAAGAGGGCTATGATGGATGGGGGGGCACTGCCTAATGCTGGGATCTGGGAATGCGGGACGAGGGTGGGGGACGGGGGCGGGGACGGGGACGCGGAGATGTGCTCATGAGGATCTCCTTTATTGCTAAAAATGGGGTGGAGGTTGTTTTTGGGTCCTGGAGCACGGCCTGGAGGGGAGTCGGGTTGGGGGGAGTTTTGGATGGGTTTTCACCGTTTGGGTATTTGGGAATGCTGTGTACGTCCTGGAACGGGAAGGGCATATTAGCGTGTTTAATTGTTGCAGTAATATTGCTCGTGGGTGGGGGTGGTTGGAGTTGAGGGAGGTTCAGTTGGGGGGGAATGTTGCAGGCATCAGGTGTATTACAGTTCGGGCACGGAAATGGTGGGCCACAGGACGTAGGGCTGTTCGCCCGGATGGGCACTATTACCAATCATGGCACACAAGTTTTTAAGCTGGAATGTGAGGGGCCTGGGCACATGTACCAAGCGGCATAGGGTTCTATCCTTCCTCCGGAGACACAGGATCTCTATTGCGTGTCTACAGGAGACCCATCTAGATGAGGAGGGTGCCCAAAAGTTGGCAAAGAAGTGGAGGGGTCAGGTGTTTCACTCCTCATTCTCAACATATGCTAGGGGGGTCCTAATTTGGGTGGCCCCCGGGGTCCCGTGCGCTGTTCAATATGTGGAGGCGGATATCGATGGCAGGTATCTGCTCTTGCGGGTGAAGCTGGACGGGAGGGAACTCTCCATTTTAAACTCCTCCGCTCCTAATGTAGACGACCCTGACTTCTTTTTGCACCTACAGGAGGTCCTTGTATCGGATCTGGAGGGCCCACTGCTATGGTTCGGGGACTTTAATTGTGTGTTGGACCCTGTATTAGATAGGTCCCCTCCCCGCACAGGGACGAAACCGCGCATGACAGCGCGACTTAGAGAGGTGATGCAGAACCTAGGATTCAATGATGTGTGGCGCCTGGGTAACCCGATTCAAAAACTATTTACGTGTTTCTCCCCCACTCATAACACACACAGCAGACTAGACAGGGTACTGGCAGCCAATGTGGACGCTTCCCTCTCCCTAACGGTCACCCATCAGGCCCGTTTTGTATCCGATCTCTCTCCAGTAACATAAAGTAAAGTAAAGTAAAGTCCACATTTGTAAAGCGCACAATCACCCGTAAGGGTCTCTAGGCGCTGGGGGCCGTCGGGAAGATTAAGCGAGCTATTGCCCAGAGTCACACGGTGCTGGGCTAATCTGCCACCGGAGACGGGGATCGAACCCTGATCCCCAGATTCCAGCGTCAGTCGCCCTGGCCGCGGCGCCACACCTCTCCCCTACTAACATGTGTTGCTCAGTGGGAGAACCAGCCCTCCCGCCCTCGCACCTGGAGGATGCCGATAGATCTCTTGCAGTACCAGGTGGGGAAGGACCATGTTGAGACTGCCCTCACGAATTACCTTGACTTGAACTGGGGGGGAGGGGACCTTACTTACTCTACCAAATGGGATGCCCTGAGGCGGTCATTCGGGGTGAGAGTATGGAACTCACCTATGGAGTCCGGAAACAGCTGCTTCGGGAATTGCGGGCTGCGGAAGATGCACTTCTGCATCTGCAAACCTTGCCAGATCCCGATGACCTGGGTCAGGAGTCGGAACGGACGGCTCGCACGTGTGTACATGACATACTGAACTGCCTAGCCAAATACACTCTGGGCCAGTATCGGCAGCGCCTCTATCGGGAAGGGGACAAATCGGGCCGGCTGTTGGCTTGGATCCTTCGGCGTGAGTTCGTCCCAGAGAGGATTGTGGCCCTGAGAAGCCCCACAGGAGGAATGGTGCACTCAGAGGCGGGTATACTTCGGGTCCTCCTGTCCCACTTGCAGACGGTGTATGCCATGGATCCCACGGTTACTGGGCCCTCCTTCCTCCCTTATCTCCGGGGACATACCCTAAAGACACTTCCGCGAGAAGCCGCGGAGGAACTGGATGCAGTTTTGACGCTTCGTGAGGTGAAGGTGGCGATAGCTGGCCTGCCGAGGGCTAATTTCCCGGGAGGAGATGGCTACCCCTCCGAATTTTATCAAGCCTCCGCAGACACCCTTGCCCAACCCCTCTTGCAGGTGTACCTGGAGGCGTTTGAACAGGATCTTCCGCCCAGTATGAATCAGGGCGAAATCTGTATGATCCTGAAGCCAGGTGGGGATAGTGGCGACCCCGCAGCATATCGACCCATCACCATGATAAATACACATGTGAAGGTTTTAACTAAACTCTTGGCTGCCCGGCTGGCCCCGCACATGATGCACCTGGTACACCCTGACCAATGTGGGTTTATCCCTGGCCGCAACACCGCCATGAATTTGAGATGATTGAACCACATTATTCACGAGGTGCGAGACAGAGAGGACCAGATGGTCCTGGTGTCGATTGACCTCGCTAAAGCATTCGACACCGTGGACTGCAGGTACCTCTTAGAGGTCCTCCGGATGGTGGGGATGGGCCCTGGCTTCTGTCGTTGGATCCGCATCTTGTACAAAGCCCCCCGGGCCAGAGTGCGGCTCGGCGCAGCACGTTCGGAAGAATGGCTCTTGGGTAGGGGCACGCGGCAGGGGTGTCCCCTCTCGCCACTTCTTTTCGCCCTGGCGATCGAGCCTTTGGCGGTCCAGGTCTGACCAGACATGGCGCAATGGGGCATCACAGTGGGCGACACGTGCAATGTGATCTCCTTATATGCAGATGGCGCCCTTTTTTATTTAATGACCCCGCAGGACTCGGTGCCTGCCCTCCTCCAGCACTTGGACCGATTTGGTGCGGCTTCGGGTTTGAGAATTAATTGTGGGAAGTCCCTGATTTTTCCTCTGGCAGGCTACGGCGTGGGACCGCTGACGGCCCTGCCGAATCTTGGGTTGCGATGGGAGCAGGAGGCGTTCCGGTATCTCGGCATCCAGGTAACACCCACGGATGCGCAGGGGTTGGCCCGAAATATTGACCGAGTTCTCAAGGCCTTGCAGCAACCGGTCACTTTCTGGATCTACTTGCCACTATACCTTATGAGGAGATTGGCCGTTGCAAAGATGGTGATGCTCCCTAGGACGCTCTATGTCCTTCAGAATTCCCTGTGCCCAATCCCCTCGCGTGTTTTTCGCACACTTAACACGTTGCTTACATCGTTACTCTGGGCGGGACGGCGTAGCCGAGTTGCCCTCCATACAGTTGTCCGAACATGGGAGGAGGGGGGGTTAGAGGCACCTAGATTTGACTTGTACCACTATGCGACACAGCTGTTGCCGGCTGCGCGGTAGTTCGTAGGTGGGGACAGCTGGGAGATGAGTCTGTTGGCCGGCAGGGCTGACGAGCGAGTTTTGCAGGTGGCATTGATGCGAGGACGGGGAGCAGATGAGGACCTGCCCTACGTGGTGCGCCACGCAGCTGCGGTCTGGCAGCGGTTTGTGGAGAAAATACTGCGGCGAGCCCCCTTTCATAGGGAGTTGCCGGTGTGGATCCTGGCCCCTGTAGTGGATATGGTGGAACACATGTCCTTTAGGGATTGGAAAATGGGAGGCTGTGAGACTTTGGCGGACCTCTATCTCAATGAGTCGTTCGTGTCCTTTGAGCAAACCATGGAAGCCTTTGGCCTGGGGGAGGGGCAGTATTTGCACTATCGGGGCCTTCAGGAGGTGGCGAGAGTGACGTGGCCCTAGTTCCCGGAGGCGCCCCGGTTGTCCCACACCTTAAATATCCTCCTCTCTTGCGGCAGGGGGCGTAGGTTGATATCTCTGCTGTATTCGGCCATGAGACAAGACTTGACCCCGCCGATTCCGCCTTCCTGGGGGGCCTGGGAGATAGACCTGGGGCTCACCCTGACCCCGGGACAGCGTAAGCGAATAGGGAGACTTACCCACAGAGTGTCCTGCAATGCGAGATTCAAATTGACACATTTCAACTTTATGCATCGTACCTACTTGACCCCGCTGTCCTGCCCTTGAGGCGTATTTCAGAAGACAGGGAGGACAACTGCCCCAGATGTGGGATGGAGAGGGCGGGATTCCTACACCTGGCCTGGGACTGCCCCTTAGTCGGTAGCTTCTGGGGGGTGGGGGGGTGGGGTGGATCGTATACATGCCGTAACAGGCCTCCGGATTGATCTGAATCCGCTTCACTGCCTATTAGCCCTGGTCCCTAAACCTAGGAAGAGAAACCTTTCCTATAAACTTTTGCAATAAATGTTGGTGCTGGCGAGGCGTAGGGTGGCGATCACCTGGATGGGGCGGAGGGCTCCTGAGTTGTCAGCATGGCGTAAAGATGGAAGAGAGTGGTCACTGGCTGAGGAGACGCATATGCAGAGGACCCGCAGGGATGTGAAGCTGCAGGAAGATCTCCTTGCATGGCGAGTCATGTGTGCTTCGGAGTTGTCTCACAGCGATTCAGATGGAACGAGCGCTGAACTTTTCTCTTCAGGGGACTCGGGATCTGAGAGGGAGGGGTGAGGGGAGGTTGGACCCGCGCTCATGTAAGTGCATTGCCTGTTCCTCAAACAGTATATCACGTTATTGATGTGGTCATTATGTCGCTCATGAACACAGCCTGAACTGTACTCACTGTACCATATAGTGCCATAATGAGGTTATCGTATTGTATACACATGCTTGATGATTGATGCCAAGTTCGGGGGGGGGGGGGGAATTGTTTTTTCCGTGTTGTAAAATCAAAAATAAAGTTTAAAAAAAACTCCTTCTAAGCCAAAAGGTAGTCTCTGAGTCATGCATTTTCACAGTGCAGCCAAAACGGAAGGCATCCAGAAACTCACAGGCAACTTTTTCAAGCCCAGAACTTGACACAATGCTGGGTATTCCGTCAGGTTTTGGATCGTCCTTATGTCCCTATTCATTAAATAAGTTAAACAATGCAGAAATAACCCATCCCTGATTGTTCTAGAATTTAATAATCATAATGAATGCATGTATTCTGTTGCTGTACTTGTAGTATTTTGAAAGCGTGATGTTACTTGCAGCAGGTACTTGCACTTGCAGGTTATGTTCACACTCGATATACTGTGGTAAATAAACACCCAATCCACGCCCTTTGAAGTCTTGTCAGGAGCCATCAGTTCTTTAAATGGAGCTGCGAAAGGCCTTTCTCACCGTACTAGCGCTACGCCTGTTGTGCACGTGGAAGCCGTGTACAGAACAGACCAGAAAAACAACGCACTAATGTCTGCCCCCAAAAGATCTTGGGTGGAGGTGGGAGAGTCAACCTCTACTGGGTTTATCTTCAGGCAAAACAGCTAGCAAAAAGTATGGCTCCAGGTCCGTGTTTAAGATACATGTGGTGAATTACTTTGCCTTGCCACATACCATCTTTAGAGAGGTGACCACGCCGACACCTTTCAGCTCTACCCACGGCATCGAACAGACCGTGCAGCACTGATGAGGCGGTGGGAGCATGATATAAGAGGCGCTACCATCACCTCTAGTCAGAAGTGCCGATTAAGTGCACAAACTTGTGCAGAATGATGCTGCTCCTACACACGCCCCAGTCTGGTGCCGTCACTGTACTACACAATCCTTGATGTATGAAACGTTTGTGCTTACACATTTCCTTCATAAAATACACCCTCTCATGAGCTTATAGGGTCCACAGCACCCAATGCAACAGCACCTTTCAGTGTAGGGGTGTGTAATATAATAAAATATCTACTTGTCCATGGGACAGGTTGCTTATTAAATATACCTGTCCTGTAAAAAAAAAACACTTTTCCCTTCCGCCCTCATAGTGCAGTGACAAATTAATGGCAGCAATCTCATTATACAAAAGCAATAATAATAGCCTTTCTAGTTATGCCAGGGCTCCTATTTTAATAGGGTTTGAATTGTAGAAATGTCCTTAGTTTGCCAACTTTTAGCAGATCTACTTACAGGTGCTGGAGGTAGTGTTAACCAATAGTTCCAGGGTTGGAATGCCCTTTTGAGTCCGTGCAAACATGATAAATAGCATGTTTTAGAGGTTTTGACCAGCTCTACTCTAATCATTTCCCATTATGGAAAGGTCACAAATTTACTACTGAGAATGGTAGAAGTCAAACTTCTTCCAGGGTTGGAAAAAAAGTAGGTGAGGGGAAAGTGAACTTGTAAATGCTCAACAGATTTTGCATGAGCAAATCTACACCTTTGTATTTGTTTGTACTAAAAAACAGTTCCCAAATATTTTGTAAGAATACGATTTCCCGGCCTACTACTGTAAATTCTTGTGAATTCATGAAAGCTGTAAATATGCACTAACGCAAGGACATATACCATGGGTGCAATTCTGTGACTTTCTTTAAGAATTGGGACTTTAATTAGGTCTGGAGTTAATCAAGACCTTTTGTTTTTATTATATTTCTATCTCTTTCTTTCTTTATCACTCTATCTATCTATCCATCGACTGGCTTCCGCTCTTTCAGAAGAAGCATAACAGCATAAAAAAAAGTTATGTTCTGTGCCAGAGACTGATATAAATGTGTGCTTTTGAAAACCATAAATTATTATTGCTTTTTGCCAATATCTGTTTTAATGGTGAGGGCCTGGTATCTCTCACAAAGTTTTACAAAAACCATATCAAAACAAGACACGCATTGACAAAACCAAAAGGCTGACTACCAATATCAGATCGATTCGCTTTGCCAATGCTTGTTTATTATCATATTTCCTATTATCTTGTTGAAACTGGTTGCACTGATTTTCTATTATGAATATTTTTTGGAATACTAGCATGCATCAAAACATTTTACTAAATGATGCTTCAAAGAAATGTTACCTACAATTTCATAGTAGCAAAACACTTTTTTTTCCTAGTTGCATTTTTTTTGTGAACATTTTATTTTGAAAGCAAAAGATCATCAATTTTGCTTTCAAGCTTCTGCAGATATTTGCATCTAATTAGAGAGCATTCTGGGAGCATTGTATGTAGCCTCACATTGTTAAACTTTGCAAATGCGTGTATGCATTTTTACACTGGAAGGACTGTCAGTAGTACAGTTTGAGCTTATATTTCCCTGGAGCACTCGCTCAAATAAGAAAGGTTTTGTATTAATGAACAATAAATACAAGTTGGAACTGCATTACCATATGGACACAAATATTACCTTAACTTCAGAAAATGCCCTTCCCTGATTGATATTGTGAGATTGTAAACTGGCAGCCAAAGGGTTTATGCTACAGGGGGGGGGGTTGGGCTTACTTGACACAAAGACAAAATAAACATAAAAAATGTGTTGTTTTTGACCCCAAACAATATATTCTTGGAGTTGGGCTATAAGGTTTCCACACACTTTTAGTGAGACGCAGATAGACCTTAAAAAGAAAGATGTTTACCTTAGGAACAGAATAGCACTTAAGACATCAGAACCTGATATTATTTTGGAAAGTCTGAACTCCTCGCAGCACTGTACAGAAAAGCTTGCTTGTGGCATGCCGTAGAGCACCTTGCTTCAGGCTAGCTAAACGTAATGCAGTTGCTGTAACCTGGTGCTCCTGTGCACTGATTAGCCTGAGCACGCTTTCTCCCCCAGATGCCTTTGAGTGCACTGAACATTGAGCACACGGTGTGCACTGCATCTCCATTCTTGCAGCAGGAGCACCAGATAGCCTCTCAGTAAGATGTTTCACTTGGGTAGACGACAGGACGGGCCTGATGCGTGCTCTTGGTATAGGTACTTATGTTGTCAGTCAATCAAAATATATCACTTTCCGCAATATTCTGAGCTCCATCTTGGACTGAAAAGGCGAGTAACAACTTAATTCACCAAACATTCGAATAAGAAAAACTAGATTTTGCCTTGACGCCAGCATCCTTATTTTAGAAGCTGTGAAAACCAGGTAAAGTGAAGCACATAGGTAAAAACACATTGTAATCAGAATTTGTGAAAAGCGCTCGCAAATAAAAAAGTAGGACAGAAACAATGCTATAAAATGGCCATGTGTATTGTTTAAAAGAAGTTGGCCGGTGCACTCGATGAGGGCTAAACACCAGAAGAGGGCTGACATATGCATGCCCTCAACAAATGGGGAGAACGACAATTGGAGCAACGATGGTGCCACCCAAAGGGAAGCCTATGGGTGGGCTGAAGCCTACAACAGTAGATACAGCATGTCTTGGTTTGAGACAGTGCATGCGCGCCGTCGAGAGCCGAGACCTAAAAAACATAGCAGTTAATTTAATTTATCTATAGACTTGTATTAATGTGGAGATTTTCTCACAGGAGAGCACTGAAACAAAGCCATTAACTCTACTCAATATGAGGTTTCTCATGCCGAATTCAGGACTGTTGGGATGGATTGTAGGATGTAATCTACTTGTTTCCACTTCATATAGCCGCAGGAGGCGTTTGTTACAAATCTCTCTCATCTAACCTAGAGGCCTGATAGGATGTTATGGTCTCCAGTCTGTAATCTTGCGTTCGTCATTACACAAACAGTAATAGTGATACACATTTTTTTTTAAAAATACAAATCGCACCAGGTATTCAGTTTGAACTAGTTGCATCAGAGGGCTGTATACATAAGAGTGACAGTCTGTGTAGATTTGTTGTGCTCCACACAGCAAAAAATATTTTTCAGTCAGTGGCCACAATCTGATTTGTGACAGTGGTCTTTGTGCGCTCATGACATACTTGAGGAGAGAGGATGTGGATTAATGGCTAGAGCAGCCCAGTCTGATGAGGCAGAACCAGGTTCGAGTCTGGCAGTACCTTCAAACATCCTGCGGTTCTGGGCAAATCACGTATTCTCCCCGTAAAAAACAATGAATGTGTCAGTCTGAAACGCAATGGGTGCTTATGTAAAGTGCTCTGATACATTCGGGTCGAGTTACCTCTATATAAAACTGCAAAATAAAAACGAACTTAAAATTTGCGTAACATTAACTTCTTACAGGCCGTGCAGGGCTTTTGTGCTTGATCTGCATACGTTCCGATAGACCCAGTTCAGGCAGGAGACCCTTTTTTAGAAGCCTAAAATGGCTTCATTTTAGCTGTCTCCCGCTTAACATTGTTTCACTTGAAATCAATGGGAAAACAAAAATCTCCCACTTTCCTCATCTAAAATCAGTGCTTTAAATGGGCCGGTACTCACCGGTACTGAGTACCAGCACTTCTCAGTTTTGTCCACTAGAGTAACTGAACTTCTCCTTGTGTCAAGAGAGTACTGGTACTGCTAGAGGCAAGCTGGGGTCGGGCTGTGGCATATGGGATTTCATGCAGAGCAGTTGCTACTGAATACCTTCAGGGGGTTGGGTCTGTGAGGCACTCTGACAGTCAACAGTGAGTGTATTCCAGCGCTAGACTGCTGCCATCTTACACTCTGGACAGCGTGACAGGAGTAAGGAGATGTGGCCTGTCGGACAGAGCTACCCACATTGGAACTTTTGCATTGTCAGAGTGTAAGGCTGCAGCGCTGGAATACACTGTAAGAGCGCATAACGCCTGTGGTCAAGTTCAGCTCATGTGTACAGTGCACAATTAGTACTTTTTTGCAGTTATATATAAGGCACACTTGGCAGGAGGGAGTTAAAGCACTTTAAAGGATGTGGTCCGTCGGCTAGATTGCCAACTCTGGAGCTGGAAACCATGGTTCGAGCCTCGAGGTCGCGTCCACATCCTGTGATTCTGGGCAAATCACTTAATCTCCCCTTGCCTGAATATGTAACGTAACCGGTGCTCATGTAAGGCGCTCCAATACCTTCGGGTCGAGTTAGCGCTGTATAAAATCTGCATTAAAAAAACAAAATGAGTAGTGAAAGATCTACACGAAAGCATACTTTATTTTGTTTTTTTTGGCACAGAGAATGGAAATCCAAGCTTCTACTCAACATCCTGTTATTTTAGGTGCTCTTCCCGTACAATAAAAACTATAAAAGATGTTTTCATGTAAATCTTCTGCTTCTCAAGTAAAAAGCTTTAATGCCCTCAGGCCAAGTTCGCACAATATAAAACTGCAAAAACCACCAATTACGACGTGCACACATGAAGAAACTTGGCCGAAGGACACTAGCGCGCTTTTGCATTGAATAAGTAAATGCCACCATTGTTAAATACCTGCCGCGAAGCCACGCCCCTACGAGACCCATCCTAATAAATTTGGCGAGTATCGGCACTTTTCTTTTTCCTTTTACAGATCTGTCGAAAATGTTGGCATGTGTTCGTCTGGCAGTTCTCTTGCCTTCTTCCAGCAGGCGGGATGCAGGATGGACTGTTGTGGTACAGCATACTTCTCTGGAGTTTTCATGGTTTCGTTATAAAACGATGCTTTTAATGATTAAACCTACACTTCTTAAAGATCCGGCCCAAGTGCGGCTGAGTGATTACTTCCGGTTCTTAACTCTAATGTTGCCACTGTTTCTTCCTGGAGGCTGAACTTCTTTTTCCGGGGCGTGCAACTTTCTTCAAACCAATGGCAGAAATTATGAGGAAGTACTGCCACCAACACCCGCCTACAATCGTGCCTTCGCCTGTCAATCACTGCAAAAGTATTTTCACGACTATCCCCATTCGAATTCATTTATTGAAGTTGTTTAGAGTCGAAAGCGAAGCAGCTTCAGTTGGCAAATTAAGTTCTTCTGTCCTGTGGGGGAGGTAAGACCCAAACACGGAAGCCTCCCGCCTGAATTGGGAGGGTTGGCTTGTGTGAAACAGCAGTAACTTCCATGGCGAGAATGAATAAATAGCCGGACGTCCTTCTCGCGTATCAAACGAAAAGGCTTTATTTAGTAAGAAAGTAACACGGACGATCCTGTAAGGAAGAAGAATTACAATACAATTAGTATAAATTAGTAATTCCACTCCCCCTCGGTAGAAATGTACCAAGAACAGCAAGCCTTATCTGTGTAATACTTTGTAGCATTCGATTCCCTGATCACAAGATCTGCGATTCCAGACATCTGGAAACTGCTGGTTTGAGACGTCAACCCCGCAATCTTAGTTTTTAAACTTTTAACAGTTGAAATCAATCAGTAAAATATACAGCACATCTCTGGGCTACATGTTCGTTTTATTTGAGGGGGCATTTGGTAGCTCTCAGTAGAAGCCACTGTCGTATCTGTCAAGGCAACATTTAAAGCGTGCAAGTGCCAGACTCTAGCTATTTAGCCACAGTTGTAATGAAGAAAGCGGAACTACAGGCCCCATCATAAAAATTGTTATTGCCTTAACAGTCAAGCTGAGGTTTCCATGACATGGAGCAATTTGGCATACTTCTCGCTGACCCGTCATCTCCCACTACTGTTCTGCCTGAACTTTTCCATCCCCACCCCTTAGCTTGCACTTACCCATCTAAGTCAATTGATTTAAGAACTCTCATGATGACTTTGTGAGACTCTCTTAGAGGTCTTCTCGTTCTATACACCAAACGTGTATAATGCTCCTATTAAATTCCTTTTCTTTCTGGTGCAATGTATGGGCGGCTTGTGCGTTTTGGGTGTATATTGAGTCACCTGTTGCATGTATGGGATGTATGCAGAAGTGGGGATTGACCTGAATGTCCAAAACACACACCTTTTGTCAATTCATTGGCTATTAATTGTTGTGGATTTGTTGGATATTAGGTTCGTCTTGTGCTCCGAGGAAACTGAATAATTTCCTCAATTTTCAAGTAGCAATGTAATAAGTTAATAGGACTTATGTGTAATTTTTAGGTGGGAAAAGAGGGATGAGGAAATCGTGAGGAGGAGGTTAAATATTGCGAGATAGGATGGAGAGGTTAAACAGAATGAGACATTGTGAATTATGGGAACGGACCAGGGGGCATATTATCAAGAAAAGGCGTTAACATTACCGCCACTTTAGCAGCAGAAAACTGCTGCTAAAGCGGCAATAATGGGCTTGATAATATGCCCTTGTGAAATCCCATAGAAGCCCATGTTCTGGGGTGAACATGGGCTTCTATGGGAATTCTCTATGGCGTATTATCAAGCCCATTATTGCCCTAAAGCGGTGATAATGTTAACGCCTTTTCTTGATAATATGCCCCTAAGTTTTGATGTCGAGGAACAGTTACTCCGAAGGAAACTGTATGTTTTGTAATGAGAGGTATGGTTATTTTGCTGAGATTTAGTAGAGAATAAGGTGGGTGGGATGTGCAAAGATAGGGTAAACTCGGAGGAACAAAGGTATGTTAAGGAAGAATTTTAAGGAGAGTATCGTTCATGTATGGGGAGGGGGGGCAGGAGAGAATAATCCCTAGCTATAAATCATTTTATTGCCAGGCAGTTTTTTGGGGGAATGTTGAGAGTGAATGCAATCTGAGGAAAGTAGAAAGAAAAGATGAAAGTTGATTACCTGTGGGCAGGTGATATAAGATGTTTCGTCTTAAGTTAGGTTGCTCCACCTAACCCCAAATGGCGTCAGCACCATTTGTTCTCTTATATATAGCCATTGAATATCATGGAAACTGTCAGACTTGGTACTTGTTTTTTTAATGTAAGAAAACTCTGAATAGTGAGGTTAGGTGTGTCTGTTTAGATTATGAGGAGTAGGCAATAAGTGGGATTTGCGTTGATCATACTGGTAATGAGAAAGATGCTGATTTTCTAGGGGCTCCCTGAATTTTCGGGTTGTTTGTTGAGAGAATCGCCAGTTTAGCACTTCTTTGATGTTCGAGGGTCCTAGAGGGTATCACAGGAGATGAGGATGTGTGGATTCATTATTAGATCACAATGGGAATAACCGGATGTTAACCATCCCACAGAACTCTTAAGCGATTCTTAGTGGGTTTGATCTTTTGCTGGTAGCAAAATTCAGAGTTTTACTGCTTCCACAGAGAAAGTAGTGCAACCAATGGTTTTCTTCCTCTAGGCAGGAATTATTAAGTGTGGTGCCAGTCTGGACCTCAATAAGTTACAGGGTTGGGAATATTTTGTGATTTTTACATCAATTAATGTTGGTCCTTTGCCATTAATAGCTCTGTGAGTGATATACAGTAGTTTGAAAGAGGATCTTCTTGCTGTTGGGAGCCAGTGTAGAGTCTTCAGGACTTGACAGTTAGTGCTTGCAGGTATAATAACCATGGAGAGAAGCAATACCATTTGATTAAGGTTTATGTTTTAACTTTGTGACACTGGGTCATCAAGGTGATTTAATTCATCTTGCAGAAAGAACAGGTGATGGACGGAATGCTGAACAATGAAAACATTCACCCCCTGTCACAGATCTGGGTTTAATCCGTCGTTTGTATGCTCACCACACAACCGCAGTTTGGACCCAGCCATATGCAAACCAGTCTTGACCCTGCTCCTAATGGGAACAGTCCAGCCCAAACTGTGAAGTCAAGACCTCTCTGGACTGGAAACAAGCATCCTGAGACCGGAAACAAGCATCCTGGGAAACAAGCATTCAGGGTATCACCCTTCATCAGCCAGGCTTGCTTCAATCTAGAGGCATAGTGAGCACGGAAACAACCTCTGGGCATACCCTTCCCACTTAGGGTGACAAAAGCAAAAAGAACAGATGATGGATGGAATGCTGAACAATGCAAATATTCACATCTAGTCACAGATCTGGGTTTAATCTATTGTGTTTTTTGCTCACCACGCCAATTCAGTCTTGAGGTCTACCTGCACTGGAAACGAGCATTGTGGGACTGATTTCGGGGTATAACCCCTCATCAACCAGGCTTGCTTGAATACAGTGGCACAGTGAGCACAGGACCCACGTCTGGGCATACCCTTCCCACTAAGGGCTACAAAAGCAAAAATACCGGGTCCCAGGATGCTTGTTTCTGGTCCAGGGCGGACGTGGCCTGGCAGTTTGGGTTGGACTGTTCCCATCGGGAACAGGGTTAAGACTGCTATGCATATGGATGGGCCCCAACTGGGGTGGCATGGTGAGCAAAAAAATCGATGGATTAAACCCAGATATGTGACTGGGGTGAATGTTTGTTTGATTTGTTCAGCATTCCGTCCATCATCTGTTCTTTTTGCTTTCAGTACATTTTGGCCACGGTGCTATTTAAGGTGGCAATGTGACCAAGCTAGCCTACCCTTTTAACATATGCTAGGTACCCTAGATACTTTTAGGTAGCTAGTATCTTAATTTTCAGGCCTTGGCTGCAGACCACCTTAACTGTCTGTTGGAGACCTACTGTTTCCAATACATTGCGAAATGCATTAAAAGATGGCCTCAGCAGATGTGCGAGTATCTGCCGCAGTCATTTTTCTAGGGATTTGTTAAAATATAGTACACTACCTGAAAAGATGACACCATAGATGTACGAGTATCATCGGCAGATGAATAGTAGGGAAATCAGAATAAGCGAATAAGGTTCACCAGTGGGGTCACATATAAATTAAAAAGAGTAGGACTCAATGCTGATGTCCTTGAACTTGGATTAAAAATGGACAATGAGACACATGGAGACCTGCTGGTCAGGAAGAAGTTAGAACCAAGCGCTCACCTTAGCTGCAGTCAGGCATGCAATGAGGATGGAATGGTAGACCATGTCAAAAGCAGCAGAGAGTTCCAATAAAATGAGTAGGGCAGAGTGGGCAGCATTGAGAGATGTGGATCTCATTGAGAACGAAACCAGTAGCAAAGTTAGTAATAAAGTTAGCCCTAAAGCCTGATAGATGAGTGTCAAAATAATGATTGTGCCCAAAAAAGGTGCACAATTGGTTATTGACTTTGGATTCAAGAATTTTAGATGATAAACAGATTAAAGAGATGGACCTAAAGTTGGTTGGTACTCCAGCCTACGCTGAGCGTTTTCTTGCTTAGAAGTGATAATCCTTGCATGTTTCTACAGGTTGAGAAATAAGATAGAAGAGAGGGGATAATTTAGAATAGATGTAAGATATGTGGCAATCAACAGAGCCCAGTGTTTGACATATTTGGCCCGACAGGCATCCAGAAGGGACACAGAAGTGATATTTAGAGATTCTTGAGGCTCTTATATTACTAAATGAAATTGGAAGTCCCATATGTATTCGTAAATGCAATGAGACAACAACTTGGAGTAGACAAGTCACAGAACAGTCCTCATTAGCATGATGTCATAGGAGGAAACATTTGGAATTAATTCGAAAAAAGCCTCTAATATGGATTCTGGTACATCTACATTCATATGTATCTGAGGAATGTTGGAATTTAGAGGGTCTACACTCAGTGTATGATCAAGAGAACTTAAGTTTGATTTTAGGGGGCCAATCTGGCAGAAAGACTAAGATGGAACTGTCTCTGTCAAGTGTAGGGAAATTATCTGCAACAACTATGAGGGAGTCTCACATTTTTTGTAAGGGTATGTTGGGGCTCACAATGCATGCGTATTTATGTTTTTGCACTCTTTACTGTTCATTAATTTACCTCATATACAGCCTACTCTGGAGCCCATTAACAAAATAAGTGTGAAACACAGAAAACCAGACACCGCAATTATATAATACCTAATATATATATATATATATATATATATATATATATTACCTACTGGCGATAGCCAGTAGGTATATATAGTTAGGATTGTTTTCCATAGGGAAATCGCAACATTCTATTGGGAATAACTTTGGCGCCGGTTGAGGAATCTTCCTGAAATTTTCCTTAACTTTGCCTCGCGGCGCTCCGGTCCTTCCCTGAAAGTTTGGGGGGGATTCGTCAAGCGGGGGCCGAGATAAAAGGGGGGTCCCAAAACGTGTTTTCCCCATGTTAATTTCCATAGGGTGGTTGGACTCACTTTTAGCCCGAACGGCTGAATGGTTTTCCACCAAACTTGGCAAAATTGTAGGGACTGGTAGCCCGATGTGCCTTTGCTATGTCTCAAGATATGTGCTCCAGTGGTTTTTACGAAAATTAACTTTGAAAAAATATATATTGGGCTACATTGGGCTATATATATGTTAGAGCCCAAATGTAGCCCAATGTAGCCCAAAGATGGCCACCAGAGACAAAAAAAAAAAACAAATGTAGCCCAAATATCAGCCAGATGTAGCCCAACTATAGCCCAATGACAGAATGTCCCAGAGTGTTCTAAAGAACTAGAGCGCTAACAGTCTTACTTATGACAAAAGTATGGCACACCTGAAGTCATCTTGATTGGAATAAAGTGTTAACACTTAAAACATTTAATTTGCAAAGGAACAAAATGAGGGGGTTCAAAAGAGCCTGTGCTTAAAAACTCTGTTAGCAAAGCAGGCATTTGAGATTTAAAAAACGTTTTAATATATAAAAACGTTATCCGCTAATGGAATTAGCATTTAAAAAACCTTGCGAATTCAATGAAAAAGCCATAGGTTTCAGGCCTTATATAGTTAGGAATTAGCATTTAAAAAACCTTGCGAATTCACTGAAAAAACCATAGGTTTCAGGCCTTATATAGTTAGGAATTAGCATTTAAAAAACCTGAAATTCACTGAAAAAACCATAGGTTTCAGGCCTTATATAGTTAGGAATTAGTATTTAAAAAACCTTGCAAATTCACTGAAAAAAACATAGGTTTCAGGCCTTATATAGTTAGGAATTAGCATTTAAAAAACCTTTGAAATTCACTGAAAAAACCATAGGTTTCAGGAGTTATATAGTTAGGAATTAGCTTTTAAAAAACATTTGAAATTCACTCAAAAAACTATACGTTTTAGTGGTGTTATAGTTAGCTGGATATTTTACTCATACAAAACCATTGAAATTGCTCCTATATAGTTAGTTGTACTAACTATATTTCGCGCACCCGCAATCCACTGCTGATGATGTCACATATTAGATCATTCATGACATGGTCAGTGACATCTCAGATGACATCTCAAATGACATCACTGATGACATCATCCACGTGACAATCACATACACCTTTTCATACACTATTACAATTTTTCATCAATCTTTGTAAAATACAGAGTATCATATTTAAATCCATTGTCACAGCAATACAAGTATCTAAAAATCCACTCAGTGATTCATAGATGTATACACACATCTAATCACTTACCTATGGATTCACTCATACATGCTGTCAATGAACAATAGAACACTATCAAAAATACTTATACATCTATATCGACATTAAACAACAGCACACATCCTATTCACATATGAAGTCATCCTACTCACTTATGCAAACAATGGATCATACTTACATATTTACTTAGCAAAACACTTATACAAACACCACTTCTTCTATTCATTTAGATAGTAAGTCATAATTAGTGAATTATAAAATCATTATTACAAGTATACAGTTATCCATACAGTCACTCACACAATCATTGTGTCTTATGTATACTTATTTATATACAACAACTGACACATACACTGCCTTTTATTTTTCTAGTTTGTTGGACCTGTACCATTGAGAAATATATTTGCCCATAAAGATATTCACTCACCCAAACAACTGTTAGAACATGTAGTTTTAACTTCATATATCTACTGAATCAACTATTCACACATCTTTGGACAGTCACACACCCCTCACCGAACCACACACACTTTCACACTCCCATACAAATACTCCGTTAACTAATCAATAACTAATATAGACTTTCACATAGCTAGTAACCAACTGTAGAATCAGTTTACACAACAACTGACAAAGTGATACAGATATTCACACAGTTTAGTCACTATCCACTATATTTAGTGAGACATTATAAATTGGTCAAGTAAACAGTCAATTACACTGCTACTAAATCCTCCATCCAAATATTTATTTATATATATCCACTTATTCTTCAATGCAAATTGCTATATATATAATGCATATTTAAATAACGAAGCAAACCACATTCACTGGATGATGTCATCAGTGATGTCATCAGTGATGTCATCAGTGATGTCACTGACCATGTCATGAATGATCTAATATGTGACATCATCAGCAGTGGATTGCGGGTGCGCGAAATATAGTTAGTACAACTAACTATATAGGAGCAATTTGAATGGTTTTGTATGAGTAAAATGTCCAGCTAACTATAACACCACTAAAACTTATAGTTTTTTGAGTGAATTTCAAAGGTTTTTTAAAAGCTAATTCCTAACTATATAACTCCTGAAACCTATGTTTTTTCAGTGAATATATATATATATATATATATATCAGCTCCAATCGTTTCTTTCTTGCCAAGAACGATAACGCACTCACGGGGGCTATGCAGCAACAATTTAATCAGCCACGAACAAGAAACAGACGCGTTTCAGACCTAAGAGTCCTTCGTCAGTGTTTACATTTCCATGTCTTTGCGACACATTATATGCACCTTCCTTCCTGTTGTGGAAAGGGATGATGGACAAGTAAGTGACATTGCAACGGGCAGCCATTTATAAATGGGTTATTCTCCATAAACAAATACACAATTTAATATGTCATTTTGTCTGATGTTATACCCATGCCGGTCTGGCTGTACTCAATTCTGCTGTATATCGGCATGTCACTGGCATAATTGTTGCCCGAATTGCAATCATTACAATATATATTTGTAAATGAGTTTTGAACACCATATACAAACAATGCGATCATCTGCCAATTACATGGGGGACATTTCTTAGTGTACACACTAGTGAGCACACATATAATTTAGACCCGTAGATGGGTTATCTCGTCCCCTGTCGGTGATCAATGATTTAATCTCGCCGTGTATCGGCACGCCACCGACTGATGTAACGTTAACATGACCGCAATATATTAACAAAACACCCATTTGACATATCATTCCAAAAAAGTGTAACATTATGCATAATCACATTTGACCTTAAACTCCATTTTTAAATTCATCTTGGTGAGTCAGCTAATAAACCTAATTCTATCTATGGGTCAAAGTACAATAATATTCAGTTACATATACTAATAGATGGAGAAGTGAAAGGGAAGGTGTAAGGAGAAGAAAAGAAAACAGAATGGACTGATCACAGTATTAATACACATCTGTGCAAAAGTCAGTGTCTTTCTAAAATCACATTTCTATTGATCCCTTGCAGACATAGGATTCCTCATTGCACCAGCCTATCGCACTACTATCTTCCTAGGTGAACTGTGAGTTCCTCCCCTGTTTGGTCTGCATGTCTATTATATGTCGCGACTCTAGTCTACGCAGACATGATAATCTATCTCCCCCTCTGGGATTAGATGGTACATGATCCAGCCCAAAGTATTGAAGCAACTCCCGGTTGCTCTGGTGTACCTTGGCGAAGTGCCTGGCCACAGGATAAGATACATCCTTGTTCATTATGGCTCGTTGATGTTCCAGCACTCGCATCTTCACATTGTTGATTGTACTGCCTATGTACTTAAGGCCGCAGGGACATACAAGGCAGTACACCACATAAGGTGTTGTACACGTGATGAATTTCTTGATCTTTTTGGGTTGGGATAGGCCCGGAATTTGGTAAGAGAGAACCCTCTTGCTGTTTTCACATGCACGGCATTTTCCACATGGGAAAAAGCCTGCCATGTCCTTAAGGGTGCCCTTCGTAGGGGTTTCAGTTGGTGCTAGATGGCTGTGTACTACCATGTCTTTTATGGATCTCAATTTTCGAAAAGTAATGAGCGGTCTTTCTGGTACGTCACACCCGATTACTGGGTCAGTGCGTAGGATATGCCAGCTTCTCGAGAGCATGCTCCTCAGTGCATTAGCCCCATCCGAGAACATTGTGATCATCCTGAATTTGTTCACATTTTCAGGATAATTTTTCCTTTTCTGATCACAGTCAAAAAGCTGTTGCCTGGGAATCCTGGCTACTTTCTCTAAGGTTCTGTCTAGTAGGTCCTGATCATACCCTCTCGTGCGGAACCTCTGCACGCTCTCCTTTGCTGCTGACCTAAAGTCAGTGTCACGGGAGCTATTCCTTTTTAGCCTGAGTAATTCACCGTACGGTATACTTCGTACAAGGCTAGGTGGATGGCTACTTTCGGCGTGGAGTATACTATTCCCTGCCGTCGGTTTCCTATAGAGGGCAGTCTGCAGCTTCTCTTCACTGACAAATACCTTCAGATGTAAGTAATGTACTTGCTCACTACTAATGTCTGCAGTAAATTTTTAGATGTAAGTTGTTTCTGTTGAGATCCACAATGAAATTATTAGCTTCTATGGAGGAGCCCCTCCATGCCAGGAATAAGTCGTCTATATAACGACGCCACACTACAATGTGCTCAGCCCATTTTGCGTTATCCCCGGCAAGGGCCACCTGCTCCTCCCACCAGCCCACGAAGAGATTCGCGTAGCTGGGGGCGAAGCAGGTTCCCATCGCCGTCCCTGAGGTCTGTTTAAAGAATGTATTTTGAAACAAGACAGTATTGTTTCGTAAGCAGAACTCCAACATTTCAGTCAACATCATGCCATGCTCTAGATATTTAGCCGGTCTCTTATCCCAAAAATATTTAACAGCCTCAACCCCCTTATCGTGCTGTATGCATGTGTATAGACTGGCATTGTCTAGGGTAATGAGCACAAAAGAGGGGTCCCATATGATATGTTCAATCTGTTCAATAAAATGCTTCGTGTCTCTCACATATGATTTTAGATCCACACAAACTTAGCCAGAAAGGAATCAATATAAATTGATAAATTCTCTGTCAATCCACCTTTGGACGAGATGATAGGTCGCCCCGGAGGATTTACCAAGTCCTTGTGGACTTTCGGAAGTTGATAAAAAGTAAGAGTGGTAGGTTCGGGGTTACGTAAGAACAGAAACTCATTCATATCCAACATTGACTTATTCCGCCATTTGGTCATATATATATATATATATATATGACATATGGGCTACTATAGAAGTATGTTGTGTATGTCCATGGGCACTTAGAGAAACTGCAATGCCATTGTAGCCCAAGGGCTACATCAGCACTGGGACCTATTGATTGGGTCACAGACGTGCACCATGCACATCATGAAAAAATGCAGCGTACATTTCATATGAGGAATCCTACAATATTTATTTTGATGTCACATTTCATGGAACAAAATAGTAAACGCCTACTTCATGCACGTCAGCGGGTGGTGAAGGTGAATGGGTGGTGGGCAAAGATTTTTTTGTTGTGTACTGGTGTGTTGTTGAGCAAGTGTTTTGTTGTGTTATGTTTTTGGAATTTATTTTTGTGGGTGATGTATTGTCGTAATGTGCTGTATTTCTTTTTGTACGTGTTTAAGCTGTTTTATTTTGTTGTGTTACTGTTAGTCCTTTGCTGTGGTTTTAAGTAATGTGGTATTGTAGTGTTATATAGTTGTTATGAGTTGCTTGCAATTACAGTGTTTTGATGGTGATCTAGTGTTGTGGTATTGTACTATTTTGTTGTGTTTTGCCCCGTAGTGTTCTGTTTGCATTGTTGTTGTTTTGTGGTGTATTATTTTTCTGTGTTGTGATTTTGTGTCAGGGTGTTGTATTTTGTTGTGATGTGTTTGCATTTTCTGCAGTGTTCATTAATAGTATGTGTTTGTGTTGTTCTGCTATAGTGCTATTACACTATTATGTTGCTCTGTTGATTTGCTTAGCTGTGGTTTGTTGTGATATGTGCTATATTGCTAGATTTGCTGTTCTATTGTGTTCAGGTGTTTAGTTGTGTTGTATGATGTGCATTCGAAAATCCATTGGCCTTACAAAGCTCAGTTAGAGTGCTTTTTATGGTCTGGGTTGACAGCGCAGACAATTATGTGAGCATTGCCAGATATGCGCTTTGGCTACACCCACATGTTAGTAGTCAGGAGTACATGTTGTGATTGGCCCTAAGTGGGGGTGTCGGAAATTCCCTCCCATGCCCCCCCCCCGGCTTTAGCAGCTTTAACGAGGGTGGAGTTCTTGATGTGCCTCTTCTGTGGCAACTCGGCAGACAAAGGTTCTTAAATAACGTGAAAGGAGGATGATTGTTTGGTTAAGTGAGTGAAAGGTCTGATGGATAGGTGTATGAATGAAAGGTTGGATGGTAAGTGGATGAATGAATGAGTGAAGCGATGGATGTAAGGATGGATGAGTGCAAGAAAGAATGGATAGGTGAAAGGGTGAGTGGATGATTGTATACACATGTGGATAGATGGCTAAGCGAAAGAATGGATGGATGAATGAAGGTGGGTGGATGGATGAAAGGGTGAACGGATGGATGAGTGAAAGGGTGGATAGATGATGGGGAAGGATGGATGGCTAAGCGAAAGAATGGATGGATGAATGAAAGAGGGTGGGTGGATGGATGAAAGGGTGAACGGATGGATGAGTGAAAGGGTGGATAGATGATGGGGAAGGATGGATGGATTAGTGAGGGTGGATGAATGAGTGGAGTGAAAGGGTGGCTAGATGAATGGAATGAAATGGTGGATATATGGATGAGCAAAAGGATGGATGCTGGGACGCAGTGATCTTCCCGCAACTTTAAAAGCTACAGCGGGATGAAGTTCTTGAGGGCCTCTTCTGTCTGCAACTTGGCAGACAAAGGGGAGTTAGTGAGTGAAAGGATAGATGGATGGAAATGTGAGTGAAAGAGTAGACAGATGGGTGAGTGAAAGGATGGATGGGTAGATGGATGGACAAATGATTTACATGATGGATGAGTAAAAGAATGGATTGATGAGTGAAAGAGTGGGTGTATGGATGAGAAAAAGAATTGATGGATGAGTGAAAGGGAGGGTTGATAGATTGGTAGATGGGATGAGTGAAAGGAAGGATGTACAGATGGATGGAGTGAAACGGTAGATTGATGCATGGAGTGAAACGGTAGATTGATGCATGGAGTGAAATGATGGCTGGGTCAGTGAAAGAATGGATGGAAGAGTGATAGGAATGATGGATGAGTGAAAGGATTGATGGATGAGTGAAAGATTGAATGAGAGAATGAATCGGTGAATGAAGGGGAGGATGGATAGGTGGATGGAGGAAAGGGTGTATGGATGAGTGAAAGAATGGCTAGATGCGAGACAGGGAGGGTGGGTTGATGGACAGCTGAGTGAAAGCATGGCTGGATGAGTAAAAGGATAAATGGATGGATGAGTTTTTAGGTGGAAGGATGGATGATAGGATGGCTGAGTGAAAAGATAGATGAATGAGTTAAAGGGAGGATGGTTGGATGGATGGAATGCAAGGATGGCTGGATGGAGTGAAAGGATGGATGGGATGAACAGCAGAAAGGATTGATGGATTAGTGGAAGGGTGCATGTAGCGATGGATGAGTCAAAGGCTGGATAAGTTTAGATATGCATGCAGATGGAATGGTAAAGACTGAATGATAGATGATAAGAATGAATGGATGACAGAATGTAAAGGTGGAATTGTGGATATCCGCAGGTGGATGGAGGGATGAATGGATAGATGCTTGGATGGAAGAGACAGGAGAGCTCGTCCGGGGAGGGCCGTGATGACTTGCTTTGTTTGCTTGGTGCCATAAAAGCTTAGGTTCGAAGTGGTGGGTATTTTAATTTTCTGGCTACTCCCTTGGCCCTAAGTTGTGTGCTTTAATAAAAAAGTGTTCGCTTTCTAAACAGCTGTGATCATTTTGTTTATCCATCTGCCTGAACTTTCAATGGCATACACATGCCATTGTAATGATGTAACAATGACTTAGATAACTAGATAATATGTGGTGTTTCTGCCAGCAGCACAGATGGGAGGAGAACAGTCATTACCCTACATAGACGTCTAGCCCTGGCTTTGATAGTGCAACTGTAACTTGACATTTTAACCTACACCAGTATTATTCGACAGTTCTTTGCTTCCACTCAAATGCATATCAAGTCCCATGCAATTTACTGGTAATGCTTCACATTACCATACAACTTTAAGCCATACATATTGGCATTGCAAATGCTTGTTAATCACTGCACATATTTGCAATGCCCTGGACATGATTATATGCATCCTTTTTAAAAATAAATACTGCCTGTGAACAAATGACCACATGCAGAACTGCTACGTGTACTATGCTGTTCTTGACAACTGTCGATGGAACAATGATAATGTACAGACATCTGTGTTTGTGGGTGTGTGTATATATATTCTATAAGCTTAGCAAATTTCAATGACGGGAATGCATCTGCTCAACCAGATTCTTATCAAAGGGACACTCGAAATGCCAGTACTTTGCACCAAAGTTCTAAGAACGCTCAATGGGATGCAACCTGTCAATACATTGGCACAAGATTTCTATTTGTTCACTGCCACTTTCACGAAGTCCGGTGCATACATGAGTCAGACTGATCCAGCTTGGGCCTGTCACAAGCAAAATAAAAAAAACTATCAATCCTATTTCATGACATCTCCGATATGGCTCCTTGAAATGCCTATGACTGTGAAAAAACATTTCTTCGTTTTTATTTTAGTACCCTAGAAACTTAAATCAAATTTGGCAAACTCACCACCTTTCCCCAGCCAACTGTGCACATTTCCTGCATCTTATAGGGAACAATCACCTATTGTCTTAGCTGAGGTAATTGTGGGCCCCAATTCTGGTATTGATGGTGTAAAAAACAATTACCATTCGTCCTCAGGTTTCTCCAGAATGCGTGTCGAGACTCGTATATGGTTCCTTAAACTGGAATGCTCAACTTCAGCATGAGGCCTAAAGTCCTGTCCTTTACAAACACCAACATTTTAAAGTTCTTTATCATACTGGATCAGAGGTGGTATGAAAACGCTTAAACGCTTGTATCTCATAAAGATATTGTTAATACGTTGTAAGTTGACTAGTGTTAACATTACTATTGTAAATTGCTATGGCACTGGACCATTCTACCAGAAAATCTCTGTGGGCAAGGACCTCAAAGCTGACTCCCTCAGCCACAGGTAACTAGTGCCACTTGACATGCTTATAAGGACTCGGATTCTCCGTTTCTGCTTAAAGGTACCAGTCTGTAGTGTAGATCGCTTGGAGCCTCCCAATAGCATGGATATGATGACCCAGGTAAAGAGAGTTTGCATAATCCTGTTTTACCTACTCTTTTTTACTAACCCCCATGAACATTTACCAGACAGAAACCTTTACCTATGGTCAGTATGACTCCATTGCTGTAACTGTTGGAGTAGGGAGTGTATTTTGCTACTTAAAGAAGTTATGGCCTGCCTATTCAAAGGATGATTCTGCCCTGACTAGCATAACAAACCAGCTATGGTTTTGTATGAATTGTTTGTCCTGAAGAAGAGTCCTTTACTGCTTTTGGTATATTTAATTCTGACTCTATCAGAAAACAATTTGTTTGAGCTTTTTGACAAACTGCTGGCGGTCTGCTGAGCATGAAATAATAAAACATTGTAGTTGAAACACCTGTATTGGACAAAGGACTTGCAGAAGACAGGATAGAGGCTCACTCTGCAAAGTAAGCCCATCTTAAAGAGAGTTAAACATTCATCCTCAAATTACTATACTTAGACTGAAGAGCCTGGGACATAAGATAATGCATGCTACAGGTAGATATTTTATTAGATAATTACCTAGTCATTCCTGTAAAATGACCATCCAGACGCCAGTTTCACCATTGCTACAATATGAACGATGTCCAGTATCAGACCACAACTCGCTTTAACCCCTCAAACTGTGGTCCATACTATTTCTGGGGGTAATAGTTATGGTTGTTACAGAATGTAATGCAGCATACATTTGAGTAATGTGCTAATCCTGCATTATGCAAATTCTGAGCCACTGAATAAATACAACCCTACATGTCTCCAGACACACATGCCTCGTGACTTCAGTTGTGCCTCATTGTCTGACACAAGTTGTTTGGAATAACTTTCTCAGTTGATATAGACTCCAAAAATTGGACAAAAGTTTGGTTGTTGGCAGTTTCCTCAATTTCTTAGCTATGCCCATTTTGAGATAAAGTCCACTGACACCATGAAACACTCTGATTGTGTTCCCACTGTGTCCATGGAAATCGCATCTAAGGGCGCCCTGGAATGTCAGACCCTCCATGGCTCTTTAGTTGTTCAATCTACATATAACACAATAACGAAAAGGCCTTTTATAATATTGCTCATTGAATACACTCAGCCAATCTCTCTCAATCTCTGTTGGGTCAGGGGCACAACTTGTTGTATTACTGTTCAGCAGTCTGTCTAGGTTGGTCAGTTCGTCCCTGATATACCTTAAGGGGTAAACATCTTCTCCATCAGTTGAATTCCTTTTAGCCAAGCCACTAAGCATTCAATTCTTAATGCATTTACACTGTTGATACGTTTCACTAGGCTTTTGCTGTTGTTTTTCTGAAGTAGCTGCCTTAAAAGGCATATTTGCATATTATGCTGCAACGCTGGCTTCCTCCTCCATAAGACTTTGCTCCCATTTACTAGTTAATTGTGACCTGGACAAATAGCTGTTTTGTTATTTAATGCTGGTAATTACTCTGTGCTGAAGGTGGTGGTATCTTTTTAGGAACCGCATGGGCATTCTTTGGATTGGTCTGCTGCATCTCTTGGTTGTTAGAGTAGATACAATGGATACCCATTAGGTATGCCAGAAGTTTCCTTTGAATCAGATTACTTAGTTTCAGTGTCAAGTCAATGATCAGTGTGCGAACACAAGGCATAATTCCAGACTGATAAGATCCTTTAAGAAAGGGTACAGAATGATTAAAAAAAACCTACCCATGCACCCCTGAAAGATGAGGACTATTATGGCAGGCGAAACTAAGCAAGGTAGGTGCTTTTGTAGGAATACAGGAAAGACGTACCGTAGTTTCCTGTGGGAGGAAGACCCCAGTATAGTTGTCCTCACCATGAAGGGGTGAGGATATAAATAAAAATAAATTAGGTCAAGGAGGTGCCAGACTTAGGACATTGGATCAACGACTTAGATAAAGACTAATGATGAAGAGAGACAGAGTGGTCAGGTACAGATATCCTTTGGATATGCCAGTATTGCAGAGTAAACACCTTCAGCTAGCTTAGCTGTGCAGATTTGTTCCCCTACCTTACAGTATGTTTAGTTTTCGATTCCCCCTCTCATCAGATAGTCGTGTGATTTTTTCTTCCATATCCTTTGGGAGTATGGAGTAATTAGCCCCATACACTATTTTGCATAGCACTCGCCTCCTCAGCCATTATTGTCCAATAATATTGCCGCTGGGTAGTGTTGCGCTACTAATTTTACGTATTCAAGTTTTTTTTACATATTCTAAAGGGTGTGACAGCACTGTCCAGATAACGTTAACAATATAAGGCAGCTATGTTTGTATAGAAAAATGAGAAACTAACGAACTCAGCAAAGGGCAGGGTTAGGATGCAGGAGACCGCGAAGAGTTATGGGGTGGGGATAATGCAGTTAGGAGAACATAGTGTTGCAAATTTGAAAAACACGCAGAGTGAATTGATCATGCGCCAGGCAGGACTGGGGCAATGGTTGCTGAGAGGATGAAAGGTTAAGTAAGCTACAAGTCATCAGGCGCGATATAGATGTGGTTGCTGATGCAAAATGTGCTGGAACCTGATAGATGCTGTAAGTCCACCATAGTGATTTCTGCTGTCTGTATTGTAGCGCCATGTTTTGGTATGGTGGCACTAATTCAGTGGTAACCATGCTGACTACAAATGTCTTCATCACTGACTTTTTTACATTACTGGTAAGCCATGAATCAGGCGCTTTATCTGATAGCAATTTACCTTTTAGCCTTTATTGCACATGATCCAGCCACATCAGAAAGCATTATGCAGCATTTACCCCCATTCATATGAAGGAAGCTATATTATATCTCAGTGTTAGGTGCCTACTTATGAAAATCTGCTAATGACCTGCAGGTCATGAGACTACATTTTAGGTCATAACACACCCTTCAGTTCTATTAGGGTTGAAATATGATTCCCAACATTGATAGTTTATTAACAGTTGATTGAATTCGGATTAAATGGAGAGCAAAATATTGTTATTTTGGAACTTTCATCCAAATAATTTACAGTGGCATAGAAGTTAGCCAGTTTTGTGCAGTAATCACCCTATTAACATAAGAACACTCTAAATACAAACTTTTAGTAAGGGGCGGATGTGCGCGAGACATTGAAAGGGTTAAGAGATGAAAACTAAGTTGCATAAGGAAACTGTTGGACCTGGACTCACCAGTCTACATAGGGTAGCTTGGTGCAGAGTAGGTAGGACTATCCCAAAGGCAATAGGTGTTAAGCTTGTGTAGCACCCTTACAGTAACACAGTGACCATCCACTCAAAAATGACACTACACCGAAATTTTATAAAAGTAGAAAAGTTTATCTTTTCCTTTTAAGGGTTACTTTCATTTATGTTTGTCTTTACAGTTCATAAAACCACATGTAATATTCCATGTATGAATCTCAACAACCATACTATACTAGGAGTTATTTCTTATTCCTGTCATTGATCAATTGTCTAGTTGCAGGACAACAACTTAACAAGACTTTTGGTTGCATGTGTTTTTCAGCTCGAGAGGGTACTTGTGAATATTTGCACCCAAATCTTCTTAGCAATAATTCAACTGTGCCATAAACCATTCATTAGCTACGGTTCAGGTTATCAATAGAATTTCTTTTATCTCTTAAACATATCACTCCTGTTTATAGCCTTATACTGTAACCATTCCATACAGCTAGCATATACACTGTTTATAAGTGAGATCCTGGTAACTGCATTTTTAACTCTTATGTCGTATCTTTTTCCACATTAGATCAGTATAGTTTTAGCTAGTTCATTAACTGTCCCTTGGTGTGCTGAAATCTCTTCAGAGGAAGAGGGGCAGTCTCCTCTGCCAATAGTAATCTCTTCGCCCAATCCACTGTCTTTTGTCAAGGCCAGGAAGCCTCGTGTTTCAGCAGGCCCGGCAGAGGGTTCTATGGATCAAATTATCCCCCCTCCAGCCCCCACAGTTGAAACCCCTGCTCACGTTACCTTCGAACGCTGTTCTGCCCAACCCGGCCGGTGTCTGTTGGCTGGCAGGCCGGGATTTCCCACACTGGGTCTGAAGTCTGTCAGACGCTAGCTTGAGGAGGCGGAACCCGACCTTTCCTGGGAACTCCCAGTTGTCAATTTCCTACACCGCCCCTCACGCCGCAGGAAGAGCGGTCTCCTCCCTCGGCTGCCTCCAGTCACGCCTTACTTCCTCCCGCGCGCTCCTGCAGACAGCGCCGAGGCGGCCCTTCCTCGTCTTCCTTCCGCCTCGCGAACAACACTCCGAGGCAGCTCACCACTCACCAGGCGTCCCTGCTTCCCGCACTGGATACACCCACCGGGTTCGGCCGACGAGCGGCCCCGTTAACCACACACGCAATGGGGGGGTCTGACAGGCGGCTGTGGCCGGCTCCGATCCGCGATCTCCACAACCTAAAGGCAGCGGCACAACAGCAGCGCAAGGAGCCCAGGGAGGACCGGGGACCACAGTCCAGAAAGCCGGTAGGTTCTTCTTCTGCAATGGGCTTGCCCAGGTGGCTTATCTGGTGACTTATCCCCTCTAGGGAGAGGGCAGGACAGCAAGGCAAGAGTCTTGTTCTGCAAGTGTCTGACTTAAGTCAGGAAACAGTCTCGGACACCCTCACCTCAGTTCTCCACCAACGTTGTTCTGTCTGTTCTACCCAGGTCAGTCACACTCGGCTCCTGGGTTAAAGTAACTGATTAACAATGTCCTTGCTGGGCCAGGTCAGTAAGGGAGGGATAGCATCCGGAGTGGGGGTCAGCGACCCCGAAAGGCAATCAGCCCCCCTCTCAGTGCTCAAACCTCCTCGCCCCACAGCCTTTACTCCAACCAAGTCAGTCTCCTTTTTACATTCTAAAATGGCTGCCTAACATTCCGCCTTATATAGGCTGTCCCTAGAGAGTCCAGAGAGGTCCGGAAGGTTCTGGAAGCCCTCATAATGTCCTTTGGCCTTAGGTCCTGAGGTGGCAGTTATGGCAGTTACTAGCCACCATTTTGTGTGACTAAGCTTGCTCTAAAAAAAGAAGGGATTTCTAGGCCTATGAGGAACCATGGGGTCAAGGAGTACCTAACCCCCAGGTCAACACCTTAAAAATTCCAGTGGACATCAAAAATAAAAAGATTGAGGAGCAAAAAGGGGACAAAAATAAATAAATAAATAGGAGGGACCACCCAAAGGGCTGACAGGTCTAACATGCGTCCCCCCCAGCTGAAAGTGGGGAGAGCTACCCAACCCCTTGGGAGTCCTCATCACTAAGGCGGAAATACCTAGAGAGACCGTCTGCATTGGCGTGGTCCACTCCAGGCCGATGTTCCACCCGGAAGTCCATTCCCTGTAGGGAAATGGACGGTCTCAACAGCTTGGGATTCTCCCCCTTCATTTGCATCAGCCAACGAAGGGGTCGGTGGTCAGTCTGAACCAGGAAGTGCGAACCAAACAGGTATGGCCGCAGCTTCTTCAGAGCCCATACCACTGCAAAGGCTTCCCGCTCTATTGCACTCCACTTCTGTTCCCGGGGAAGCAGTCTCCTAGACAGGAAGACAACAGGCTGATCCAGACCCTCTTCATTGAGTTGCGATAACACTGCCATGCTCTGATGCGTCTGTCTGGACAATGAACTCCTTGGAGAAATCCGGGGCCCTCAGGACCGGTGCTGCACACATCGCTTGTTTCAGCTTCTCAAAGGTTTGCTGACAAGCCTCCGTCCAGACTACCCATCGAGGTTGCTTCTTGCATGTGAGCTCAGTGAGGGGCGCCACAAAAGTGCCATACCCCTTCACAAAGCGACGGTAGTAACCTGTGAGGCCCAGGAAAGCTCGGACCTCAGTTTGGGTCTTAGGGGGCTCCCAGGCCATGATTGCCTCAATCTTTGCCTGGAGGGGCTGCACCGCTCCCCTACCCACCAAGTGGCCTAGGTACACAACCGACCCCTGCCCGATCTGACATTTGCTGGCCTTGATTGTCAAGCCAGCCCGTTTCAGGGCCTGGAGAACAGCTTGTAAGTGACACAAATGGTCCTCCCAACTGCTGCTGAAGACGGCAATGTCATCCAGATAAGCAGCGGAGAAAGCTTCCAGAGAGGACCTGGTTCACCAGCCGCTGAAAAGTGGCAGGGGCGTTCTTGAGCCCAAAAGGCATCACACAGAACTGGTAGTGTCCCTCAGGTGTGGAGGAGGCTGACCTTTCCTTTCCTCCATCTGTAAGGGAGATCTGCCAGTACCCTGAAGTAAGGTCAAAGGTACTCAGTTATTGGGCAGCTCCCAGCCGGTCAATAAGTTCATCCGCCCTTGGAATCGGATGTGCATCAGTCTTGGTCACTGAGTTCAGTCCCCGGTAATCCACACAGAACCTCAGTTCTGGAGTGGTGCCCGATGGGGTAGCTTTTGGTACCAGAACCACCGGACTGGACCAGGGGCTACTAGAAGGTTCAATGACTCCTAGCTCCAGCATCTTGGTAACTTCTCCGTGGATGCTGCGCCTTCACCTTGTCTGACAGCCGGTAGGTCTTAGACTTCACTGGTGGGCTGTCTCCTGCGTCCACATCATGGGTACACAGGTGGGTCCTTCCCGGGACAAGGGAGAACAACGATGATTACTGCTCCAAGACCTGGCAACAGTCCTCTCGCTGCTCAGGAGTTAGGGATGGGGAGAGAATCACTCCCTCCACCGACCCATCCTTTTCCTGAGACGAAAAGAGATCAGGGAGAGGCTCGCTTTCCGCTTCCTCTGCTCCATCAGTCACCATCATTAAGATGACCTCGGGCCTCTCATGGTGGGGTTTGAGGCGATTGGCATGCAGCACCCGTAGGGGCTGTCGAGGGGTCTTAAGATCCACCAGGTAGGTGGCCTTACCCTTCTTCTCCATCACCTCAAAGGGGCCTGTCCAGCGATCCTGGAGGGCACTTAGCTCTCCAGGTTCCATCACCCACACTTTCTGGCCAGGCTCCAACTCCACGGGGTGCGCGTTGTGGTCATACCACTCTTTCATCACTGCTTGGCTGGCTTCCAAGTTGTCTGAAGCTTGCTTCCACAACTTAGCCATTTGGCTCCGGAAAGCCAGCATGTAGCTCACCACATCCTGGGGAAGCTTCCTGGGAGACTTTTCCCAACCGTCCTTCACCAGGCTGAGAGGTCCACGCACAGGGTGCCCATACAGAAGCTCGAAGGGGCTGAAGCCCACTCACTTCTGTGGCACTTCCCTGTAGGAAAACAACAAACAGGGTAGGAGGATGTCCCATTTCCTCTGCAGGCTCTCAGGCAGACTCCTTATCATGCCTTTCAAGGTCTTGTTGAACCTTTCCACCAGACCATTGGTCTGTGGGTGATAAGGAGTGGTAAACCGGTAGGTAACTCCACACTCCTTCCATATAGCCCGCATATATGCTGACATGAAGTTGGCCCCCCTGTCGGACACAACCTCCTTGGGGAAACCCACTCGGGTAAAGATCCCCATCAGGGCCCTAACCACTGCAGGTGCAGTAATGGTCCTCAGAGGTATTGCCTCTGGGTACCGTGTGGCGTGATCCACCAGAACCAGGATAAACCTGTGACCAGCTGTAGTTGGTGGATCCAATGGCCCCACAATGTCGATGCCCACCCTTTCAAAGGGGGTGCTAATGACAGGAAGTGGTTCCAGGGGAGCTTTCAGCTTCACCCCTGTTTTCCCACTGGCTTGCCAGGATACACATGTCCGACAGTATGTGTCAGATGCCACTTTCATCTGAGGCCAGTAAAAGTGGGGAAAAGCCGGGCAAAGGTCTTGTCCTGTCCTAAGTGTCCTGCCAAGGGAATTTCATGAGCCAGTTCTAAAAGAAAGGCTCGGTAACGTTGAGGGACAACCAAGGCCCGTGATGAACCGTGCACGGGTGCCTTAGGTTCACTGTAGAGGAGTCCATCCTCCCAGTAAATATGGTAACTCCCAGTAACGTTCCCTGCTGCATGGGCTTCGGCCTGTCGCCTCAGTCCCTCAAGGGTAGGGCACTCTTTCTGGCCCTTACAAAACTCCTCCCTGGTAGGACCTCCTTCCACATGCCACTCAGCAGGGATAGGTAAGTTCTCCAGGGAGACAACTTCCCCCTCCACGGACTCTTGGTCCACCACCGCAGGTGGCCTATCTGTCTCATGGGGCATGGAAGCCGAGGCAGGCTTCTCCTGTCCTCGGTTCTTTACATTTTTAGCAGCTGGCTGGGCCTTTGTTCCAGGCTCCAATCCAAGTGAGCTCCCCCTCCGGGTAGTCGCGGACCTTGTGCTAGCACAGGCCCAGTCAGGTGTACCCAGCATCTCAGAATGAGTCCGGTATTCCACCTCCTTCCAAGCATTGTGCTCCATGTCATTCCCCAACAGACAATCGACTGGCACGGCAGGGCTTACGGCAACTCGAAGTGAACCTGCAACCCCTTCCCACTCAAATGGAACCTTGGCCACAGGGTAGTGGCCCAATCTGCCGTCAGCCATCGCGGCGGGGTGGAGTACATGTGGAATCACCTGCTCTGGAGACACCAGTTGACTCCTTACCATAGTCATACTGGCTCCTGTGTCTCTCAGAGCCTCCCCTCTTTGGCCATTGATGGTGACCCACTGCTCATACTTTGCAGTATTTGAGGGCACCTGGATGTTAGGAACCATCTCCCGATCTCCATGGGACACTAAGGTGACACCCGCCCATTCACCCCCCTTATCTAAGGGTAACTCCTCCCGAGCACTACACTAGCCACTCCCGGGGCTTTTCCTCCAGTGGGAGGGGGTGGTCTCTTTGGGCACTTGACATCTCCCTTATAGTGTCCAACGCCACCACACTCAAAGCAGTGGACAACCCTTGGCTGCTGAATTTGGCAAGGGTGAGGGTTTCTGGGCGGGTTAACCTTAGGGGTGAATCCTGTTCCCTTTCCCTGGAAACTATTTTGGGGGCCTTTTGAGAACTCCCTTTTTTAATCTCCCCCCTCTTTCTTCTGGGGGGCGCCCTGTCCGGTCCTTTGGGAATCCCCTCCAGTCCCCTTTGAGGACACCCGGGTACTTACCCAGATGTCCGCCTCCTCAGCAAGCTTCCGGGGGTTGGTCAGCTTGCTGTCCACCAGGTGTTGACGCAGCTCGGGAAAGCATTTCTCGAGTAGGTGCTCCTTAAGAATAAGGTCATACAACCCCTCATAGTCCCTCACCTCGCTGCCTTGTACCCAACCCTCTAATGCCTTCTTTCCGTAGTCCAAGAAATCCACCCAATTCTGTGTGCCTAGTTTGTGACTATCCCTAAACTTCTGCCGATACTTCTCTGGGGTCAGTCCAAACTTCTTGATCAACGCCACTTTTATGGTGGGGTAGTGGGTCTGCTCTCCCTGCTCTAGGGCCAAAAGTGTATCCCTTCCTGCAGGAGGCATGTATTTATACAAGCCACCCCCCCCAGTGTTTCTCAAGTATCCCATGGGCTCTTAAGGAGACCTCATAGGCGGCCAGCCACTTGGCGATGTCATCCCCTGTGCTATAGGTGGCAACTACGTCCTTAGGTAGATAAGGTCTGGGTTCCCTGGTCACATCCTTAGATTCGCTGCCACCATTAGGAGAACTGGGAGTCCCTGCCTGTAGGGCCTTGAGATCTAACTCTCTGAGTTTCAACTCGTGAGCAATCCTCTGCTCCTCCCTCTCCTTTTCCAACCTGGCTAACTCCCACTTTAGCTGTCTTTTTTTCCTTCCGGTCCGCTAGTTCGGCTTCAGTCAAGCTTCTCGCGGAGACACTGCTGCCCTCTCTTGAGAGTGTTCTGGGACCTGTCAGTAAATTCTCCCTCTCAGATTGGTACAACACATCTACCCCGATGACAGTGTCCCTGTCTGCCTCCTCCTCCTCCTTCCCATCTGGGTGAGCTGCCACCCACGCCCTCAAGCTGGTTTGAAGTTCTCCCTTTTTAGCACCACGCTTGAAGAACACTCCCATATTTTGACAGAATTCTCGGAGTTGAGCCACAGTATAGGTTTCTAGCTCCTCCAGAACGAATTCCATTTTTGCCAAAGAGAGTCAAGGACAGCCACCTGGAAGGAATTAATTTAGAGGGTATTTAAAAGCTACCTCCACCCACCACCAGGAGTAAATTTGGAAAAACAAAATTATAATTAGGGAGTCCGCCAGGAGAAAACTCCAGGTGTAGGTCTATGGAGTACACTAGGTTACTATAGAGTGGACGCAAGCACAGTTCTCATCCCACCGCTGGACACCAATTATGTTGGACCTGGACTCACCAGTCTACATAGGGTAGCTTGGCGCAGAGTAGGTAGGACTATCCCAAAGGCAATAGGTGTTAAGCTTGCGTAGCACCCTTACAGTAACACAGTGACCATCCACTCAAAAATGACACTACACCGAAATTTGATAAAAGTAGAAAAGTTTATATTTTCCTTTTAAGGGTTACTTTCATTTATGTTTGTCTTTACAGTTCATAAAACCACATGTAATATTCCATGTATGAATCTCAACAACCATCCTACTATACTAGGAGTTATTTCCTATTCCTGTCATTGATCAATTGTCTAGTTGCAGGACAACAACATAACAAGACTTTTGGTTACATGTGTTTTTCAGCTCAAGAGGGTACTTGTGAATATTTGCACCCAAATCTTCTTAGCAATAATTCAACTGTGCCATAAACCATTCATTAGCTACGGTTCAGGTTATCAATAGAATTTCTTTTATCTCTTAAACATATCACTCCTGTTTATAGCCTTATACTGTAACCATTCCATACAGCTAGCATATACACTGTTTACAAGTGAGATCCTGGTACCTGCATTTTTAACTCTTATGTCGTATCTTTTTCCACATTAGATCAGTATAGTTTTAGCTAGTTCATTAACTGTCCCTTGGTGTGCTGAAATCTCTTCAGAGGAAGAGGGGCAGTCTCCTCTGCCAGTTCTGCCAATAGTAATCTCTTCGCCCAATCCACTGTCTTTTGTCAAGGCCAGGAAGCCTTGTGTTTCAGCAGGCCCGGCAGAGGGTTCTATGGATCAAATTATCCCCCCTCCAGCCCCCACAGTTGAAACCCCTGCTCACGTTACCTTCGAACGCTGTTCTGCCCAACCCGGCCGGTGTCTGTTGGCTGGCAGGCCGGGATTTCCCACACGGGGTCTGAAGTCTGTCAGACGCTAGCTTGAGGAGGCGGAACCCGACCTTCCCTGGGAACTCCTAGTTGTCAATTTCCTACACCGCCCCTCACGCCGCAGGAAGAGCGGTCTCCTCCCTCGGCCGCCTCCAGTCACGCCTTACTTCCTCCCGTGCGCTCCTGCAGACAGCGCCGAGGCGGCCCTTCCTCGTCTTCCTTCCGCCTCGCGAACAACACTCCGAGGCAGCTCACCACTCACCAGGCGCCCTGCTTCCCGCACTGGCTACACCCACAGGGTTCGGCCGACGAGCGGCCCCGTTAACCACACACGCAATGGGGGGGTCGGACAGGCGGCTGTGGCCGGCTCCGATCCGCGATCTCCACAGCCTAAAGGCAGCGGCACAACAGCAGCGCAAGGAGCCAGGGAGGACCGGGGACCACAGTACAGAAAGCCGGTAGGTTCTTCTTCTGCAATGGGCTTGCCCAGGTGGCTTATCTGGTGACTTATCCCCTCTAGGGAGAGGGCAGGACAGCAAGGCAAGAGTCTTGTTCTGAAAGTGTCTGACTTCGGACACCCTCACATCAGTTCTCCACCAACGTTGTCCTGTCTGTTCTACCCAGGTCAGTCACACTCAGCTCCTGGGTTAAAGTAACTGATTAACAATGTCCTTGCTGGGCCAGGTCAGAAAGGGAGGGACAGCATCCGGAGTGGGGGTCAGCGACCCCGAAAGGCAATCAGCTCCCCTCTCAGTGCTCAAACCTCCTCGCCCCACAGCCTTTACTCCAACCAAGTCAGTCTCCTTTTTACATTCTAAAATGGCTGCCTAACATTCCGCCTTATATAGGCTGTCCCTAGAGAGTCCAGAGAGGTCCAGAAGGTTCTGGAAGCCCTCAGAATGTCCTATGGCCTTAGGTCCTGAGGTGGCAGTTATGGCAGTTACTAGCCACCATTTTGTGTGACTAAGCTTGCTCTCAAAAAAAGGAGGGATTTCTAAGCCTAAGAGGAACCATGGGGTCAAGGAGTACCTAACCCCCAGGTCAACACCTTAAAAATTCCAGTGGACATCAAAAATAAAAAGATCGAGGAGCAAAAAGGGGACAAAAATAAATAAATAAATAGGAGAGACCACCCAAAGGGCTGACAGGTCTAACAGACACATTTTAGGAAAAAGCTGACCAAGAATTTATAGTAGAATGAAAATTGTGTGTAAAAACTGTTAGCAGTGCATACTCCTAAGCCATGCCGTGAGTATAGGGCCCAGTGTCTTTAAAGAAAGAAGTCCTAGTTTTCTCCAAACATGCGTATTCCATGTCTGTGTTCATGTAGCTGTGCTTCACAGACTGCATTTGTAGTTTCCACACCTTATTTGTGGAAGACAACTGGAAATGTAGAAAAGTATGAAGAAAGGATTTTTGGAATGTATGTTGTTAAGCCAGGCAATGAGGTGAGCAGTTCAGATGAATCTGGTGGAGCAAGTGTGCCATCTATATCCATTAAGTTGTGAATACAACAACGGCTGTGATGCAGACTTTGTAGAGCATATGATGACATTGCATGAGGCCGAGAGCTGGGGAATCCTTTTGGAAAATGCTTTGTGATTTAGAGTTCTTGGCAGAATGTTAAAATCAATGATTTAATTGTAAGGGATGGCTTGAAACCGGGGGGTTGAAGCTTTAGTTTGGGAAGCTCCTGCATGAAGAGGCTCCTGTCTGAGGATTAGAGGCAATGAGCCATTTGAAATATGCAGAAACACTGCCTGAATAAGGGCAGAGGATACAAGTGAAAGAGTAACTAGTAGAGACAGTTGTTTTGAAATGTTTAAAATGGATGAATGATTATTAAATTTTGTATATTGCACTAATATAACTAAGGTTGTCTGAGATGCTTGTGTATATGATGAGTTCTCAGAAAGAGCTATGGAGGATATTATCCTCAGATTCCAATTTCCTAAAGCCATAAGCCTCACATATATCAACCTTTTGTGCATTGTTGAAGCTGCACAGACATTTTTCTTGTCCTCCTATTTCAGGTGGACCTTAGATCCTGCACCTCATTCCATGTTAAAGCAAATCATGGTCCTGTGCACTGTAATTCCTGTACCTGCCGTTGATTGGTACCACTGCTCCGCAGATAGAAACTAATATTTCAAATGGAATGGTGCACCAGGAAATGTTTCAGATTCAAATGATCTTCCAGACGACGAGTCTCAAAGTTGCAAATGTATTTCTTATTGTCTTCTTATATGACCGTAGTATAAATTTATGACATATAATTACACAAGTCGCTCAGCCACGAGCACATGAGGATTGTTCTTTATTGAAAAATTTTGGAAGTTTATTTGAGCCCAAAGTTTACTATTGACTTCGAGCAATAATTAAGAGCCCTGAGGAAGTTCAAGAATTTCGTTTTTTTTAACGAAACTCTTTGGCTGAACAACTTGTGTATTTATATGTCAAGAAATTATACTACGATCATATAAGAAGAAAATAAGAAATACATTTGCTCTATTGAAACAAATCGTCTGGAATGTTATTTGAAATAGAACATTTTCCTAGTGCACCATTCCATTTGAAATATACATATTTCCATATTGAAGCTTAGAAAGGTCCACAGTCCTAAACATGCCTCCCATCTGAAGGGAAATGTACTTAATATACAGTAGAAAACATTAATTTTTAACAGCAAATTTAGCTGAACATGCACAAAAGGGTGTGGTTGAGGAATACTCTCTTTTTGCTGGTTCTACCCTAACGTGCAAAAGAGGAAAGTTTTAAAGAGGACATTTGTTTGGTTAATTGACCTCTTATCACAGCTAGGATAACAGTATCTTTCCCTAAATTGAATTGAGGTTTGGTTCATCGAGGTTTTCACTGTAAGCAATGCAACAAGCGTGTCAAAAGTGCTTTGTTACTGTTTAAATGTATTAGAATTTGAGTGTCTGTTTAAGAGTGATATATCAGTTTATGGAGATATTAAATCGATAGCTGGGTATCGTGCAAACCCTGTGGCACCCTGCAGGATAAGGCCAAAAAATAAGTGAATAATTTACATAGCCTATCTTTCTGGCATTGCTTATTCAAAAATAAAGAAATCTAGATCAGGAGATCCTCTAATGTCTGAAGTACACCTAAGACGATTTATAAAAAAAAAACCTTTACCCGCTTTGTTGAAAGGTGCTTAGAGGTTCATCAGAACTGAGAACCCTAGGATCCTGCATCAATGGACTATAGAGTCGTCCACTTCTGCTAGGGAATCTTGCTTCCATATCTTTCTCAAAAACATGATGGCTTCAGGTTGAGGAGAGGATGCAAGTCACAATGGCGTAATTGACCTTACCCACCCTCTCCAGGATATTTTAAAATAATGGATGCCTGGCAGTGGTCATCGACTGATCGATCAAAATAGATTTAGTTGCCCTTTTTTAGGATGGTGAGATAGTAGCCTGTGTAAGTGAACAGAGCCCCAAATCTCAAATCAGTGACAGAGTAACAAATAATAGAAGTGATAATTCAGTGAAAACACTGGGATCTGGTACAAATGCATTAAATGGATTAGGATTTCTGCTTCAGGTAAAGGGGCAGTACAAAAGTCACAAGGCAGAAGTCCGTATGGAACACAGACATAGCACAGAACTAACTAGAAAGAAGACCTCCCATCTAGTGATCAAAGAGTGATAGGCCAATAAGGTATAGCAACATATTCTTAATTTACATCCTTAATTTTAATTTTTTTCCACAAGTTGTCCATTGTGTAGAAAATTCCTTAGAAAGGACAGAGAGTGAGGAATACACATCTGAGTATAGATGAATGGTAACAGATCTGTATGGCTGTTTGGAAGATTCCAGAGCTGAGTCCGGTGTATTGCGCCACAAACTTCTCTTAGTGGTATTAACCAGCATAGGGATAATGTCTTTGTAAATGTTAAGATCATTTTGGCAGTAAGTCTCTTTCTCCACTTTCTGCGAAGATGTTGGCTTCTTTGTTTTAAATTTAGTAGCTCTGAGGAAGACACAGCTTTCACAATTAATTTTTATTTGTGTATCTGAGTTTGGGGAACATGGGCGCAAAGGCGTTAGAGCCGGTGGCCATATAGTTCTCTACTGGTTCCTGCAATAAGTAAACCTGGTTGAGTTACTGGATGGGTTCTTTTTAGTAATCTGTTTGTGCTTATGTTTTTGCAGGTAACTGGAAGTGTAGGCTCCCTAGGTACCAATACTGGAGTAAGAAATCTGCAGGAATATCTTTGGTGATCGACCACCTTAGTGGACAGAATTCTGTATAGGAATCCAGGATATTCCTGGTAAGTACAAGATCTATAGTGTGGCCTCAGGTACGTGTGAAATAGAAGATCAGAGGTTCCCTAGGATTAATTTGGTGTATTCTTTTGAACACAATTTAAATAACCCCCATGTTAATTTTCAAGAGGTAGTATTACGTGAGTGTACCTCTTCTAATAAGAGTGCTGCTCGATACATTGTTTTAGTTTTCATATGAACAGTGGACCCCAGAGCACAATTTTAAAAGTATCAATGAAATGTATTTGCATGCTCTTTTTCTATTTATATTTAAATCAATTGGTAAAATGCAGATCGTGCAGTGCTCTGAACTGTAAACAATTAGAACATCCAACAGGATGCTAAACTAAATGTCTTAAATGCTTCATGAGTTGATAGGTGAGCGAAAACTTGACTTGGTCCTCGAAAGCTATTTATTACCAACTTCCAGAAAAAAGTTAAGTCTATAAGAGTTGCCGTTTCCACCCAAGATGTAGGATTTTGAAGACCCAATTTGGTGGACAGCTGGACATTGACCTTTGACGAATGTTTGACAAGAAGGTCAGCCCGCCCAGACACATTAGGTGCCTGGATGAGGACACGATGAAGAAACATGCTACTAAGAAAACTAGTGGGTTAGAGTTGTTTTAAGATTTAGGATGGATGCTCATCTAGATTAAGGCCAATAGAGAACTAACCAAGACCACTGCTTCTCTTTTTTGGATGTAACTGTAACTACTGCTTAGCCCGGTGAAAGTGGTGCAAATACATATGTCTTCTCACTTCCTTGATTTTTGTTGATGAGTTTCAACCCATCAGGAATGTCACAAAGGGTTTCATCTGTACAATAGATTACCATCTGGCTCTACCGTATGTGGAAAAATTAAAGGTCACCATTAGATGTCCTAGTCTAAGTTGCTCTACCTGCGTCACGGAACTGTGAAAAAGGTGGTGGCATTGATTACTCAGTCATTTGCAACTATGGCCTAATTATGATGTTGGTGAGTTCGGATCCACCGACATCTGCTCCTGCGGTCTGCCCACCACATTATGATTGGCGGGCAGAGGGATCGGATCGTCTGCGGCGCTTCCAATGGGCTGCTAGTCCGTCTGTGCGTCGGAATACCTGCATAATCCCTTAATGATGGCAGTTCCGCCATCAGGATTATGATGTCAGTTTCCAGCAGCCATTCCATGTTAACCTTTCCGACATGGAAAGACTGTCAGAAAGCGACATGGGGGGCCCTAGCAGGGCCCCTTTCCTCCCTGTCCCCCTGCATTGGGGCCTGGGGGGCACCTTTTTGGCTCCCCTCAACATTGCTGCACCGTGTGGCAGGCACCACGTGGTGCTTGCCACACAGTGCAGGTATGTTTACAAACCTCCATTCTACACTTGAAGCTTGTGCTGGGGGCCTATTCCACACTTGATGCTTGTGCTGCGGGCCTATTCCACCTGTCGCACAAGCTTCTATTGTTGAATGGATGCTTCCAACCGACCGCATCCAAATTGGGATGTCAGAACCGCCGACCAATGGTTGGACGGTTCCTTTCGCACAAGCCTGACAATTTAATAAGCCCTATGTGTTATATTGGGTAGTGACTGAGATCTATCAACCCTTGCCCTAAAAAAGCTGTGTCCTGGTTTCTCCATTTAATGAGGAAGCTGGTGAAATGTCTCACTGTAAACAATACAATGTAGAGTATTCGTTTTGAAATTATAAGCCATTTATGATTACAAAACTAAGGGCCAGATGATAGGTAATCACATATTACCGATTCCTAAATACCGAAATTTACCGATTTGGTTTTTAGGAATCGGTAAATGTGATGTAGGTAATGATTCGATAAATGTTACCGAATCGGTAATATTCGGTATGTACCGAATCGGTATTTCCCATTCATTCCTATTGGCCTGGAGGCCCATAGGAATGAATGGGAATTACCGATTCGGTAAATACTAAATCGGTAATAGGGGGAAGACTTACAAGGGTGACAGGGTGTCACATTGACACCCTGTTGCACCCCTGAATAGTGCATGGATGAACATGTGGCAGACATACATGCCCTAAGGGCATGTATGTCTGCCACATGGCACTTTTAAAAAAGCACAAAATTGCTTTTTTAAAGGTTTTTGATATTTACCACCAACTTGTAGTTGGTGGTAAATAACGAATCCTTAAATGTAAAATGCACTCACTTGAGTGCTCCCTACATTAAGGATTCGGTAATTTACCGAATCAGTATTTAAATACCGTTCGGTAAATTACCGAATCCTTAAACCTGCCTCCTACATCTCAAACCCTAAATACAGGTCGGTAACGGCCGAATTCGGTAATTTCAGGCGTTACCGACCAATATTGGGCTACCTACATCTGGCCCTTAATTCTTGAAATGACCAAAGATGTGCTCGCCAACATTAGTTGAAATATTAAAGTTTAAAAGGTCCAACGGCTGATGCTGATTCACCTGTCCGTGACCAAACACCTAAAAAGAGTATCCGAATTTCAGACAGCATCGTACATGCCACAACGTAGAGAAGCACTATAATGGGAACCAGGGAAGTGGCTTGTGGAAAAATGTGGACCGAGTAAGGGCTGAGGCTAGAAGTGAAAGAGTACCAGAAAGAGACATTTGTTCTGAATTGCCTGAAATAAATAAATGATTATGACATTTATATACAGCACTAATATAACTGAGGTTGTCTTTGCATGCTTGTCTGCATGATGGGTTCCTAGAGAGAGCAATTCAGGACCTTATCCTCGAAGTCCAGTTTCATAAGGCCATAAGTGTGGATACTGTAATTTGTCCGACTCTCAAGAATGGACAGATAAAGTTGCCATTCGGTGGATGCCATCTTTGGTATATACCGACCTGGCTTCTGCGCTTGTATATGGGAATCTATAGTCGGTCTGATCTTTAGCTAGAAACGTTATGCTCGATTCTGCTTATATTGACTGTTCATGTAGACCAATTTAATACAGATACCCTTTCAAGTGGAGAAATTTGTATGCCTATTTGCTCACTGGAGATTAAGTCATACCCTTCTTTTCTTTAAGTACAAGTATTATTTAGTTGGTGTGGTGCTTTTAAAATTGTGTTCTTTAAATAGTAGCAATTAAAACATATCCCCTTGTGCATGATCATATATGGGTCACATCTGAAGATATCAAATTATAATATTTGAACTGCAAATAAACAGTTATTGTTGTTGCTGTATCTTAATCACATATACGTCTCAAAAATTATAATATACAGTTGAGCCACAATAGTGTAAATACAATGTGAACCGCCATGTGAATACATCAAGCATGCAAAAGTGACCCACTCTTTAAAAAGCCATCACTGGATCCAGACGACCCTGGCAACTATCGTCCCATATCTCAGCTCCCTTTTATGGCAAAATTGGTAGAGGCACATGTCAATTCCATCTTGTCTAAACACATTGACATGCATAAATCTTTGACCCTTCCCAACATGGGTTTCGCCCCCGCCATAGCACCGAATCAGCTCTCCTTGCTGTTACGGAATCCATCCGAAGCCGGTTGGATGCAGGAGACTCGGCGGCATTGGTCCTATTGGATCTTAGTGCCGCGTTTGATACGGTGTCACATGCAATCCTTCTTGAACGCCTTTGGACGATCGGAATCAGGGATGCTGCCCTGGAATGGATTTGTTCCTTCCTGGATGGGCGATCGTTTCAAGTGTCAGTACCTCCTTTTCACTCTCAGGAACATGCTTTATCTCAGGGGGTGCCGCAGGGCTCTATCCTGAGCCCGCTTCTATTCAATCTCTATGTGGGACCTCTGGCGGAGGTGGCCATAGGTAGGGGCTTATCCCTGGTGTCGTACGCCGATGACACTCAGTTGGTGATCTCCTTCTCCAAAAACTGCCGGGCTAATCTGGAAAGCTTTAAAGAAGACCTGTCTGCCTGACCATCTAAAATCCGCTCCGTTACGGAAGAAGATGGTAAAGAACCTAGGAGTTTGATTCGATACTGGTCTTAGCTTCGAGAAACAGACAAGGGCCATTGCTGCAGTCGGTTTTTGGGCTTTTGAGAGGTCTGAGACCTTTGCTTGGTTTCTTCCCTCCTGGAGTGCGTCAAACCATCCTGCAAGCCTCCATTCTTGCAAGGCTTGATTACGGCAATGCGTTATATCTGGGCGCCAACAGAGCGAGTATTAAACGCCTCCAGAGGGTCCAGAATGCGGCAGCACGGATGCTAGTAGCGCTTCCTAGATCACAATCGGTGACTCATGTGCTCCTTAAGTTGCACTGGTTGCCCATTGAAGCTCGCATTGACTTTAAGGTGCTGTGCTTCGCGTATAAAATCTTGATGCACCAAACCCCGATTGGTCTATTGGGTCTATTGAAGACCTATTTTCCCGGGCGCGCTTTGAGATCCGCCAATTGCAGACTGGCTGCTGTCCCTCGAGTGAGGAAAGCTAGGGCGGCGGGCTGCTCGTTTGGCTTTTTGGCGGCCAAACTTTGGAACTCCCTCCCAGCTAACTTCCGGGGCATATCCAATCTTCTGACGTTCCGGAAGTCAGTAAAGACATGGTTGTTCCCCACCATCTAACAAAGGTCGCCTGTTGTATTCCCCTGGGCTCCTCTGGTCTCTGGTTGCGCTGGGACGCCTCGTCGCTGAGGCAGCCATGCGCATTATAAATCCTGTATAAATAAATAAATCAAAAATACTGAAAGAGAAAAGAAAAATGAGGCAAGTTGTTAGCCACAAGTTGAAAAAAAAACTGTCTAATAAGAAGATTATTCATGGAATAATGAATAGCAAAGGATCACCGATATACCACCCCACAGAAAAAAACCAGGGCATTCTTTCATTATAATTCAGATTGATTTAAGAGCCCTGCATGTTCAACATCGAACACCGGCCTGTTCTTTCAAGATTTATGTTTGCCTAAAATGTTGGAAAACGATCAGTATTTTCTTAGTCGGGCCATAAGGTGAAAAGGTTATAAAAATCTCCAAATTTGGAAAAAATCACTTGGGATAGGCAGATATTCAACTGACCTTTCAAACCTTTTACGTTAGAGAGATTTCCACTTTTCTGCAGATTATGCACTCTGTACATTAACAGAAAACAATGGGCCAGATGTACGAAGCCGTTAGACGGTTGCAAAGCCTGTGATTTGCTCATTCACAGGGTTTGGAACCGCTAAATGGTTTTTTAAATTGTACTAAACCCATTTTGCAATTCGGTAACAGATTATCAAATCACAAAGGGCCATATGTATCAAGCTAATTAGCATTCGCAAAGGCCGAAATTCGCAGAATTTCGGCCTTTGCGAATGCTAATTTGCTAAATGGTATGTATGTAACATTTTTGCTGCAAAATAAGGAATCGCAAAATTTGCTATTCCTTATTTTGCGTTTGCACTTAAGGAATCGCACATTTTGCAATTCCTTAAATGCAATGTATCAAAGAAAAAATACTTCAAAAATGCCCATAAGGGTTCGCAAATTACCACCAACTTTTAGTTGGTGGTAAGTTGCGAAATTAAAAAAAAAAAGCAATTTTCAAAAAAACCAAAGGTGCCATATGACGCCATATGTGCGCCATATGCCCCCACATGTCATTTTCAGGGGTGCAGCAGGGTGTTCTTGAGACACCCCTGCACCCTTGAAAATATTCCTAATTTGCGATTAGCAAATTGCTAATCGCAAATTTCCCCTTCATTCCTTTGGGCCTCCTGGCCCATAGAAATGAATGGGTAATTTGCGATTAGCAATTTGCTAATCGCAAATTAGGAATGTGAAGGAATCGCTAAAAAGAAGCGATTTTTTTTACATACATACCGTTTTGCGAATTCTAAATAGCGATTCCTTAAAAATCGCTATTTAGAATTCGCAAAACGGAACTATGATACACATGGCCCAAAATGGTTGTAGAAAGGCCTAATGTATCGCAATTTGGAAGAGATGTGCGTAATTTGTTGCCGCTTTTTGTGAATCCAGTGTTAGGACATCTGACCCAGTGTCCTTACACAATGAAAAATGCATCCATCCTTCTGATTCGTAATGAAGGTAAAGATGCTCTAGTTGATGCTAAAAGCAGCCGTCATGTTCAGAGAGTGACAATACAAACAAACCAATCTGATCCTCTGTTTCTTTGGCTTCTGGATCCATCAACACATTCAATAACATTGATATATTTGTCACTACTGTATTTTGGGGTAAGGACCAAAAGTGAATGTATGATTTCCTTAAAAGTATGCACAGCTAAAACATATTATATTGCTGTTTCTATTCCATTTATTTTACAAAACCTACAGCACCATCAGGACTTCTGGGGTGCCAATCCAGGCACTAATTTACAAAGTGGTGTTAGTGCGGCCTAATCAGATTTGCTGCTTTAGGAGAGAGCCCATCATAATTGTTTCAATAGGTGGTAACCTATCAGTCCGATTCAGCCTACTATACACAGATAATTATTGTTTTATATCAACTGAACAGTTTTAGGGCTCTCTGGCAGGGCAAATAATTGATATAGTTAGGCCCGATTTGGGGTGCTTACAGAGATACTGGGAAATAACCGTTACTGGTGTTTACCAATGCTTTCTCACGGTCTTACCTGTAGTGGCCCTACAATTCGAGCAACATGTACCCCTCTTCAGCACTTGACTCTCCAAGGTATATGTGGGTGAGCTGTCCAGTGCTTACCCAGAGAGGTGATATGGGTTAGATGCACATAAAGGAACACTGCAGACAGTAACCCAGCATTAATTACATTGACCACATATTTGATATCAATAAAAGATAAGTAGTTTACTCTTACAATAACAATACTGTCCTTAATCATAATGGATTAAAGGAAAAAGGCTACTTCACAACGGTATCACTACACTAATGTGACCTTCTTTCTTGTGGATCCGTAGCATATAAATGGAGAATTATCGAGTCATGCTTCGCATACATTAGGAGGGGATTAGGCTCTCTCCACTCCCCTCCACCCACCCCCAAAGTTGGTGACAATTAGGTCAGTATCTGGTTTCAATGTGCAGAAAGTTCTGTCTGCCGTTTGCCCTGTTGAGTCTTTACTCCTTTCTTTCTTTCTTTCTTTCTCTCTTTCTTTCTCTCGTTCTCTTTCTTTCTTTTTCTTTCTTTCTTTCTTTCTTTCTCTTTCCTTCTTTCTCTCGTTCCTTCTTTCTTTCTCTCGTTCCTTCTTTCTTTCTCTCTTTCCATATAGAACAAACATGACAATGAAGTGAATTAATGAAAAAGAAACAAGGATAACAGAAAAGAGCAACGTAGTTACATTCAACAGCATTGCAGTTTGTCAGGGCCCCCTATACCCATGACACGAAGGGGAAGTCGTACAGGACATGCCAACTTTTCTTGATGCAGTTGAGTATTATAGTTTTACCATTGAGAGCAGTTAGTCAAATCAGTACGCCATGTCAATACCGCATTTAGCCACAATATCCATTCTCCCACATCCCTTCCTAGTGTTGTCTACAATAACTTTTGAATGGTTCCCAAATGTCCTTGGATCTATTACAATCCGGTATGAGCATATTATATGTTGCGATAAGTGATGCACTAGATCGCATCTTCCACTCAGTCTATCGCTCTAGAGTACAATCCTCTCCACCAACCCAAGGCCACTCACCTTTTCTCTAAGAGGAGCATTATGGCTGCAAGGTTGCAAATCGACGTAGACAGGTCAGACACATATCCCAATAATATAACTAGTGATGAGCAACTCACCTCACAAACTAGCATTTTCCCAAGTTCTGCAGTCATAGCTTCTAATAATAAGAGATGACAGGGCAATGAAAGCTAAGTGCATGAATCCCGCATATGGGGAGCCTATCATTGACATAAGTGATCTTTGTCTGGGTTTATCCTATGCCACAGATATGGGGTCAGGTAGGTTCTATGAAAAAAAGTGTAATGTATTAGCTAGTGCCTGTAGTTGAAGATAACCAGAGCAGTCTGACCAATTCTCACCCACATCAAGCGCCCATTTCTCCATAGCTGATATTCACACAACTGCCCTATGATCCTCAAACATCCTGTAAGTTTTTTCAACCGTCCTCTAGTTCCTTTCTACCGAATGATACATTTAAGTGGGAGTATTTCGTCCAGTTCTACCGGGAAGGAGTGATACCTAGCTTTAGCAGCACTACGCAACCTGAACCTGTTCAGCCTTTTCCACTGAGCAGTAACAGCTATACCCAAAACATTGGCACACAAAGGAAGGGACAGGCTTCACATTAGCCAGTTTTCTTGCTTCTGCCTGTAGTACCTCTGTGTGAGCAAAATTCAGGACATGCCGGGGAACATCCTTGTATTTCAAATCCACTGCTGTTTCTTGTCCTTTCACACCTACACACCTAATGATTTCTCTAACCATACAAAAGGCTTGGTCTAAGTCAGACTGCTGCAATTCACGTAGCTCCTCTGGAAGGTGACTTCCATTATCTATTTTATACACTATACAGCCACAATTAAATCAAAATAGATACCGCAGTGTCCAGAGACTAACATGGCATATATATTTCTTGCATACTTGTACCTTACACTGAAGGTATTCATGCATCCAAACACCCACATTGCACTCATGAACACGGGCATGTAGCATAGGACCCAGTTGTACTGGACTAAACAGTGAGTTTGTATGCTGAGACCAGTAGGCTTCTCACCTCTCTGAGTACCAGAAAAAGTCTTGTCCTACAACTAACTGGTTATGCTGCCACAAATATCAGTACCTTACATTTGGAGGGGACAGTAGTTCTGCTCTGTATGTAAAGCACGCTTGGTATGTTCCTTTGGACAACACAACCCTCTTCTGGGTCACACCATTTTATAGTTTCTAGCTACAGAGGGTCCTATTATACATGGATGATTGTCAGTGTGCCTAAACCAAAACAAAAATGCAAAATTGGACAGAACTCACTTGTGTGTTAACTTAGGGCAGAGACTCTGCCTGCAAATCATGCAGAGGACATTAGATTCCTCGAGAATACCAGGTTGCTGTGAGAAGAGGTTTCTGACCTTCTTAAACCCCTGTAAATGTTTTGGTTTTTAACCACTGGCTTTTGGACCTCTGCTGTGAGTGTGGCTCACTAATTGGGTTTTACTTATGGTAAGCTTCTGGTAAAATGGGTTGAGTGATAACGCCCAGAGTACACCTTTTCAAGTAAGGCCCACTGCTGCACAGCCGGACCAAGAGACTATGTGCTGGTTACACATGAACCCGTATGTATGCACAGACATGTGCATGGATGTAGATCGAGCGCGGTAGGCTACTGTCTGCAGTAGCCTGGTATCTATAGACCGATACCCTGTTGAAGATGGGAAATTTAATACATTGTTATGGCCTGTGCAGGCCTTTTAATTAAGTTGGGAAATCAAAAAACAATATCTCCATTTCTTTTTAACTAGAGTGTGAATCTGTTGTGCTCAGTGGTTGCTTTACTTTATTCACACTTTAGATGGGACCGGCACAAAATATGAATTTTGAATTGGCTCAACATAGACAGATGATTTAAGGCCCTTTCCCTTTGTTAAAAAAGTTTTGGAGCAAAAATATAATATTAATTTGCCCCTATTTGCGCTCCTTCTCGTACTTTTGTAATATTTCCATATGCCAGCCCCTAATGAGTTTTGATTTTTGAACTAACCTTCTGGGCTAAGTTAATTATTCTGCTGGCCAGCAGGTTGACCAATGCCTCCTGAGACAAAAGGCCTGCTTGGAGGGGCTAAACCTTCTCCTACTATATAGAGGAAGAGGGTGTGGGTGAAATCTGCATAGGCTTGTTATCGTGATACTTCACTACACAATCTAGGCATTCTCTTTACAGAGGGACAATGGGCAGCAGGCAGACATCTGGCACCAGGGGCTTACTTTGAAGCCTTGGAGGAAAGGGTCCAGCTTTTTAGTGACAGTCAGGGGTGGGGCCAAGTCCCAAGTGAAAGTTCTTGCAAACAAAAACGTGATTTTGTCATTGTGGAAAATCTCAGGTTTCTGTGTAAGGACAGGGTATACTAGCCTGTGGGATGCTCCAAAAGCTGTCTGTTAGTGGGTGGGTGGATGATTGATATGAAGTCTTTGGGTGGGAAGGGATGCCCACTTTTTTTAGTACCTTTCCACTTCCACCTTAAAACCCATGGACGAGGAAGAAACTCCGAGGAAAAAGAGCAAATTTAGAGGAAAAAGAAAGGACAACCCAGTCAGGACGAACTCCTGTCTGGAGTGGAGGGACAGCCTGGGCTTGTACTTCAAGGGACTCTATTGACTCCACAACAAACCCAGTAGAGCTAAACTCCCACTCCCTCTGGGGGGTCAGTAACAGGTGGACGTGCTAAGGACCCTAGTGGAGAGAGTTTCTGTTTAATATCAGTGACAGGTTCTGAGTGAAGATGCCCTAGGTGTTACCCCACAATATTGCAAGATATATGGGAGCCCTGATAGTGGTCAGGGGACCTGGGGCAAGCAGGATGTGTGATCTCGGATGAGAGCTTTGGGGTGCTGCTGCTTGGAGACCCCAGTCCGAAGACTCCACTGAGGAGCTGAAGGGTCAAGAGTACAGATCGCTGAGGTCTCCTGCATGACAGTGGCCCATTAAATGTAATGGGGTTACCCTGTGTCCCTCAGAACCTGGGTACACAGTTATGAACTATAAACAGTTCTGTCTGGGTAAAGGAATTGTAAATAATGTTATTCATTAAACATTAAATACTGGAAGGGCCTATAAGTGTACCCATTCAACTTCTGGGAAACTTCTCCTGACTCAAATAACACCAATCTTTGAAGAAAATAATATCTTAAATCCACTGACATAACACAAACACGCAGGATAACAGCAGACAAGAAAGGTGCTGCTACTGGTCACATTCTAAATTTAAAAACAAATTAAGCCACAATTGGGCCAAGAAGACTACAATTGAAAGAGGATAATTAGTTCACTTTATTTATTTGCTTGTTTAGGCAATCGCTCGTGGTACATTTGCAGAAATTAAACATTTGAGAAGAGAACATCGGCAGGAACAACTTTTTGTGGCACATGGTTTGCAAGTACATGTACGTGTAAGTTCTTTGGGTAGAGGCTTTAGAAATTTTGTAGGTTTTAGTACCCCATCAATATCTTCCCAACCAAATTCACACTGATCTTCTCTACATATGCATGAGCCAAAACATTAACACATCTTTTGATCAAGTAGAAAGCTCTTTTATTGTGTCCACACATCATTTGTTTGCGTAGCACGCACAGAATATGACATCGGTGGAAGGCCACTTAGCAGGACTGATCTCCTGAACTACCTGTACCGAAGATCATTAAATGTGTGACAGTCAGAACTCATTTTCCACACATGCAGAAGATCTTTTTCTTCGTCTTTAAAGTCACTTTTTTTTTTTTGTCTCAGCAAAGCCTTTTATAAACTTCACTGGTTCAGCAGTAAAAGCTCCAAGCTTTATTCCAGGTTTGTTCATAGCATCATCTCCAATAAGAATTTGTTCCTTGATAAGGAAACATTTCGAACAGTCCACTCAACATGTGGCACAACACGAAGGTTAGCTTCGTCCGATTTGCTACTAATTTCTTAAATAAAATCGCCTGTACCTTTTGAATATATCTCTGCAGGCACCAGCTCCTCATTGACAATCATTTCACTTGCAATAATTAGAAATTCAGTGTTCACTGAAGCATCAGCAATGTTTTGGCGAGTTAACATCTCCATGTTCATCTTCGATGTTGATGACCAGAATTTATCAAGTTGCACAATTATAGGTATCGAATTTTAAATGCAGGCGAGGTCAATTGTTCCACTTGTAGAAATTTGTCTGAATCTCTCCCATTCTTTGTCCGATGGTTCAAGATAACTGTCAAAGACAATGTGTAGTTCTTGCAAGGTGCACACTGACTTTGATATCTGTAGAACAACCTGAACGACCTCTCTGAAGTATTGCATGGATGAAATCTTGACCATTAGCAATTGTGACATATAGTCCATAAAACAGCAGTTTTCAGTGAGGACACCTTTTTGAATTGAAATACTTCAGGTGAAAGTTTTTTTTCGAGCTCTTGTGCGAGTTTGTGCTTTATTGGTTTGGTTGCAGCATGTCCATCAGATAATGCACTTGTTGGAAAGAAGATCATGCGACAGAATGTCCATGATAAATTCCCCCTTTCTTTTGCCACATCAAGCACTCTGTGCTGTCAAAAGTTTTGTAACCTGTTTTGTAGTGGCCGATTGGATGAAACTCTTGCTATGGCTTATAAGGTGTGGAAGTTTAGCTTTAGTGATTGACAAACAGCTTTCTCTCTTTCAATACAAATCTCTCCTGCTTCAGTTGTGCGTATAGTTTCGATCCATGTTCCAGGACATCCAGTAGACGTGTGTTTACATCATTATCTACATATTGTTTGTTCACGAAGTTGTGTAGTTGCACAGGCTCAGTCATTTCAAAGGGGTTTCCTTGCTGCTGCATGAAATGAAGAAGGCTGTCATCATATTTATTTAAAAGTTCCCCTCTCTTTCTCACATGTTCATGATGTGGAACTGTTTAACGATAGTCCATTAATTTTGAATTTGTCATCTCTCTAAAAACATTGCAAATAGAAAGGAATTAATGGTAAACTAGCTGCCATTGAGCAACATATTCGCTTTTACTTGTCTGACCAACAATTCCCATGGAGCTTTTATGTTATCTCTGGATTGTCTTTTCCAGTTTCATATCTGGAGCCACAGCATTGATCTTCTCTCTCTGTTTTTTATCACAAAATGTCTTTGGATGAATTTTCTATAGAGGTATGGGTTTCCACAGTATAGCTCCTTCACTCTTTCCAAATACCAGGACCCATATCTCAGGTAGTTTATGCAATCGAATTTGTGAAACGCAGTAATCAGTGACTTCACAGTCTTCAAGTGCAGCTCCCAATCACCTTCCTGATCAGCATGTACCAACTTTTTCGCTATCATGTGTAAAACTTTTCCCCAGTACTTGCAAAATCCTTAATTTTCTTCACATTTCTTTGATAAACTCTCCATATTTAGTTGTCAGGTTTTCTGATTTTGAACTAAGTGTGTTGAACATTGCCTGTCTTTGCATTATGTCTTTTGAATGAAGGGCTCCCTGTGCCTTATTAACTTGTGAAATAAGATATGCAAAACCTAATTTGTCATTCTTGTTCCAGAAAGTATTCCAACGCAGCGTTTCTATAGCCTCCGATATAAGCATACCTTGTAACTAACGAATATAATGAGTTCTGCTCAATACTGACTGGACAGATTTGCTTCCAAAGATTTCAGCCTCAATAAGTGCATCATCTATGCCACATCCACTGAGATAACTTCCTGCACACCACAACACAACACAACGTTTGTCATGTGGAAAACGCCCATCATTGGATACTGGTCATCAAATTCTACTGGATTGCTCATAAAATTTCAGCTACAATAGGGAAAACACCATAGCAGAAAATTGGCAGGATATGCTGATCTTCAAGCTGAGAAAGCACGTTTTTGAATTTTTTTTAGAGCGGTCTATACTGTTGCGTTGTTTGTGACTGGAGATGGTATTACTGGTAAAAACCCAACCTTCTTTGGCGGGACGGTATTCCTGCAGATCAGAGCATGAATTCCAGCCCACTGAGGAACTGACTTTTCTTCATCCTTCAGTCTGCGCCAAATAAGTGATTTGGTAAATCTGGTTAAATCAGCTTTGCTGACCACAGCATCAGGATGAAGAAGATTAATGTCTCAGCCACTTTGAAACATTCTGGTAGACTGGGATGTGTTGATGGCTTGTATTGATTTTGCACACATTGGCAAGGCAATTGGGTTATAAGTGTGCAGCTTAGTCTGTTTATGCCTACAGCTGACACAACTTATTTACCAGCAGCTACTTCACTGAAACAGTCTTGAAAAAGCACCATGGCAGTATCACGTGTGCTGGATGTTCCAGATAAAGAAGAGCTGTTTTCAAAATCAAAATGATCAAGTGTAGCAGCCGTCCTATGTCATAACTTGTTGGTACACCAATTCCTATTCAATGCAGTGATTAGCTCTCTACTTTTGCACTTGTCATAGATTTTGTGGCTGACAACATGTATAGAGGAGTTTTCTTTTAGCCATGACATAATTAAAAGCATGATTTGGAAAAGACAGGACATTGCACAGCATAGTCCTGTCACTACATGGTATTGTCTTCCACTTCTTCGCTTGTACCTTCAAAACCATCATCAGTGTTGTTTGCTTCTGCTCCGAACTCAAGAACTTTAGTTTGTAACAGTTTTGCTTTGCTGGTATTAAACAATCATGTAAAAAATGTTAAGACAACATCAGGCATTCTTGTTGACTCCCATGATCTGTGGAGATCGGGGGGAGCACAAAATCGGTCATTAAGTTCAAAATCTAAATCTTTCACGACGTTTCTTAAAATGGTTCCTGCTGATTTTACTACATCCTGTGATCTTATTTTGGCTGAAAGAATGTCAGAAGTCAGATCAGCTGAGAACACCTCCCGGACCAGGTGCGTAGGGTAGGTCAAAAGGAACTACGCTTGGATACTAAACTCCAGCAAATATAGGAGCTACGCCCGATGTATTGACCACCGGGTACTGTTGATGCCTGGACACTTTACTAACTTAGGCAGATCCAGGCTACCACAGGTATTTCACCTTGAATAAGATACCCTGTCTTCTTTTGTAATAACTGAGTTACCAAGAGATTTTTTAGTGTGGATAGTTTTTCATCCTTTCCGTTCCTGAAGAATCACGAGTAAATACTGAATACGCGAGAAACATGTTGACCTCTGATGAATAAGACACGGACAATATACCTCAAGACATTACTCTCGGACGAGTGCTGTGCTCACTGTTTTTAATTAGGACAGGAGACCCCCAGAATAAAATTATTCCATATCAGGTACTCCCAGTCCTACCTTTTAAAATCATGGTTGCACATCTACACGCTTCTGGCCCCATACCCACACTTCACCATACGGCTGTTGGATAAAAGATCTCCGACAACGTGTGCCCATTTCGAAGGTGAGCCCGTTTGGTATTGCACCGCCGACCCAACGTGGAGCAGCCCATATGATGAAGCATGACACCTGAAAGGGTGTGTGAGGGCATTGAAATCCAACAAATGGATTTCCAACTATAGACCCCAGGGTGGCTTAGCTGGACTCAGCCTTTCCTTGACACTGCATTTTACCACTTGAGGAACAGCAGAACAACACTTTTTAACAGCAGAAGGGGCTCTTTCTTTTTGTTAGTCTGATAACAATTAATTCTGTCATTGTACTCACCAGAAAATGTGGAATTTCATTATTATGGATCAGTACAGTTCCATCAATATTAACCATTGTTTCTCTGATCTCACGGATTGCGAACCCGTAGCCAACACTCAAGAGTGGCTTTAAAACTTCATTTTTCTTGCTTTTTCAAGTGCAAACTTAACTGAAGGCTGGCAGTTATGTTGCTGCTGGGAGCTCAATGTATGTTCATATTTTCGAATGTATGCTTGCATGCAATTCGGGTGGGCATACAAATCTGCTGCATATGCATTCACCTTGTTGTTTAGATCAGCTGCTCGGCTGAAAACCTCATCTTGGAAGAATCTAGCTGCACATAAAAACATGTTTGCCCTTTGGGACTCACCTACTCTATACTTTGTTCTTTTGTCAGTCCCTTTGGCCCTTGTTCTGCCTAAACCACAGATGACACATTGAAGATCCTTTGCTTTCTGATCAGCTGCTGGAAGTGGATCTTCTATGTTGATGGGCATTTGTTTTGGTGTCGTCCCTTTCTCAGAAGACTGAGATTCTTTTTGTGATTCACTGATTTCTGCTATTTTTTGACAATTTTTTCCCAGGCTTTTTCCGTTGTATACGACTTGTAGCACCTGTTGTTACAATGATCAAATATCTGACCCTCTTCATCCATCAGTTTCAATCTTTTGTGAACTTAGTCTTGCCGTATTTCTGCAGCATGTCAAGCTCTTTTCTGTCCAGCCGCAGTTGATGTTAGTTTTTCTTTCGGATTAGTTTGGCATATAAATATTTATATTTGCTGACGGAGTCCTCAGATTTTGCTGTTACCTTCACTTCTGTCAGGAGGTAAAGATCCTCTGCTACCACCTGCTTCGCTCATGTTTACGAATTTGAATCAACGGAAAACCTGAAGTAAAAAACAATATTACAAATAAATTACCAATATGATGGCTAAAACACATCATTATAGAGCTGCTATTTTGGAAAATGGTGGAAGTGCTGCTCTGAGAAGTTCATTCTGACTCTATAGGACTACTTGACCCCCAAAACCTATGTTTTGACACCAAAATGAAGTATAAAGGTCTCATGGTTCCTGAAATATTACATCATCACTGCAACACATTTGCCATTTTAAAAAATGTCGTCCAGAAAAAATTCGGCTGGGATAAGCAATATCTACCCAAACTAAATTACTTCTCTAATGATACAAAAACAAAAATCTCTGGACAACAACTTTTTTGAATGAGGTATATCAAGGGGCCAGGACTAAGAGCTCTGCTTTTTTAAGAACTCCTAGAGCTGGGACTTTAGTCAAGAGGATCTGACTTGATCTACTGTCACACAACTCTGAGCGCGGTTCTGCTTTGTTTGTTTCTTTCACAAGGAGATTTTATTTTAGTTATTTTTTTCTGCACCATTTGTCAAGGAGCCAGCCGCTTGTTAGACTTGTAATCAACTCATCTGGTTGTCAGGAATTCTTAGATTTGCTTTTAACCTAATTTTATTGATGGATTTTCTTTTTTAACCTCTTCTGTGCTCATGACTAGTTCAGCTCTTCATGAGTCACGGTGCCGCTGTGCTCATGATGAGCTGAGCTAGTCATGACACGTGCGGCGCTCACGCGTGGGGCTAATTCCCCCGCTTTGCTGAGCGTTCTATTGGTCATGACAAGCTGAGCTCGTCATGAGCACAGCACCACCGTGCTGCATGACAAGCTGAACTCGTCACGAGCACCGCGGTGCTGCACGCGCCCCTCCTTCCCCCAGCACAGCGGGGAAATTAGCACCACGGGGAAGGGGTTAAGTGGCCTTGGCAATGTTTGTCAAAATGATTACTCTATACCAAATTTAACGCTTGGGGTTGAATTGTCAGCATCCTTCAGAAACCAATAAAGTATAAAAAAATAACAGCGCCATATACATTGCAGGCTCCTTCACAAAATGAGTACATTTATTTTTTAATTGTATGCATTTTATTTCTGTGCCTCATCGTTCGCTGCACCGTCTGCACTATCACACTGCACAATTTTTCAAATGATTGCCACCGTCGTTATGGATGTTTTCTGGTGAATTATCGATTACTGGTCAATCTGCCACTTTAGCATGTATGTACATGATAAAATGGGAATGAATTTGCACACACTGGTTTTCATAGCATTAATTGCTTATATTAGTATTGTTTTTACGGGGTAATTCTCAATGCTTTTGAAAAGTGTGTTACATGTTCTCCATGTGAAACACAGTGCCCTTTTTCAGAGTGTAAAGGGTGAATGAACGTGGCTTGTTATGCCCTGTGGTTGCTTTGCAACCTTTGTAAGTGTAGAAGAAAGATTCAAACTTTAAAGTGTCTAAATGTTGGAAACCTTGTGTGTTTTGACAGTTTATTTCTTTATATGAGAGAAGGGTGGTATGATCTTGAAAGGGTTTCAACATTAAATTCCGATATGTTCAAGAGTTTATACTTTGTATTTGATTGATAGGGTTTCACCCTGGCAACGCCAGTATACCCGACTTTATATTTATGCAGCCATGTTTATCCTGTCGACCATATTAAAAACCACTGAAGAGTACATAAATATGCTTTATAACGCAGCAAAACGTTGGGTGACACTTCCTCTATTGACTGTGTTAGCAAGTTCCAGTTGTCCACAATTAAAAACAAAGACATAAGTCCTTAGGCTGTGCAAAGTGCACAGGTCCTTTCGCTTTTCTCATTTAGGCCACTCTGATGTTAATGGATTGTAATACTATGGGGAAGTGTACCCTGGCGCTTAAGCTGTCCCGCCTCTCACGTGAGAAATTTGGTATAAGACTAGGGCACTAGAGAGATCCTCACTACAGAGTTAGGTAAGACAACTGTTAGTGGGAGAGAAATTAAGAAAACAGAATTGTTCATTTTAGAAAGCAACGTGACAGTCACCAGGGGAATGGTCCACTTCCTACAGATATTTCCACTTCCTACAGATACTCTGCTACAACCCTTACTTGAAGAGGTCAGCTTTCCCACTATTACCAGTTCAATTACTAGCTTGAAAATTAAAGATTGTATCTTGCTATTGTTTTATATTTCAGTAGCCAAGATTTTAAGAAACGGACCCAGAGTCTCCTCTACATCCCGGTTGCAGAAACCTAAATTTCTTGACTGCATTAGCCAGTATTCAGTTTAAGATCCTAAATTTGAATGGGGATGGCCCCCTACTTAGGGAACTGGCATAGATCGCTCCTTAATGCAAGAGCTGTCAGAAATTATGTCTGTAAGACCCAGACCCCCACCCCATGAGTGAGGCTGTTGTGTCCTCAAGGAGGCTACATACTTTCTATTGTAAGATTATTTTCGCTCTGAGTCTCGCACGAATGGGGTTGTACCTGAACCCGAGGGAGTGGCAGGTGCATTAGTACTTGGCTTTTGAAAGGGCGAAAGAGCTTGGATACCCCAATAAGACAACCTTCATAAGAAAACTTAATACTCTAAATGAATGGGATGGCAAAGGAAGGTACATTGGGAGCTATGTCTTCGAGGGTAGCTGCAGACACTGCCATCCAGGCTCTGTTGAAGCGAAATAGCGCGGTAGAATCCTTCACTGCTTCCTAGCAAGATGCTAATAATTTGTTTGCAAGTATATATAGCACCTCACCACCTCTAATTCCAATGTAGAGGATAGCGTGGAGTGACATGAGTTCTTTTAATTTGTAAGCCAGTTCCCTACAGTCTCTCATCAGACTGCCTTTGAGGAGTATGTGTGACAAGGAAAAAGGAGAGGAAACAGTACTTTTGGCAATGGTTGATGGACCCAGCATGAGCTGATTTCCCTTTGGGTGACCAGGAGGTTACAAGCTTTGTACCTGAATAGAAGGTTATTGTTTTTTGTGGCGGGTGTTCCAAAGAACTGCTGATTATTATATTTTCTCCTTTCCTCTGATTTCTTGTTCTGTGATGTAATTGCATACCAACTGTGTATTGAGAGTTTTGTTGTAACCACTGAGATGGTTTTAAGTTTCTTAGGAGAGGTTTGTTTCTGATTGGCTGACCCTGGAGCGACTGTTTGCAAGACTACTATCTCTGATAGAGCGGATAAACTGTGATCGTTGAGATGCCTTTTCTTACCTGCAGTTCATAATCATAGGAGTGAGTGATAACAGTTGCTGTTGTTATTGTAAATTACCGCTTGTGTAGGACCAACCTGCCATTACCTGGTAAATGTAGATGCGCAAGTATTCTGTTGGTAACAAGTGTTGTTGAATGCTTTAAAAGTCAATTTATTGCATAGTGTGCTATGTTGGGACTATTTTCAAAGTTCTGTGTTATTATGTATTATTCAATATTGTGAAGCATGTTGGCACCCAACTATGTGGGATCTCTATGCTGAGTAGTTTGTATATAGTTTTATCTCTTGTCTTCTGTAGGCGATTGTGTTATCGTTGCAATATATAGATAATTGCCTGATAATTTAGGAGTGCCTCGCTTATACACTATAATGAAGGGTGAGCATATGTTTTTTGAGTGTTAAAAATATACTGCTCAGCAGTAGCTGTGCTCTATCAGCATAGCTCCTCCACTCCTACTATCTCCGATCTGGGGGTTAATTCTGATAAGGATTGATTAGTCTGACTCAATGCTCAATTCACTATGGAAAATACAAATGTGACCCTATTATACAGTTTATACAGCTAATCCAGCTTAAAACATTTCAAGCAAGAATGATTCAAAGTAATACTTGTGTGCCTGCTAGAAAAGCGAAACAAATTAAAGCACAGCGTCATTTTTCTTGTTTACTTCTTAGTTTCAGACATATGTCTGTGTGGGCAGAAATGCATTTTTGCGCATGTGAGATTGCCCTTGAAACCGTTTGGAAGGGGGCCATGAAAATTAAAGGGTTATCTGTTTTTGCTGTAAAGCATCACACGATGCAATTTGTTGTCAATTATTGATAATGTCTTGCCTTTTAATGGCATTGAACATGCACTGCCGGATTTGAGCTTTGAACATATGGAATATAGCAAGGCATTGCAGAGTTCTCTCCATCATGTATAATGCATTTTCAGAACGCTTGCTTAAGTAGACACTATAACCGTAGTATTTATGTCCTTGGTGGCTTCAAAACATGAAAGTAGCATGGCTTTTATATGTGACTGTTGAGTATTTTGGTGTAATTTGGAACCATCTACCTAATTGTCTTATGGTATGGTACAAGAGTGTTAGCTACATGGCTTCAGCGCTTATAGAATACATCATAAGAAATAAATCAACGTGATGTGTTGGCACTGCCCTGTGATTTAAATAGGGTTCCTAACTATTTATGGTACATAATATGGTACCTTAGTGAAGTCTTCAGTGATGTGAAAGCATGTGATCTGGGGTTTAAGTATGGACAAGGACACACAGTGATGATGGGCCACCAAACACATATGGTGAAAGCCTCCCTGTAAGGAGCACCTTTATATATAGTTTTATTAATTTAAACCATAGCTCAACCAAGGTAGCTTTGGCACAGAGCAGACAGCCTTGACACAGGAACACGTACAGTATTTAGCAGTAACAAAACACAAAGTCTTGAAATAGGACAGTAAAAATCCCACAACCAATTTATAAAAATAGAGAAAAATGTAATGATACCAAAAGGAGAAAATCCAATAAGGGTAATTTTAGATATGAATTTCTAAGGTTTTAAGGTAAAAAAAGGCTAATAAAAAGTAAAGCGGCAATCAGTAGTCGCTGTTCGCATTTGACTGGGACCTAAGTGAGAGTTCAGGTAGACCACAATGGAGCGCATGTGTTGGACACATCAACCAAGTGGTCCGGGTTATCAAATATTTTTTCTTCTGTATTAGTCTCTGAAATGGAAGTCAGACTCTTTTAGCAGGACACGTTTTCAGGCTGTATCCACCGAAGTCTTCTCAAAGCCAGATAGCTGTTGGACAAGGTCCTGCTGAAGTGGTTGGTTTTAGCACAAAAAGTTAGGAGCTTGAGAAATTCAAATTTTGTGGCACCATAGTCCTCTTGTCAGGCGGATACTTTTCACACCTTAGTTTGGTTAAGATGCCTACCTTTTGGACTTTTTTATGAATCTCAAAATACTCCTGCGGGACAACCTTGGAGATGTGTCCAACAATATCCTCTCTAATTCGGCCACAGTTGGGGGTGTGGCCAAGCCATCGACCAAAATGGCCGCACGGCATTGAAGCGCCGGTGCCCGATGCCCCTGAAATAACAAAAACAACATGATCTGGTAGCCCATAATACTGGGAAAGCCACACAGAGAGAGAGAAAGGGAAACTCTGATCTTGTCCCCTCACTTTTTCTCCGCTCCCTCAACACAAGCGCCAAGAAACCTTCAGGTGTTAGTTGCGCTATATAAAATCTTTTAACATAACATAACAACTCTGTGGTGATGGGACCGGGGGCAAAGAACGCTGCACAGACCCCCTCATTGGCCTTCCTTCAGTTCTGCGATGGCAGGCGGAGGCGTGTGGCGACCTAGCCTGCCTCCGGGGCCCTGTGGTGATAGGGACCATGGGTGAGAATGAGGCTGGAGCAGCAGTGCTTTGCTGGGTCCCCTGTCTGCCCAGGCCGTCCAGCCGGAGAAAAAAAGAGAATTGCCCTTGCAGTGGTGACCAGCCTAATCGGAGGTGCAACACCCATTACAAGGGCTCGGGTGAGTATGGGGAGACGGGCCGCAGTGCCCACGGCCCAGTGAAAACGCTCATCGTGGGGGCCCTACATAAGAGCGTCCTAAACACGGAAATCACCGCCGCCCTCCCCCCTTCTTCCTGGACTCTGCACCACCTGCAGGGATCCCCCGCTGCGCCGGGGGGATTGTGGGTTGAAGCCGGGTGAAAGTACACATTACAAGGACCCAGCGCAGTGGCCTGTGCATCCCAAGGGTGGAGGCGCCTCCTGTCCCGGGCCCAGCAAACACTCTCCCAGGTACCCCGCTGCACCTGGATTGCGGGTGAAGACACAGTGGAAGGGATCAGTGCAGAGGCCTCTGCAGCACGGGGCCATCACCGCCTCTACCCCCGCCAATCCGGGCCCAGCAGTTTTCCCGCAGGCCCTCCCCTGCGGGTGCATGCCCCCCTCGCTCTGGAGACAAGACACAGGAACCGCGATAGGAAACCTTTTGGGGGGGGGCTGCGGATACAATCCAACACGCCAGGAGATGTCTTCCCACACCTGAGCAGCACCCAAATGCGCTGGTCTGGGGGCGCGGGCCAGACAGCTTCCAGAGGAGCGTTGGCACTTCAGACCTGAGAATTGATTGCCCGCTGTTAACCGAGCACCAATAGTACATGGCAAGGGGAGCCCACGCCTTGGACCTGGGGGAGCCCACATAACCAAAAGCACCACCACACGTAACTGGGTGGGAAAGCCGGGTGCTGCGGACTGACCTGTCGGCCCGAGCCGGCCAGATCCGACATCGCATCCCTACACCTTGCTCAGCAGCGCCTCACTAACTCAAGATTATAAAGAAGAAGATTCAGTTTTGATGAGACAGGTTTAATCTGTTAGCCTGTATAGTAGAACTTTGACAGCGCCTATTCAAGCTATTATCCCCTTGAGTACAAGCTTTTCAGTGCCTAAAGACACTGCACTTGAGAAATAGGTTCCCATGCTTGTTTTTAATTTCTCTGCCAGAAGATGTAGAATAGGAGTTGGGCTGGTATCTCTCCCAGATCGATGCTTGCAGTGAAAGACCTATTTTTGACCTGGTTCCCGATATCACTTTAGAAGCAGATGCAAGCTTTTGAGGTTGGGAGCCTTGGTGCGGCCAGATTGTGACAGGAGTAAATTATGGCTTGGCATCACAGACATGTTTGCATTTAAGAATGGATAACATATCAGCAGTATAGTACATAAACAAATTAGGAGCGGATCTTTCAAAAGGTCTGTCGGATCAGGCCAGAGAGTTTTGTGATTTTTTTTCTGGACAGGAACATAATAGTCATAGTAATTGCGGGGCTAGCAAAACTCAGTAGTAAATTGGAGGTCTTGGTTTCTTCAGGACAGGAGCGACTGGGTGCTTTACATATCGGTTTTCCTTGTACTTGATCAACTTTGGGTTCCTCTACAGATAGATCTATTTGCCTCTTGACTGAATTCCAAACTTCCTCGGTTTTAAAATTAGAGGCCGGATCAGGAAGCTGAGGCAGTGGACTCTTCCAATCAGTCTTGGTCATATCTAAAACATTACGCTTTTCCATCCTTTGTGATGATTCTCAAAACGTTGGTTCAAATCTGGAAGAACAAAGTCACTCTGGTCCTAGTCACACCATTCTGAGCAGCACAGTTTTGGTACACTCGGCTTCTCAAACTCTCTGTAAACTTTCTCACACGTATTCCCTCTTTTCCTCCCGTTCTAGTAGACCCCTCAGGGGATCTACATGAGTTGGTGTTACCAGGTCATCTTCCTTTGATAGCATGGAAGGTGTCAGGGGATCATGGAATATCCCATGCCTTTAGCAGGAGGCTTTATCTGTTTTCAAAGATTCCTGGTCTCCGGCCACTAAAGCAGGTTATGAGTATGCATGGTCAGTTTGGGTCGGCTAGTCTATGGAATGGCAGGTAAATCACGTTTCAGCTTCTATGGTCCTGGGAGTTACTTTTTTCCTCTATCCTCCTTAGCAGGGCAAGGCTTACAGGGTATTAATCCCAGCTGGTCACGAGTTAGAGAGGAGATGTTTGGCAAACAATTTTTGGGGTGTAGGGCATTGCGATCTATCTACGTGAAGATTTCTCATGGGCTTAGATATTCATTTCTTTGTGATGTAATATTTTTTTTAATTTTCTGTTGCAATGAACAAAGCAGCTATTTGCGAAGCTCACTATGATCTTATGTTTAATGTTTTTTAGAAGACTTTCAGATGTTGAAGCTTTGTAACTAAGATTTTTTTTCCCCCACAGGGTGTAATATTTTTATACCGTAAGGAAAATTAAAACTATGTCCACTCTGTATTTTACCCTTTTTTCCTGATTGTGAAAAGCTATGTGTAGTTCAATGTTTGAAATTTTATGAGGTTCAGACTGTTGTTTCAGTCTTCATTTGGCTTTGTAGTTCTTCATATCTATTAAAAACAACTTTATCCCTGTCACCTTCTCTACCTTGGCTAGATGGGTGAGATATATCCTAGGGGAGGTTCGGATAGATGCATCGATCATTGTAGCCCACTCTTCTAGAGGACAGTGGCATCAAAGCCTAATGGGAGACCTCAGTGAACGTTGCAGACTGGTTTCAGAACTCAGCCTTTAAATCCCAATATTTTAAATTTACTGTCCATGCTTCTCACAATTCTGTTGATAACATTTCATGTCATAATTTAGCTATCTTGACAGAATATTTAGATTTTATTAAAGATGCAGAGGCAAAGATTATCCCACCCTTCATCCTACTTAATTCATTTTTGGTATGTTTTTCTTTACCTACAGTTCAGTAAAATCCTGTTAGATGCTCCTCGGGGAATTTGGACGATATGCTGCCTGTTGGATTTTTTTTCTGAACTCACAGGAAGGTAAACAACGGTTGCATTATTGTGGTGCATCTTTTGATTTTGTTTGACTGAGGCTGTCTAATGCTCATTGCATGGAGCTACAGACAAAGAAGAGGAAGTGTGTCTCAGTCAGGGCTGTTTTAACTTGAAACTGTTATGTCATCAGTAACTTTACAATGTAATGTTCTTGTTCATCTTTTTGGTTTAGCAAGCAACCATTTTTTATCTTATTTTTTTCATTATGTATTATGTGTTATGAGTTTGCTGCTGGAGAACACAGTAAAGAAGGTTTGTCATAATCTTCACCTCTATGTCTTTAATAGAATCTAAACCTCCTGTCATAATAGAGGGTGGGTTTTTACATTGTCAACAGGTAGTTTATCGCCCACTTTCTTGGGAAATGTGATAAGTGAAGATTACTTCCTAGAATAAAGCTAACAAGCATAATAATACTGTATATACAGCCTATATAAATAGGCAATGTGCCATTATACAGCTCAGTGGTAGTTGACTTTCAGCTTCTTCTGTCATTGGAACTCTGTTCATTCAGGTTTAATACCTATGGAAAAGAGGCATCAAATATAATGACCCAATGGCTTAATCAATTCCTGAAGGTGGAAAGAATCAGAAATTAATAAAGGATATAATAATAGAAGGATATTTTAGAGACATTTCAGAGCTGTTGCTAGCACACATAAATCCTTGATAAGAAAAGTTCAGTGTTGTCTTCACACTCTGAAACCCCTAATCCATTGTGTTATTTCACAGTCAATAAAAAAGGTTTCAAGTAGTCCATCCCGAGAGAGTCTTGCACAAATGAAGGGTACAGCAAAGGACTCAGTGAGAGGCTGAGTTTTTATATTGTTAAGAAGTTGAGAAACACTAGACATCCAAGATCTGAGTTTAGATGATGTATCAAAGACCAAGGAGGTGCCAACATATCCTGGATAAGTGCTCACAAGGGTATGTCTTTTGTTTCTCATTCAGATTGGGCCTATACCACTGATTCTGTCCTTGCATCAGTGGGGCACTTAGGCGTGTTGGTTTCTTCACTGGATTCAGTGAGGAAGTTGGATTTGTTGGTTACTTCATTTGCTTCTGTTACACAGTCAGGATTACTTTGGTGTTCTCCCTCTTCTGTGTTATTTCGTCAGATGGAGAAGCCTCAATATGATAGTGGGTGCGTTAGGAACAATAAATAGTAGTAGTGAAGGGATTCTGAGTGAAAACAAACGGACAACAAGAGCGAAGTTACACTTTTCTTTGATGTCACTCAGTATTCGGAGGTGAAAATCATCCCTCTTATTATCTATTACCCTTCTACAATTTTATTTTATGTATGACCAACCCACGTTATCGGCCCCTGCTTTCAACTGCTGTGTGTGGGTAGAGGATTCACTTTCATGTACATGCACTATATAACCCCCAGGAAGGTTTACATCCTGTATTATATCAGCAAACATCAGGGTCCTCCTACAGCAGCCGAGTGCGTACTTGGGTATGTATGGAAAACAAAAGTTATTCACTGCGAGGTCCTTCCACATGTCCCTTCTGTTTTCTTTTCTGCACCAGATTTTCTTCCTTGAGCCAGTTACAGGCCACAGTACTTGCTTGTTGTCTTCCTATCCCCTTATCTCCATATATATGTATCTGGAAGATATGTATATCAGTAAGGTAAATGGATATGGAATTAATAATAATAGTACATTTATAATTGACAGCACGCTGTTAATGTGATGTAGTTTTAGTCCATATGGGGCACTCAACGCTGCTGCACTCAATATTGTGAAAGAGCGCTGCAGCTGCTAGATATTCTAATTCCTTCTGAACCAGAAAACTAAATTTCCATGTGCAAGAGATCATCCAAATCCAAGGAGACTATTAATATAAAACAATCTTTCAAGAAAGTGGTTTTAAGACACCATGATATTAGTCAGCATGACAGAGACATTATGCAGTAATGTCACTCGTGCTGAAACCTATGTTAGCTTGGTTTTGGGAACAACAATCTCGCAGTGGGGTGCCTGGACTAGACCAACTTGTAGCAAGAGATCAAAGGAGTCTTGAAGTAAGTTGTTGGTGCTGTATTAACGACTTAGCAGTAGGATGCCGGTTCAAAGTGCCTTACAATAGCTTTGTTGGGGAATCAGAAAGCTAGTTGAAACTCGAGGCTAATGATGTTAATAATGGTATACTTAAGTTCATTCCCTCAGGCTTAAATCCTTGGAATATTATTAAATATCATATGAAGCAGGAATTGGTTGTCTGTCTGAGATTTGAAGTTTTGTTTTGAGGTGCCTGAGGCTCTCCTTATTTTGGGAGAGAATAATTGCATTTTTAAGGACGGATAGATAAGCAACATAATTGTGGTCCCATGAATCGAGACATTTTCAACCATCTAAGTATTGTGAAGATGGAAACTTATTTAAATATATCTAAATTCAAAGAGAATCCAGGAGTTGTAGTATGTGCATATGAAGATTAAATGTTGGAAATGGTCAAAAGATTATTGTACTGCATACATGAACCCTACTATTTTATTGATGTTGTTGTGCTTCTCAGTTTAGGCTTTGAGACAGTTTGGGAGTAATGCAATTGGTGGCACAAATAATTTGCATACAAATATAAATTTGGATATTTGCCTTAAAAACCCTTTTTGTGGTCTTTTAGGTTTCTGGGTAAGACATCCTTTTTAGTGATGATAGAAAACTGGGAAATCTGGAAAAAGCATGGCAGAGACACTTAACAAGGCATATGAAGCTTTCCGCCTGGCCGTAATAGATAGGGATAATGCACGTAAAGAACTTAAGCAGAAGGTATGTATATGCTTAAAACTGATACAAATTCATATGTGTACATATAGTAACTCACATGGTATAACAGTATACGTTTTCTTTACAGGTTCATGCAGTCTCTAATGTTTTACAGATTATGGAAATGGTGGTAAAAGTTTGAGTTCCTAATCTGTTGTTTTACAACATTGTTCCTCTAGATATTGGTGAAAAACCTGTCCTGTTAAATGGAATACATGACTCCAGCAAAGTAGAATAGTCAATGTATGTATGTGTGTTTATACAACTTATCACAAAGATAGCATAGAGAAAGGCAAATCGTACATCCCCTAAAAGAATTACACAAAGTAGTGAACCAACAAGAAGAAATGGTATCTCAATCTGTATGTTTTTCAACATGGTGCTTCACAAACCAAAACACTCTGCTCCCTCAGATGTTACTTATGAGAGCAGAAGATACTGAAACCCAAACACAAATATAAACAAGTGTTTGGAGCACACAAATTTGCAATACAGCCTGATAGTAATTGTTAGGAAGTGTCCATAGTACTTCAAGATTCTAAACGAGAAGTTGTATTGTGTTGGGTTGAAGAACATCAAATTGTAACCACGGGTAGAGTTAACCAGTCTTATGAGAGCACAACAGCCAACATCTGTTACGTCCTCAATGGGCTTTATCAAGGCTAGTTTATCGAAGATATGGAAAATGTCGGAGTCCCGGGCACTACAAGAGAAGGTTGGGAGGATGTTAGATAACTGCTTATGACGTGAGCTATAGGTTATATGTTGTGAACATGGTCAGCTTCTTCATCAGAGTTTTGGAGTGAACGATTGTTAGAAATTGGGTTGTTGGTTTACTAGGGTATGAGCCCAAGTCAGGCAGCAACCACAATCCTAGTCAGGGTAAGTGTAAGGCAACCCCTAAATTAACCTTTGTTCACTCTCTGCCAGCGTGGCTCAGAGCAGTCAGGCTTATCTAAGAGACAATGTGTAAAGTATTTATGCAACACTTCAAACATTAAAACAGTGAAAACGCCACACAAAAAGAATTCACACCAGATTTGAACAATAGAGTCTAATTTAATAAATAAAACAAGACCAAAACGACATAAATCCAATAAGTAGAACTTGAGATCTAAATGTTTAAAGAATAAACTGTAAAATAGCATTTAGAAGCAAGAAGCGCCTATTTGGGCTATCTGATCGCGCTGGAACGGGACAAAACCAAAGGTTCAGGCTGACTGCGATAGAGCGCGAGCCGGTTACAGGGACCCACTTGAGCGGCCTGCTGAAAAAAATACCTTGATCCTGGTTTGCAATGAAGAAGATTTGGGCTGTAGCCAAAGCGATGCATCAGTTCTGATCCCGCAACAGACGGAGAAGCGTTGTTTTTCTCCACGCAAAGTCGGCAATGCGTCAGTTCCAGGGGCAATGCAGTGGTCTCGAATGCGATGCGGCAGTTCTGCTCCTGATGCAGAGGATGCGTCGATTCCGAGGGCGATGTGCTGGTTCCGAAGGTGATGCACCGGGTCCGCTCTGCGCAACGACGAGGTTATGCCGGTTCCTATTCACGCAAAGGCAGAGATGCGCCAGTTCTGACCCCGACAACGGCAACGATCCGCCGGTTCTGATGAGGATGGGTGGCTGAAGAAGCACCTTAGGCCTTACTTCCAATGGTCCAAGACTGGGGTGGCACCACTTGGCAGGGCCAACTCACACATGGCAGGGTCCAGGTGCAGATACAGGTAATATGGAAGTCTTTCATGTCCCTGAGACTGCAGATCAGGAGGCAGGCCCTTGGAGTCACGCTGGATTCAAGTGATGCAGTTTCAGTACTTCTCTCGAAGGCAGGGAAATAGCAGGCAGCAGGGGAGCACAGCAAGGCTGGAGTCCTGAAAAGCAGCAGTCCAGCATTGTGGCAGTCCTTCTGCCGCACAGCCAGTGGTGTGACACAGGCCCCCGCAGCCCGTGCGGTGCGGGGCGCCTCCAAGCTCAAGGGGGCCCCCCTCAGCACAGTGCTCGGGCATTGGGTGTGTGCGCAATATCGAGACAGCCGGGCGGGGCCTGCTGCCCTCAGCAGTGGTCGCGTTGCAGCGTTCTAATGGCTGTGGCGCCGCGGGGGAATGTCATGCGACCTCACCTCCTGGCTGGGCCTGGAAGTGAGGTCCGATCGGATTCAGAAAGCAGAAATTAGTGGAGGTGTGTTGCGCGCCGGCGGTGAGCACCATAACAAGATAGGTACTGCCGACCAGGCCTCATGGACAGAGCCGGGCCCGAGGAGAGGTCGAGACACAGCAGAGGGAGTGTAGGTAAGAGAGGAGCTGCCAATGACACGCCCACTGCCTTCCCTAAATCATTTCCGGCAGCTGTAGTGTCCTAATGCATTAAAAAACATTTTAAGCAAATAAATAATAGGCAACTCAGCTGATGCCTTCTTGAAAAAACCCGGGTTTATACACTGGGTGGAAATTTAAAAGCATGATGTATGCATATGTAGAGACCAGTACACACGACTAAATTAGAAAACCACTGTACTTTCAATTTACCTTTAGGAATCACACACTTTAGGCATGCATACTACATCATATTTTCCAGACACCATCGAGACGTTTGCCTCAAAAAAGAAAGCATAGCTGTGACTGCTCTGTGTGGTGGTTCATTTTGTTTGCTTGATCTTTCCATGCGTCTATATTCAAAGAGGATCTAAGAGTAGAATAGTTTTTTTTTCGCCGTTTGTAGTTCACTGAGGTCAGAGCATTCCAGTAACAAACACGAGTCTCCCCTACCGACAATAGCTTATCTGTCCGTTCTTCTCGATTACTCCATCAGTCTTCTCAGGATCCTTCATTAAGAATGTCGTCATAGCTCGAAGAAAAAGAAGGCAAATATCAGCAATTACCATTATTGAAAGTTTATGCAATCCTGTAGTAGGTGTTTAAATGAGTCCCTTCACCACTCTGTTTACCTGAATGCTCTGCTACTTTAGGTAGGAGAGGTGACTCACGCCTCTTCCAGTTCCTTCCTATGACGTCAAAAAGAAAGAGATACAAAAGAGGATGATGGACGGAGCGTTTGAGCAAATCAAACACTCACCCCCAGTCAACTGATCTGGGTTTAATCCACCACCATTCTTTAGCCCACTCAGCCACCCCATTTCAGACATGGCTATATGCAAATCAGTCTGACCCTGTGCCTCATGGGAACAGTACAGCCCGAACTGCCAAGCCATGTCTTCCATGGACCGGAAACAAGCATCCTGGGACCGGTTTCGGATTCATAATCCTCATCAGCCAGGCTAACTTGAATCCAGTGGCCAAGTGAGCAAGGGACTCACGTCTGAGCATACCCTGCCACACTTAGGGCGAACAAAGCGATACAAAAGAGAATGATGGACGGAGCGTTTGAGCAAATCAAACACTCACCCCCAGTCAACTGATCTGGGTTTAATCCACCACCATTCTTTAGCCCACTCAGCCACCCCATTTCAGACATGGCTATATGCAAATCAGTCTGACCCTGTGCCTCATGGGAACAGTACAGCCCGAACTGCCAAGCCATGTCTTCCCTGGACCGGAAACAAGCATCCTGGGACCGGTTTCGGATTCATAATCCTCATCAGCCAGGCTATCTTGAATCCAGTGGCCAAGTGAACAAGGGACTCACGTCTGAGCATACCCTGCCACACTTAGGGCGAACAAAGCGATACAAAAGGGGATGATGGACGTAGCGTTTGAACAAATCAAACACTCACCCCCAGTCAACTGATCTGGGTTTAATCCATCACCATTCTTTAGTTCACTCAGCCACCCCAGTTCAGACATGGCTATATGCAAATCAGTCTGACCCTGTGCCTCATGGGAACAGTCCAGCCCGAACTGCCAAGCCATGTCTTCCCTGGACCGGAAACAAGCATCCTGGGACCGGTTTCGGATTCATAATCCTCATCAGCCAGGCTATCTTGAATCCAGTGGCCAAGTGAACAAGGGACTCACGTCTGAGCATACCCTGCCACACTTAGGGCGAACAGAGCGATACAAAAGGGGATGATGGACGGAGCGTTTGAACAAATCAAACACTCACCCCCAGTCAACTGATCTGGGTTTAATCCATCACCATTCTTTAGTTCACTCAGCCACCCCAGTTCAGACATGGCTATATGCAAATCAGTCTGACCCTGTGCCTCATGGGAACAGTCCAGCCCGAACTGCCAAGCCATGTCTTCCCTGGACCGGAAACAAGCATCCTGGGACCGGTTTCGGATTCATAATCCTTATCAGCCAGGCTATCTTGAATCCAGTGGCCAAGTGAACAAGGGACTCACGTCTGAGCATACCCTGCCACACTTAGGGCGAACAAAGCGATACAAAAGGGGATGATGGACGGAGCGTTTGAACAAATCAAACACTCACCCCCAGTCAACTGATCTGGGTTTAATCCATCACCATTCTTTAGTTCACTCAGCCACCCCAGTTCAGACATGGCTATATGCAAATCAGTCTGACCCTGTGCCTCATGGGAACAGTCCAGCCCGAACTGCCAAGCCATGTCTTCCCTGGACCGGAAACAAGCATCCTGGGACCGGTTTCGGATTCATAATCCTCATCAGCCAGGCTATCTTGAATCCAGTGGCCAAGTGAACAAGGGACTCACGTCTGAGCATACCCTGCCACACTTAGGGCGAACAAAGCGATACAAAAGGGGATGATGGACGGAGCGTTTGAACAAATCAAACACTCACCCCCAGTCAACTGATCTGGGTTTAATCCATCACCATTCTTTAGTTCACTCAGCCACCCCAGTTCAGACATGGCTATATGCAAATCAGTCTGACCCTGTGCTTCATGGGAACAGTCCAGCCCGAACTGCCAAGCCATGTCTTCCCTGGACCGGAAACGCTCCGTCCATCATCCCCTTTTGTATCGCTTTGTTCGCCCTAAGTGTGGCAGGGTATGCTCAGACGTGAGTCCCTTGTTCACTTGGCCACTGGATTCAAGATAGCCTGGCTGATGAGGATTATGAATCCGAAACCGGTCCCAGGATGCTTGTTTCCGGTCCAGGGAAGACATGGCTTGGCAGTTCGGGCTGGACTGTTCCCATGAGGCACAGGGTCAGACTGATTTGCATATAGCCATGTCTGAACTGGGGTGGCTGAGTGAACTAAAGAATGGTGATGGATTAAACCCAGATCAGTTGACTGGGGGTGAGTGTTTGATTTGTTCAAACTCTCCGTCCATCATCCCCTTTTGTATTGTCAAAAAGAAAGAGGCAGAAAACGCCACCGTTAGATATAAAAATGCAATAGGTCTAGTAGTTCTCTTTGTTTGCTTTGTTGTGGATTTGACAATCAAATCATCACAGCCCTTCTTGACATGAAGAAATCATCTGGTCGAGCTTATCACTTATCTTCAACTTTCACTAGTTTAATAAACCTTATGGTTATCGTAAACAGACTATGTGTCCCAGCTTAATTAATATATGAGGTTTTTAAGTGGTAGGTGTTAAAACGTGAGTCTACATATAGGCTCTTTTTTTTTTTTTTACTGTAGTGTTATATTTATATACTATCATGTTTCTCCTTGGATTATTGCAAGCTGACACGTTTCACTCATGTGGCTGCTGAATTTTGACTTTTTCAAGGCTGTGGCATATATGTTGATTTTATATTAAATTGAAATTCTGAGAGCATCATAACAAACAGTTTGATTGCAATGCTTGTAACTGAAAACTTTTGCACAATACACAAGCGCATGCATATTATTCCTAGTCATACTTGATCCTAATAGTGTTGCACACATTGAAAAACTATTGTTAGACCTGACCCTTTTGACCTTTTGCCTCCTATTTTTCTGACCCTGTTTTTGTTGGTTATAGGAATTTGGCCACTTTGCCATTGCTGATCAGTGGTAGAGTGCATAGGTTCTCTGTATAAATTATGACAATGATTGGTTATCCATGATTGTGATATTTGATTTACTGGTAAGTCCCTAGTAACGTGCACAGAGTGTGCCAGAGCCTGTATATCAAATGCTACTAGTGGGCTTGCAGCACTGGTTGTGCCACCCACATGAGTAGCCCTGTAAACATGTCTCAGACCTTCCACTCTACTGTCTTCACGCGCAGTTGTGAACTGCCACATCCAAGCAAGTGCTCCCACTTGCCAGGCACAAACTTAACCTTTCCTTACATGTAAGACACCCCTAATGGGTGAGGCTAAGGTACCCCAGAGCAGGGTGTGTCAGGTCCTTGAATCCACAGAACCGTACGATTCTTAAATGGGTTTCACCTCCCGACAGCTCCACGGTCTGAGTGAAACAACAGACACGTAGGAGAGATCAGGCGAGGGAAGGGAAGGATGGGGACAGCAGGGAGGGAGACCTGTAACAAGAACAAGAACAAGTTACAATGAGACAAAGGACACACACCACAGTTATAAGGACTCTGAGGATCTAATACCAGGTACTTCCCTACAGATATAACATAAGGCTCCCCTACCTGTAAAGGAAAATAACGCAGTGATGCAGTATAGCAGAATATTCAGAGAGTTGTCTCATCACTAGCAACCTATAGGCAAAATAGGAGTATTAATGGTATGCATCAGTATAAACACAACTCGACATGTACTACGGAATGTAATGTAGTACCAAACATACCCATGAGATTACCAAAGGTCTTTCCACAGGGGGGAGGGGGTTGTCTGGAGCTAGACTCAGGTGTAAGCTCCAACCCCCTGCAATATGAAATAAATAAACAAGGAAGGTTATGATTCCAGCAGAAGCGCTGAAACGCAACTCAGCGTTTCCCGGGTTTGATTTACCACGGAGAAACACTCCAATTGAATCAGAACAGTTCGTGCCAACAGTAGGTACAACAATTGCCCAAAGTATCTGTGTATCAGCACCTGCCCAAAGTCAAAGGTAAATGTAGCTTCTTTACCCTCCAGAGATACGCACTCTTAGGGCGTTTTTTTTTCCAGCTCAATAAATAAACAAACAGTCCCGCAAGAACCAAGGAATGGTTCGCCCAACGGGGCTGTAATCCTCAATATTCCTGGCAAGGCTTAGCACAACAAAAGTGTCATCAAGAATCAAATCGTAACTGATAACTGATACATCACCCCCCCTGGAAAAAGAAAAAAAAAAGTGTAAATCAGCGTTTTCCCTACCTTTACGCGGAATGTGCCTCGGTGATGAAGTGGGACAGCAACGGCTCTGCACCCCTCTGCTACGTTGGAAAGTAGCAGCCGTGGAGTTGAGGCGCGGCGGCCCGCGGCCTCCTCCGGGGGGTAATTGGCGGCGGCAGCACAAGCAACACAAGCGGCGGAGCGCAGGTCGAGGTTCCCCGCTCGCTTTTTCCTTCTGAGCTGGCCGAGGTCTCGCCGACATTGGATGTGTTTGAAGGCAGTGAACGTGCTGAATTGAGCGCAAAAGGTTCGGAGGAAAAATCAGCCAACAGACACGGTGAGAGTGGGGGGGCCGATAGGGATAGAGCGGTGAGCCGCGAGCAGAAGGGGGGAGCCTGTCCGCTTGACTTACAGACCGAGAGCTGGACACACGGGAGGAAGCATATGCCCAAGAAACCCAAGCGGGGGAAAGGCAAAAACAGCCGGCAATCCATTTCCAGCTCTGCTGGTGCTGTAGAGGCTGAGGCTGGCCCAGAGGCAGATCTAGAGTTAAACTAAACAGCCTATTTAACTCAGGGGAAAAAAGGGAAGAGGGCTGAGGCAGCAGCGAAAGCTCTTAACAACCCTTTATCAGTAGGAGCAAAGAAAGGGCACAGGGAGAATAGTGCCACACGTATTACTCCGTCTTTACGGTCATTTTTCAAGGTACTGCCACAGGTACTGAATATCCATAGCAACCTCTCCCCGAATCAGACCGATACAGAAGCTATGTCGGACCCTCTCGTAAAAGCGTCCGGTCCAAATGCTAACGGAGGACAGGAGAGGTTGCTCCGCCGGTCTCTATCGTTCCCAAACTGGCTAATACAGCCAATATAGCCAATACTGTCACCACGATTCAACTCGAGGAGGGAAGCGTGCAAACCCCTACACCAACTTCTGACCTTCCCGCACAGGCCCTTGCCGTATCTGCTCCTGCAACTAAGACTGGAGGGGATAACCAAGCAGTACCTTCCATTGAGTCCCTCCTTACAGCAATGAGAGAGGAGATAAGAACAGGGTTTTTTGGTTTCAGCAGAGAACCAAACAGAAATAAGGGCCGCATGTGATATCCTCGAGAGGAAGGTGGACCGGCTGAACAACAGAACAGAGGCATTAGAAGGATCAGTAGATGCGCTTAAGGCAAGCCTGGGATCAGCCCAGTTACAGATCCAAACACTGAGAAGGGAAGGGGATGCAGTCCGTGAGAGAGTGGAGTCTTTAGAAAACTATTCTAGGAGGAATAACCTCCGGCTCTTGAAGATCCCGGAAGGGAAAGAAGGGAAGGACATTAAGGCCTTTGTCGTTGCACTATTAAAGGACACCCTAAACTTAGAGGAGTCCACGGACTTCCTCGAAAAAGATATACAAAGGATTCCTAGGGACCCTTTCCGTTTGAACCCTGGGAGAGAGAGGCCAAGAAAGATACTTGTTAATTTTTTGACTTACTCTATTAAAGAAAAGATCCTAAATTTGGCCTTGAAAACTAAGTCTCTGAAACCTTTGAACTCAGAATTTCAGTTTGAGATCCGTTCGGACACCAAGATCAGAAAGGTTTTATTAAGGGGCGCCAACTTGCAGATTTGACGCACGACCTAGTGGGGGCTATAGATATAGCTTCGACTTTTTCTCTTCCCTTGGCTACCCTTACACTAGACGCAACCAAAGCCTTTGATAGGGTCAATTGGGCCTATCTGGCGGTGGTTATGGATAAATTCAACTTAGGGGGGAGATTCCGCCGAACAATAGCCCTTCTATACAAATCACCAACGGCAAGACTACTAGTTAACAACTCTTTGACAGCGGCCTTTAATATAACAAGAGGCACAAGGCAGGGCTGTCCGCTTTCCCCCCTCCTATTTAACCTCTACATTGAGCCTTTTGCTCAAGCCCTAAGAGAGGCGAATAACATCCCGTCCTTCAGATTCGGTGAGTGGGAAAGGCGGGTTGCGCTATATGCGGACGACATTCTTATCATGACAACCGACCCTGACCTTGCATTTCCCACAGTCATAAAGAAAGCGGAGGAATTTGGTAAAATCTCGAGGTATGAAGTAAATGCCGATAAAACCGACATCATGGTTTGGAACACTACTACTTCACATCTTGTCGTGAACACCTCCACGAGATACCTTGGGGTTAGAATCATTAAGGAGACGGGGAAAATCGCAGAATTAAATCTAGATCGGGTTTCAAAGGAATGTCATAAACTACTAAAGTCTTGGGCTCATCTTCCCTTATCTGTTTTTGGGAGGACAAATTTAATAAAAATGTCCATCCTCTCGAAATATACATTTCTTTTTAACTCTAGCCCCCTGTCATTTGACATTAAAATCTTAGACAAATGCCAGCGCGACATTAATTCATTTATATGGAACTACAAGGCTACAAGAGTGGCATGGAAGAAGCTGAGGTGAAGAAGGGAGAAGGGAGGGCTGGCTCTACCTGACCTGCAGTATTACACATGGGCCTTCCAACTCTCATTCTCTAGAATGCTCCTAAAAACTCCCATAGACCCATCCCGCGGGGTGATGTTCAGGGCTATGCTAGAGGGAGCCGATCTACCAGTGGACAGCTTTCTCTTCAAGTTTGGGGAGCACAAATTTTTTAAGAAGATGAAATTGAAATGTCTACAATCTTTGGCCAAGAGTTGGTCAATAATTTGGAAAAAAATAGGGATAAGCTACTTTTCAAATCAGGCACCTATGTGGGCCTCACCAGGCACCCCATTATGTCTTAAGGATAGTTTAGCGAAACCTCTTAGGGATGCCGGGATAGTGATCAGGGGAGACTTGCTGTCAGGGGGTCCAATGATTTCCCGGGACAAGCTGTTGGAGAAAGTTGGGCTAAGCCTCTCAAGGTTTAAATATATGCAACTGAATAGCTGGGCCCAAGCACAATGTAGGAAGGGGGACCCCCTTGGTAAAATTAGTAACTTCGAACAGCTGCTGGTGAAAACACCATGGGGTGGCAAGGAGATTTCAACTTGGTATTGGATGCTTTTGGAGGAGATAGATGGGGACTTTAAACTTCCTGATGAGCTATGGGGAGGAGAGATCGAGACCCAATGTGAGCAGCTGTGGATCGATTAGTTTAATCTCCTTTATAAAACAGTGAAACCAGCCTGGTTAAGGCGAAAACATCTTTTCACACTGCATCGAGCTTACCTGTCTCCTCTAAAGTTATCCAAGTATCAGATGGATAAAAAATGCAATAAATGCGGCCTGCCTGAAGCTTCAGATGTCCACATGTTTAAAGACTGTCCAGCTATCGCGAGCTTCTGGGAGGAAGTAAAAGTCTCCCTTAATTCCATTCTTAAAACTTCGTTTAACATTACACTCCCTTTAATTATGTTTGGTATCGACGACAAAATCCCTGGTCGAGCAAGATCTTTCCTTTTTTACACTATCCTTCTGGCAAGGAGACAAATTTGTATGTTCTGGGTAGATTCAGCGGCCCCAACACATGCTGGTTGGCTAACATCCCTTTACCATGTCTCCAGGGTGGACTTGGCCAGATCATGTTACAAACAAAAAGTAGCCTTTTGGGAATTGTTGGTACAGTGGAGTTAGGATTTCCGTTTTTTTTTCCCCCGGGTCCTATGATTATGCCTTACTGCTCCACAGACCTCTGGTTTGGGTTCCCCTCGAGAAAAATTGTGGTCTAATAGGTGGAAAAAACACCTTTAATGGAGTCATCTAGCTAGCCCTGTAAAAAGTCGGAAACTTCTTCCGCCACTAAGATACATTTATCTTGCAGTAAATGGGACAATTTCAAGGATCCAAGGGTGTACCCCTATGCAGGCAAGAAAAGGGGGCTGGGGTTCCCCACACTCACGGGCTAAGGCAAATGAGGACAAAAGAAAACAAAAGAGTACATGTACTAGATTTATAAAATTAAGGTTTAGGCCTGGTAAGAGGTTTATCTTCCAAGGTTTAAGTGGCAGTGTAAACTGCACACACAGGCTCTACAATGGCAGGCCAGAGCCATGGTTAGAGTGGGTGGCACAATCCATTTTGCAGGCCCTCTGGCATCATTTAATTTACAGGCCCTGGGCACATGTAGTGCACTTTCCTAGTGGCATATAGGTAAATTAAATATTCCAATTGGAGATGAACGAATATTACCATGTGTTAGAGGGAGAGCACATGCACCTAAGCATTGGTTAGCAGTAGTAAAGTGCTCAGAGTTCTAAGGCAGGAACGAAGACAACAAAAAATAGCAGGAGGAAGGCAAAATGTGTTGGGAGTGAAGCTGTAGAGAGGGCCATTTTCCAAGAGTGATAAAGTCAGCAGACATGGACTGGTGTGCAACAACTAAAAAATGTTGTAAGTCAATAAGAAGCCAGAGGCAGACGTAGCGAAGTCAGTTCTACATGTGTGTTTATACAGCTCCAACCTTACTACAGAGCAATGGAGCACTATACTCTTAATTGAGATTTCCATCTTTGATTTACATCTCATATTTACAATTGCATTTCATACATGTAGAATTTTAGGAGAATAAATGATTTGCGCAGAATCATATGATTTTCAGTCAAATGCTAATGCAGGGATTAGAATCAAGGTCACCAGGTTTCAGGGCGGGCAACTTAGTCAGTGGAGCATATCTCCCCCCTGATGAACAAATGAAACTACAGATACTAAACTATAAACACATTTTGCTTCTGACGGAAGTCTAATAGTTGTTGTCAGTGTAACAGAAAGTGCCTTCTAATGACTCAAAAATAACATTTAAAAATAACATTCCGTTTTTTAGCAAGCACCTAATATTGTTAGAAATGAAAACTTTACGTGAGACTTGATAACTCAACAGTTTACATTTACTTCGTTTCTCAAAAGACTTCAGTTTTTCAGAAAGGCTGGATATTGACTTTGTTGAGACTTGTTGTCACCAATTATCATTTCCATATCTATTTTACATTGGTTTTTTTTTAGTGGTAGATGCAGATAAAACAGTCATTCAGTGAAAACAATACATCAAAATTATGGCTCCCTGTTTTCCATTTTTACTGATTTTTACGGATAAATACAGACAGAAAACCATTTATTTTCTTGTCTCTATTTATTTTTACATGTGGATAAAAACAGAAATTGGGTGCTATTTGAGTGTTTCTAAATACACTTTGCCATGACTGCCAGGCTAATAACTTCGTAGATTGATAGGTAAGGGGGTTAAAAAAATGAATTTCAGTAAAAAGGCTTAAACAGCAGTGGATATGCACAAGAATGATACTGAAATGTGCATATTTTGATATATGTGGATTGATTTATCTTCTGCGGGTGTTCATATCACTGAAACCTGGCAGGCATTCAAGCATGACTGCATATTTATTGGTTAAATAAATGTGCAAATATACCAGTATCAGCGTCATTTTTTTCCACAAAACCCATAATAAATACGGATAAATACAGATAAAATTGACAACAAATAAATATGGATAAATACAGACTGAAATGTGAAAAAAATAAATACAACCGGAAGCCCTAATCAAGATACATCAGCATGATTGTATTGCAGTGTATTCTATCCATCCAAGCAGGTTTTTAGCAGAATATTTAATATTTCTCTAATGATCAAGAATCAGTTTTAAGATAACCGCAAGTGCTGCTAAGACCATATGTATAAGTTATCATCATGTTGAGAGTTGCAGCATATGGCATCAGTACAAGGCATGTAAGCATTCAGATAGTTATTGGCCTTTCTTTTATCTTTTTGAAAGGAAAGTGCGTAGTGGGCCCCAGATATCTTGTGGGCCTGTCGGTGCTTTGCATTAATAAATTAACCAAAGTACTCCGGCTAGGATATATATAGCTGGTACAGTAGATTTGATCCATCCAGTTTCTTATCTTGAAAAATTCCATTTTTTTAAATTTATTTTTTTAATTGGTCAGCTTGAGAATGGAGAAAGAAAACAAAGTAACAAGTAATTTGAACAAGGCAAACATTTCAGAAAATAAATGCATATTGTTGTTTACAATAAAAAAACGTAGGCATAGACAATAATAAGTTTGGTAAATCATACATGGCTTAACGGGGGAGAATGTACAAAAAACCAAGTGTAGTGGACCCAGTAACCGATTAATTATTCAGCCAAAGCCTAAAGGGCTCCCATATTTTCAAGCCCCTTTCTCGCCACCTTTTACCCCCTCTTAAGAACACTGCTGACTCTAAATTATGGAGAGCTAAGATCCTTGCCCTCCAATTCACAAAAGTGGGGGGAGCCGGGTTAATCCATTCCGAAGTTATACACAATCAAATTAGTGACATTGAAATACAAAGAAAGGCTGCCTTATAATATGATCTATCAAGGCTTGCATCATATTCACACCTCGTTATTACCAACTCGGAAGAAAGAATCACTGATATATTAACAGAGCTGTTTATAAATGATTGGACTTCTTGAAGGAATAAATCTAATTTAGCACACGAGAAAAACATGTGTAAATCATTATCTGCCATAAGGCCACATCTTGGACAACCATGAGTACCACTACCTCCCCATTTTGATATTTTAGCGGGAGTGAAATACAAATCAAACAAAGCCATGTAGCTTTGAGAGCGTAAGCTCCCAGAGATTAACACAGAGCTAGAAAGATCTAATGTGTGAGTAATATCTATAGTATCATAATCTTTATTCGACAATTAAGTCATAAAATTAAACATAAAATCCACATTTTACCATAAAAATTCCAATAAAATGTATACAATAAATATTTAAAAAAGAATTAAACTACAAGAGACAATTGCCGAATCAATTTACATAATTAGATAAAATCCCAAAAACTCATCAATATATGTACAGTTCAAGGAGGCATTGGACCAAACTCATTTCAGTAGAACAATCCACATGTTTACGACTATCTTATGGCTGATAAAACTTGTTATTCATACCTCTGCCTCAATTTGTTTAGCCCGAATTACCCATGCCCATCTCAGAAACTTGGCTACAGCAATAGCGATTTGGGGGCTAGGGTCTGTACATAAAATTCTTAAGGCCTCTTCGTGCCTGCGGGTACCAAGCAATTTACAAATAGGCTTAACCCACATAGATCTAGGGGCAGCATACAGAGGACAAAAGAAAAGGAGGTGACTTAGAGACTCTTGTTCCTCCCCACACCTTGGGCATTTATCATTATCGTTTCTCCTGCCCATTTAGCTGTAAATGACCCTAATGGGAGGGAGCCAACTCTAAGTTGAAAATAGAGTTTACGATCCTGCTGTTTCTCTATGGCATCCCAATATATTTCCAGCTTCGGTTGGGCCTTGAACTCCAGAAAACGGCCTGTTAGATGTGAGGAAAGGCCCTTTGTACAGGCTTCTAAATTAACCATCTCCCAATACTTTTCTTTCAAAAGGGAATGCAGCGTTTGCCGGATCGACCCATAGCTCCCTCATTCCCAGTCTAAATAACAAGGTCCTAAGGGCCTGTAGCCAATGTATTTTTTGGGATGAGTCTTTGGCGATTATCTCCATCAGGCCCCGTGCGTAATGCTGTAGTTCTTCCGTGGTCCATATCCGTCGCCAGTACAATAGCGGACGTAGGCAGGCACGGTCTTGGACCACTTTTTTTTTCCAAGGTCCCACATTAGAGGTATTAACGGGGTACTTATAGGAACGCTAGTGGCTTTTCGCAGTAATTCATTTTGTGCTAATGTCAGATTTCTTAAATTCTCAAAACCCCAAAGTTCGGCACCGTAGAGTGCCGAACTTACCACCTTCATTCCATATGCTTCTAATAGTGGACTAATGGGCTTTGCCACTGAAGAATTAAACCTTTTCAGAAGGATACCAGCCTGCTGGCGATGTTTTAGCACTGCAATTTCTAATTGGCTATTCCACCCCAGATCTCTCTAGAGTGTTACCCCTAGGTAGGTAAAGGAATCAACCCGCTCTAGCGGTGTTTCATTCATATATATCCTCCCTCTGAAAGGTCTAACAAACCCAGAAGGTTTATGGCCAGTAAGAACCATGAACTTTGTTTTTGCCGTATTTATTTCAAGACCCCTATCCAAGCAAAAGTCTTCAAAAAGCTTCAAGGCACGCTGGAGCCCACTTGTTGTTTTCGTAATTATCAGGGTGTCGTCCGCAAACATGAGGATCGGGACCCGCTCACCAGACATCGCCGGGGCATCGGTCGGGACCAGGGAGAGGAAGTTCGCCACCCCATTCACAAAGAGCGAGAACAAGGTAGGCGCCATGACGCAACCTTGTCTCACTCCCCGCTCAACGGGGAAGGGTTCCGTGACCTCTCCCTGGCAGCCCCATCGAACCCGAGCGAATGTATCCTCATGCAGGCGGACGATCAGGCTCAACAGTTCAGGTGCCATCCCTAGCCCGGCAAGCACTTGCCACAATTTATTACGGGGAACCAGGTCAAAGGCTGCCCTTTAGTCAACGAATACGGCATATAGGGTACCTTTCTCCAAGACCACCGTACGCCAGTATAAGATGATGAACCGGAAGACCTGATCTATAGTACTGGTTTTTGGGCGAAAGCCAGCCTGGAGATGACTCAGAATGTTATCATCATCTATCCAGGACTGGATTTTACCCAAGACCAGGCGACCCATAATTTTTTGGATAGAGTAATATCTATACCAACTTTACCTAGCTTGACTTCTAATTATGCATGCTGTATAGCAAGATCGTCGGGAAGGCCCGATATTAGATTTTAATACAGAACACCAATTCGAGCCTTCCTTAAAATCAATTCCATAAGTAGATTTTTGGCTAGCGCAGTTAGAGTATTATGGAGAAGTTGAGTTAGATAACTGCGTATCTGCAAATACTTGAAAAATGTGTGAGTGTCCAATCCATACTTATCTTTTATAGATGAAAAAGAGGCTATATTGCCATCATAAGCTAAATCCCCCAACGTGAAAATACCATGGGATCTCCACCTAATTGTAACCGCGTCTTGAAAGATAGATGGTAAAAGCCTAGCAGCGGCCAGAGGTGTGTAAAAATTAATGTTGGGGATTGACCATTTCCGACGCACCTTTCTCCAAACTGAATACATGGCTGAAATAACCTTAAACTTGTTTTTTTTTTTATAATACCTGGGTTCTAAAACTGAGAGGAGAGACCCTTTGGCCTCTTCCCCTAGACCAATCTCGAAAATAGAAGGACTACATGATGGTGGGAGTGAAGCACGTAAGCCAAAAAGTGGCATCTTGAAAAATTCCAAGCCTCCTTGTTCACGTTATGCTTTAAATCAGGAGGCAAGTCTTCCTTTGTGAAAGAGGTGAACATATTAACTCTTTACACTTGTGATTTTATTTTAAAACCAGAATCTTCATCCTTTGTCTGAATCGCAACACCATCTGGTGTTCAATTTGCATAGCAAGTTTCTTCCTAGCAAATTAACTTGACTCGTCTAACTAATAATGAATTGGTGATTGTGTTTAATTGGTTTAATTTTTACTGAGACATTAGCTAACAATGTACTAGTCACTTGTTTATTTGAAATGCATACAATTTTGGATTGGAAACATAACAGATTGAGGAAACCCCACAAAGATGTAAGTGTATAGGAACTGTGGGAGTGGCAAAAATAAAAATATAAAAATAAGAATTAAATAGTGGACATTTAAGAATCCACCATTGTAAAGATTCCCACCTCTTCTTATCTTGTGGTAAACATCTGTAAATGTATATTCCTAAGGGATACCCATGTGGTTATTGGAAACCCCCTTCATTGGGTCCCTTCAAAACACTTGATGTGTGAAAGAACACTAAGTAAGACCTCCCCCTCATACTTGGGCACAATTGAGCTATTGTTGGGAACAGATTGTGTAAATTGCAACTGTGTTCCAGGAGATATTGTCATTTAACTCTGTTTCATGAGCGGATAAACTGTATATTCATCTTTGTTCCTTCTCAAACAATATTCTGTATAGATTTCTTCTATAATGGCCCAGGGCAGGTCATTTGTTGCGTGTCTTATTGCTAGAAAGTGTTCTTTCATTTATGTGGTGCGTCTTTTACAACAAACGTTTCTTGGATGCTAGCAGATTCTCATCTTTATTTTTCAGCCAGTCATGTCAACATAACGTAGCCCCCAATTTATACTAGACAAAGGACCTTATTGCACAGCTTTTGGGCTTTATTGACAATGCAGAAAGTGTATCTGATGGACAAGTGTCCGCGCTGGAGAGGCAAGCCTTCACAAGCTAATCTTAGTCATATTCTGGTAACCGACAACACAGCAGTCTGAAAAACTGTCTCTTAAAGTGGTTCACTGATCTCAAATGATGAGATAAATCTATTCCCTTCACGTGTTTTATATGATCTCTCTGCATTGTTACACTTAACACCTACATATAAGAAGTGGCCTATTAAGAGTTTGATGTTCAAAAACTGGAAGTCTTATTCATTAGGGCTTCCTAAATTCTGACATTGTCACCCATTGCTCTTCTGGAGGAATTATACTCTTGCATCCAGAAACAGACAATCTGGGAAATGGGGGAATGGTTTTGGTGGGTCATGATAGTTGGACTCATTTGAAAAGCTCAGCTAGCCTCCTCTCACAGTGTGCAGCTCTTCATGTCATGTATTTCCTGTCAATCACTGTATAGCATTACACTAAGCTCTAATAAATCCGATGTTTTACATGTACTTAGCCTGTTCTTCGTTCAAATATGTTTATAGCCCTCTAGAGCTGATATTGACTACAACATTGCATTCGTTTTTTCAATTGATATTCACATTAAGCTATATACCTGACTTGCATCTTACTCAAACGGTTTATAAATCCTGCAAATCTCCAAAACTATAAATAACACTTAATGTCAATATTCATGATAAACAGATAGAAAATTTCTCAGTTGTAGTGAAAAACAGGAATGTGCTGTGGCAAAGGAGGGGGGGGGTGCAGTTTTAGTATTGAGTAATAGCTTGTGCACTTAAAAGTCGAAAATTAATTCCTGAAACTGACCCACCCATTCATTAAGGAAGTTTAATCACACCTTCTAAATATTGAGAAATGTAGGCATGCAGGCAGATCAGGATGTAAATCCACATAAAGAAGTGTTTTGATATTTACAATTAGATCATTTGTGGGAGTGTGGACAGCTAGCCCTCCTAAAAGACCTCAGACCGAGAAAGGCTTGGCAGCTTTAAGAATGGAGTGCCTCAGATTTAAAATAAGGGAAGCCAAATCTTAAAGTTAATAAGGCAACAGTAAACGTGCTAGGAATTAATAGGTTAGTAAGGGTACAAAATCAGCATGTCTCATTGCCAGGATTCAGGAAGTAAATTTCCATACCATTGAGATATTTTAAGTACTTATATACGTGACAAAGGTTTGATCATTGACTGAATGTTGTGATCCCTAAGAGGAAGCTATCCCAGTCCAAATTATGTTGGGCTTTTTTGTTCACAAAATGTCCTTGATATTAGAACGAAGATGTACTTGATAAGTGCCAACAGGCAGAAGGATGAGTCACATCCACTTGTACCGCCCACTTCAGAGATGTGACCTCCATTTCCTTGATTGCTTTCTTCCAGTTCACTTTTTACTAAAAGTGACATCAATGGAAATTCAGGCCATCATTGGGAGACATGGACTCCACCAACTGCCCTGGAGATACTAAACCATTACTCTGATAAAAGCATTCAGATCCCTTAAGAACTTAAATTGTAAAGTGCTCCTTGGAAGTTGATCATGTCCCAGTTAGCCTGCAACATGCATAGATATCTCCCTGTTTAAAAATTCAATTTTAGACCCTAATATCCTTGTCCTTATGAAAATCTAAGAGTAGGTGGTCACCAAACAACTGGCAAAGTATTTGGTATAAGTACAAGGCTGCTGGGAGATTTGCAGTTGTGCTCAGGCACTCACGCAGTACAGAGATAGCTCTGCAGGAACTAAGACGGGGGCTACTTAAGATTGCAGGCCAAGGGTATGCTGCAGTATTGGTGTTCCTTAACCTCTTGGCTGCTTGTGATATAATTAAATTGACCACGTAGCAGGTGCATATGCATCGTCTTTTATGTAGTTCACATCCTTCCTTTTTAACAAAACAACTCATATGTCCAAAAATTTGATTTTTGGAGCACCAGCAGAGACAGTCTGTGAAGTACCCATGGCTCCCCTTTGTCCTCCATGCTCTTAAATGTATATACAATTCCATGGTATGATCTGTTGGAAGCACAAGTATAGGTTTTCATACTTACAATGATGACTCTCAACTGCTAATATCACTGAGTGTAGACTACCTTTTTGATGCTAATACACTGATCATCACGGTGAAGTACCAAGTGAGTGTGTGCAAGGAAGTTGGGTGAATCTCAGTTCTATTAAGACAGAAATGTTACCAATGATTTTAAGGGCCGCAACGAAGAAGTTGAATGAATTCCGTAAGTGCTGGACCTTTAGCAATTTCCCTATCAAATGAAGTTCAAACTTAGGAGTGTTGTACGATGGCTTCTTGATCGCAGAAAGGGGGAGAGTAGAAGGGCTCCAGGCAATCAGCCAACGAAACACCTTTGCCCTTATATAGGCTTATAGAACTTGTTAAAACTTCATTCTGTGAGGAATGTAGAGATGCCGTTGCTGGGTCCATAGTTGGTTCAATACTTGATTACTGTAGCACTAGTTTTGTGGGCGCTTGAAAGTATATTCTGGGGCTCCTTGCAAAGATCTAGAATTGCAACACCAAAATACTTGACAGGTTAAACGGTCGAGGACATGGAAGCCCCCACACTTGTTTTTCTCATCTCTTTATTTTTAATGTCCCTCTGGAGGGCAAGACTAAAATGTTCTGCCCCAGGGTGAACTTTGGAGTCACAGACTGCAGAATGTCTACATCTCTCAAGGATTGTAAATGGTTCACGCTGGAAGGTAGGCTTTTTCAGGTCCCTGGGCCCAAATGATGAAACAACCTTTCATAAGACATACATAATCACACATGACTGATAGAAATCAAAAGCATGCTGAAAACTCCCCTTTTCTCTGCGCACAGCTTTTTTTTTTAATTAAGCTTTCTTGTTGTAGTGTCTGCACTTAGGATTTTAGTGCTTTAAAAGTACTCGTGACTCGACTTGATGACTAGTCAATTTGCGATGTTCCCTGGTCTAATATCTCATTCAGAATTATGTCTGATCCCAACAGTGCTAACCCTCGCCGCTTTTCTCTAGCTTTCTGTTTCCACTGCTTCCAATATCTTTACTGTAGTCCTCTCTCTCCCATCCTGCCATTTTCCCCTTCTTTTTGTATTCATTTATTTAGTAGCTCCGTTTACAAATACAGAGCAGTCTCAGATCTCTGTATATTACCTTGCCATGTTGCCTGCCCTTAGCATTCTCAAGCCCAGGAATTCCGTTTCATTGATCACATCGATATTTCCATTATTTGAGATTCCAGCATAGAAATTAGACCCCTGTGCAAAAAAATTGATTTAAGTTAACAAAAGCGAGATTGCATTTGGACCCATTTCTATCCACCAAGCTTAAGCAGATGTCCCTAAGACAAAACGCTGACCACATCTGGGCACTAAACTGAATAACAGAGTTCTAATGGAGCGTTCAAGACAACATTTTGAAGCATACATTAAGGGCGTGAAGTAGTCCACTACTAAACAAGAAGAGATGAAGATGGTGTGCTTAAATTGAGGCAGCCCTGCACGGTGTTTTACTTTACTTACTTGCACCCACCGCTGTTCTCACTTCTCCCGGTGCTGACTGTTGCTTGTACTGGTTAAAGTGTGAGGTGCATTGTAGTTGGCTTCAGCCGTTACTGTGCCTTTTGTCCTCGCTGTTGTAGGCTTTTGTTTGTGCGCTTTATTATGGAAAAGGATCCACTTCACGCGTGAACACGGTGCATCATTAGCAAAAATCTGCTGTTTAAGACGCTTTTGAGATAAGTCTCGTGCTTACGCGGTTATTTAACATCCATTATACCTAAACGGTAAATTGCAGGTGCACGTGCCAACGTAAGGCCGTTAGTTACATCATTCCGCAGCTTCAGGCGTGAACGTGCCGCGTTTTAGAATACTGGGAAGAAAGCATCGTAGGGCGCCGAATTACAGATTTTTAGAATATTTTGTAATTCTGTTTCTTTTGTGTATTCAATAACTAATATCGTTAAATATATATTACATGTATTCACTTGTCTCCGCAGTCAAACACACAAGCTTACGGTTGGTCCAAACCGAACTATTTAAAATGATTCCCTTCCTGGCTGTAAACAGACTTCCGTTTTAAAAGGCGACTAATAGAGCTATGGAGCTTTTCACTTCCAAATGTAGATGCAAATATTGAAAACGCATACGTTTTCATCAGAATATGTAAAATGCCCTGGTTTGTGCAAATCCTGTCTGGTTCCTTCTCTGGCAACGACTCCGCCCCGGTTCAGCTTGTTGCCCGAGCTAATTGCAGTCTGTTGACACTGCACAAGCCCGCCTTCCTTTCTAAGCATACGAAAGGTCATATCAAAGCGGAAGGGAAAACGCAGGACTGTTGCAGACGTACTTTTCAACTAATTCTTTCTCAGTTCGCTATTTTTTCAATTGCTCATTAATGATGGGGTTTGGTTCCCTGCCATGATTTTCGCATCAGGTGTGGCATGCCTCATTGCCATTAAATGGCCATTCTGCTTGGTGTCAGAATACAATGTGCATATTATCAAAACTAATGAAACTGAAAGCGCCGTTATCCCTGCAATGTCTTCATGGCTCCCAACAGCAACTGACAAATCCGTTCCTGCTTTTCTGCTGCGGATATAAAAAGAGTGGCAGTTGGCATGAGAGAGGGCAACAGCAGGCAGCAGAAATTGGCATAAGGGAGAACAACAGCAAAACGTGTTAAACTGTAAAAAATCTCTGGCCTTTACAGTGCCCCTTTCAGATGCAGTGAGCTGAATGTGTCAAACAAAGACGAACAGCAAGCCTGAAATCTAATGTCTGAGTATACATCTTAAAAAGGGGTAAATACAAAATAAACCTTAAAGAGAGATGAAGGAAAAAGGGATAACGGCACGATATGGTATGTAGTTTCTATAATAAAATAAAAAAAGTGAGAATGTTAAAAAGGCACCATTGTACCTGTGAACTATATTTCTCAGAACCAATCTTATGTTTTCATTAGCATGCTAAGTTTGTTTGGTCTATTTGAAATAACTATCAATTAATTGTTAAATTAGCAGTTACAATAATGCTAGCCACGGAAAACGGAAAACAGTTTTGAATTCAGATATACATGTCTAACAGGCTGCATTTTGAATAAGATGGTATGCACTTGCACCACTTCCCTCCCATGCTCAATTGGTCTTTGTACACAAGAGAACATATCATCAGTAGGGCGATATTTACATTCCTATAGGTTTCTCAATTATTTGTGCATGTTTTTACACAAGCTGACAATGCGCAGCTACAAAAGGAGTTGTCTTTTTTGGGCCTTCGGCTATTGTCTGTGTGTCGTCATATCTGCTTCCCCAAAGCGCCATACCCAGGTTTCAGCGCCTCTTCCTACCTTCTCTTCGTAGACCCTTAAAGTCGGACATTTTTGAAAAGCAATTAAAAGTAGACTTTGAAATCTAGTTGCATATCTGACATTGCTTTATTGGTCTCTACCCGCCTTGCGCATATTGCCCTTCGCTAAGGTGATTATCTGTCCCGCAGGAATGGCTGAGATTGTGCAGCTTTCATGTGCTGTGATCACTCTGCATTTTTTGTCATCATCTCGACACTGCATATGCCCAGATATTTACTCGTGCCCACTGACATAATTTTCCTTGCTTTTGGTCTTCTTCAGTGAATACCAGTACTCCGTGTTCAGTTCTTTGATGCTGTCACCCACCACTTGCGCTTACAGACTTCAGGACCTGAATCCCCATGCATATTGTTTTCTATTGCCTCTCATCTGCAACAGCAGAGGACCATTTACTCTGATGGTCCTGGATTTATGGAATGTCCTCTTCATGAGATTTCAAGGGCACACTAGAATGAATGAATTAATGAATGCAATAAATAAATAGAGCATATGTATCAGTTGAAAATGTATGTAGCTGCTCAAATCTGATATTTCCAATTGCTGGAAGCAAAGACGCAATTGACAATCTTTTTAGTGGCCCATAATTTGGTTGTCTGTTCTACATGTCAAGTTGCCCTGATCGGGAATGGACTTGTGCAGCCACAGGTCGCACCACACAAGTGCCCGTGCCACTGCAAGCAACTCTTGAAGTGCTAACTTGGTCTAACTCAAATGCGTTCTCACTGTATTCTTTTGGCCCTACAGTCGGAAGGCTCTCAAGGTTGCTCTACGGACTTGCACCAGTTGGTTGTTCACATGTGCTCAAAGCAGCAGTCGGCAAATAATTCCAATAATAATTCTTGACAATAAAGTTTCAGCTTACAGGGACCATACACTCACTAGTTCCGAGACCACATTTGAATACGTCACACTCAGTTGTGCAAGTATGGCTCTTAAAGGTGCAGAACATTATATATATTTACACATTTGCACACTAATGTGTGCTGGAGACCTTGTTCCCCACAAAATCAGCCATGAATTTAAAGCACAGAGCTCGCAAAACTAAGATCAGTATTTTTTATTAAACATTTTATTTTCATCACCAAACAAGGCAGGTACAACGGCAGGAGTACTTTCAGTAATATGATAATGTTACAATCACGTCTCTGTATTTGGTAGGACAAATAATAAACACATTGGCAGTACTACACCTCGACATAGGTCAATAATAATCCCCCCTCCTGATCTGCTTATACCTCTTCCATCTCATCGTCCAAACTATCAATGTCTCCCTCACGCAATGGTTCACATATTTCCCCCCTAAAAACGTTCCAAGGAGTCCATATCTGATTCCATCTGCGTGGACTCCCCCTGTTAGCATACACTGAATGTTCCGTAATCATTATCAGGTCCATATGTTTGCACCAAGCTGACAATGTAGGTCTATCCGCTACACCCCATTTCTGTGCAATATCCCTCTTAGCAATCATCATTCCCAGCGTCCCCCATATCTGTCCTTGGCGAGTTAGATCATTCGGGTCCCATACATTAAGGAGACATTTCCGTGGTTCCGGCAAGAGAGACACTTTTAGTGTTTGCGAGATGGTGCGCATTACTTGCCGACAAAATTCAGTTATTACTGGGCATTCCCACAAAGTATGGAATAGAGTACCCTCCTCCCCGCATCCGCGGAGACAGAAGGGATGCTGCGTGTGCTGAAGCTTATATAAAGTGGTCCTGGTGTAGTAAATGCGGTGTAGGATTTTCAGCTGTACTAGTCTAAATTTAGCGGAGATGCCCACTTCCTTAGGGGACGCCAGGGCCTCCAACCATTCCGTATCGTCTAATTCGCCCACCTCTTCCACCCATTTTTCACGTAGTTTTAGTGTCGGGTCCGGTAGGTTATTAAGTAGTTTCCGGTATGTGAGTGACGTAGCACTGCGTTGCATATAGTCAGTTAAGAGCCGATCCTCCAGTGGGGAGGCCTCCGGGACTTCAGTACCCTCTGGTAGTGCCGTCAGTAAAGCATGTCTAATCTGTGCATATCTATACGCTTCAGTTGAACCCAGGTCATATTGCTGTTGAAGTTGCGTAAAGGGAATTACTGTTCCCTTGTCCCAGAGGTCTCCCACCGTGGATATGCCAATATTGTCCCACAGCGTGAAGCCCTTACTTTTTCTCAATTGTCCCAACTCCCTGGCGTCCCACAGCGGGGTGAGTTTGGTTATAGTTCCCTTCCATCCCAGTCTCGCTTGTGCCGTGTGCCAAAGTGTGACAGAGTGTTTCTTGGGTCCTATCAGTTTAGTGGCTAGTTTCCTATTGTAGAGCACTGCAAGCATGTTGTTTGAGCCTAGTTGTGCCCTATCGGCCCTGTATGCTGGGTCGTCTTGGGGTGCGGGAATCCAGTAATTGAGGGTTTTCAAATGTGCCGCCCAGTAATATAACTAAATGAGGTAACGCAATCCCCCCGTCATACCAGCTCTTGTTTAATTTGATTTGTGCAATACGGGCCGGGCGATTCCCCCACAACAAGTTTGTTACTAGAGCTGCCACATGTTTAAAAAAATCGTAGCGGAACCGGATATGGAGTGTTATCGAGTACGTAGAGAAATCTGTGCAGTGCCATCATCTTATATAGCGCTGCTCTGCCCAGCAAAGTTAGGGGCAAAGACTCCCAGTGGGTCACATCCCATCTTAGTCGTTCTAATGGTGGTACCAAATTTTTTTCAAAAAAATCGGCCTCGCGTCTGGTGAAATATATTCCTAAATATTTAAATGCGTTTTCCGCTAGTATTAGTGGGCAGTCAGTTTATGGTGTATCCTGGCGCTTTCCCGTGAATATCACAAAGTGTGAGAAGTTCAGGGATTCCAGTTTCCGGGTCCGTCAAATATAAAAACATGTCGTTGGCATAGAGCGAGAGGCGATCCTCCCATCCCTCCTTCCAACTTATACCTTTTAATAAGGGGGTTGCTCGGATTAGGGTAGCCAGAGGTTCTAGGACCAATGTGAACAACAATGGCGACAGGGGGCAGCCCTGACGTGTCCCTCTGGCTAATGGCACCGTGTGTGATAAGTGCCCGTTAGCCGTCACCTGTGCCATTGGGTTAGTATATAAAAGCCTTATCCAAGCCCTAAATTTGGGGCCAAACCCCATTCTGGACAGTACCGTGAAAAGATATCCCCACTCTACCATATCAAATGCCATTTTGGCATCCAATGACAGTATTACCGCCGGATCTGTTAACGACGATGCTCGTGCCAACACCCCATGGACTCGTCTGAGATTGAGGGAGGTATTTCTGTTGGGCATACAGCCTGACTGATCCGGGTGGATCAGCTGTGGGAGGTGGGTCATCAACCTGCTGGCTAACAATTTCGCTAGTATTTTAGCTTCTGCATTCAGCAGTGAACTAAGATCAGTATTGCAAAATTGCAGCTTTGGTGCATGGGACATTTACATGTTGACCAAAATCCACAAGAACTTGCTAGTCCCTCATCTTGGCATACTATTTCGAATGTTTACACCCTTCATCAAAAATTTGGTAAATACATTGACTCATTTCACAAAGTTATTAGTTCAAACACCATCCTAAACTCTTGATAAATTATGTTTTTTTACATAATTTTATGCAATAATTCTAGAAGATGCTATCAAAATTATTTTGTGTTTATTAGATGTTAATTCGCTTTATATAGCTATCCATCATAATTAGATTATTTAACTAGTTGAATGACTAATTATGTCTAGGCATCATCAGAGTGGAAAACGTATTTATATCTCAGTTATTACACTTTACCTTACAATACAATTAATTTATTTTTGCTGTTAATTTTATTTGTAAGTAGCAGAAAATGTGATTAATTCAAGTGGTTTTCTCGTGCTTTCAAATATTTTTGTGGCCAAGCTTGAGCAGGCTCATACTATTAAGAGTGAATAATGGTAGATAGTGCTTCAAGCATAGTTCCGTAATGTGGGTTGGTCCCAAAATGAACTGATAATTGAATATTCAAGAGCTCCACAAAAAACATGGTCGTATTTTATTCACTCATACTATTAACTGTAAACAAATTCAGGATGTAGACTTGTAAGGGTAATATATCATGGGCAGATGAATGAATGAATATTAGACTTCTAAAGCGCAAACTTAGCCCACAGATGGATCACCTGCTCATTCAGTAAAGTGTCTGAAAGTAAAACTGTATTAAATTCTAACAATAATCATAATCTGTTAAAAGAAAATGTTCTGATTACACAGTTGATTCAGCTGAAACATTGTCTATAGGAGTTTAGCGCATACAAGACTAAAGAAGTACAGATGTGCAACAAGTTTCCAAGCAGAAATATAGTAAAAGTATATTTTTTGTCCAAAGCCATCTAATTAAAGTTAAACCTAAGCAGGAATCAGAAAGTATTGTTTTCATTCTGAAGTTGTTTACACAAAAAAACAGTATCATATCTTTGGTAAATAATGCAGACAGAGGCTGATTTCAAAAATGTTTTCAAACTGAAACCTAAGTTTGTGTTTCAAAGAAGTCAGAATATTATGTTTAGAATAAACAAATTAGCAGGATTTTTCCTGATTGAGTTGAACTCATTGCAAGAAATTGATAAGAGCACAAATGGTCGCACACCCAAAGACAGGGTAAAATATGTGAAAACCACTTGCAACTTGTAATGATAATTTCGATCTGTAACTCTTGAAAAGTCCCAGTGAATGTTTATTATGAGAAGACTAAAGAAACCTTAAGATTTGATTAGTTGAGCATAAAAGTAGATTAAGCATTGCCACTAGAACATCGCCTAAAGTCTTAACTGACTGAACTGACTTATTGTAAATAATAACACAGTACATAAAAGATTTCAAGAAATTGATGTGAATTAGATGGAGTTTTTCCATTTTGCTCTATTTGTGTAAAGCAAAAGCACAGACTTCAGAACACCCTCCCCTTGGTTTCTGACCCTCTTCCTGGAGAAGTATGGCATCAGCGCTTTGTGGGCCACAGTGGTGTTGACAATACACTGGGTGAAGCTTCACCCTTCTGCTTTTCCTGCCTAATATGCCACTTGAAAATGTGTTCTGGTAGTGTTCTTCTTTCTAGAATCATTGGGTGGTAGTCTTAAGAGATAATGCTTAAAAGACTATCCAGGCGGACATCTGCCTACTAAAATCTTGTGATTTCCAGGTACGGGTCCTAATTTGGCTGTTTCTCAAACGGAGATGGCTTACCTCAGTAGTTCTATTTTTTATTGCGAGTCCACTGTTATCCCATAGCAACTATTAGACTGCTAACTCAGCTGGAAAATCGAAATTCAGTATCATGGATCATAACTTTTTTTTTCTTTTTATTTACCTTCATTATAAAAAAATTCAAGAAGCTTATCTTTAAGATAGTTAGTTATACATGGCTATATTCGCCACTCTTTGCCTACCACATTGTGATAACATTTAGGAACTCTATTACTCTCTGAGGGAGTTAATTGCCCAAAGGAAAGAGTATATGGATGGTTCAACTTTCTGTGGCCATTGGTGGAGAGGAAGGCCGAAGGCTTATATTTCATAGTATAAGTTGTATCAAAGTGTTGTGATTTGCAGAAAAATTAATTATAGCTATGCAAAGAAAGAAAAGACACAGAACGATGACATTTGAGGCTCAGCTAATACCTAAAACATATAGGAAGTCATGACTTTTGGAAAATGGACTAACTTAATAAAAGCAGGATGGTTAAAATCTCCACCTGCTTTCCGTACTCACTGGAATATTTGAGATCTAGTTTGCCCCATGAACCCAATATTAGGTTAGATGGGGCATATGAATCAGACGATTAGGGAAATGTAAATGATATTTGATAACATCCAGTAAAAGCAAGTGATTTCTTAATTTTTGTCACAGTCGCAAGTTAAGAACAAAGTTATGATAAAAGGGAGCTGATGTTCTCTCATGCATCAAGCGAGCCTAGTGTGCGTTCTCTCTCAGGACGAATCTTGAGCAGTGGAAACCAAACTCGTTTTATATTCCGACTATATCTAAATCTCTGGCGTGACTGATCACTACAGTCCTAAACGAGGTGCAAAATCATCTCCGTTAGGCAGGAGAACGTGAACTTTCCAACTAAATTCAGGAAAACATTTTTAATTAATAACCGTCGTCCAAGTATTTTTATCCTACCGAAATTCGTGCAGTTTTTTGCGTGCCTTCGTGGACTTCACGTTCCTCAGCGGACTATCTGCTAGATGCATCAACGTTCGATTTTGCGAGTCCTTAATTGCGAAGTTTAAGGATTCGCATTTAGGGACTCGCAAAATCAGATGCATGTAGGATTTGCTAAAATATTAGCAATTCTTAAATATTCCTTATCTGCGACTCGCAGAGTGCGATTCGCAAATAACGAATGACATCTCATTGATTCCTATGGGCCAAGAGGCCCATAGGAATGAATGGGGAGGAATTCTCAATTTGCGATTAGCAATTGCCTAATCGCAATTTGAGAATGCGATTTCAAGGGTGACGGGTGTCCAAAGGACACCCTGTTGCACCCCTTAAATTGACCTGGACACTGGTATTGCGCACACACATGTCCTTGGGACATGTGTGTGTGTAACATACAACTTTGAAAGATGCACTTTAGTGCATTTTTCACAGTTTTCGCTATTTACCATGAAGTTTGATTTCACGGTAAATAGCGACCCCTATCAGCGAAATCGCTAGCTATTTTACATTCATGCATTGCATTTAAGGAATCTCAATTTGAGATTACTTAAATGCAATCGCAAATAGCGATTTATGCATTTGGGATGATGCATCCCAAATGCATAAATACCGGACGCAGAGGGGCAGATTCTGGGAATCTGCCCCTTTGCGAACGGTATTTCGCTTGATGCATCTAGCTGTAAATACCGGTACGAGGCCTTAATGCTCTATAGCAGCCCGATAAAAACAGTAGTTTAGGCAAAAATCCAACATTCATAAAGGAAAGACGCAGCACAGCAGTATATACTATTTTAGCTCTAGCTTAATCGCAAAAGACTTATCTTTGTGAAAAGTTCGAAATGAAGCACGGTGGATACATGTGCTTTCTAGTAATCCGAAGGAAAACACATTTTATGTGTTAGAAATACTGCAACCTATTGCTTTGTACGCCTCAGTAATCAGCTGAATTGCAGCACCCTTGGTGAGTGTATTACTAACATTTTAAGTCAAATAAATGTGGCCTTTGACGGGAACTGGACGTGCTTGTTTATACTCAAGCGAAGTAATATTCGACCAGTATGAATGCTCCTTTACTTACTTTAAATGATTGCTTTTGTTTAACAGTGACATAAAGCCATTTAACACCTAGGTGACCTTTCATTAGTGACTGTTATCTCAATTACATGATTCAACTAAATTGTGAATTTCCTTCAGGCATCGCAAAAGAGCCTGCTTTTATATTTTTTAATATTTAAAAAAAGTTCCTTATATATCAGGAGTGGAGTAAATATAATAGTTTGCATTTTAGCGAGATTTCGAAGGGTAGCCAATTGCTGTTTAGCACCTTTCGCTCGATTTTTTAGTCTGTTCCGGTGTAATTTTGTAGTTCGGTAATTTGGTATGTACACGTGGGGGTAATTCAAAGATTTGCTGTTTGTATGCAGTTGATATTTTAAATAGTTTTAATGCAGGCTTTTCTGAGCTCACATGTGATGTTTATCTTTTTGTGTGGTCCATATATTGGTGTGGCATTTTTATTGGAATTTTTATTTTATGGTGTAGATTATTAGTTTGTACGCTGTTTACTGATTTGTATTTTGTGTGCTATTTTCTGGGCTCTATGTACAATAAATAGATTATATAAATAGTTAAGTAGCACTTACATTTTGAAATGCTAGATATTTTATTGTGACTCAGGTGGGTGCCAAAAGCGTTGTTACTTTTTATATGGTATAAATTCCGAATATGTAAGGCAACAAAAATGTTTTTGGCTCTCCTTATGTGCCACGTGACACTGGAACCAATACAAACTTTTCATTTTTCACTTACACTGTTGCTTTTGATGTTTATTTTTACTCCTTTTCCTTTTCTTGTTTCTACTTTCGACAGAGTGTTATCTACCGAGTTTAAAAGTGCGTATCTTTTGAATACTCAATAAAAGTAGTAAAATAAATAAATAAATTATGCTGCGTTCCCTTAAAGATGGTAATCCCAGCTGCTAGGTATTTTGATTAAAGTGAATCCTCATCCAAATCTCATTTTCCAACCATGAGTTGAATAGTACCTGTTCCGCCTGTACGAGCAAGTAGAAAAGATGGAAAATTATTAGAGTCAACTCAAAAGTATTGTCAAAATAAAAACATTCTTGAAAATTGCATGTAATGTTTCAGTGACCAAGCTGGCAGACATGACTGACATCGTAGTATGCTTTTACCAATCATTATATACTTCTTATTAAACTGCAGATGTAAAATTGGACCAAGAAGAGGGGAATTGGCTAGAGGAAACAATTTTAGTTGTTGGAAAAAGGTCAACACTCAAACACAATCCTAACTGATCATGCCCCCGCAGATAAAAAAAATATTTTCTTTTGGAATTTGGTAATCATGCCTCTTCTGTGAGGCGTCTTCCAAAAAGCAGAAGTGGGGGGTTCATAAATAGCTACATTCAATAGTGTGCTCATGAGAGTGTTTCCCTAATTGTAGGCCTATCTTTTTTTTTTTTAAACAATTTTTATTGACAGATTGCACACAAGGCGCAGCACTCTGTCCTCCGGAGGAACTGCAAGCAGGAAAGCATCATTTAGTAGGAAGCAATCTATACAATAGTTTAAACAGAACATTCACCCCACCCCACCCCCCACCCCACCAACTCCCCCCCCGATCCCACCCTAACCCCTTGCACAAATTCGGCGCGTTCCTGAAGAAGGAGAAGTTCACACATAGCATACAATGTACACAGTCCCTCACCCATGGCCCCATCACACCAGTCCCGTAGCATCGTCTTGTTGCACTGGTGGCTCCAACCACAGCCCCCTATAATCTGCCCATCGCTTGCATATTTTATATTGTTTCCTAGGGCAGCCTCTGGCCTCAAAAACAGGACGCTCCAGCCCCATACAGAAGTCGAGGCACTTCTTCCACACCACTACCAGGGGGGCCCTGGGATCCTTCCAGGCCCGAGCCACGTCCCTCTTAGCAACAGTAAGGCCTAGAAGCAACAGATGTCTTTTATAGATGTTGCCGCCCACTTGTTCCAATACGTGTAGGAGGCCCAATTGTGGAGTACGAGGAAGGTCCCATCCCAACACTTCAGATAGGCAATCCCATACCCCTGTCCAGAACCCCGCCAAAGCTCCACAAGCCCACACTGTGTGCAGAAAGGTGCCCACCTCCTGGCCACACCTCAAGCATTCGGGGGATTCAATCAAACCTGCCCGCCACAGGCTCTTCCTAGTGTAATAGGCTCTATGTAGGTATTTAAATTGGATGGATCGTAGGCGTATGGCAATAGCCGCACCTCTTGGGGGTTCCAGAGCTTCCCTCCAATCTTCCTCCTCTAGTGCACCCACATCCCCTTCCCAAGAGTCCCGCAGCTTGTCAAGAGAAGGGGAGCTATGTGTAACCAGCGCCTGATAGATGCGGGATATGTTCTTGTCTTCTAAATCCCCCATAAATAGCTTAGCTTCTAGTGGGCTAAATTCGGGCAAGGAGTCCAGGCCTTCTAAGCTAGGTGTAATGGCATGACGGAACTGCAAGTATTTAAAGAACTGGGTTCGAGGCATGCCAAACTCCTCACTAAGCTCTTGAAACGATTTAAGGGTCGTGCCTTTTAGAACATGACCCAACGCCGAGATTCCGATCGAATTCCACCCGCGAAATCCCTGCAAGGACACCAGAGTCGGTAACCGACCATCCTGCCAGAGTGGGGTTTCTCCGGTTAACTTGTTCCACCATCCCATACGGCGCAGCGCCTGCCGCCAAATCCAAAAGACCACCTGGGTGGCCACGGGCAACCTCTTCGTCAACCTAGCCGAGTATAGGATTGTGTGTAGTGTGTCAGGTTCCATTAAATACCTTTCAAGGGCATACGCCGGGTCCCCCCTGTCCCAATACCACTACTCGTTCAATATCAAAAGATAAGATGCTTGGTAGTAGGACAAAATATCGGACGTCGCCAATCCTCCGCAATACGTTGATAGGAAACAGGTGCGCAGCGCCACTCTCACAGCACCCCCCGCCCAAAGGAATTGCCCCAGCGCAGAGTTAACCTGACAAAACCATTGTGGTGAAATATGGTAAGGGTGGTTCTGCAATTGGTACAGCAGTTGTGGAAGGGCAACCATCTTGAAAATGGCCGTAAATATTAAGGGGCATACGGGACCACGTTTTCATCTCAGACCAGACCCCAGACTGGCACTACATTGCGCTCCCAGGAGACCGCAGGCAGATCCGTCAAAAACACACCCAAATACTTAAGACCCCCCCGCTGCTACCTGCAACTCGGACGCCCAGGATCGTAGACCTGTGCGGTCTCCCACCACCCATAGTGTGGACTTACGTAAGTTTAAATGGAGCCCGACACTTCCCCAAAAATCCGCATTATCTCCAAAACTCTTGGTCCCGACCTATTCAAATCTGTAAGGAAGAACAGGACGTCATCCGCATAAAGCGCGATTCTATCCGACAGTCCTGTCTCCCACTCAAAGCCTTGCATCTGTGCGTCTATGCGTATCCACGCCGCTAGTGGCTCCATAGCAAGGGCGAACAGATACGGCGAGAGGGGGCACCCCTGTCGAGTGCCCCGTCCAATGGGAAAGGCGGTGGACGTCGCCCCTGCTACTCTCACCGAAGCCGTCAAGTCAGTATACAACAGCTTCAGGTACGATAGAAAGTGGGGCCCAAAATTAAGGTGGGAGAGGAGTGTAAGTAGATAGACCCAGCTTAAAGAGTCGAAAGCTCTGTCTATATCGGCCAGCAGAAGCGCCGCCTGAGTCCCAGCGCCCCGAATCGCCTCCACCGCAACATGTGCGCGCCTAATATTGTGATTTGTCGCTCTACGGGGCATAAACCCAGCCTGATCTGGGTGGGTGATATAGGGGAGGAGTCGATTGGCGAGCGCCTTGGCCAATATCTTTGCTTCAACATTTAGGAGAGATATGGGTCGATATGACTCATGTCTATCCGGGAGCCTCCCAGGCTTGCAGAACACCACTATTTCGGCATGCCTCCAATCCGCCGGTAAGCGGCCGCATTCCCTGGCAGCTTCCAATGCCCCTTTATAATGCGTACCTAATTGAAGGTGGTATTTCCTGAAGAATTCGCTCGGGAACCCATTAGGCCCGGGGGCCTTTCCGGTGTTGAGCTCCCGAGAACTGTGCCCAACTCCTCAGCTGACAGGGCAAGGTTGAGACGTTCCCGCTCCTCATCCGACAGCGCCCGTGTTTATCAACCACTGCTGCAGGGAGAGACCCCCGCAGGGCATACTGAGCAGCATAGTATCGCGCAAAACTGTCCGCTAGCTCCCCCGGGGCCGAGATTGAGTCTCCAGCCTCATCCCTGAGTCCCGGCAATGCCTGCGCCTGGAAAGCTCCCCGACAGAGCCTATACAACATCGTACTTGACTTGTCGCTCCATTGATATATCCTGCTCTGCGTCGCCAACCACACCTGCCGAGCCTCATCAAGTAGTAAGGACGCATAAGACTGCTGTCCCAGTAATTATTGTCCCACTTCTCTGTCCTCCCTAGCCGAACTGCATCGCTCCTTTAGCTCCTGTACTTGCGCCGCGGCTGCCCCCAGGTTCTCCCTTCGCTTCCTACGGGCCGCCGCACACCAGGCGATGTCCACCCCACGAAGCGTGGGCTTCAGAGCCTCCCAGAGTGTCACGACGTCCGTTACCGATCCAACATTGTCTTCCCAATAATGGGCTATGGCCTCTCCCATGTGCTTCTGGTAGTCGTCCTGCTGTAGATGCCATGTGGATAGGCGCCATCGGAAAGGCTGCCGCCCCTTGTCTAGCGAAAGGTCAACGGTGACCGGGGAGTGGTCCGAAAGACCCCGTGGCAATATGGACGCTGACTCCACTCTCCCTACCATTCCTTGGGGGACGAATATGTAGGCAAGTCTAGAGAACGATTTATGTACCGCCGAAACATATGTATATTCCCGACTATGTGTATGGTGATAGCGCCACGTGTCCACCCAGCCCATCCCCCGCACCATATCTCCCAGTTTAGTGGGCGTGTCTGCAACCTGTCCACCCCCGGGCCTACAACGATCTATCCAGCAATCCATGACATCATTCCAGTCACCCCCGACCACCGCCATTACCTCAGGAATTTCGGCCCACACTGTAAACAGCTTTTCTACCAGCGACCACTGCAGTGGGGGAGGGGCATACACACTTCCAAACACCATGGATTCCTCACCAGCCATTCCTTTGACAAACACATAGTGACCTTGTGGATCAACCCACTGCGTTGAGTGGACATAGGACACCCTGCGGTGCACCAAGATAGCCACCCCTGGGGAGCCCCTCGCGAACCCAGCATGGTAAACCTACTGGTACCCGTATCGCTGCAGGCTAAGTATTTTGGTACCCAGCAGATGCGTCTCCTGCAGTAACAGGATATCTGCTCTTTCTTTTTTCCCCAACCTCAGAACTGCACCCCTCTTCAGCTTATCAAGCATACCCCTTACATTCCAGCTCATGATCCGTACAGACGCCCTGGGAGCTACCGGCCTGTGATCATCAACCGCCATCCAGGTCCATGTAAATCAAGGGCCTAGTTGTCTGGCATTGCGGACGTGTACATATCAATTGTGAAGAACTTAGAGACATTGTGCGTTGTGGACCACACCACCCCCCTCCCCCCAAACACCCAGCCCCCCAACCCACTCCCACAACCACTCCCCTCTCCCCCCAGCCCATACCTCAGCAACGTTGAAGTACCTGTCGCGGTATGGATCGTCGCCCGCCCCCAACGGGAGGCCGGCAACTATCCATCCCAATGGATCCCCATGAACTACCCACTCAAAATCCCAATGCTCAGACGTGAGTCCCTTGCTCACTTGGCCACTGGATTCAAGATAGCCTGGCTGATGAGGATTATGAATCCGAAACCGGTCCCAGGATGCTTGTTTCCGGTCCATGGAAGACATGGCTTGGCAGTTCGGGCTGGACTGTTCCCATGAGGCACAGGGTCAGACTGATTTGCATATAGCCATGTCTGAAATGGGGTGGCTGAGTGGGCTAAAGAATAGTGATGGATTAAACCCAGATCAGTTGACTGGGGGTGAGTGTTTGATTTGCTCAAACGCTCCGTCCATCATCCCCTTTTGTATCGCTTTGTTCGCCTTAAGTGTGGCAGGGTATGCTCAGACGTGAGTCCCATGCTCACTTGGCCACTGGATTCAAGATAGCCTGGCTGATGAGGATTATGAATTCGAAACCGGTCCCAGGATGCTTGTTTCCGGTCCATGGAAGACATGGCTTGGCAGTTCGGGCTGCACTGTTCCCATGAGGCACAGGGTCAGACTGATTTGCATTTAGCCATGTCTGAAATGGGGTGGCTGAGTGGGCTAAAGAATGGTGATGGATTAAACCCAGATCAGTTGACTGGGGGTGAGTGTTTGATTTGCTCAAACGCTCCGTCCATCATCCCCTTTTGTATCGCTTTGTTCGCCCTAAGTGTGGCAGGGTATGCTCAGACGTGAGTCCCTTGCTCACTTGGCCACTGGATTCAAGATAGCCTGGCTGATGAGGATTATGAATCTGAAACCGGTCCCAGGATGCTTGTTTCCGGTCCATGGAAGACATGGCTTGACAGTTCGGGCTGGACTGTTCCCATGAGGCACAGGGTCAGACTGATTTGCATATAGCCATGTCTGAAATGGGGTGGCTGAGTGGGCTAAAGAATGGTGATGGATTAAACCCAGATCAGTTGACTGGGGGTGAGTGTTTGATTTGCTCAAACGCTCCGTCCATCATCCCCTTTTGTAGCGCTTTGTTCGCCCTAAGTGTGGCAGGGTATGCTCAGACGTGAGTCCCTTGCTCACTTGGCCACTGGATTCAAGATAGCCTGGCTGATGAGGATTATGAATCCGAAACCGGTCCCAGGATGCTTGTTTCCGGTCCATGGAAGACATGGCTTGGCAGTTCGGGCTGGACTGTTCCCATGAGGCACAGGGTCAGACTGATTTGCATATAGCCATGTCTGAAATGGGGTGGCTGAGTGGGCTAAAGAATGGTGATGGATTAAACCCAGATCAGTTGACTGGGGGTGAGTGTTTGATTTGCTCAAACGCTCCGTCCATCATCCCCTTTTGTATCGCTGTGTTCCATACAGGACCAGTGTTCAAGGATCCTCCGCCGGAGGCCGCCGCCCCCCCCCTCCATCTTCTCTCTGGTATTAGAGCGTTGTTTAGGCCTGGATCTCCAGTTGCTTTTGCTCCGTGATCGGCGGGGGGGTGCGTCAGCGCAGCACTGGATGAAGAGTCTGAGTCTCGGCCTGGCGGCGTATGCACTCTCACGTTCACAGTCTCGTCCGTCCAATTAAATACTTCCTCCGGGGAGTTAAAGAAAAGAGTACAGGATTGATAGACCACTCGCAGGCGGGCCGGGAACAATAAGGCGTAGGGGAGCTTGAGATCCCGCAGGCCCGCCTTGGCCGCCGTGAAGGACTGTCTCTGTTGCTGCACAAGCCTGGTGTAGTCTGGGAAGATTAGGATTTTCTGGTTATCACACATGAGGGGCTCCTTCGCCCGTGCTTGTCGCAGGATAGTGTCCCGATCATGATAATTCAGCAGTCTGGCAATCACTGGCCGGGGGCGGGATCCCACCGGCGACCTTTGGATAAGAGCCCTGTGCGCCCGTTCTATCACAAAGCAGCGTGACAAGGAATCCGGCGGTAGCCAGCTCTTAAGCCACTGTGTGAGGAATCTCTCCATATTATCTTTCTCGCAGCCCTCCGGAAATCCAACAAATCTTAGGTTGTTCCACTGACCCCGCCCTTCCGCATCTTCTGCCCGGAGCGCTAGACCCTTCTGGATTCCTTCCATACTGGCCACCTTCCACTTCAGGGTCGCCACATCGTCCTCCACTCCCGAAATTCTGGTCTCAGCCTCTGTGATACGGGTCACGACATTTCGCAGGTCTTGGCGCAGTAGCGTGACATCCGCCCCCACTGCCCCTATCTTCGCATCCAACATATCCCTGGATTGGGTTATCGCCGCCATAAGTGCCGCATTATCTGGTCCCGGTGCCTGTTGGCCCCCTGAAGCTCCAGCACCCCCACTCGGTCCTGTGAACTTGTCAATGGGTCCTGCTTCGGGGCCCCCCCTCCAGCGCCACCTCTGGTCATCGGGGACTGCGTCAGGGATATCTATTACCTATGGCACGTGACACCCTATCCGGTGCCTCCGAGAGGGGGTCTCTCCCAAGGTCGCACTCTGTGTCCAGGGTATGAGCCGGACTAAGCCCGTCCAAAGGTCACACTCCGGGCCGCCTAGGCTACAGCCAGCTGCCGTTGCCAAAAACTGCTCAGTGTCACACCACCGTGCCTCTCACCTCCAGGCCCCGGCCGCCGCCGCCGACCACTCCACTCGGTTCACTCCCAGATCATTGTGGAGAGTATGACTCCTCCTCAGGTCCAGCGCTGTGCACCCGCCGTGACGTTGCGTGTCCCGGGCCCAGATTGGATGGGGCCCCAGCGCCCCACCGCCGGGTCTGCCTCACATGCGGCCGCCGCGACTCACCGGACCGGGCCCCACGCGGACCGGCCCTACGTCAATGATGGCACCCCCGGATGTCTTGCCAATCCAACTGGCAGGGGGCGAGTCACGCCTTCGGCCCCGTGCACTCTGCACACCCCCAAGCCAGTGCCGTGGCCCGATCTGACCACCGATTGATGGTATTGCTGGCCTCCCTGTCCTAGAACACTGCAATGGCGCAGAGCGGGGTCTCCGGGGCAGGGCTGTGTCCCAGATGCCCCCACCTGTTATCAGTGATGACTTCCGGTTGGTGGCCCGCAGACCAGCACGGGTAGGGCGGAAAGGAAATGTCAGAGGCGGCCGGGCCAGTCCAGGCCAGCCACCCCCCTTCCCCGCTGTGGCCAGGTCTTGATGCACCCCTTGATACCGCCGCGGCCCGATTCGACCGCCGGGAGGGCTGCCGTCCACTCCACTTCACCTATCGCCACACGGGGCCAAGTGCGCACCCCAGGATAGCTCACCTCCATGTCCTGCGGCTGGACGCCACCAGAGAAGGCCGCCACCAATCCCGGCTCCCAGGTCACCAAAATTGAGTCCCCGGCTCCATATGGACGTCTAGGCCGCACCTCCGTGTTGCCCCAGGACCGGACCCTTGGCCATCGCTGTGAGCTGCTCTCCGTTGCCCACTGTCAGTGGGGGCCGATCCGCATCGCCAAAGCACCTCTAGCGCCGATGTAGGGCCGGTGGCAGCCGCCTCTCACCATCTGCTCCCCCGCCGCCGCCGGGCCCTGCAAAACTCGAGGTCCCCGGCGTCACGTCGCGGCGCAGGCCTCACTGTGTCGGGATTTGGACCTCCGGCCCCCGGAGCACACCATCCGCTGGAATCGCACACAGGGCTTGTCGCCGCTTTCCGCCACAGGAATACCACACCGGGGCGCCTCAGGGTGGGGTAGGAAAGGCTATTTCGGCGGATATTCGGCCGGCTGGACTGAGCTCATCTAGGCTGCATCCGCCATGCTGGCTACCTTGGCCACGCCCCCGTAGGCCTATCTTTTTGATGTATCTAGATACCAATGTATTGGAAAATTGTAATACAAATATGTTTAGACCATGCATTCTTCAACTAAGACTTAGTCGATAAATTAGTTTTGTTCTCAGACGGATGGTATTTGTGCCTAGTGCTCATGTCTTATGACTGGAATGATCTTCAGACTCTGTCACTTCATAGAAGAACATCTTTGACAGGATAAAATACGCCTAAATATGTAGAGTTAGAAAAAGGTTTGGATTAAGGATTTAGTTTGCAAGTAAGTTCAAACATCTTTACACTGATCAGAGGGCAAAAGTGACATGTTAAGTAATGTTATTATGGTTTGTAAAGTGCTAAATTACTCGAGGGTGTCCTGGTGCTGCCTTGGAAAGGGAACAAGCATTTACAATGCAATGGTCTCGGCATTATCAAAGGTAGAGCTATTGGCATTGCTCATTACATTTTTTTTTTTTAATCTTAAAAAAATGGCATTGTCATTTACATTGCCAATAGCTTAATCGTTAAATACATGGCATTGTCATGTACAATGCCAATAGGTTAATCGCTCAAATGCATGACCTATTGCAGAGTGTTAAACTGCAGGAGGGGAGATTGACGGGCAATAGAGGAGGAGGGTGTCAGGCATAGAATTTTAGATTGCGAGAGACGTCAGTGTCAGGCTTCAGGGGTGAGTGTCATTTTCTTGCTGGGATGTGAGGCTTGAGGCGAGAGTGTCGGCCTCTAGAATAGAGCGTTCTTCCAAACGGCGAACGCATCAGGGAGTAAGAGAAGGCTTGCCTATAGTAGAGTGGTCCAGGCTTGGAGAGAAGGAATGTGAAACTCAAGAGGTGTTGGAGTGGGGAGGACTAATGCGAAAAGAGCACCGGACGCGAGGGAGAGGGTGTTGGGTTCGAGGAGTATGGGATGTCAGTCTCTGTGAGCACCTCGTGACAGACTATAAAGGCAGGGGTTGGCAGTCCTTAAATAAAAGTGCATTGTCGTCTCTCCGATGCGTCACATGCTCAGTCTCGAGTAAGGGGCAGTTTTACGTTGCAATTTTTTGTGGAGAGAGCACTGGCCTCAGCAGTCACAGATGTTCAGGAGAGCAACAGTGTGAGCTTGGGCAAGTGCAAAATACAGGGCGTGGAGGGGAGAGGGCTCCGCAGGCAGCAAGCCGTTTCTGGGAGTGAGGGTCCCGCAGGCAGCAGGCTCTGAGCGTGAAGGCTTCTCAGGTTCCGGGCTTGAGGGTCCCGCAGGCAGCAGGCTCTAGAAGAGGGACAGATGCAGGAGGTTTGTTCAGACGAGAACAGTCACAATCCGAGCTAAGCAGGCGACAGTCACCGTGGGGTTGTCAGAGCCAGGAAACACTTACACAGGGAGCACGCTATGAGAGGGAAGAGGAGCACACACACGCAGGGAATGGGCACAGGCGTTCAGGGAACAATCATAAGAAACAGCCACTGCCTGATAGGGAACAGTCACTAACAGCCTGGGAGTACTTAGGGGCACAGGGAGGGTTCGCAGTCAGAGCAGTAACAGGGTAGGAGCGTTACGGACAAACAGCGGCTAGGGGGCAGACTCTCGCAAGTAGGGAGCAGGCACAACTAGAGAGCAGTTTCTAGCAGGATGTTACCGCGGGAAGGTAGCAGGCACATGGAAGAACCACAGATAAGATGCAGTCGCATGTAGGGCCCTGGCACACACATGTAGGATCCCATTAAGGGCACTCTCTTGGGTGGGGACCAGGCCCAGACAAGAAACAGTCGGACAGGAAGCAATCGCAGGAGCAGGCTCATGTGTGCAGCAGTTACAGAGCGCACACACACAGCTGGAGACCAGTTACAGTCAACGAACAATCGCAGGCAGGAGCAGTCACAGACTGGAAGCAGTCACAGGCGGAGACAAACAGAAACGATGCGGTCACAGACATGGAGCAGGGCATGGCACAGGGCACCGACAAGGGCTGCGGGGAGCAGAGGAAGCTGACGGAGATGGTGTCCTGCCTGAAGGGGCACAAGCGCTTCTGCCGCTGGTGGGACTGTGAGTGTGCTAACTGCCTGCTAGTGGTGGAGCGGCAGCGGGTCATGGCGGCACAGGTGGCGATCCGGGTACAGCAGGAGGGGGGCGGGATACAAAGACACGGACAGCGGGAGGGGGGCGGGATACAACGGGAACCAAGACGGATACAACGGGAACCAAGACACGGACAGCGGGAGGGGGGCGGGATACAACGGGAACCAAGACACGGACAGCGGGAGGGGGGCGGGAACGAGGAAAGCGAGAGCAGCCTACCTTACCAGCATCAAAATGGCGGCCTCAAGCTTCTGTAATTTTTCGGATTCGGGGGCGTGTTTTGCTGTCCTGAGTGACGGACGACGTCACGAGCTAAAGAACAGCAAAACTTACTCCCCCAAATCCGAAAAAGACGGGGCTAAATCGGAGTGACGCATCTCTCCTCCAATGGCTGGCCTCCGTTTAGGAAGCCAGCCAATGGAGGAGAGACGGGCCAGGGAGGCGGGTTCTAAAGCCCTACTAAGATACATTAAATCTCCTCCCCAGACTGCGCAAGCGCAGCCTTTAGGTCCGAGACCTAAAAAGAGAGTGGGGACGGATAGCTAAGCAGCAGTCCCAAGCTTATTGGTTGAAGAGCCAGGTTTTCAGGGATTTCCTGAACTGAAAAAGATTAGGGGATGCTTTAAGGTTATGAGGGAGGGAGTTCCATATCTTTATGGTGATAATCACAAAACTGGTTCCTCCCCACCGTGCTTTCTTTATTGTAGGTACTACAAAGAGTGTGTTATCCGCAGATTGAAGCGTTCTAGAAGGCCTGTACCAGATGAACTTTTGTGCAAAGAATTGCGGACCAGAGTTGTGTAGGGCCCGCTAGGCAATGTAAAGAGCCTTAAAGGTGATTCTTTTCTGAATTGGTAGCCAGTGGAGTTCCCGTAAGGCCTGGGAGGCTGACTGATGTTTAGGGATGTTAAGGATAAGGTGAGCTGCCGCGTTATGTAAGGTTTGAAGTTTCCTCAAGAATCTCTTTTGTAAATTGACGTACAGTCCATTGCAATAGTCTAGCTTAGATAAGATGAGTGCTGTAACCACCAGTTTTTCAAGGTGAGATGGAATGAAAGGCATAATGTTCCTAATGATCTGTAAGAGATAAAACACAGCAGATGCAATTTGATTAACTTGGTGTTCAAACGTGGGTCTCCTATCAAAGTTTACTCCAAGGTTCCTAACTTTTTCTACTGGTGTTGGAAGTTGGCCGAGATTAGGTGGCCACCAGTCGAGGGACCACTATGTGCTGGTTTACCTAAACAGCATGACCTTGGATTTGCCTGGTTTGAGACTAAGGCAGTTTTCGCTCATCCATGAACTGATGTTTGCCATACAGTTTTGAAACTTTCCAGCTGTCATGGCAAGATAGTCACTTTCTGACGCTTGTAATATTGAAAGAGACACTGAAACTCTTTTAGTAGCAATGATAACTATCCACCCTAATAAAAAGGTGCAGGCATCTGTAGTTGATGGTGTCATGCCCACACTAAAGCATCTGACTATTTCATTATTAAACTGGTGGAGTTCATTTGAACGTTCCCCAAATTGTCAGGCTAAAGGATCAATTAGTAAACAACAATAAGGGAGTTACACCTAGAGAATGTACCCAATACTCAGTGGAGGCGGGTCTGTGTGTTAACCACAATCCAAGAGAAGGACTTCCTTTGTCCTTTACAAGACCCCTCACTCACCAACCTGGTTGGTGACATGCTTCATCATCGGGGTCCCACCCGGATAGCCGAATGCCATCCAGGTGTGCTGCGACACCTGATTACAGTGGAGCGGGATTTAATTTTTATATGTGAAAAGGAGGCAACTAAGTGTTATTAAAAAAAATTCGGTACTGCCCACTTACGTGATTTATTCTGGGGTGTAACGAATAGTATTAAAAAACAGTAAGGCACCTGTTGCCCAATTAGGAGAGCTGTCAGTGAAAAACTATAATACAGGGTGTGAGATTAAAAAGGTCTACATGTTTCTACCTATGTGTAAATTTAACAGGTTTTCGTCAGGACCATGGAGTACATAAGGGACGGTGTACGCACGCTAAGGCGCACCCTATCCTCATATGTAACAAGAGGAGAAACTAAAAATGGATCTCCAAAGAGCTGTTTTCTTCTTGGTTTGTAGAAAAAGCCTGTGGAAAGAATGAGGGAAAAAGGGTTGTGGATAACGAACTTACATATACATAACACACATGTAATACACGATAGGTGATTGGTGATGTACATCATCGTTCATCAAAGACTTGATGTGAGGGACGTGTGAGGTCAGTCCCAGTATCGCGGCAACCAGCGAATTATATACCACGTGGTAGCGCACCCAATGTATCATGGATACAGAGATCGCTCAGTGTCAGTGCTCGCCTTAAACAGGGGCATAAACACTTGTGGGCGAAATCGTGGGTGTTATGTCTCAATGACTGAGATAGCGAAGTCGTAGTGGTGGTGAAAAACGACTTCACGTGATTAAAACCGCATTCAATACGTACGCAAATAAAGAGTGAGTTAAAAAAAAACCCGATCTGGGCGTGTTACACCGACCACATAATAACAGAAGTACGAAAGTGCTTGGTATACGGAGCATGCACAGAGGTGATGTGAGTGGAGGAATGAGGGAACGCCTTACTGGGAGCGTTACTACTCATTGCTCCATGAGCGAACTCGGGACTGGCACTTTCCTCGTTACGATCTGGCAGGAAAGTAACAAACAGAGTTATAAGCATATGCAAACATGAAAGGACCCAAAGGCTATGGGTTCCCCCTTAATGGAACAGTCTTACTTGTAGCAGGAAGACCTACTGCTAAGAACAATCTCCTGAAATTCGAGAGCTTCCACCCAAGACCCCTGGGAGAGAACCTCCCTTACGGTCAATATTTAAGAATCAGAAGGAATTGTAGCAAGCTCAGTGACTACCGCAAACAAGCAGGTGATCTAACCACTAAACTCCAAGCAAGGGGTTATCCAGATACTATCCTCAAGAAATCCCAGAAACGTGCCCTGGAATCAGCCACGAGAAGCACTACTAGAGGATAAAATCAAAGAACAAGTTGACACCCCACTGACTTGCGTAACCACCTTCTGTACCGCATCAAACCTAGTGTCGAAATCCATAAATAAACATTGGAAGATAATCAACACAGGCAATTTGAAATGGGACAAACCCTTATTTTCCTATAAAAGAGCAAGGAGTATACGCGACAATTTAGTCAACACCAGGCCAAAGAAGAAAAAACCTGAAGAAAATCCAACAGTACTTAACGCATGGGGCTTACCCAAGGTCATGGGACACTACAAATGTGGGAATTGTAGTGACTGTCCTCTCACAGAGAATACTAAGACACTAAATTTGGAGGAAGGTAAGATCTGGACTATCAGATCACATACCAACTGTAACAGCTCACATGTAGTGTACTTAATCACCTGTCCCTGCAAGTTACGGTATGTGGGCATGACCAGCAGGAGGATCAAGCTACGCATATGCGAACATCGTAGCACGATCCGTTGTCAAAAATCAATGACCAAACTCACAGAACATTTTCTGTCTATGAAACATGGCCCGGATGACATTAAATGGACCATCATAGAACAAGTTGAGAAAGAGTCCAACCTCTTCGAAAAGGAACAACGCTGGGTCTATAGATTGTCCACACATAAGACTGGCCTCAACAATAATATCCCTTGGAATTCAGTACAGAACTAGTTCCATCGTGTAGTATTATGGGAGTTCCATGTTTATCATCTATTTCCTGAAACTGTATGATCCCAACCGACCCTTGTATAATACAATCACGCTATTCAGTCTATATATCCTTACTCCTACTCTTTTAAATAAATGGTAACACCCATTGACCCGCTCGCTGAATTTCGAGTTGCACTCGAGTAAATACGATTTATTATTGTAAATGCACAACCGGCCCACGAACGCTCCCATTCTGATTGGCCACCTACTAGTCACATGTAGTCCTCCACACACCCCCACAATCCCGCCTCATTATTGGCTAATACACCGATGACGCGCTTGGAGCTGAACGCGCCCAACCCGGAAGCTTCTCACTTATCTATCACGGCGGCGGCTCCGCTCAGTCACACACGGAGCACTCGCGGTGACGGTTAGGTGTAAACGGCGCCCTCCCTTCCTGCTACAAGTAAGACTGTTCCACTAAGGGGGAACCCATAGCCTTTGGGTCCTTTCATGTTTGCATATGCTTATAACTCTGTTTGTTACTTTCCTGCCAGATCGTAACGAGGAAAGTGCCAGTCCCGAGTTCGCTCATGGAGCACTGAGTAGTAACGCTCCCAGTAAGGCGTTCCCTCATTCCTCTACTCACATCACCTCTGTGCATGCTCCGTATACCAAGCACTTTCTGCTTCTGTTATTATGTGGTCGGTGTAACACGCCCAGAACGGGTTTTTTTTAACTCACTCTTTATTTGCGTACGTATTGAATGCGGTTTTAATCACGTGAAGTCGTTTTTCACCACCACTACGACTTCGCTATCTCAGTCATTGAGACATAACACCCACGATTTCGCCCACAAGTGTTTATGCCCCTGTTTAAGGCGAGCACTGACACTGAGCGATCTCTGTATCCATGATACATTGGGTGCGCTACCACGTGGTATATAATTCGCTGGTTGCCGCGATACTGGGACTGACCTCACACGTCCCTCACATCAAGTCTTTGATGAACGATGATGTACATCACCAATCACCTATCGTGTATTACATGTGTGTTATGTATATGTAAGTTCGTTATCCACAACCCTTTTTCCCTCATTCTTTCCACAGGCTTTTTCTACAAACCAAGAAGAAAACAGCTCTTTGGAGATCCATTTTTAGTTTCTCCTCTTGTTACATATGAGGATAGGGTGCGCCTTAGCGTGCGTACACCGTCCCTTATGTACTCCATGGTCCTGACGAAAACCTGTTAAATTTACACATAGGTAGAAACATGTAGACCTTTTTAATCTCACACCCTGTATTATAGTTTTTCACCGACAGCTCTCCTAATTGGGCAACAGGTGCCTTACTGTTTTTTAATACTATTCGTTACACCCCAGAATACATCACGTAAGTGGGAAGTACTGAATTTTTTTTAATAACACTTAGTTCCCTCTTTTCACATATAAAAATTAAATCCCGCTCCACTGTAATCAGGTGTCGCAGCACACCTGGATGGCATTCGGCTATCCGGGTGGGACCCCAATGATGAAGCATGTCACCAACCAGGTTGGTGAGTGAGGGGTCTTCTAAAGGACAAAGGAATTCCTTCTCTTGGATTGTGGTTAACACACAGACCCGCCTCCACTGAGTATTGGGTACATTCTCTAGGTGTAACTCCCTTATTGTTGTTTACTGATATATTAAAGGGGACAGGGAGTCCCTCTCCTGCCTTTACTGGCAAATACCCTTTCTCTCTCTATTGTTGTTCTAAAGGATCAATTAGTCTAAGTGTGAGATGTTCTCTATTTTGAAATTAGAGGCATATACCAACCCAATTATTAGGCAACAAAGGAATTAAATACTTGGCACATAAATTAACCGTAGGACTGATCGACATTTTTTTCTATAACTGTTGGGACGGAAAATTCTTCTACTTGGTAAAGACGTGTACCCCTTCTCTGAGTGCCCAACTGGATTGATGCCTGGAACCCTAATGCTAATTTTTTATGTCATAGGCAAACAAGGATCATGCCTGTGCGCTATGGCATAGGCCTGTCTCATATATTGTGGTCTTGTTGGACTGAGAGGGGCTCCCAAACCGTACCCTTATAGTGGTGGAAGGCTCCAGCCTTCATAAGGAGTTAAACAGCCCAAGCGAAGTGGTGGCAGCATACCGGGAGATGATCAGTAGTAGTGACCAGGTCCTTGTTACCCTAAGTCATTGGAGTGAGGCCTACAGGCTCACTCGCCTTTTTAAAAGTTCAGCTTCTGTGTGTTTAACTCATCCTTGGCCTACATCAGGTTGATGTAGATGTGCGTTGTGAAAACGAGTGAGTGCATGTGAGCGTGCATGATATACACTATGCACAGGGTGCATGTGGAACAGTGTGCATATGGAAAATAGGTGTACACTGGTAGTGGGTGTTTAAAGTCACCAAAACCGGTCCGGTGAGGCTGTACTGTTGGACAATGTGCGCAGACTGAGTGTGTGTGCTGCATGTGGAAATGCTGGTGGTAGCATGGTACATGGGCACAACAATACTAGACAGTGGAGTGTGCTGTGAATGTTATTATGAGTGTAGAAATGCGTACACTGGTACATTACAAAGAGGACCTTGGTTTCGAATGTGGGAAGCCCAGGCCTGCCTGGTGAAAATATGAGGAGCAGGGGAATCTTCAATCTGCCCCACTCCAATCCAAAACAATCTGCCAACTCCAATCTAACCAAATCCAATCCAGTCCCAAAAAATCAGCCCCACTCCAATCCAAAATATTCTGCGGCACTCCGATCTTCCACACTCCTGTCCAAAATAGTCTACCCAACTCAAATCCAGAATAATTTACTTCACTCCAATTTTCCCCACTCCAATCTGCCATACTCCAATCCAAAACAAGTGGCACCACTCCAATCCATCCCACTCCAGTCTGCCCCACTCCCATCCAAAACAATATACACCACTCCAACCAGCCCCACTACAATCCAAAACAATCTGCCCCACCCCCTTCAAATCTAAAACAGTCTGCCTTCTCTAGTCCACCCACTCTAATCTGCCACACTCTGATCCATAACAGTTGACCCCACTCCAATCCATCTCACTCCAATCCAAAGCAATCTGCACCACTACAATCCAAAACAATCAGTTTTACTCCAATCTGCCCCACTGTAATCTAACACAATTTTCCCACTTCAATCGGCCCCTCTCTAATCCAGTCAACCCACTCCAATCCAATCTACCCAACTCCAATCCAATCCACCCGACCCTCCCCAATCATTCCTACTTTCTCCCCAATCCTCCCCACTCCAATCCAAAACAATCTTCTCCACTCCAGTCTGACCCACACCATTCTTCCCCACTCCAACACAAAACAATCTGCTCCACTCCAATCCAAAACAATCTGCCACACTCTAATCCACCCACTCCAATCTGTCCCACTCAACTCCAATTCAAAACAATTGGCCCCACTCCAGTCCATCCCACTCCAAAACAATCTACCCTACTCCAATCTAACCCAATCCAGAACAATCTGCCCTACTCTAGTCCAAAACAATCTGCCACAGTCAATCTAAAACAATCTGCCCACTCCAATTTACCCCACTCCTGTCAGCCCCACAACAATCCAAAGCAATTTTACTCTAATCTGCCCCACTTTAATCCAAGACAATCTAATCCACTTCAATCCACCCCACTCCAATCCACACACCCATCCCAATGCACCCCACTCCAATCCACAACAATCCACCCATTGCAATCCAGTCCACCCCACACCAATTCTATCCAGCCCAATCCAATCTACCTGACTCCAATCCACTCGACCCCGATCCCCCACTCCCTCCTCAATCCACCCCACTCCCTCCTGAATCCACCCCACTCCAATCCAAAACAATAATCCCCACTCCAATCTGCCTTACTCGATTCTGCCCCACTCAAGTCCAAAACAATTTGCCTCATACCAATCCAAAACAATTTGCTCCACTCCAATCTTTCCCACCCAACTCCAACATTGTGCTCCAATCCAAAACAATCTGCCCCACTCCAAACCAGAACAATCAGCCCTACTCCAAACCAAAACAATCATTCCCACTCCAATCCACCCAGCTCCGACCCAATCCACCTTGTTCCAATGAAATCTACCACAACCCACTCCAATCCAGCCCACCCCACTTTAGTCCGGTCCACCCCACAGCAATCCAATCCACCAAAATCCAACCTACCCCACTCTAATAACCCCACCCCAATCCAAAACACTCTACACCACTCCAATCTGCCCCATACCAATCTACCCCACTCTAATCCATAACAATTTGCCCCACACCAATCTTCCCCATTCCAATCCAGAACAATCTAGTTTACCCTACTCTAATCCAGTCCCTCACCCCAGTCCACCCATCTCGAGCCACTCCACCTCACTCCAGTGCAATTCACCCTACTCTATTGCAATTCACCTCACTCCATTGCAATTCACCTCACTCCATTCCACCTCCCTCCAGTCCACCCCACTCTAGCCACCCCACTCCAATTCACTCTATTCAGTACATTTGACCCCATTCCAATCTACCCCTCCTTAGTGCAATCCATCCCAATCCAATCCACACCACCCCACTCCAATCCATCCCAACGCAGTCCATCCCATCCTACCCCACCCCTTTTCAATCCACCCTACTCCAATTGAATCCGCCCCATCCGCTCCACCCCAATCCAAACCAACCCTCCCAAATGCACCCAGTCGTATTCACCACACTCTACTGCAGTCCAATTCACCCAACTGTACTCCAATCCAAACCATTCTACCCCAGAGCAATCCACCCCACCCCAGTTCAGTCCACCCAACCCATTCCTCTAGCCCACTACAATACAATCCACTAGCCCACCACAATACAATCGACCCGGATGTATGACGTTACAACGCATACTTTTACAACGCCTACCTTTACCACGCAATTTTTACAACGCAGGATCCATTACAACGAAGTACCATTACAACGCATGTATTTACAACGCAGATACCTTTACAACGCATACCATTACAACGTAAGTATTGGTAAATTTATAATATTTTTTTTAATGTAAATTAATTAAAATTAATAAATTTAATTTAATTTAATTTAATTAATTTAATTTAATTTAATTTAATTAATTTAATTTAATTTAATTAATTTAATTTAATATAATTTAAAATTTATTGTACTTAATTTTTACCCTGTACCCCTTTACCCAAAAAACCCAAAACTGACCCTGAACCCTAAAAATACCCCTTTACCCAAAAACCCAAAACTGACCCTGAACCCTAAAAATACCCCTTTACCCAAAAACCCAAAACTGACCCTGAACCCTAAAAATACCCCTTTACCCAAATACCCAAAACTGCCCCTGAACCCTAAAAATACCTTTACCCAAAAAACCCAAAACTGACCTGAACCCTAAAAATACCCCTTTACCCAAAAAACCCAAAACTGACCCTGAACCCTAAAAATACCCCTTTACCCAAAACTGACCCTGAACCCTAAAAATACCCCTTTACCCAAAAACCCCAAACTGACCCTGAACCCTAAAAATACCCCTTTACCCAAAAAACCCAAAACTGACCCTGAACCCTAAAAATACCCCTTTACCCAAAAACTCAAAACTGACCCTGAACCCTAAAAATACCCCTTTACCCAAAAACCCAAAACTGACCCTGAACCCTAAAAATACCCCTTTACCCAAAAACCCAAAACTGACCCTTAACCCTAAAAATACCCCTTTACCCAAAAACCCAAAACTGACCCTGAACCCTAAAAATACCCCTTTACCCAAAAACCCAAAACTGACCCTGAACCCTAAAAATACCCTTTACCCAAAAACCCAAAACTGACCCTGAACCCTAAAAATACCCCTTTACCCAAAAACCCAAAACTGACCCTGAACCCTAAAAATATCCCTTTACCCAAAAACTCAAACTTATAATATTTTTGATAAAATTATATACTTACCAATACTTACGTTGTAATGGTATGCGTTGTAAAGGTACCTGCGTTGTAAATACATGCGTTGTAATGGTACTTCGTTGTAATGAATCCTGCGTTGTAAAAATTGCGTGGTAAAGGTAGGTCGTTGTAAAAGTTGCGTGGTAAAGGTTGTATACCAATCGACCCACTTCAGTCCACCCCAAGCCAATCCAACCCACTCCAATCCACTCCACCCAACTCCAGTCAATTCCACTGCACCCCACCCAGTTCAGTCTAATCCACCTCACTGCACTCTAGTTCACTCAAACCCACCCCAAACAACCCCGCTCTAATCCACCTCACCCCCAGTCCTATCACTCCAATCTACCCCACTCCAGACCACCTTAGTCCACCTCACCCCATTTCAATTCACCCCCCCACAATTAATCCCATCCCACCCTAATCCACCTCACTTAATTTCAATCTACTGCACTCCAATCCATCTCATCCAGCCTACCCACTCCAGTCCACCCCACTCCTCTCATTCAAAACAATTCTACCCCAATCCAATCCACCTCACTGACTCAATTTACTCCAAACTATTCTACGACACTCAACTCCACTCTACACCACTGCACTCTGACACACTGCCACTGAACTGTACTCCTCCCTTCTCCAATCTGCGACTCTCTTCTCCAACAAGTGCACCCTACGAGGCTACTCCCCTCGCTCCACTCTAGTACGCTCCACGCCACTAACATTTAGCCATGTTGAACAGCAGCCATACTGTTATACAACTTGACAGAAACAGATTAGCTAAGGTAATTGCTCTTGTGTAAGCTAGAGCTATTGGGTTTGCCAGTGCTTGTTATTAAAATGGGGCTGGTGAATGTTCTTATTTCACATTTGGCCCCAGCAGTTGATTACTCTTCTCTCACATTAAGTTTGCAAGTGCAGTTTTTGGAAAGCCTAAGAATTAGATATTGATATGAAAACTATCTTCTAATGAAACTTGCCTCTGCAGTTTTCATGGCTTTGGTTCGTTTAAATGGTTTGAAGCTTGAATGCGCCCATACAAAACGGTAGGCATGTTAGGGGGTCTTTAAACCTGTTAATGTGTAGAAGAACTTGAGAAAACCATAAAAATACGCTGTCCACAGCTGCAAACCAATTTATTGACTAGGAAGCCTTACAAACTGTGTTTTTCTTTAAAGTAAATACACTTTTTAATCTGATTCACATTTATATTAACAGTCAGAAAGTTATGAACAAAGAATATGTGAACTTCAGAAGGAAATGGCAAGCCAAAGTAGACTAATCAACCTCCTGATGTCACAGTTGGCAGACTGCTCTAGTGCTGGCAGAGGTAAGAAATTGGTTTTTCATTTAATGTTTAAGCCTGTATGAAGTGAAGAAGAGGTACAATCGGAAAACAAAGAGTGCTGAATGCACTCTACAGCGATAAGGGTGTTATTTTTGCTTAGGTAACATTTGGCAATATTGGTTTTACATATTTGCGTCTTAGTCTACAAAAAGTAGTTGGATTAAAATGATATATTCGACTTCCTAACCATTTAGTAAATTGGTAGTTCTTGAGAGCTGCTGCTGCCCATTTTCCAGAATAAAAAGAATAGTTAACAGCAAACAATATTCTGTTGTGTTGCATCACTCTCTATGACAGCTACATATGCCCTGCCCCTCTAGTTTAACAGCCCATCTAGCAGACCTTGAAACTGCGTGCTCTGCAGCTGTCTAATTGTTAGCCTCATTGCGAAACACTTTTATATTATTTTCACATTAGCAACTTGAGTGCTTCTCTTAGCTAGGATAGAGCACTTAAACATTTCAAGCTACCCACGTGCAGCTCTGGCACGAGGCCAAAATTCCATCCCTTATGTGTACTGCACATTTTTCTATGGCTGCTGAATGACCATGACCTGTTTCAAATTTGGCAATTATAGTGTCAAGTCACTAAAAAGGGTATTTCTTCTCCTTGTGTCTCCGACCTTCTGAATAGGTTACACCTACTTGCAAGCACTCATTCTAGAAAATTTCAGCTGTACTGCTCCTGCATCCATGCAGCGCTCATCCTCGCTGATTTTAATAATTCAGCCCTGTAAGACAGGCTATACATCTACAACTTGTACCGCCAGCTTAATTTTACCTGTTGGTGATGTGAGGTGGAAACAGGAGATAGGAGAGTTACTTTCCCAGGTACTAAATTGGCTAAACATTTAACCTGTAGGTGAAATCCTTAAACACATGCCTATTTGAGGGTTATCACACATTAGCCTACGTGCTGGAATTTAAATGGAAATATAGTGTAATACTGTTTTTTTAAATTTTGTACATCTTTACATTTTTTATGTTCCTGTAAGTACCGTGGTACTTTCTAGCTAGTACCACGGTACTCCGCAAACCGTTAAAAAAAAAAAGAGGAATAAAAGTACTTTTATCTACCGTTACAAATTATTTAAACTGACTCATCCCTTCCTATCCACTTTTAAAACAGTAGTACTCTATATTTACTCTTAAAACCAGAACAAAGACTAACCCCCAGATTCATCATTGTCCTCTTTTGCGACTCCTTAATAGCGATTATTAAGGAATCGCTATTAAAGACTCGCAAAACGGGATTCATGTAGAAATCGCAATCTTATTTGCTATTTCTACAGCTTCCTTATTTGCGATTAGCAAATTGGCCCATAGGAATGAATGGGGAGTCATTCCTTATTTGCGATTAGCAATTTTCTAATCGCAAATAAGGATGCGATTTCAAGGGTGCTAGGGGTGTCCAAAGGACACCCAGTAGCACCCCTGAAATGTAAATGTAGACTGATGTTGCGTACACACGTCCAAAGGACATGTGTGTGTGTGTAACATACAACTTGGAAAAATGCACTAAAGTGCATTTTTCTAAGTTTTCGCTATTTACCACGAAGTCAGACTTCGCGATAAATAGCGGCCAAAAATAGCGATTTCGCAATTCAAAAATGGTTCATGAATTGCATTTAAGGAATCTCATATAGAGATTCCTTAAATGCAATTTCACGCAATTTAGCGATTTTGCAATTTGCGATTTTTGCATTTGGGGTGATATATTCCAAATGCAAAAATTGCGCTCGCAAAGGGCCAGATTCTCAGAATCTGGCCCTTTGCGAGCCGATTTTCCGTTGATGAATCTGGCTGCAAGTGTGGTCTAAACAATAAAGCTAGCGGCCTTTTAATTTTTAACAGGCTTGCATGAACCATAACCGTGGCACAATATATCAGTACGTTTTTGTGCATTATGGGCCTAATTCATAATGTTAAACCTACACTTTTGTGTACGTTTACCATTGTTTCATATTCACAAAGGTATTTCACTCGTAGTATTTTTCTGCATATAAAAAGATGGCACTGTCTTATCTTTTTATGTGCGGAGACTGTGCAGCCGTAAGCATACTACTCGTAAAACACCTTTGTAAATAGCAAACAATTGTTAACTTACACAAAAGTGTAAGTTTACTTTTGTGAATCAGGCTCTATAAATAACTGTTCGAGGCATGTGGGCTGCTGAATTTATATCTGTGCATAAATCACCGCCTAGTGTTGGGTCCGGATGATTGCACATTGTTGTCCTGGAAGAGTTTTCAAAGTATCACAAGATAGGTGGCTCCTCCCTTGGACTACAGTGCGCATGGCCATTCTCTCCATCTTCAGATTGTTTTTTTCCGCCATTGGGTTCGGATGTACTTTCTTGACTCAAGTTCGGAATATACTTAAAACTCTTTTCGCGAGGCCAAAAGGCCTTAGGGGCGTCGGTATTGTCTCGTTCGGTGCCCAGTACTTCATCCAGTTCTTCGAACAGGACGTCGAAGGCCGTATTGCCTTTCGACATCTAGGCCCCGACGAGCGTCGATGATGGAACAGAGCCCGTTCAAGAGATGCCCCGGTGTGCAATAAGTGCGTATCCCCGGACCACGACGAGGCCAGCTGTATGGCATGTTCCAAGTTCCGGTCGAAGAAAACGCTTCGGCTTCGACGCGCGACAGTCGGCCCAGCAGACAGCGCCAGACCCAGAAGATATCTTTGAGGCAGACGACATCGAGGGAGCCGATCAGGAGGATCCTGAACAGCAGTCGGACCCTGCATCGGAGCACGACTCACATTATAGTTTGGACGAACAACAAGACTACGTCCATGAGGGAGACATCGTCGAGGTAGGAGACGACGCAGAGGCCATCTGAGCCGTCGATGACGACTCAAGCGATGAGCAAAGCCCGTCCGCAATCGCGGGGCCCAATACTGACACTATACTCTCTAAGGCTCAGGTCGAGGCATTGCCGGAAGGCCTTAGCCAAGATCTTTACCTGCATTCTATAGCCCCGCGTCCAGGCCCGGCTAAGAATGCTTCTACAGAGCCATCGGTCAATCAGCCACTTTTAGCGGCAAAATCGAAACCGACAGCAACTGTATCGAAACAGAAACTGCTGAAGACAGTCCTCGGATCGACAGCCTCGGATTCGTCAGCTCCAGCCCAATCTAAAAGTGTCATCAACCCTTCGGGGGTCACAAGGGGGCGTCGACCCGAAACACGGGACGCCGAAACCTGTCTCTGCCGTCAAGCACGTCGCGCTGACGCTGTCGACGTCCACGCCCAAAGATGACGACACTGGCAAAGGACTCAAGGCTAGGAAGACTGTCGATCCAAAACTTCCAGCCTCGGCGCCGATATCCAGCAAGGCCTTCGAGTCGAAAAGTGCATCCGACCCGAAAGTGCACATCGCGTCGAAGCAAAAAGGCGTACCTGTTGCGCACAGACAGCTTGAATCAACGCAGGGCCGCAAGCAGCGCAGTGATCTTACAAAGTTGGTCGGATCGAAGACGGCAACACCCTCAAAAAGGTCGGTTCGTCTCCACTGCTTACACAACCTATTAAATATGGACTGCCCCCGACCGCTCGACCAAAAACCTTCGAGCCACAAAAGGGCACCGACACTACCAAGAAAGTGTCTGCAGTTTCAAGGAGTCAGTCCGCTGAAGAGGATGTGATGTTCCAACCACCCTCCTATGACAATCAGTCAAAACTATTCATCGACTCGGATATGGGTAGACTCACCATTTACAAACGGAAAGTAGTTCCAGAAACTCCTTTGGAGTCATACAAAATCCCTCTAAAAAGGAAAAGAGACTTGGCAACCTCACCTGTTTTTTTCAGAGCCTGTGGAGTCCTATGAACAAGACTATTCCTATTCGCCCACATGCACCTATGAGGACATAGGGGAGGGATACAATGAAGATGAGTTCAATTATCCTGATGACACAGATCAGGATGAACAGCAAACCTGGACTGACCCTGGTGAGCCACACACCACGCCTGACACCCAGTCCTGTACCATCAAAACCTCGCCTACTGAAGATACTGCTGCGTTTAACGCTTTGATTGAAAGGGCAGCCAAAAACCATGATGTGGACATGCATGCTGACCCAGTAGAGGAGGACTTTTTGTTTGATACTTTCTTGACTTCTGAAAGATCAGTAAAAACATTGCCTATGCTGAAGGGTGTCCTTAAACATGCTACTGACATCTTCAAGGAGACCACAAGGGCACGGGTTGTAAACCCAAGGATTGAAAAGAAGTACCGGCCTGCACCTGTAGACCCTACGTACATCAAAGGCCAGCTCCCGTTGGACTCCCTCGTGGTGGCTAATGCTCGTAAAAAGGCAAACTCTCAAACCAGTGGTGATGCTCCCCCTCCGGACAAAGAATCCAAAATCTTTGAAGCATCTGGCAAGCGAGTAGCGGCTCAAGCAGCAAATATTTGGAGGATCTCCAATACACAGGCCCTATTAGCCAGATATGATAGGGCACACTACGACACGTTAGAGCAGCTACTGCAACACCTGCCTGAGGCTTATAAGGAGGGAGCAGAAATGCTGATACAGGAGGGGAAATTAATTTCAAATGCGTCCATCAAGTGTGCACTAGATGCAGCAGACACCGCAGCTAGGGCCATAAACACAAGTGTGATGCTTAGAAGGCATGCCTGGCTACGCATCTCTGGTTTTAAGCCTGATATACAAACTACTTTACTCAACCAGCCTGTTAACCCTAATTTTCTCTTTGGTCCTGATGTAGACACCACCCTTGAGAAAATTCAAAAAGACACTGAGACAGCAAAATCCATGGGGGCTCTGCCGTCACAACAGTTCAGGGGCGGTTCCTTTTGTTGCTCCGGTAACAGGGGAGCCTCCAGAGGTCAAGCATCACAGCAAGCCCAATACAACAGAGGGGGCTCGCAGACCACCTATAACAAGAACAATAGGGGTGGCAATCGCGGGAACAGCACCAAAGGCAGAGGATGCGGAAATAATAATAACAGATCCTCTGCCACCAATAAACAGTGACGTGTTGTCACTGCCCCCCGACCATGTAACACCAGTCGGGGGAAGACTTCAGCAGTTCCTGCCAGTCTGGGAAGGCATAACCACAGACACGTGGGTGAGAGACCTTATACAATACGGATATTGTCTAGAACTAACCTCCACTCCACCCAACATACCCCCAAGGCACCGTCCTATGTCCGCAGAGCACATGCACTTATTGCAGCAAGAGGTACTCTGCATGCTGCAAAAAGGGGCCATAGAACTCGTGCCTTTAGATCAGCAGGGGACAGGGGTGTACTCACTGTACTTCTAAATTCCAAAAAAGGACGGGTCTCTCAGGCCCACTCTAGACCTCAGACCCCTGAACCAGTACATCTTATCAGAACATTTTTACATGCTGACTTTACATCAAGTTCTACCATTGCTCAGTCAGGGGGACTTCCTGGCCACCCTAGACCTGAAAGACGCATATTTCCACATTCCCATTCACCCAGGACACAGGAAATATCTCAGGTTCACCATGAACAACCAGCATTACCAGTTCAATGTCCTGCCTTTCTGGGTCACTACTGCCCCCAGGGTGTTCACCAAGTGCTTAGCGACAGTGGCGGCGCATCTTCGGAGACAACACATCCATGTCTATCCTTATCTGGACGACTGGCTTGTTCAGGCAAAGTCAGCCCAGCAATGTGCGAGCCACATGTCCCGCACAATTCACCTCCTACACAGTCTAGGATTTTCACTAAATTATCCAAAATCACACCTTCAACCCGCACATGTACAACAGTACCTGGGTGCGACAATCAACACTCTGACAGCGACAGCGCACCCAAACTCTGCCAGAGTCAACAGCATGCACTTGCTCATTCAAAAATTCAGGCCCCAACACTCGCTTCCAGCGCCGGTATTCATGCAGCTAATAGGGATGATGGCCTCCTGCATCTTTATAGTCCCTCACGCAAGGCTACACATGCGTCCGCTTCAGGAATGCTTAGCACGACAGTGGAACCAGGCTCAAGGACATCTGAAAGACCTAGTGTTGGTGACCGGTCGTGCATACAACTCTCTGCATTGGTGGAACACACAAAACCTTTGCAGGGGACAACCGTTCCAAGAGCCTGTACCACAGATAGTGCTGACAACAGACGCATCTCTCCATGGTTGGGGAGCGCATGTCCTCCATTATACAGTGCAGGGACTATGGACAGCGCAGCAGCAAAAAGCATATCAACCTATTGGAGCTCATGGCAATTTTCATGGCAATGAAGTCCTTCAGACTGCATCTGTGCAACAAAGTCGTGCTGATCCGGACGGACAGCATGACTGCCATGTATTACATCCAGAAGCAGGGAGTCACGCACTCTCCACAATTGTCTCATCTAGCCCAGAGCATGTGGAAGTGGGCCATTCAAAGGAACATGTTCCTCATGGCGGAACATCTCCCAGGCAAAGACAACCAGATGGCGGGCCTGCTCAGCAGGCACAGCCACCAGATGCACGAGTGGGAGATACACCCCTCAGTGCTCCAACCATATTTCCAGCAGTGGGGTCATACAGAGATAGCCCTATTCGGCACAAAGGGAAACGCAAAATGCCAAACCTTCGCCGCCAGGTTCCCACACCCGCAGTCTCAGGGCAATGCGATATGGATGAACTGGTCAGGCAGATTTGCGTACGCTTTTCCTCCAGCACCGCTCATACCGCTAGTGGCACGCAAACTGCGACAGCACTCCATGACGCTCATTCTAGTTGCTCCAACGTGGGCACGGCAAGCGTGGTACACCACATTCCTAGAACTTTCAGTGGGACCTCACGAACGGCTGCGACTCAAGCCCAGTCTCCTCGCTCAGAACCGTGGAGACATTCAGCACCCAGATCCGCAGCAGTTGAGCCTTGCAATATGGCTCCTGAGGTCATAGAGTTTGGCTACCTCAACCTGCCCCCTGACTGTATGAACATCATCAAGGAGGCAAGAAGACCTACAACCAGGGCATGCTATGCGGCCAAATGGAAGTGATTTGTCATTTACTGTTCTCATAATGACATAAATCCGCTAGATGCATTCACGCAAAACCATATATGTTGTTTGTTGCACCTATACAGATGCATTCTGGCATATAGTTCCATTAGGATACATTTGGCCGCAATGGCAGCTTATCTTCAAAACAGACAGCATCTTTCTCTTTTTAGAGTGCCAGCCATTATAGCTTTTATGGAAGGACTCAAATGAGTGATTCCTCCCAGACACCCTCCTTCACCTGTCTGGAATCTGAACATAGTTCTCACCAGACTAATAGGACCACCCTTTGAACCTCTTCACTCTTGTGAAATACGGTTTCTAACATGGAAAGTGGCTTTTCTAGTGGCAATCACATCGCTAAGGAGAGTTAGTGAGCTTCAAGCCCTAACTATTCAAGAGCCATTCATACAGATTCATGCTAATCGGGTGGTGCTGCGTACCAACCCCAAATTCATGCTTAAGGTGGTGTCGCAGTTCCACATTAACCAAACCATAGAACTGCCCGTTTTCTTCCCAAATCCAGACTCGGTGGCAGACAGAGCACTGCACACGCTAGATGTTAAAAGAGCTAACCTGTATTACATAGACAGGACGAAGGAATTCAGGAAAACTAAGCAACTGTTTGTTGCCTTCTCTCCACAACACAAAGGCAACCCCATTTCCAAGTCAGGTATAGCCAGATGGATTGTTAAGTGCATACAAATCTGTTATCAGAAAGCTAAACGCACATTAACAGTTCCCCCAAGAGCGCATTCTACACGCAAGTTAGGGGCATCCATGACTTTCCTAGGTAACATTCCTCTAGAGGATATATGTAGAGCAGACGCATGGAACACCATACACACATTCACCAAACACTACTGCGTGGATGTACACTCCAAACAGCAAGCTGCTGTAGGTCAAGCTGTTCTCAGAACTCTTTTTCAGACTGCTGCAGCTGGCACGGGCAACCGCCGCTAAGGAGGATACTGCTATTTATTCTATGCACAGATATAAATTCAGCAGCCCACATGCCTCGAACGGAATATGCTACTTACCAGTATGCATCTTTTCTTGGCATGTAGGGCTGCAGACATTTATATCGCCTGCCCTCCTCCCCAGTGCCTGTCGCAGCTGTAGCACTCAGAATCATTCTCAGGCATGGTCATCACCTACTGTATTACACTCCATCTCTGCCACAATGGCGAAAAACAATCTGAAGATGGAGAGGATGCCCATGCACACTGTAGTCCAAGGGAGGAGCCACCTATCTCATGATACTTCGAAAACTCTTCCAGGACAACAATGTGCAATCATCCGGACCCAACACTAGGCGGCGATCTATGCACAGATATAAATGTCAGCAGCCCTACATGCCAAGAACAGATGCATACTGGTAAGTAACATATTCCTTATAATTTCTGAATCAAATCAGACCTACCACGAGAAAGAACCATTTACGCCCCATAATCTATATTCCTGCATAAAATTAATAGGAATGCGTTCAGCCGTATTCCTGCTAAGTCTTTTTACACTACACTCTACGACACACCGCTCCACTCCAGGACACACCAGTCCACTCTACCACATGTCACTCCTCGACACACCACTCCACTCCACTGTACATCACTCCTCTTCATGCCATTCCACTCTATGCCACTCCACTCTACTTTACGACACTCCACTCTAAGTTTCTCTAATTTATGCCAGTACACTTGATGACACTCAACTCTATGCAGCTCCACTATTAGCCACTCCACTCTTCCCCATTCAACTGTATGCCACTCCACACCACTCTACGCTATTCCACTCTATACCATTCCACTCTACGGTATTTCACTTTATGCTACTCCACTCTGCGCTATTCCACTCTACGCAAGCCCACTCTCCGTCACTTCTTTCTATGCCACTTTAGTCTCCGTCTCTCCAATCTATGCTGCTGCACTCTACACCTCTCCAGTCTATGCAATTCCACTCTATGCCACTCAGCACTGACACTTCACTGTGTGGTATTCTACTCTACACCACTTTACTCTATGCCACTCAGCTTTACGCCACTCCACCCTATTCAATAAGGTGACCTGCGTTTTTGGTCCCGGGCTCGGTGACAATCTGGAGAAACCTACCAAACCCAGTCATTTCTTAAAACTAGACAGCTAGGGGACTCCAGGGAGGTGTGGATTGCATGGATCCCACAACGTTTTATCACCCAGAATTCCCTGCAAACATCAAATTTAGCTAAAAAATGACATTTTCCTCACATTTCTGTGTAGAATTACTACCCCAGCATAAATGTTCTACCACACAGCATTCCCCTCGGTCTCCTGAGTAAAATGAAACCTCAGATGTGTGGGTGGGACAAGTGCCTGCAACAGTGAAGGGCCAACAATGTGTACAAATTGAGGGGATATAATAGCGTGTTGATAGGCGCATTTATTTTGATATGTTTTTATGCTGACTCTGCTTTGGGCACCAACGCAAGCGAGGTATCATTTTTATCGGGAGACCAAGGGGATTGCTGGATGGTGGGAAATGTGTGCAGATTCAGTCTCATTGTCATGATCCGAAGAAGACTCAAAATGCATACCAGCAACCTTCTGAGCTGTCATCTTGTGGCTTGCCATAATCCTTATTAAAACAAGTAACTTGACAAACAAGTCAACGATACCCAACACTGTGCAAAATAAGTAATAACCAACGTGTGGCTGTATCAAACATAAAGTAAAATTACGGGCATATAGCAATTGCATGGTGAAGTCAAATCAAAGCACACAAAGACCTATACACTGTAAATACCCCTCACTTGCCAGCGACAGCTAGACTCTCAAGCATCTACTCTGCATAGACACAGCAAGCACTAACAATATCCCACTAGAAAGGAAAACAAAATAAAATTACATACAAGACAACATAATACACATTGTGCATAAATACAAGGAACATTTAACACACATTCAAACAGAAGCTAAATATGCTGATATTACAGCATTTCCCCCCAAAAAACATTCATGCAGGTCACTGATACTCATTTTGAGCAAACAGTACAAAAAACCTTTTTCTATTGAACACTTGCAACCACATACAACAGATCAACCAGTGCCAAAACCGTAAACACGAGTCACACCAAAGGAAAAAAAAAGCTTTGCACCAAAATAAAAAGGAGAAATAAAGCATTACAATCACAAATGATAAGTAAAAATGAAACAGTTAACATTATAAAACACTATATAGTCCGCCAATCACCATTCAAATGCCAACCGCACACATAGACAAATGCCAGTCCACGCTCACGCCAACCAAATGCCACTTCAAGCACACAGTGAGCAAAGTGTCAGCCCACGCACACCGCCAGTCAAGCGCCACTTCATGCACACCACCAGCCAAGCGCTAGCCGACACACACCAAGTACATATAGACTATCAGCTGAACTCCAGTAAACCCACAGGAACCTTCCCTGGTGGCTAGTGGTGTCGTGCCCCCCTTGGGGCAGACGGGCCTCAAAATATATATAGCTGATCTGCTCCAAAGGGGGGCAGAGACGGGCAAAATGAATACCCCTTTTAAAGGGTAGCGACCCTTGCCAAAGGGGCTGCCCCCAATATCACAAAAGCATTATTTCCCTTGTGGCTAGTGACTTCTGCCCCTCTTGGGGGCAGATTGGCCAAAAAATATGGCTGATCTGCCACCAAGTAGGGCAGAAATGGATAGCCCCTCAAGGGGAGTGACCCTTGTTTAAGGGGCTGCTCCCCAAAACAAAAACTTATAATCTAAAAAATAATCCTAGGTGGCCTAGTGGCTTCTGCACCCCCCCCACCCCTTGGGGACAGATCGACCTAAAAAGATATGGCCAATCGTCCCTAAAGGGGGGCAGGAACGGCCAAACCATTAACCTCCTAAAGGGACCGCTCCCCAAAATAATTATTTAGCCATAAAAATATTCCTGCTGCACGATCGCGCCCCCCCCCCCCCCAATCATACAGCAGTAATGTAATGCAAAGAGAAATCGAGGGAAAGGAAAAACTCTTTTCTTTCCCTGATGCCTCAGTGCACTTTGCAACCTCCCCCCGCCCCGGATGGCCAAAGGGATGTCGAGGGTGGCAGCGGAAGGGCTTCCACTGCCATGCCTAGCGGGGTGTGAGAATAGGCAGGCCACGGGGGGAGCGCAAGCACTTCCCCCGTGTGTAGGGCCCGAGACGGAACAGTTTCTTCATCTGCGCAGTAGCACCCCGGCTGATGAGGGAACCGTTCCGTCATGGGCAACCAAGGGGTTAACGTATGTTTAAAAACAATGAACTTGGGGGGCGGAGCTTGCCGGCAACCATGATGGTGGCTTAAACCCAGAGCTCCGGCCGGTGATCTTCAATAATCCTTAATTATCCTGCTTCAGAGACGCCGATGAAACGGTAGCCAGCTGTCCCATGCAGCCTTAAGCATAGCGCTGCAGGAAAAGTAGCTCAAACGTGCTACACGCCGCTGCCCGCACGACATTCAGAGGAGTTGCTGGGGAGGCGTGGCAGGCCAAGAAGCAGCGGACTTGCGTGCTGCCTGATCCGGGCTGCGTCGCCGTACGTGCGGCTGTGGAGTGGCGAAGGAGTCCGGAGCGGAGCATAGTCCGCCGCGAGACCACGATACTGCGGGGTGAGGGAGTGGCGCCACTACTCAGACGTGTAACCCGGGACCCCTCCGCCCCTGCCGGGTGTCGCTGTCCATAGCGACAGTCGGCTGAGAGAGGCGGCGCGAACAACGTGGAGGCCGGAACTGCAACGTCTCGCCGGGATCGGGAGCACACAGCTACCGGCGTGGAGAGGCGGCTTTGCTGCCTGAACGAAGGCAGGGGCTGCGGCACCCTGTAGCAGGCGGAGGATCGGAAGCGCATGGAGACCAAGGTGTAGCGCCCTCGGCCTGCTGTCTGCTACGAGGCCCCAGGCAGATCGGCATAGCGGGCAGGTTCAGAACAGAACAGGCGAGACTGGGGGTAAGCGCCGCTCGCCTGCCCCGGCTGATTTTTTAAGCCTACTCGGACCCTAGGAGGGGGATATAACAGAGACAGTTAACGCAACAGCGGCGTCCCCCCTGCCGGCCCGGGCTCCTGGGTGGTGCACTCTGGAGAGTAGGCACTTACCGGCGAGAGCGCTCACTGGCGTAGCAGGGAAGGAAGGCTGCGAGTGACCAAAAGGGCGACCCGGGTCCCCCCTCTCCCTCACGGCTGCAGGGGAGAGCTCGAGAAACCGAAGGGCCGATTGATAACGCGCCAGGCACTGGTGATCAGCTCCCCCTCACACGGGCGGGGCACCTCAGTCACAGCGCCAACACGGGCCGAGGTGACAAGACCCAGACCAAGCTATCTTTCCAGCAGCAACGCTCGCAATCGCAGGATGGTGCGAATGGAGCGCAGAGGGCCCGCAACGAGGAGGAGCATCCTGTAGCGGAACAGGACTTGAAGGCCATGCTTCTAGCCATGGAAAGAGGTATTCAAGGCAGCATATCTACGCTAGGCTCCAAGATTGACTCGCTCACATATCGGATGGGCAGGATGGTGGAAGGATAGACCAGCACGCGGAGAGGCTGGACATGGATGAAAGACGGATCTCGGAAGAGGAGGAAGCGCAGATGGAGCTGGATGCGGGTCATAAGAAGATCGAACAGCAGATGCAGGCCCTCCAAGATAAGGCTGAGGACTTAGAAGCGCAGTCCCAGCACTGCAACCTCCGGATCATGGGCTTACCGGAGACGACCCAGACTGGGAACATGGAACGCTTCATTGAGTCCTTCCTTACCACGCTTTTGGGAGCAGAGACCTTCTCACAAATGCTTGTAGTAGAGAGGGCGCACAGATCCCTGGGACCGCGTCCACGCCCGGGAGCCCCACCCCGCCCGATAATTGCCTAATTGCTCAACTACAGGGACCGTGATGCTGCCCTGAGACAGGCTAGAGCCAAAAAATCGCTCCAATACGAGGGGTCGGAGATTTCTTTGTACCCGGACTTCACTGCCAGAGTGCAGGAGGCGCGCAAACGCTTTGCTCCACACAAAAAACAACTCATAGACATGGGTTTGGACTACGCGATGCTGTACCCGGCCAAACTCAGGGTGAATCGGCAGGGGCAGTCACACATATTCACAGACCCTCGAGCCCTGCAGCAAACCCTCAAGACGTGGGGGAAAGAGCGGCGCTGGAACAACTCGGCGAGGGAAAACGCTGATGACGATAGGAGCCCCCTAGATGAGCAGGAATGACACCTCCGGCGATGCTGAAGTTGCAAAGCTGTTGGTCTTGGGAACTTGCTGCTGACAACGAACATGATGTATTGATCTGGTTGAACTGGGTCCTGTTTGTAAGGAGGACTCTCAGGGAGCGCTTTTGGTTCTGCAAACTACGGATCATGGAAGTCTGGACCACAATAGAGGGGGCGGCTCTGCAGCCCCACTGAGGGTGCACAGATATGGTTAGAGGAGACCGGCTAGAGGGACAGCGTCACCGAGGCTCGGCTGACGTGAGACAAGGGAGCTGGTTGTCAGGTATCCGGTGTGCTTGGATAATGTCCAGGCCACTGAAACTTTATTTCTGGGAGACCGTTGACATTGTATGTTTATTGTCTCAGATGCGCGCAATTGATCACTGAGGGCGAAGAGTGCTGTGCCGACTGAGGAGCGCAATACAGGCTCCGATAACTGGCGATATGGCAACCTCGGCCCCGGCGCGCAATGCACCGGTCTGACTCGATCGAGTCTTTACTGTTTGGGGGGAATCAAGGGGGATGGTGGGGTGGAGACGGGAACTGTAAGGCCAGGTTGGGTAGGTCTTCTGTGGGAGAGGGGCGGGGATGTATGACGGTCCTCATGGGGTTGTTAGAGGGCCCAGAATAGTTACCGATTTGTTGGGGTGGGGGGGTACTGTTTCATTGCAATTCACAGCAGGGGATGGTGTAGGAGGGTGGAGGCAGTTGATACATCACAGGTTGCGTACACAGGCCAGGTACACTGCAGGGGACCACGAGATTTCCACAATAGGCATACCTTCTCTAGAGGACTAGCCCACCCAGAGAGCAGGAGCACACACAGACGGCCACCATACGCACCCTCACATGGAATGTTAGGGGGCTAAATGATTTCCGTAAGCTGAGGAAAGTATTGAGCTACTTAAAAAGACAAAGAGTAGATATAGCGCTGCTACAGGAGACTCATTTGCCACTCTGTGCAGGATGTTACGCAGTAGGGGTCTGGAGGGCAACATAGCTGTAGCAGGGTTCACGACACATGCCAGAGGTGTCATCACATGGGTTAACCCGGGGTTGAAAATTACACTGCAGACACTGAGAACCGACCCAGAGGGCAGATACGTCTTAGCGCACTGTAAGGGTATGGGACTGGAGTTATTAGTGGTGAACGTCTATGGCCCAAACTACGATGCTCCGGAATTTTATGAATCGCTGGCTGAGGTGATTGGCACCTATGACACATCCCAAATAATTTGGGGCGGGGACTTTAACCTGACGCTTAACCCGGACATAGACAGATCTGAGGGCCCACCTCGGAGGCCCTCTGCCGCGGCACAAATGTTAACTACTAGACTTATCACACTAGACCTGGAAGATGTATGGAGAAGCAGAAATGCTTCTCCGGGTGGGTACACCCACTATTCAGCTTACTCGGGGTGCACACTACGATAGACTACTGGTTTGCTACCTCTGGGGTGCTTCGCAGAATCAGGGAATGCAAGGTCCTGCCGCGCACACTGTCAGACCACTCCCCCCTGCTGTTGGCCATAGTAGCCCCTGCTAGGGAAATTCCCCCCTTCACGTGGCGCTTTCCTCCGTACTCGCTCCTAGACCCTGTGTTTCAAGGAGAACTGGCAGAGGCGATCGACATATTTTTTTAGAAAAACGTGGGTTCAGTGGAGGATTTCCAAATGGTATGGGAAGCATTTAAGGTCTACATAAGGGGCATAGCTATGTCAAAACACTCTAGTGTTCTGAAGGCCATCAGACACCGGCTATCGGATTTAGAAAGCTGGCTGCAGACCCTTGAGAAACGGCAACTATGCCGATCAGATAATGCTAAGGAGGCGGAAATAAAATCCCTCACAGCTGAGTACCATGAAGAAGCTGACAGGGAGGTAAAACACTTGGGCAAATACGCCACTGCCCGCACTTACGGTGAGAGAGAAAGGCCTAGCTCTGTTCTGGCGAACATTGTGAAGGGCAGAAAGGGGAAGCCGCTGGTCACGGAACTGAAGGCTGCAGATGGACAGCTTGCGACAGACGAGGCTGATATAGCTAACATATTCCGTGCTTACTACTCTGACTTGTACTCCTCGAAGAGTGGGGATTTGTCCGCTGAAATTCTAGATTATCTGGAGCATATTAAGCTCCCGTTCCTCACTAATGCACACAGGGAGTTCCTCATGTTTCCTATACAACGAGATGTGATTAGGGAGGCACTGGCCTCCATGCGCACGGGCAGCGCCCCAGGTATAGACGGCCTGACAGTAGACTTTTATAAAACGTTTCAAGAACAACTACTACCGCATCTCTCAACTTTGATGAGTGATATTTGCATTCAGGGCAGCATGCCGAGCTCCATGAGGGAGGCGATGATTGTCACTATCCTTAAACCTGATAAGGAGCAGGACGAGTGTGGATCATACAGGCAGTTGTCGCTGCTCAATGTAGACACTAAGCTATAAGCCAAAGTCCTAGCGACGAGACTTGCACTACTTGCCCCCGAACTAGTGGCCCCTGAGCAGGCAGGATTTATACCCAGCAGGAATTTGACGTATAATATTAGAACGGTACTAGGGACCATCCAACATTTCAAGCAAGGCATAGAAGGCATGTCAATATTTCTGGACATGGAAAAGGGATTTGATTCGGTGGAATGGCCGTTTCTACTCCAGTTTTTACAGAGAATGGGGCTGGGGGAGCCCTTCCTGCAAATGATTGGCGCTCTCTACAAAGGACCGTCTGCTAGAGTGTGTGTCGGTAATGCGGTCTCGCAACCCTTTTCCATCAGCAGAGGGACTCGCCAAGGGTGCCCCCTCTCCCCGTTGCTGTATGCCCTAGCGGCAGAACCGCTAGCCTGCGCGCTGAGAGAGTACCACAGTCAGGAGGGCATACGATTTCCAACTTACAAAATAGTAGTGTCAATGTATGCTGATGACACGCTTCTCTACGTTCATGACCCTGCTTCTAACCTATCCCCGCTGCTAAGAGAGGTGGTTCACTTTGGAGCGCTTGGGCCTCAGAGTAAATTGGGCGAAATCTATTGTCTTCCCTCTCACACCTGCGACTAGGCAGTTAGAGACGGAGTACCCGCTCCAGTGGTCGGAAGACCCGATCAGGTACCTTGGAATACGACTCCATACGGACCCTGAGCTGCTCCTCAGCCAAAACTACGGGAGGGCAGTCAGCAGGCTGGAAGACGAGGTAGAGCTGTGGAGCAAACTGCCACTTACTCTGTTGGGCCGCATAGCCATAATGAAGATGGTGGTTCTGCCGCGGTTCCTTTTCCTATTCAATGCCATTCCAATGGTACTATCAAAGGCTTTTTTCCAACGGCTTACAAGTCTCATGATTAGTTTAGCGTGGGCGGGAAAGCAACCCAGGGCTAAATGGTCTCTCCTCACCCTGCCCTACAGCATGGGAGGCCTGGGCGCCCCGGACCTTGAATTCTACTACAGAGTAGCACAAGCATCGCACCTGCACACTTGGGTGCATGGCGATAAGATGATCCCGCATGTCCGCATGGAGCAACTGTTTGCACACCCGCAGCTACTCCCGGCCACGATCTGCCTGCCTTTGGACCGCAGGACGGGACTACTGGATTCATAGCCGCTACCAATCATGCCTGGCACTCGCTACTACAGAGGCAGGGAGGTGTGCTGCTCTACTCACCAATTATGCCCCTGGAGTGGATGTTATGGCTGCCACCCTTGGAGGAGAAGGGAGTCACCAGGGAGCTGACGAAACTCGGCTTACTACGAGCGGGAGACCTCTTCCAGGATGGAGTAGTCAAAACCTGGGACCAAGTGGGCGGCGACCGCAGAGACATACCTATGCTGCAACGTTTTCAATTCCACAGGGTATGTAGTGCCCTTTCGGAGCTGCTTGGCGCGGACATGGCAGAACCGCCAGAAGTCCTTGAACTGACCTATGTCATTAAGGCCAAAGAGTCCCGCAAACTCCTTACTAATCTCTATAGAGTAGCTAGGTCCCACGGAGAGCACCAGCTAATGAAAGCGAGAGTGGCATGGCAAAGGGACCTGCAGACCATGATAGACGATGCTGTTTGGCAATACTGCTGTGAAAACACGAAGCGGATCTCACTCAATGGACGGCATAGGTTGATCCACTTCAAATTCTTGCAGAGGGTTTACTACACCCCTGAGAGACTCCATAGGTACGGCCTACGGCAAACGGCAGACTGTGAAAGGTGCAACACAGCTAATGCTGATTTTATGCATTTGGCCTGGAACTGCCCGGGTATCCAGGCATTTTGGCGCGACATATTTTCGGAAATGAGCAGAATCCTGGAGGTATACATGCCTCCGGAACCTGGCTTGGTACTCATAGGAAATTCCAAACGGCTTCCGGTTGCGATTCGTAGACTCGCGGATATGGGGATGCTAATGGCCAAGAGAGCAGTGGCACACTGTTGGATGAGAGGTCCACTTCCTACCAAAACTAGATGGGCGTGCAACATGTTATACTGTAGTACCCAGGCGGAGCATTATAGTGAATTACAGCCCCCCAAGAGCCGCCCTAAAAACTTTTGGGCTTTGTACCAAACATACCTAAGTGGAATGGAGAAGGAAGGGAACTTAGATCTGGAGGCAGGGACCCCTACTCTGCAGACAGACAACGACATGGAGTCGGCATCTCAGACAGTGGGACCGGAGGGACGCACACAAGACCCAGAGACCGACTCACAGAGCTAGGCAGCGGGAGAGTAGGGGACGAGTGATGGACAGGGGACGGGGCGGCAGCGCGGGAATACTGCTCACGTCGCAGCTTGTTGAGACACTGATATTGCGGCTGACACCCTGGCTCGGGCAGCCCGGTGGTGGAGCTGGCATTGCTCCTGCGTGATTCTGAAGGTATGCGTGGATGTGCAACTTGATATGGACTCTTTGTGCATGTAAACCTTTACTACACACTGTGAACGCAATGATGGCGGGTGGGTCTTTTCCTGGGTTGGAGTTGTTGTTTGTTAAGTAAGGACACGAACATGCCTTAAATGAAGCCTTAGAGTTGGGAGGTGGGAGGGGAAGCCATGCTGTTGGGGTATAGAATGACACTAAGCAAGTTATCTGTAACATGTTCTTTCGGAAATGTTTGCTGCTCGATCCGTCTACCCCCTCGTGGGTTACGCCGCCGGACCCCCGGGTTGTCGGCTGAAGGGCTGTGTTAACATAGGACAGATGGTAGTTGCATGTGAATAACGCGGCCGGCCCTTGAGGTTGTAGGCTCAGCGCTGTGTCTCTGAAGATTGTGCCAATAAATAAATAAAAAATAAAAAACAATGAACTTCACTTACAAAACCCCAGAATAGAGAGATGGTGACTGATTAAAACCAGTCGTGGTTAGCTCTGCAATCCATAACTCGCACAACAGCCATGCAAACCATTACTCCCACACCAAATGCAAGGCTCATCCTCAAGGTGGCAAATTAAATTACAAAAGGTATATACAATGTTACAGGATAGATTACTTGTCACATTGCCATTAACACTACCAATGTTATGTGTATTTGTAAAGTGCACTATCACCTGCTAGGTTATCCTGGTGCTGAGCAGGTCTGGGTGCCTAGCCCTGCCTATGGTAGGTTGGAAAACTGAAAAGCCCGGTATTCAGCGTCTTGCAGAATTCAAGAAGAGAAGAGGATGTTGTAGAGTGGGAGGCCATTTTATGCTTTAAGAGCGATGTAAGAGGATGCCTTTCCTCTTGATCTGGTTCTGTGTATGCATGGGATATATGCGAGAAGAAGTCGTGCAGAGTGAAGGTATCTTGGTGTTAGTGGAAAGAGATGAAACTGTTCAGGTAGGAAGGGCCTAAGTTGTGTAGTGCCTTGAATGAGTGTGAGAGGAGCATGAATTGAGATCATTTGTGTATCTGGAGCCAGTAGAACTCCTTGAAGTGGTGTGATGTGATTTCTTTGTGGGAGTTGAGCATGAGTCTGACTGCCAAGTTCTGGATGGTTTGTAGCCTTTTAGTGAGTTGCTTGGTGATCCCAGCATAGATATCAATGATTGTACAGTCGTTTACTTTTTTGAGATTACGTTTATATTTAATAATGTAGTGAATTTAGGTGTTGCTACTAATGAGCTTGTAAGGTGGAGCAAGAGGAAGGTGTAGCGAAAGTGTTCGAGAAATGTGATGTTTCAGATTAGCCACCAAAATAGAGTTTTATTGTAGCAAGTTGTGCACCAACCACCATGGGGATGACATAGTAGGAATAGCGAAGGAGTTTCCATTATCACTTGCCAGCTTCCTGGATCTCTCTTCTGGATTTTCACATCCCACTTCATTCCTCCAATAAACTCTTTTAGCACCTACAAGTGCTGCAGGTGATGCAAATGTAGGCCGGGCCTCCCAGATGTAAGCTGGATTTCTAATTCTAAGTGGCAGGAAGGATTGGAACTGGTGTCAGAAGGACATTGTGCCAGTCGGCAGATAGAAACTATATCCAGGTGAGGCCATGGTGCAGGTGGCTAGGGATTACTGGGCTGCGGCCATAGGGAGGTGAGTCTCTCGATGGACTGTCAAGTCAACCAGAGTGTTCAAATTTAAATTGTAGACAAAATTCAACATCTTTTGTTTGAATATCGAACAGCCATTGACGTAGCAATTATCTGTTCTAAAATTGATTATAGAAATGCTTTATAAATGGGTACATTGAAAGCCAATGTTAGCAAGTTACAGTTCTTCTAACATTTGGCATTAAGAGCAGCCCCTAATTTTCCCAATACAGCTCATTCCTTTAACGTTTGTAGCAGTCTTCCCTGGGTTCAGTTGGTGTCCCTGATTAATATTAATATGCTCCCTTGGATGCACAACATTTTTTGGCCACTCTTTTTCACTTTCGAGAGTAAGATTTTAGTTTGCACTTTCCAGGAAGGGCAGTGAGATTTACTGAAAAATGCAGGAAAATGTCAGTGGGTCAATCCTTACCGGCTATGGAAAGCTGATGGTAGAATTTGATGCTAGTACCTCTTCTGGGTTGATCTTCTAGTAGAACTTGGTTGGCCTTATTGTGTGTTTTTTTATAGCCGTATATAAATGGAAGTTGGATTTAGAACATTGTGTCCTGATCCAGACCCTCTCTATTGACTTTCCCAGTGATGGAAACAAAAGAAAACCATAAGAAGCCACTATATCATTATAGAGGTGGAGGAAGGATGGGGCAAAAATCTACCCCTCTCCATGAACCAGTAGTTTGTGACATACACAGTGTATGGTCGCAGCTAGGGTTGCCACCTTTCCAAGAAAAACATTCTCGCTATTTGTAAATAGGACTTTAAATAAAATTGTATGTATTTGTGACATTACTTTTCTGCCTTTGTTTACTTTAATCATTAGTCAGGAATCGTTAACGCAGCTCTAGAGCGCATATAGTAGTGCTTTCTATTTATATTTGCTGTTAGAAATATGTAAACATAAGGGCTAAAACGACTGACTAGGTGATTTTTGCTGATTTTTGAACCAGCTGAGACACTAATATACGGTAGCAAAATGGTCTGGTGGGAACCCTAGTCACAGCTCGAGTCCCTTGCAGAAATGGCAGGCACGTGCGTTATTCAGGGTGCAGTCAGAGTGACAATACAGGCCAATGGAATTAGGCACCCCACATGCACTCTGGAGAAGCAGACAGTGACACAGCACAGTTATCGATAAGAGGGATAAAAAAATAAATAGGGGTAAACATCTGTGGAAATGTTCAAAAAGTAAATACCATACATTGTTAGCCCTAAGCGGCTGACTGGATCTGGAAATTTATTTGTGAGCAGTAAGTACCCCTGCGCTCCAGTAGGTGGTGTTGTTTGATTCTGCGTGGCGTTGTCGGTGTCTTCTGAATTAGAAGACCAGTGCGCGGTGCCTACATTGGCATCACCACAGTGCGCTGACGGCAGTTCTATTCTTTCCGCGCCAGTCAGCACAGATTTGGAGAAGAGCTACACCCAGTCACTTTTAGACTGAACTTTTTCAAATCTTACTGTCAAAGATTTTTGAGACATTGTCTCCTGGTGTGGCAGGGATTTCACAGGCAAATGTCTTTGATGCACTTACACCTTGTCTTCCTCTTGTGCCTCAAGCACATCCACAATGGCAAGACCTGCATCAATTGTTGTGCCATGCGCTCTATGGCCTCAAGGGAGCAGTCCTATAAGCTCCTCTGCTTGATGTGTGACGCTGCAACGGTCTTGATCCCTCCTGGTCAAGAAAAAGGTTCGGGCACTCAAAGTCGTCCAGGTATTTGAGTAAGTCCCACAAGCACAAAAAGAGAGGTTGAAGAGGTCTTCGACTCCTCCCCATCCATTGAAGTAATCGACGAGGGAGTATCAGCATTCGAGGCCTGGCTCCGCGGTTCAGCCTGCACATGGGCCGTCTTTGTGCCTACCTGAGTTTTCAGGGCCTAGAGCAATCCCAGCTCAACTCCATTCATTTTATGAGGCCATGCACCTAATATTTGGGTGGCCTGTGCCTGCTGGAGCGCCTTCAGGCCCGCATGTTTGGGATGGGCCCCAACTGGCATCCCACCAGCCTGTTCACCTGCGGTGCCAGTAGGGGCCCCTTGTATTCATGGACAGATTCTGACTGGCACTGGTCAAGCCACCTCGACAGCGGCCCCACTGCTTGGCTGGTCCCCATGTTAATCCCCAACTCTGACACGGATGGGTGTTGTCAAACACTGACTCTAGCGCTAACTGGAGACATTCCATCCTGGCCGGAGCCTGTGCCCTATTTCTATGGGCTAAGTAGTAGGGATGACTGGGAAGGGCCACTGGACCCTGATGAATACCAGCCCCCCCAGATGTCACTGAGGACACCCAGTGTGAGATTTGGCAGCTGCCAGTGGACTGGGCACCTCTCCAGATACTGGCTCGGTCTCTCCTACCGTGACTAAGGTGGAGGGAGCTTCATTTGCTATGGTGATGAGGAGGGCGGCCGTGGTCCAGGACCTTCGGTTTCACAAATCAGAACAGTTATTCCTTCCGGTTCGAGATCAATGGCCTTGATGAAACTGGTGGAATATCTCATTCACAGCTTCGAGGTCCCAGTGAGAACTTGGTTATGAGTCCAAGGCCATATGGTTGCATGTCTCTTCACAGTTCTATGAGCAAAATATTGTGTCCTTCCACTGTGTGCGCATCTCCACTCTCACTGGAATCATGCGTCGTAAGATTTTGAGCTTGTAATACGAGTGTCACAGCAAATCAAAAAGGCGCTAAACTGGTGGTTGCTTCAGCAATTCTTGAGCAAGGGGATGTTCTTGCTACAGACACCTTCAAAAGTGATTACCACAGATGCGGGTACCTTTGGTTGGGGACAAATCTGGACTCAATATCATGGCAAGCAAAGTTTTCACTAGTGGAGGTAATTGTTAGCAGTATGAAGAGTCGTGCTTCATTTCAAAACCTGGATTTCCCTGACCAACTTGGTAATTCAATCAGATAATGTGGTAACTGTGGCCTATGTGGGGGGAGCCAGGTCTAAATATCTCAACCTGATTGCAATACAATTGTTTCAATGGACAGACAACGTAAGATGTGTCTTTTCCTCTTCCCAGGAGCTGACTCTAACAAAGAACACCTCCCACTCTATTTGCAGGAGGGTTGGGGGTCTCTTCATAGACCTATTTACCTCCCCTCAGAATGTGCAGCTGCAGAGATTCTGTTCCAGGACTGTACAAAAGAGAGCATCAGGAGTGGATTCTCGACATTGATATGGCTCAGTCAGATATTGTATGCTTTTCCCCTAATTCCTCTGATCCCCAGACTTCTGGCCGGGTTCAGATGGAGGATTCTGAGCTCATTCTAGTTATCTCTTTTTGGCCGAGGAGATCCTGATTCCCCATTTTAAATCTCTGGCAGTTCAATATTATTGGATTCTTCTTGTGAAACAAAGAGCAGCAGCGGGCCTTAGGATCACCGCACCTTAAACCCAGTTCCAAAACTAAATATCAGTTTTTGTGCTACCAACCCCGACGTCAGCTGCTGAATGCCGTCGCTGTGATTCCAGATCAAAGAATACTTTTCAGGTTTTGTGGGTGTGCACATAAACAAAGTCCAAAACAAATGATGACTGTATGTAAAAAATATTTCTATAGTTATTCCTCAATTGGAACACGAGTGTGGGGACAACACAAGCCGGGAGACACAAAACGCGAGCGATCGGTCCGGATTCTGGGACCACGCTTGTGTTCCAATTGAGGAATAATTATACTTCCTCATACCTGCCAAGAGACTGGGCGACACTCAATACTACGGGTTATATTATATTCACCCACAATAAGAGGTTTACTGCGTGAACACGCGATTTTCTTCCGAAGCCAACTCAGTCTTGGGAGTGGACTTTTTGAATTATCTGGCGATCACTTTCTATGGGGACACGGGAATTCTGAATAATACAAGGAGGTTCATTGCGTGTCCATATGCATTTGCACTTTTTTAAGTTGATTCAGCCTTAGGACTCGATTATCGAACTAGCTGGCAGTGATTCTACTGATACTTGAATCGTGACCACTAAAAGAAGTTTTGAAGCTGGTGGTGAACACCTACTTTCCTTCTTATCATCACACATACATCGATGGCTTCTCTATTTTTGGAATCTAATTGTGTTTATACTGCCCTGAGGAAGCTCCCTGCATGGGAGTGAAACACGTTGGCTGATTTCCTTTTTTTGTGATTTTACCAATGAACTTTTTTACAAATTTGAATAAATAAAGAAGAAATATTTTTTACATACAGTCATCATTTGTTTTGGACTTTGTTTATGTGCACACCCACCAAACCTGAAAAATTATTGGATTCTTCCTCTAGATCCCTTCCCTCTAAAAAATCTAAATGTAATTCCATCTTAGAGACTATGTCTCTCAGAGTGGAGGTTGAGAGGAGGGGTTTGCTGAGCAAGGGACTCTCAAGGCATCTAGCGATAGCTATTCAGGAATCTTGAAACCTTGCTACCTTAAAAGCATGACCGTCATATGAGATATTTTCAAAAATGGTGTTCTGTGTTTGCCTTAAATTCTTTGGATTGTCTTCTCTATGATGTGCTTCAATTTCTCTGGTGTGGTTATGAGAAACACCTGGTGGTATCACCCAAAGATCTCAATGGGCGGCTTTCAGGGCTTTTTGGAGTTCGTAGGGAAATCTTTCTGATAGTTGTGATTTGGTGATTCCGTTGTTAAAGAGCTTTTCGCTTTCCCGCCCGGTCAATAAACTATTATATCCTCTTTGGGATTTACCTTTAGTGCTGAAAGCCTTCGTTTCTCATCCTTTTGAGCCTCTTCAGGAGGTTTGTTACAGTGAAAGTGGTTTTCCTTTTAGTCATTACCTCTGCCAGGCGTATTGGCGAGTTGGGAGCCCTTATTGATAGGGAACCTTTCATTTCCCTTTATGATGATGGTGTGTTGTTGAAGTTGGACCCCACTTCAAATCCTAAACTGTCCTCCTCTTTACATAAGTCTCAGGTGAGTCTTCTTACAGTCTTACATAATTCTTCTGAGTCTACACAAGAGCTACAGTGTAATTTACTTGATGTTAGGAGAGTGTTACAAATTTACTTGGAGAGGTCTGCTTCTTATAGGAGATCAGACTCATTATTTGTCACCTTTGGCTCTTCTAATCCAAGGTCAAATGCTTCTCTGGTCTCTATCAGCGGATGGTTAAAACAAACAATTTATTTGGCTTGCTCTGTTTTAAGACTTTCTCCTCCTACAGGAGTATGGGGTGGTCAACCAGAGGCGCTTCCACTTCTTTGGCTAAAGTTCGAGGAGTGTCAATTTCTGATATTTGCAGGGCATCTTCAACGGCTGTCCTTAACAGTTTTGTAAAACATTACAGTTTACAAAATATTTTTTGAACTACACGAGTTTGGTGCAGGAGTTTTGAAATCACTTGCTATATGAACTGTGATTAAATGACTTAGTGGGGTAGTAGGAAACGTTGGTATGTATTTTCTTTTATTGTTGTGATATGAAGGCTACACACAGTATACTTTGGTATTACTCAAAAGTAATGAATGGGACAAGGACTAGAGGACCTGGAGGTAATGTTTTCATTACTTACTGGTAATCTTCGTTGCTCTGAGTCCTGTTGTCCCCTCCCTATTCATTACATCCCCTCTGTTCATAGGCCTTCATATCATTTATGTTGAGCTTGGTTAGTCCAGGGGGAATGCTGGTGAGGCAGCCTCTTATGCCTCCAGCCGGAGGAAATGGGGATGCCTAACTGCATCTGCTTTTGTGAGGTGGGCACCACCTCAAAAGTAATGAACAGGGCGAGGACAACAGGACTAGGAGTAATGAAGATTACTGATAAGTAATGAAAACATTATTCTGCTGCCAGTATGAATAGATTTTTTCCCAGGATCGCACACTTTGAGTTAAGAAGCAGATGCAAGGCTCTAATCAAAGTTTGTAGCTTCACAAGTAGCCTTGAAAACAAGGAGAGGAGCTCGTGCGTCCAAAGGGACAGAGCACCACAAACCGAAAGGTTAAAGATAATTGTTCCCTTTGGAGATACTCTGCGTAGGATTCCCACACTTATTCTCCACAAGCATTCCCAATCACTCACACTGTATTTGGTTAAAATTCCACTTGGGATGCTAAAGCACTTATTGAATCTATTTAATTCACAGTATCACAATTAATACAATAAAAATATGTGCAAATAAACAATTACTGTTTTAAAAAAAGTTCATGCAAAACATATTAAAATCCGGCTGTATCACATCTATATCACAATTATACAAATTCATTACACTACAAGATTTCCTAGAAAGGAATATAGTGAGACAGTTATATTTGTCTTAACACTGTTAATTCTGAAATGATAGCACTCCACAGAATACATTTCCTGTGTTTGTTTTGCTACTGTCTTTTCACAAATTAAAAAAAGTTACAAGCGTCGATACGTTTCAGTGGCGTAACATCAATCAAGCCACCTTTTTCAGGACAAAAAGTTTGGTTCACTCCTTTCCATTATTGAATGTTCCACACATATTTGATTCTTTATGCACCGGTGCAAAGGCACTCAGTTGAATTTCGCTCCAGAAAATTATTTTTTCTTTCTTTTTGACGATACACCAGTAGTCTATTATTCTCTATGGATCTCCTCTATGATCCTATATAAGGTTTACCACTATTCAATCAGTGGTCCAGTTCTGGTCAGATCCACCCTGGTTTCAATTCACCTGGTCTGAATAGTTTATTCTGTTAATGGATCGCGTATCCGTGGCTTTTAGGCTCACGCCGTTCGCTTACTCCGGTGTCTGGTCTCCTTTGCGGTTCATCAACTCCATGTGGTTTTCGTTCCTACGGGTGTTTGCATGCAGAGCCAAAGTCGTGTGCCTTTAGACACCTCGTCTGATCAGAGGCGCTGCAGTATGCAGGTGTATAAAAAGTGTGTACATCGGGCTATCAGGCAGTGCTAAAGTGATGGAATGCCTAAAGCTCATCAAAACCAGCATTGGCAAAACCATATACAGCAGCGCGGCTAGCATGAGGCAGACAGGCTGTAAAAATGGAAGCCATTTGGCAATGGAATTTTCTTTGCCCCGTTGGTTGCTGTGCTGCAACAGGGTTCCCTCATTGGTTGTGTGGCGTCCATCTAGATCTGATATGTAGTCTTAAATGAGCTGCAGAACCGTTGTATCACTGAACGGTATGCGTACAACCTTTAATTGGTCATGGCTTTTTAACTGAACGCACATGAATGCAGGCACACTTTAATAGTGGAAACAAAACTACAAGTCCTAGAATGCAGTGGTGTTCTGTGATAAGTTGAAAGTACTAGGGGAGAGGTATCGCGTAATGACCAGAGCTGTTGACTTTGGAACTGGAAAACCAAGTTTCAGTCTTGTATTCAGTTCAACATACCTCGATTCTGGGCAAATCACTTAGGGCCAGATGTATGAAACAGTTTTACCCATTTTGTGTCTATGGAAAATAGTATTCTTACATCTGACCCTTAATGTCCTGTGCCTAAAAAACAATAAACATAAAAAACAAAACAGCAGGTAACGCTTATACCCAGTCGAGACCCGGGTAGATATATGTAACAATGCAACGATGTCTCAATCGGAAATCATTTAGTAGACCAATACATAAAGAAAACCAGTCAATTGTATTGCAAAGAAGAGAAAGGGAGACCACAATAATTACGATGGAACAAGTAAATTGGGTTGCATTGAAACAGTTGTAGATATATCAACAGCAAATTACATTTTATGTAAGTGTAACCCAAACATTAGTGTGCCCAAACGTGCTTGTGTAGAAGGTGAAAGGTGTCGGTGACACATGAAATAAAGTGAAGGTTCAGTGAGAAAAAAATGAGGTAAGTCTTACCTGCCAGATCTTGTAATTTATTAACTTTTACCCACTGATTGAACCATAAGACCCGTTCTGGGTTCTGTTCATCAGTCTCTTTGAACAGCATGGTAATGACCTTCATTCCCCTCTAGAATTGTCCCAGACGCCCAAATTCTGCAATCCTTGACTGAATCACATTTGCGATACCATTGACTTTTCTTAATGTATTCGATCTACTAAATGATTACAGGTTGAGACATTGTTGCATCAGTACATTAAAAAAAAGTTGCGGCCATGTGTAATAATTTGTATTGTGTTCTGACAATGCAGGAAATTATATGGTTGCATGTAATGAATGAAAAATGGTAGGAAGGAAACCTATACACTTTTGAAATGTGCCTAAGATACTGAGTTGAGATGTTGGTTATTTGTACAACTGTGAATTTTGGTTTATTCATATTATTGTGCTTCCTGCGGTATTTTGCAAAATGTGTTTTTTTAGCACAGTGGCCTAAATTTAAACGACAAAAATAAAAATAAATGCAATAAATGTTTGTCTATTCAGTGTTTCCATACTTCTCACGATAAAAACAATACCCCATCCTATCGCCTGCAACCGAAAAGGACCTAAAACGCACTGGGGTGGCATAACATGTTCGCCATGAAAAATGACCCTTTTTGCCACTGTGGGTAGCTGCGGAATTTGTGACTGGGTTCAGCCACCTCCCAGACAAACCTACCAAACCCACCAAACCCAGACTTTTCTGTAACAAAATACGCAGCGGTGGTTTGACATGTATGGATCCCGCTATCTTTTATTAAGCAGAATGCCCTGCAAACCTCAACCATTGGCTAAAATCATCCTTAGATTTTTGTGAGGAAAAGCTCTGGAATCTAAGGGTATCGACAAGGTAACTACCACCCAATGTTCTAATATTTTTGTAGATAAAAATGGTGCCTCACTCGTGTGGCTGGGCCTATTGCCTACATCAGGAAGGAATTAAAACAGGCTAAATGAAGTCAGCCTTTGCATGGTCGCTGGTTTGTGTTCTACTAATGTTTGTGTGTTTATTCAACATTATAGGACCATTCCTTAACAGCAAGTGTGAGAGTCAGTAGTATGTAGGAATTCCTTGTTAAATGTGTATAGTTGCTTATTTGTATTACTTGTATACACTCCTTACATGACTCCCACTTTTATTTGTACCCAGAGGCTTTTTGTGACCGCTCTTTGTAGTATTTGGAAATTAAGAAGTTATGAATTCATAACGGTACGCACATTCAACTATGCTGCATTCTTGTTTATTTTAAATCTATTGACTAGTGGGCGGAATCATTTTAATGAAGTCATCTGCATGCAGAATAAAGTTATAGGAATGGTTATATTATGAGAGAGCACTTTTTTCATATAGACCGAGTTTTTTATTACAAGCTTTAATGCTTCTACTGGTGCATAATGGCATATTTTGGAAAAGGTTTATTAATGGCATTTTGTTTCTGCAGGTAATGCTTATGGGCAAGATGAAACGGAAGTAAAGAGAAGGGACGGGCCTCTCCATTTAACCACAGATCAGCTTCAAGAACAATTGAAAGTAGCAGTCCAAGCAGAGAAACATTTTAAGGTAGGTATAGGTTTTATTTGTGAGGAATGTGTTTCTGCTCTGGAAAGATTCCAAAAAGGAAATCTTTTTAAATAATCATCTTAACATTTGGGGAAAAAAACAATGTTTATCACATAGTTTATTCACTCATTAACTTATTTAAAAAGAAAAATTGCATAGACTGCTCTGTTATTTAGGTCGCTACATCTGAGTTTTGAACAAAGTAAGCATACATGTCTGTCATTTGATCAAAATTGCATTGGATATGTTAATTTAAAAATTGTCTCATCCGCTTTGTGACAGATGCTAACTATTTTGAGAAACCCAATTTGAGACTTGAATGATTTTAACTTTTTTTTTTAATTGTAGGTTCTTTCTACAACTGAAACTGTTTTCATACATTAAAAAACCCCAAATCACTCACCTTGAAGGAGACTTCTAATATTAGTAAAAGTGGACAGTCATTTTATTAATTTGAAAATGAAATCTTTTCAGCCGTCATAAAGGACTGTTGAATTGTCTTTTCTTTAATGTCCTTGCTGAAGAACTCTCCACTTTATAGATGTTGATTGTCGGGCCCAGGATTTAGTGCACCTGGAGGAGCCTTGTAACAAAAAATATTTTCTGTCCTTTTTAGAATTTCAGAAGCTACACTACTGTGAGCTCTCTGAAGGCTAAGAACCTTCTTTTTAAGCTTTGACTCTCAGTGGTAGCAAAGGTGAGTTGTCAAAGGTCATTTCTGAAGTGTGGTACGGGGTAGAATGTTCATATAGACCACAAACTAGACCGACACCAAGGGAAAATAATGACCAGGCAGTGTATTAGTGGACATTTTATTATTTTCGTTTGTAATTAAAAGTTCAGAAACTTAGCTGCAAGGTGTCACTTAGCCCAACAATAAGACATGTCATTGCACATAAATGTGGACAGTCTAACTCTCCAAGGACAGCAAGGTGACTCCACATGTATTAAGGTATCTGCTGAAGCAAGGTAGGTTTACAAGCAAGTACAACACAGGTGCAATGTTGAGCTTGAAGGGAAAGAGTTCAGAAACGTCTGTACAGGTGTTACAAGAGACTTCTTGTTCACTTGGTTGAATGGTTTGTGTGTTGATGCAGGTGCATCATGCTAGGCCTGACCAAGTGCTCGACAAATATGGTAAATGTACAAACAAAAATTCTGGTGTAGGTGGCAGGAAGGGCACCTCAAATGCACACTGAGCAGTGGTAAGAGATATACGGCCAGATGTACGACGCTTGCATTTTGCGAATAGCTAATTGCGTCGCTTTGTGACTCGCAAAATGCAATGTACAACAGTATCTCAGACACTATTTGCGATTCTGAGTGGGGTCCCAAATTGCATGCCTCATCAATATTCATGAGGCAAGCGCAATTTGCGACTCCATTGGGAATGACTAGCACTCCCAGGGGTGATGGCCTGCTGGGGTCAGCAGACCATCATGTCTGGGAGTGCTTTTTAGGTCGAGCTGGTAAACTGCATCCAAAGGATGCAGGTGTCCAGCTGGAGACCTAATGTTGTCTGTCTCGGGGGGAGGAAGGACAAGAGGGTGTTACGAGCTTGAAAGCGGCTGGATTTGGGTGCACGAACGCGCACGTTCCGTCCCGCGCCGTGCACTTCCCTCCCATACTCGCAGCAAGTCAGCCTAACGCGCATGCATGCACACAGACACACACACACGCGCACACACTTACTTACTTACACACACACGCAGGCACCCAGACGCAGGCAGACACATCCAGGCAACCCCCTCTCCCCCCTCCCCTCTCTTACCTAACCAGGCTTGGCACGCAGATTTAACATCGTGGACGCGCATGCCCAGCCTCCCGGCGCCGTGCACATCTCCTGTCTGTCCCACATTCACACAGCGCCTCTCTCATTCACGCACGCAGCCCCCCCTGAACACACACAGACACGCACATACACACACCCGCCCCCCCCAACTAAGCCCCACTCACCCATCGACGTCCTCAGTCGCCCCTCCTGACTTCTGCAGCCACTGCGCGACAGCCGTGACGCTCCCGAACTTCCGGTTTCGGGACGTGCTCGCTCACGGCTTGTTTATTTCTTCTTTTCCTTCCACGCTGCTATAATGGAGTAGTCCGTCGTTTGTCTCTACCGGTGTTAGTGTCTCTCGCACTGATGGCTGATGTTGCAGAAAATGCGCCTGGCGGTGGGTGACTTGTTCTCCTCTCAGTTGCTTCAGGTCTGGGATCTTTCCTCAAAATTTATTTTTTGAGACTGTATTTTTTTTTTTTATGTAAACCTTTGTTCTTTGTTTTCTACCACAATACCGCCTTCACTGTGCGGTCTCTTTTCGACCTCCTGTTCCACGCTGTGTCCATGGCCGAATAGGATTCCATTAAGGAACACAGATGCCACAACGCGGTGCTTCTATATTCAGTTCATAGGTGTCTTACTAATGTCAAAGCGAATATTAGTGCCAAGCCTAGTTTTTGCCAAGATCAACCAATCGATCTTGCGCTTGTGTGCAGCAGTGGGCTTCTCGTCTTTTTTAAAAATAAAACTTCTAGTATATAAAGTCTTTTGGCGCATGACTGACGTGATGGGACCAGTGGACACAAAATGGTCTCGGACAGCTGCCACTTCTCTTCACCATTGCGCTCCCAACATACCTTGTAAAAATTGCACTTACCGAACCAGCAACCCCATAACTCATGGTTGGGTGCCATTGCCCTTCGCTAGCAGTGAGCCTCAAAGATCCTCCTGTTTATTGTTTCCTCTTAATAAAACCTGACGGATCGCCTACCCAGGAAAGCATGGCACAGCTGCATACAGAGACAGCCGTATGGAGCAATTGCTACATAATTTCCATGTGGCTGGTAACTACTCGTGCTGCCACAGCTGCGGTGCCCACTGTTAAAGGTTAAAGGCTCTGCCAGCTGCAGTGCTGCATGCCCCCTACTAACTGCAGCAAACCACCTCAAACTTTCCTTTGTGCTTATTCCACCCAGGAACAACCAGTATTTTCTTTTCCTATTTATATTTGTTCCTATTTACAAGACCCTAACGGACATTTAGGGTGCACCACTAAGTGTGGCTGCCTGGCATATGGACTCCACCCTGTCTTGGGTGAAACTACCTCAGTCTATACTAGAGGTTGGTGAGACTCTTATAATTTGCTGTGGCGTGATTATGTAAGGTTATCGCAAAATTAGATTGATTAAGTTTGTGTGCAAAATGCCTCTGTCGCTAAAAATTACCCGAATGGTCCATTCAGGTAAAAATTAAAGTGGAAAAAGGCTTTATTGATCTGATTTCTAGTGATTTGCATTCAAAGCGCTGCCGCTGTCATTCTGATTGAGTTTTGTGCCTAAAAAATTACTTAATCATTGGGGTTCCTCTCAATCCTCTATGGATTGAGACGCGCTGCAACTTGCGAACTACGTAGGGGCACTTACGCTTCAGACAGACATAACCTTGTTTACCTCGTAGGACTTTCAGAAGACCTCGTTTTATGCAAATAAACGTTTTATTTTCCCCTTCACCCTGCAACTCACACATATAAGCATCCATACATGGCCTTAACAAATTCTTCTTAATATTATTAAATTTAAAAAAATCTGCGGGAGGAAAAAGCTATAGCTAATTCTCAAGGAAGAAGGAGCTCTTGTTATTTGTAATATCAATACATCTAAGTCTCGTAAATACAACACATATTGCATTACAAATGCTATAGGTGTCACATTTGCGAAAGTTAAAACTATTGGCATTGTAAATGACAAAGCTATTAATTTCGCTATTTTCAAAACCAACACATAAATAAAAACTTTGTCATTTACAATACCAATAGCTCAAACTTTCCTAATGCAAGACCTATTGCATTGCAAATGCTTGTTAAATAAAGCAGTTTTTTAAATGCAGCCCGTTTTCCTTAAAAGAAAGCGGAATGCATTTAAAAAAGAAAAATGAAACTTTTAATTTTCATTTTTTACGGGCAGGCAGTGGTCCCTGGGCGACTGCCTGCTCTTAAAAAATATTTATGCACCCATTCACAAAGGGGAAGTGGTCCCCTGGGGACCCCTTCCCGTTTGCGAGTGGTTTACCACCTACTTAAAGTAGGTGATAAACTGCGAGTGTTTTGCACCGCAAATGCGGTTGCATAACAATAGTAAATAGCATTGAGTCTCGCTATTAGGAAGGGATGCCCCTTCTAATAGCTTTTGGACATCCCATGACCCTTTTTTGTGATAGCACACGGGCCAATCTCCCGTTTGCGAGTGCAGAAATGGGTCGTACATCTGGCCCCTACTGTCTATGATGTCTGTCTTGATGTTCTGCTCTGGCGCAAATCTCTAGACTCTGCAGCACTGTTTGCTTTAGACTGTGATCCTGATGGAAGCACACAACTCCAAGGCCTTGGGTTCTTGAGCTGATAAGACAGTTTTGCAGCGTGAATCTTTTTATTGATTCACATGCTGTGCATTATTCTGCCATCTAGTGTTTGGGTCCGGAATAGTATTTTTTTTTCTTGTTTGGGGGCGACGTCGACCACCATGTGGTGCTAGGTCCATCCCTGTGTGACATCAGACAGCAGCCCTGAAGTTCCTGTGCGTTGTAGCCATCTTCAGATTCTTTTTTCCGCCGTTGAGCCTGGAAGCAAAGGGAGACTCTCCGAAGATTTGGACAAAATCCCTGAAACAATCACTGAATGCGACTACATCCGACCGATCATAAACTATGAACACACCGGAGAACAGAAAGAACCTCTGGAGACCATTTTTCACGTCGAGCAACACCGACGAGACAACAACGCACATGGATTGACAGAGGGCGAGGTAGGGGCCTTGGAAAATACCCCTTTCAAATTCTGTCCTAAGTGTCACCACAAGTTTGTCCAGCCCAATTCACACAACGTCTGTAACCTCTGCCTACCGAAGGACATTAAGATAAGTACTAGGAGGCCTGTGCTATGTTCGTGTTGAAGACACTCAAGGCATGCCAAAAGCAGATAGAAGAACACTACTCAGCCATGTTACAGAGCCGAAAACAATGTTCGTTGAGGGACTTTTGCCTCTTAAGCGACGAGGACGAACAAGGTGTACCCGCAGAATCAATGGACAGAGGCTCAAACGTCAAAATACTCAAAGGAGCTGCCGAAAAGAAGCATGCCACAAAGAAAGTGGCGAAAGGCACCAAGAAAAAGACGGACAAGGTAAGAAACCCACATCTGTCGGAACCGAAGGGCCACGAAAAGAAGGCGTAGCAAAAGGCAGCCCAGGCGGTGAAGAAAATGACGATCGAGGGTCAGCGACGATCAAAAGAACCCCACGGATGCCACCTCCGGTATACTGACGAAGGAAGATCGTCGAAAACGCCTAACACAGGGGTCGAGCAAGAACCTGCGAAGGGCAAGACTTCACCCTTGAAGCCGGAAACCACCACGCCCAAGAAGAGGATCTCCCCGGCCTCAGACACTGAAAAGATCCTTGAGGTAGGAAAAAGAAGCAGAAATGGCAGCCCTTCTTCAAAGAAGAAAGGAGTTTCTGAAACGCTGAAGGGATTCCGTATCCCCCCGATATCCATCGTTGACGGCGAAGAAGAGGAAGACATCCTCGAATCACCTGCAACACCCGAACCGTGCGAGTAAGACATAGAAGAAGAGCCTGACACATCAGAAGCGGCAGCAGCCTCAGAGAATTTCTAGAAAGAATGGAACGACCTCGACACAGAAAGCCATGAAGAGGAGATCTGCTACTCGCCCTCGAAGGCTTCACCACCAGATGACAAAGCCTTCTACAACAGCCTCTTCAAAATAGAGCAGCTGACACTTTCGGGGTCCCCCCAGAAGGAGCAAAATGAGATTCATGCTTCCTTCTAAAGACTTTGACTCCTTCTAACAAGTGGGCACAATATCTCCCAATGCTACGAAGCATTCTAGATTTGGGTAAAGAAGCCTTCAGAGAACCAGCCTCAGCCAAGGGGGTGACACCAAGGGTTGAAAGGAAATATAAACCCTCCACAAAAGACCTTCAATACATCCAGGGAAACACAGTGCCAGACTCAATCATCGTCCCCACAGCAAGAAAGAGGGGCAACATCCACTCTGCCATTGGTCCACCCAATGAAAGAGAGAGCAAGAGAATGGACAAGGTAGGTAGAAAAATTTAAAAAGAAGCAGCAGCACAGTGGCTCATTGCAAATTCCAGTGCTTTCTTAACAGGTTTGGCTATCAACAATGGAGTAACATTGAGGAACTCATGAACAAGCTCCCAGAAGAAGACAGGAAAAGAGCTAAATCCATTTTACAAGAAGGTAAAAACATAGACACTACCTGCCTGAAATCAGCCCTTGAAGCAGCCAATACAGTCAGCAGACAAATGTGCACAGGTACCACGTTACAAAGGCACGCCTGGCTAGGAATATCAGGCTTTAAGCAAGAGTTCCAAACCTCAATTTTTAACAGACCTTTCACAGGGGAACGCCCTCTTTGGAAAGGAAGTAAATGAGTCATTACAACACATAAAGAAAGATAATGAAACATCCAGAGCTATGGGAGCCCTACAACAAAGAGGCACCTTCAAAAGAGGAGGTTTTAACACCAGAAGACCTATAGGAAGGGGAGTCTTCTCAGCAGGCCAGCAATATCAACAACAAACAATTTTAAAATGACGACATTGCAGGAAATAATCCCACAACTACAAAAATGAGACTATATGGCAACAATAGATCTTTAGGATGCCTATCTACACATCCCAATGAACGAAGCCCGCAGGAAATACCTCAAATTCTTTCATGAGAACACTAACTACCAATTCAAGGTCCTCCCTTTCAGGATAAAATCAGCACCACAAGTTTCAACAAAATGCCTAGCGGCAGTTGCAGCATCCCTAAGAAGAGAGGGGATCCACGTCTACCCCTATCTAGACGACTGGCTAATAAAAGCAAGACCAAAGTAAACATGTTACGCACATGTCCATCAAGTGATCAACACAATCCAAAACTTTAAGTTTTCAATAAACCACAAAAAATCATCCACAACACTAGAATAAGAAAAAACTTTCTTAGGAGCAAGATTAAACTCAAAGTTTGCACGGACCCAAAAGATAATACAAGCCATCAAGCAGGAAACTCGCATGTACCAGAAAGGTCAGTCTCTGACAGTGAAGTCGATCATGAGACTCATGGGCATGATAGCATTATGCATTTCCCTCATCACTTATGCACACCTTCACATGCACCCTCTTCAAGAGTGGCTTTGCAGCAGCTGGTCACAAGCCACAGGGAGTTGGGAAGATCTAGTGGTTGTAACACAAAAAGTTCAGACAGAAATATAATGGTGGTCACCCAAGAACATAACACTAGGCAGACCTATCAAGACTTCCACTCCCTCAATGACCATCACAACAGATGCGTCCCACAAGGGTTGGGGAGCATGTTCAGGCCACCTGAAAGTGCGGGGACATTGGAACGACCTGCACTTCATAAAACACATCAACTTCCTAGCGATGAAGACTGTGTTCCTGGGACTGAAAGCATTCCAAGCACACATAGCGAAGAAAAACGTTTTAATTTAAATGGACAACACCACAACTATGTTCTACCTCAACAAACAAGGAGGTACAAAGGCATTCACACTAAGCAAACTAGCACAAGAGATTTGGAAATGGGCCAATTCAAGGAAAATCAAACTACAAACAATATACCTGCCAGGGAAATGCAACAAAGAAGCGGATCAACTGAGCAGACAAAACAGCAGTTCGCATGAGTGGTAAATGAAACAGAGTACCCTGCAACACATCTTCAACCTCGGGGGGACCCCGGAGATGGACCAATTCGCAACAGTAGAGAACAAGAAATGGCAATTTTTTACCTCCAGATTTCATCACCACCTATCAAAAGCGAATGCCCTGTTACTAAACTGTTCGGGGACATTTGCATACGCTATTCCGCCAGTCCCTCGAATACAAATAGTACTAGAAAAAGCCATACAACCAGTAACAAATCTAATACTAAAGGCCCCTCAATGGGCAAGGCAAACCTAGTACTCAAGTCTGCTCGGACTGTCCGGGGGACAAAAGATCAAGCTCAAAGCAGACAAGGACCTCCTCACTATGCAAGAGGGTCAGATTTTTCACCCAGAAACAGTGACGCTCAGCCTAGCGCCTGAATACATAGAGTTCGGACATTTGAACTTACCTCAGAGAACAATGGAAATACTAAAAGAGGCAAAATAACAAACCACAAGACAATGCTACGCTGCAAAGTGGAAACGGTACACCAAATGGTTCACAAAAAACAATACCCCAAGCTCAATCTCCACGCAAGAGACAGTGCTCATATATCTGACACACCTGCTTGACAGTCACATCAACTATTCAAGCCTCAAGGTGCACCTAGCGGCAATTGTAGCTTATACCAGGGGAAAATCATGCAAAGGTTTCTTCAAAGCACCAGTCATCAAAAGATTCCTTGAAGGATCAAAAAGGATTGCACCCCCAAGAAAGTCTCCAGCACCTATGTGGAGCTTAAACACAGTTCTAACACAACTAATGACAGAGCCATTCGAGCCCATGCACAAAGCAGAGCTCAAATACATTGCCATCAAAACTAACTTTTTAATATCCGTAACATCTTTACGAAGAGTAAGTGAACTACAAGTGTTAACTATTAAAGAACCATACATGCAAATTCACAAGGACAAGGTTACCCTAAGGACAAACTCTCAATTCCTACCTAAAATAGTGAGCAGATTCCACTTGAACCGAAGCATACAGCTAGCAGTTTTCTTCAAGGATCCACAAACACGACTAGAAAGAAGCCCTCCATACCCTAAACGTAGAGGAGCTTATTGTACCATCTACAAGAAACAAAAAATATCTGTAAAAAACAATCAGTTGTTCGTTTATTACTCAAATGCCAAAACAGGAGCACCTGTTGTTGTGATTCTATCTAGGACACTAATTCAATATTCCCGATGTATGCCCTCATATGGTTATAAGAAATAATATCCTTATAAAGGCATAAGAATCATATCCATAGTTAGTAATAGCCAATGTGGTCCAAATACGGCAAGGCTACTCCCATAGACTCCTAGAAAGTACAACACGTTCTTTAAACAAACCAAGCCTCCAGCAGCCCGGGAATTCCCCCTGCTTTTGTTTTGATTTGCACAAGAACTCCTGGAGTCCAGAAAGAACTGTTAGTTCTTAGTGACGTCTTATGTCCAACCTTACGTCAAACTCGGCACCTTTCAGGTATAAATATACCAACGTTGCCGTAAGCAAACACACAGTGGTTTGGAGCAGAGCGGCTATCTACTTGCCCAAAGCCCAGCTGATGCGAGAGCCGAAGGAAGCCGACCCTCCCATTTGACGCACTGAGAGAGACGCTGTCTTTTCTCCTGCCAATAAATTCCAGCTCCGGTGTTTCCAGTCACCCTTGCGGGTTGCTGGGAGATCGAGTCCTGAGAGAGAGATACAAGACCTCCTTCATTCTAGAACCAAGGTACGGAGCTGATTAAACCCTTAAGAGAATTCTTGATTCAGATTCTTGGCAAAAACCAACTTAACTTAAACTGCAACTTACTTACTCCTTCCCACGTATTAGGCTTAGGTCAGGTACACCGGGGTAGGCGTATCTTAGAAGCACCAGTTTAGTACGTTAGTCAATGTTTTTATGTATATATATATTTTATCCGTTTTAAAGTATCATATGGTTAAGAAACCATATCAATGCTTTTACAGTATTATTTCATAATACTCCTTTTACTGTACGCACTTTACTTCATGATAAGTATTGCAATTGTGGCAATTCATTTCCCTTGCATGAGAAAGAAGACTGCTCAATAAATAACAACTTTTATTGAAAACGCCCGTCTCTCTATTTCTCTGCACTCCTGGTGAAACTAAGCATGCACGATTGACTGAGTGAAATGGCTGTCTATTGTTTTCACACGACTCTAGAGATATACTCTTTATTTTGAGGGAGCAAAGTTGTATGCGGTTGTCGGAAACTAATCCCTTCTTGTCTAATCAGGAAAGTTAACTCATTCCTGTTCATTCGAGAAAGTTTCTAGTGACCTCTGAGCTAGCTGGCAAACCTAATTAAGTCTAACATAGTCAGTAGAGACCTAGATGACCTCAGTCCTATGTCTAAACTGCTGTTTATGTTATTCCAATGCACAGAGCCTATTGGGAATATAGGAACTACACTACATGGCGCCCAACGTTTGGTAAGGCGATAATCTAACGCAAGATACTAGAGTAACTCAGTCGTGCTTTTCACACAGACCCCTTTTTCCCGTAAAAAGTCCAAAAGACGTCTGGAGTGGGTAAAAGGTTAATATCCGCCGGAACTTAGTAGGAAGAGATTCCTATGTATAGTTTTTGGTTTAGTCAACGTTGAAGGATACAGTGTTCCAAAATATTGTGCACCTAATCTTTGCTTCCTTGAAACTTGCTCTGCAACAAAACTTTCTGTCAGAAAAATGTCGGATAGTGAAGAGGAAAGGGAGAGAGCTAAATTAGCAACTCAACTTTTAGCGGATGACACAAGTCTCCAAGAAAATGACCCGAATGTTATAATCATTCCGATAAATGTAAGAAAAACTATAACTAAAAAAGTTATAGAAAATGGAGTATCATCAAGAGGTGGTACAGTCATTTTCGTGGTAGAGGCACATGAATATCGGCAGACAGAGGTATTCTATTCATGGATACATTTTCCTGCAGCACACACTGTGACAAACGAGTTCCACTATTACAAAATAGAGGAACCTTTGGATGAATACGCTCCTTTCGAGGACGTTGAAATCCCACTAACTTACCAAGAGCACATGCTCTGGTTTAAAGGCGCCCTAAAACATAAAAATCTCATTACCAGGCTCGATCCACTAGGTAGACCAGGAGCCACGTGGCCGGTTCTAGCCAGCTACACACCACATCCAGACATTGAAAAAATGTAAAGCGAAGAACTTTTAGCTAAACTAAAAGAATTAACAAAGGCATATAGAGAATTAGTTCAATTGGCAATGGACGATATAACATACCTGCAGAAATTGAAAGAAACAGATATAGCAGAACAACCTTTTGAACTTTCCAGAATCATAGAAAAATCATATGAAGAACTAGGTAGAGATAGTTTGGGTGGGAAACCAGTAAAACCCCAACTAACTGAACATCCTGAAAAAACCTTTATTAAAAATAATCTCAACACTCCAAAAAAGAGTTGGGAGGGTAATAAACAATCCACTCCCAGAGAAAAACGATTCTAGTCCAGAGGAAGGTCTCCTCAACGAAGAGATAGATCTCCAGAACGAGGAGGCAAGTCTCCCCAGAGGGAGCCCTCTGAGAAAAGATACAATCTTAGAAATAGGGACAATTTGAGAAAACCTGATAGATATCAAGATATTGATACACGTCCCTCTCGATCTTTTCAGACTTCCTCTCAGAAATCGGAAAGAAGAGGACGGTCAGAACTCAAAGAAGAGCACGTCAAGTCCAAAGACAAGGAACCTGCTCATCAAAGTAAAAAATTACAATTTCCAAAGAAGAAGGTAGCTAGTATTAAAATAAAACATGCCGGGTATACTGAGGACACAACTGAAAAACGGAGAGTGGGCCCAGACAATGGTAGACAGCACAGCAGAAGTAACCATAGCTCGCAAGATCCTGATGAATCTTCTGGAGACATTGGACACGAATGAATATATTCAAGTGGAAACTGCAGACACCAGAGTTAGCAAACCCCATAAATTATACGAAATAACATTGCGTATAGAGGGGGACAAAACTAGGAAAGTAAGGGGTCTCTTTTGGGATAACCTTTCGAAAGGCTATGACATCCTGTTAGCTGAGAAAGACTGGCCACCAGAGTTTGTCAGGGAGTGCCCTCATGGCGAAGAAATGATTATGCCTGCCTTCTCAAATCATATTCCAATTCATAAAAAATACACATTTGAAAGAAAATGGGAAGTGGCCCAAGCTCCTGCATTATTTAAAAATCATGTAGGATGGGATGAGGATTCACCTCCCCACAAAATCCTGTTAAAAAATCAACCCACTGCACAAAGGCAGTACCCAGTCAAGCAAGAAGCTAAAAAGCAAATCAGGGAGATCTTAGATCAACTTGAATATCAGGGGGTGATTGAAACATTCACCTCACAAATGAACAATCCTTTGTTTCCTGTCTCCAAGCCAGACGATTCATATTGTCTAGGTTTGGACTACAGACACCTAAACTCCTGCTGCAAAACATTTGCAGTATAAAACTCACACAGTGCAGCACTAACGAATAACATCGTGCGCAAAAAATATAAAACGACATTAGATATCTCCAATGGATTCTTTTGTCAAAACATTGCACCTGAAAGCAGGTATTTGACTGCTCTCTCAATAATGGGGTATCAAAAAACAATTCTGTCGACTCCCACAGGGATTCAAGAATAGCCCAGGATTATTCTCAGCAAGGGTAACAGAGTTACTACAAATATATGATGATGAGGCATTATCTTATGTCGATGACATCTATCTCACAGATGATGACCTGGAGACTCACTTAAAAAGAGTGAACGCCATAATACTTGGGTTCGCAGCTGAAGGGTACAAATTCAACTTTAAAAAGTCACGAATTGCCCATCTAACTGTCCTGTTTTTAGGATATGAATTATCAAGTGAAGGCAAAAACCTAGCAGACAACTTCTTAGAGAAGTGTGCTGTACTCCAAGCTCCAAAAACGCTGAAGAACTTACAATCAATACTAGGTTTCCTGAATTTCGGAAGAACATCATTCTAAATTATGCAGAGAGGGTTAAACCTCTCTATGAATTAATAAAACCTGATTTCAAACCAATCAATTGGACTCAGAAACACACAGAAATTTTAAGATCATTACAAACAGACATGTTAACTAAAACAAAATTGCAAACACGCGAAAACGTACGCAACCTTGTAATCCGAGTCATCCCAGGAAGATGCAGATTCACATACCTGACCTCTAATGAGGGAGAAACGGTACCAATAGCTTACAAATCACACTTGTACACACAAGCTGAAATGAAATTCAGTTCAACTGAAAAAAATCTAACTGCGGTTCAAACTGCTGTAGCAAAAGAAAGAGCCTTAGTCCAAGGGAAAAGAATATCGGTTTTAACAGCAGAATCAGCCCTTGAGGCATTAACAAGTCCACGCAATCTAAATGCAGTGGCATTAGATCCAAAATGGATACAATGGGAAAATTCTCTTGCTGCAGAAGACGTGAAACACGCTTTTGACCCGAAAATGAAAAAACTAGAAGATCTAGAATACGTACATGAATATCCTCTGCCAATCGAAATTCTGCCTCTCGAACAGTACACCTGTGTAATCTACATGGACAGATTTGCACAACACTACGATGTAGATAAAAAACCCTACAACGCAGCGTGCGCGATTAAGGGTCGCTGGCGCTTAGGTAAATTCAGACTGATAATAACAAAAACTGAATCACTCAGAAACTGTACAGCTCAGCGAGCTGAAATAAGATCTTTAAAGATGGCGCTTGAAAATGCCAATCGCGAATTCCCAACACTAATAGTGTGCGATTCGCATTTCTGCGTCAGGTCTTACAATAATGACATGCAGACATGGATCAAAAATGATTACAAAGATGACACAGGTGCCACAATAAAGCATAAAAAGCTATGGGAACAAGTAGTTCTTTTGCGGAAAGAACTACGAAAGACTCACGTGATACATACACTGAGTCATCGACGTGATGGCGTTCACGTTGCAGGGAATTCATTGGCTGACAGAGCCACAGTGGCAGCGGTCAAACCGGCTTCCGTAGCCACAAAAAAGCGTACTAAAAAACAAATAGATGGTGAAACGCTACTAGCAGTAAAAGCCTCAATGAAAGGCAACTATGCGGCATTACCTCTCAACTATCCACTCAGTAATACATACATAATTGATGCGAACTCCGTTCCTTTTGCTCAAATCCCTGGAGTGGGGGATAGAGTAATTCCAAACACGAACCGGAGGGCTTACTTGATTCAAGAAGCACACATGGGACAGGGTCTAAGGCACCAAGAGATCTTGAAATCTCTAATGGAATTACAATCAGTATACTGGTGGCCGGGGATGAGCGTGCAAATTTACAATTTTGCAATGGATTGTCCAGACTGCAATAGAGATCGAAGTTGTGAACCGGACCTGACTATTGCCAGGACACGTTTATTAGAAAGCATCAGGCTATCTATACGCAGAAATCCAGACGGAGAAATGCGTCCCCATGATTATTAGGACTAGATTCACTTAAGATGTAGACACCAGCGCTCGGCTGACGCCAGAACTGTTATAAAAGATTTGCGAGTCTTTATCGGCACATACGCAATTGGCATGCTACATTCTGACCAGGGTCCTGCGTTTAGCTCTCGGGCTTTCAAGGAGGCCATGGCCAGCATGGGCATTGCATTGCGGTACTCTTCTCCCTTCCATCCTGAGGGAAATGCGGTAGTGGAAAGAAAAAACCGTGACATAAAGCAATCTATAACGGCGAGGGTATTGGGTTCGGGTGATGGGTGGGTCAAACATCTAACAAGTGTCCAACGTAGTCTTAACAATCTGCCAAGAAATTCTCTAAAAGGTATCACTCCTTACGAACTATTGTTCGGCACTAGAATGCACATCCAGGACTTAGATTGTCACACTTCAGTGGTAAAAGAAAAAGCCTTTGATATCAATGACCGTTGGTTGTTTTACAGGACTTAAATGAAACAAGAAGAAGTCTAAGTAACATAAAGTTAAAGCCAACGACCACTGAAGAAAAACCACCTCTCCCAGCAAGACCTGTCTGGATTCCAAAGATTGGGGATCTAGTCAGAGAGAAGATCGGGGTGAAGAAGGAATTTGGGCCTTCTTACAGAAAGGCAGTACCTGTCTTAGCTGTCAGCGGAACAAGATCAGTAGTACTACCGACCCTTGCTGGTAAAAAGGAGAACAGAGTTGTATGCATCGACCTGGTAAAACCACAATCATGTGGCCAATAATAAGTAGTAGGCCCAGTGGACTCCCAAGAAATAGCAGAAGACCAAATCTTGCTACAATCCAAGAGGTTCAAACTGAAAGACTAATCACATTTGATAAACCTGCAGTGAATAAAAAGGACTATGCAACAAAGCCATGGAACTTGTGCCTCTTGAAACCCAAAATGCAACAGTTTGTCAAGAAACACCTGTCTACAACGATGTAGCATCAGACTATGTTAATGAAACAAAGAAAAATCCAAAAGCAAATGAAAATCCGGAAGCAATTCCAACAATTGACAGAACTGCATCTGACTACTTCATCAATTTCGATGACTTTTCTGAAGATCCAAACAAGCATGAAGAAACGCCAGCAACAAAAACTTTGAAAACAAAAATGACTGAACTTTTTCACCAACTAAAAGAAACATCTGATTTCACCATGGATTGAATTTTGGATTGTGTTAGGTGTACTTTTCCTCCTGCTTTGGCTCATCATGGTTTTATGTTTGGGTAGATTTATTGATGGAAAATATAGTACAATGGACACAGCAAGTCAGAACATCATCTTGGTCCTAAAGCCTCACAGATCCTCACACATCGAGAAAAGAGAACTGTCATCAGTGAAAATCACAGCCAATACAATACCCGGTAGGGTAACATGGGACAAAATGGATTATGAAATCTATGGCCCGATTGAGCTCTTGAAATATCTACACCAGTTTAAGGTTTCCTTAAGTGACTTTGTGACACCAAGTACTTTCTCTGATGATTGGGACTTTGAAAATATTAATAATATGATGTCAGATTTAGTAATGTCAGCTAAATTCACAGAACATGATTATTTACAGGGTTCATCGAACTATGAAGAGTCGTATTGTTATAATCATTTTGGTCATCACTATTTGCATAAATCTGCTCAACCTAGAAATGTTTTTAATTATAATCAATGGGAACATTGTCCAACTCCGCCAAAAGGCAGTTCGAAAACATTTTATGAGAAATTCCCATACTTCTCAGGGTTTAACAACAATGATCCAGAAACATTTTATTTTAAAATGTTAAATAAGACAGGAATGAAAACAATGTTGACAAATACTTAATTGATTTATTTTGAAAAATTATATGATAAAATGTCTACATTTGGTTTTGAATTTTGGAAAAACAACATTGAAACAAAAACCACCTGGGGTTCAAAAGACTGGCAGATACAAGGTCTAGAAGCATTATTTAGTGCCTGCATGATCCCAGAACAGATAATATTCCTGAATGACACAATTCAGCAAACAACCTGTCTTGGTTTAGCCAAAATAAAAGACCTAAATAAACCGTCTATTCCAAAGCCCATACCTGATAGTAATAGCACTACAGATGTGGAGATAGACGTATCCCATATTTTACACCAAAACAGAACAAATCCTGATTGGAAAAAATGTTTGATCTGGCCCACAGACACTAATAACTGTCAAGATAGATTCCTGAACAAAACACAGGGGTTCAAACAGAACATGCCAGACCCAACATACTCCCAGAGACAACATCCAGGGATAGTTACAACATACAGTGTAGGGAAACTATGCCTTGAGTGGCTACAGAAATCCACACTGGCTGAAATTAAGCAACACTTGACTTTACTTAAAGACGGTGCTGACTTGCGAGATTTCATACTGGGACCTCGCAAACAGCGTCAAAAACGTTTCATATACGCCGGTATATACGCTGCTTACAACGAAGCTTGGAAAGTAACGCAAATTGAAACAGCTGAAAAAATACGAGAAATTGATCTTATTAATTTGGAAAAATCACTTTCTGTAGTGGACAATGGGTTAACGACTCTGTCCTCCAGAATATATTCACTGGACAGCATTGTATCATCTGCTATTGATATAATAGAGCAGGACTTACTAATGATACAACATGGACAGTCCCAATTGTGTTCTATTGTACAACTTGGCTGGACGTTGCAAAATCTGCGTTCAGGCTACGTGCCATAGCCTCTCATCAACATAACGTCATTATTTTCTATCTTTAACCTTACTGATAAACAAATCAGTTTGGCACAAAAAGGAGCAGACTATACGATTCTGAGCATTGAAAAACTTGAGAGATTACCATTGACAATGTCAGAGAGACCTGTCATTGAATGGATAATATACGGAACAATTACAATTTTGATAACAACTTTCCAGTTAAGCATTGCCAAAAAATATATACCAGCAGGCCTGTATGAAAGGTTGGGTAAAGGATACATCAAATCAACCTGGAATTTACCTTACACACACACATGTTATAGTGAAGGGGAAAAAAGAGGTATTCCTTAGTGGTAACAATTGTAAAAAATCACTAAGCGGTACACTTCTGTGTCAAGGTATTAACATGCATGGAGCTTGCGAGGGTTCATCACATAACCTTTCATGTCACCTGCATGGCACTCCTGCAACACAGATAGAGCCTTTTTTCAGACAGCTTTCCAACGGCAGTTATGTTCTAATAAGTGACCACAGCTGTTGTGGCATGGTGCCAGAAAAAGCCTATCTCTAACCGTTACTTCCAGGGTCATTTGCTGTATGCAAGTATTGTATCCAAACAGCAATCGAGACATGGAGGCGGCAATATGGCCTTCTTTGAATATCTTTTCTATTCGAATTGATACTTTAAGCAGAATGAAGTCTATTCTTTTACAGACAACTGTGCCTTTAACCTCGTCCAAAGAGACGTATGATCTGCAAGTTGCAAGGACAGCAGCAGAGATACATACCCTATTATCAACAAATTGCCCCGTCCATTTCGTAGAAATGTTAGGTCAAATTTTAAACATGTCTGATGCCAGTGGCATCGCACATGTATTTAAGACAATTTTTTCGGGACTGTTAGCACCCTTTGAAACAGTTTTGGGCATTTTCCCGAATTTTGTGCATTAGTTATTCGGCGGCCTGCCTCTTCGTTTTGGACTCGTAGCAGGAATTTTATTTTTGATCCTTCTGCTCCGATATGGCAAGCCAAGCCACAGACAAAACTCCAGCAATGATGGAAGAAACGATCCTAGCAATATGCTACCGAGACCGAATCACTAGAGTCCTCGGATTAGCCCGACTAAGAGATCTGAGTACCATTGGTTTCTTTCATTCAGACCAATCTGGCAAGATTGCATCTTACCTGTACTTCGATGTCTGCTATGCGGAGAAGAATGTGTGTTGGACGTCTGTCTTACACTACCATCAACAGTACCAATGGATATCGATACTTTGCTCGGTCCGGTAATGACTCATGCAGCGTGTTGTCCCCAGCGGCTACCTATTCTGATGACGGCATTCGTTGAGACTTCACCATTACGAGTAGGTGGCGGTGGAGTACGAGATGAAAGCAGCACCACACAGGTACAACCTTCTGTGAGCATTGCTGATCCCGACATCGCTGATAGCAATGATTCTCACATATGCACTATTGCAGCTTTTTCGAACTTTCACCTACTGTTGTAGACCAATTTTTTGCAAGCCTGTCTGATATAATGTTCTCTCCTAACAACGAGAATGACTTTTAAAAACAATGAGCACACAGCGTTCCCTGAACTCTGAATTCGGCCTTCAGTTTTTGATAAACAACACTACTGAAAACAATTGGAACTATTTTTTCCCCTGAAAGCGAAATTATTTTTCCACTTCCAAAATATTTACTTTTTTTCTGGCACATAGTACTCTGCTTAAAGTAGAACTATTCTTAGAGAACAGAGCTTCTATTTATGCAGACACTAGAGACAATATTTTACCTCCGCCTCTAGCACATGTACAGTATTGTATAAATATGTGATGAAATGGACTCAACCTTCTTTTCTGTATTCAGAGCCATTTCATAAATGTAATTTTCGCAATTCATTCAACCAATATTTATATATGCATTTCCTGAATGATAACACTGCTTGAAAAGCGTACAGTATAAATACTCATTTTCGTGTATTTACCATATACCATTTCAAATGCAATTTATGTATTTCGGGGTGGGTTGGAAAACACACATGCATCGTTATATGTTTAATATTGCTTAGTATTTAGTAATGATGGACATTAATACGTGGAGTGGGTGTTGTGATTCTATCTAGGACCCTAATTCGATATTCCCGATGTATGCCCTTATATGGTTATAACAAATAATATCCTTATAAAGGCATGAGAATCATATCCATATTTAGTAATAGCCAATGCTGTCCAATACGGCAAGGCTACTCCCATAGACTCCTAGAAAGTACAACGCGTTCTTTAAACAAACCAAGCCTCCAGCAGCCCGGGGATTCCCCCTGCTTTTGTTTTGATTTGCACAAGAACTCCTGGAGTCCAGAAAGAACTGTTGGTTCTTAGTGACGTCTTATGTCCAACCTGACGTCAAATCCGGCACCTTTCAGGTATAAATATACCAACGTTGCCTTAAGCAAACACACAGTGGTTTGGAGCAGAGCGGCTATTTACTTGCCCGAAGCCCAGCTGATGCGAGAGCCGAAGGAAGCCGACCCTCCTACTTGACGCACTGAGAGAGACGCTGTCTTTTCTCCTGCCGAGAAATTCCAGCTCCGGTGTTTCCAGTCACCCTTGCGGGTTGCTGGGAGATCGAGTCCTGAGAAAGAGATACAAGACCTCCTTCATTCTAGAACCAAGGTACGGAGCTGATTAAACCCTTAAGAGAATTCTTGATTCAGATTCTTGGCAAAAACCAACTTAACTTAAACTGCAACTTACTTACTCCTTCCCACGTATTAGGCTTAGGTCAGGTACACCGGGGTAGGCGTATCTTAGAAGCACCAGTTGAGTACGTTAGTCAATGTTTTTATGTATGTATATATTTTATCCGTTTTAAAGTATCATATGGCTAAGAAGCCATATCAATGCTTTTACAGTAATATTTCATAATACTCCTTTTACTGTACACACTTTACTTCATGATAAGTATTGCAATTGTGGCAATTCATTTCTCTTGCATGAGAAAGAAGACTGCTCAATAAATAACAACTTTTATTGAAAACGCCTGTCTCTCTATTTCTCTGCACTCCTGGTGAAACGAAGCATGCACGATTGACCGAGTGAAATGGCTGTCTATTGTTTTCACACGACTCTAGAGATATACTCTTTATTCTGAGGGAGCAAAGTTGTATGCGGTTGTCGGAAACTAATCCCTTCTTGTCTAATCAGGAAAGTTAACTAATTCCTGTTCATTCGAGAAAGTTTCTAGTGACCTCTGAGCTAGCTGGCAAACCTAATTAAGTCTAACATAGTCAGTAGAGACCTAGATGACCTCAGTCCTACGTCTAAACTGCTGTTTGTTATTCCAATGCGCAGAGCCTATTGGGAATATAGGAACTCCACTACACTGTGACGAAAGGAACAATTGCTCGTTGGATTGTAGAAACAATTCAGATATGCTATGCTGCAGCTGGGAAAACCCTAAACACATGGCAAGAAGCACATTCAATAAGAAAAAAGGGAGCAACCCTGGCGTTCATGGCCAACGTGCCAATAGACACCACATGTGCAGCAGCAACATGGGCATCTCCACACACATTCACCAATCATTACTGCATGGATATACAGATGAGTAAAGAAGCTCAAATAGGACAAAAATTACTTCAACACCTGTTTGCAAAGACTTCCTCATCTTACCACAGCCTCCCCAAAGAGAGAGAAATTGCTACATAATCTAATGTGTAACATGTGAATCCAGAAAAGGGTTCACACAGCAAAACAAAATGGTTACTTACAAGTAGTAGTAGTTTTGCAGCTTGAAGAGTTTTCTAGATTCACATGCGACCCACCCACCGCCACTACAACGAGGAAAGCTAACAGGTGGGAAGTTATAACACAGTAACCAAATAAGTAGCAACTGAAGACAGCAGAATTGAAAGGTTTCCCTATAACGGGAAAAAAGAATCTGAAGATGGCTACCACGCACAGGAACTTCCGGGGTGCCGTCTGATGTCACACAAGGGACGGACCTAGCACCAAATGGTGGTCAACGACGCCCCCCACACAAAAAAAAAACCAACAAAGACTATTCCGGACCCAACCACTAGATGGCGGAATAATGAGCAGCATGTCAATCCAGAAAACTCTTCAAGCTGCAAAACTACTCCTAATGGTAAGTAACCATTTCGTTTCTCGACACAGGCTACCTCCTTCACATCACAGTACAGTCAGTCAATTGAGTCTGGTCCGAATTCGTATGAGGGCTGCTGGTCTTCCTGTCCCTGTTGCAGTTCTTCATCTTGCTTGGTGGATAGATTTTGATGGAAGTAATAGGTGAGCACATTATATGATTAAGGACATTTTGCTTAGTGTTCAGTTTGTTATTTTGGTAATGAACATGCCTTGATGTTCTCAGACTTGTGGCTACATGATGTTGACAGACATCCCATTTTATGACCAGGGATTGCTTATTCTTTTCAGGCAGTTGTTGAGCCAATCAGGTATTTGTAGTTGTCCTTCCTACTCTTCTTCTAGAGCTCCCACTAGGGATTTGGGGGTAGACATTCAGCACATCCATGCTCAGACTGAAGGCATGTCTTTGTCTAAGTGATGTTTCCTTGTAGGCGACAGACTGCCTATATAAATTGGTCTGATCCAGTAATGCAAACTCAGGATCCTTCCCTGTTCATTGGGAACTTGTTGAGTTAAACAATGGTCTGGAATGGGACCTCCTCTTTCTAGCTGGATAGGAACAACTGAAAGATGAAAAGGCGACCAGTAGTGGTATCTGATTAAAGTTTAAAATATGTCATTGGATGATTAATGTGTCACATTTGTGTGTTTGCTTTAACATGGTAACATGATGTAGCTTAAATGGAGGACATGTAATAACGACAATACACTAATATATTCAAAGATTAAGACTGTAATTGAAAAAATTGTAAATAAAGTTTAAAACAAACTTTCTGTGCTCCAAGCCTCCCTGTGTATGATCAAGGCAAAACACGGCATAACAGGAAAAGGGTTAACTTTGTCTTGGTTTGGGAAAATATGACAGCAAATGCAGGGAATGTAGCCATCTTTGAGAATAAATTGAAGGCTAGATGTGCCTTTGGAATAATAACTCTTCCTCGAGGTGGCCAGTTTGAGATGAACCTTCGGTTTTAACACCCCGTCTCCATCTAGCCCAGTACCTTGCATCGCCCATGGGCAAATCCATAAGCCAGTGCGGCTGTATGAGCCTCATCGTCTCTAGTTCTACTCAAAGCCAGAAAAGTAACAAAGACAGAAATAAAAGTGTTATTTAGCATAAATGCTTTGAAAGATGGTGTAATACCATTAAAACACATCATATGGTTGGCAGATTATTGAGAATCAATCATTTCATTCAATCCTTATGTTTCACTCTCTGTCTAAATATTTGCTGTTGGCCCCCAAGCATTATGATTCTGTTCACATCTTGCCTCTGCGATTTGGAGCCTTTGTTTTTTGTAATTTCCCACTGGAAGCCCAAAGGTCAAAGTTTATTTATTAAAAGTGGTCTATAAATGAGTCATCGTTTTCCCTGTTTTGATCGCTGACTGATGTCCAATAATGCATTGTCTCACCTCTCTGTGAGAAGTTAGCCTGGCATATGATGTCCACTAGTTCTAGTGGGCACATTGCACCAGTCTAATCGACCCTTATTGATGGTGGTTGTAAAGTCAACCTTATAGAAAGCTATCCTAGTGGTAGCATGAACCAGCAGTCTTCAGGCTAAGACTTCAGTAGGCGAGTTAAGCAAGTTGTTTTACCATTTATAATCCCTTGAATACCAAATGAAAGGACACCACACAAGGTATATATCAAATATATATGTATTTAATCTAAACACAACCCCTCAGCACTCTTTATGAGGTCAGAGGTAAAAATACAATACAAGTCACACAGTTAATACACAATAAGTTGCACAGTATACGTTATGCCCTAGGTACCTCACTAACCATATACTAAGAAAGTGGTATAAGTACCACGTGAGAGTTAGAAAGCAGGCCTAGGGCCTGTAGAATCGCTGGGGCTACACTAAGCAACGAAAGGTTAAGAAGTAGGAGACCCACGGGAGTCGCGTGCAGTGTCTAAACCCAGGCGCAGGCTCCCATTTACTTTCTATGGAGTTTATACAAGTTACAAAGTTACAAGTTAAGGACACTTCCGGATGGACTAGGACGAAACCCTTTTAGACTTAGACACTAGGAGGGCCAATGCCCTTGAGACTACCAGAGTACTTGTGTTACCTCACCCACGGAAGCCGGGTGCATAGGTGTCTTTTGATGTCGGTTTTGTTGTCGTTTTCTTTGGAGAGCTGCAAAGAAGTGCTGCAGGCGACCAGAGGAAAAGTGTCCGGGTGGATCCAAGGATGGATCGGAGATGTGAAGAACCTGAAAGCAGAGGGGACAGAGTCTGGGTCACTAGCCAGTGACCAGGAAGGAAGCAGGCGATGTCACGTGCTTGTAGGTGAAGAAGGTGAGTTTGTCTCTTCAGCCACGAGGTCCAGGAGGCTGGATTCAAGCTGTCCCACGATGGATCTAGATGACTGCAGCGTCAGTATCCGGATTGGACACAAAAAGCCTTAGCAACCGCAACCCACGCAGGATGGCGAGATTGGCTCTGTTGCAGACCAGCAAGGTCTGTGGCGCTTTTAGGGAAGCAGGAGCAAGCCTGGAGCAACCAGGATCGCAAGTCAGACTCAAGATGGCGACTTCAGGGGGCTCACTAGCCAACGGGCAAGGAGCCGGTAAGACGCGTCGAGCACAAATAAAGGTGGGGGCCTGGGCTTCAGCTCAAAGGATGCTCGGGGCTGGGGCTTCTCGTACCCCAATGCACAACTTACTGAGGCTTCAGGAAAGGAGTGCAGGTAGCAAAATGCAGGATGTTCAAGATGTCCGGTCCCACCTCTCTCGTGTCCGCAACGGGTCTCAGCTTTGCTGTGGATGTGGGTCAGGGTCAGAGAAGTCTGAAAGTCCAGTTCTTGAGTCGCAGAGTCTTCCGATTCCGGCGGGAGCCTTGAAACTGCAGACCGGCAAAGTTGCTGTTGGTGCCTGTTTGAACAGGGTGGTCACTCCTTGACCACACGGGAGATGTCTTCCGTCTTCTAGTGAGAAAAGAATGTCGAAGGTCCAAGAGTTCTATATCAAAGTTTCGTTCCAGGATAATCTAAAGTATAGACATGAAGGTGCAGACCCATACCTAAAAATGCCAACAAGAATGATATCTCATAGACAATTGGGGTGGAGAAACTTACTTTGTAATATACGATCATTGCCCAAACATCATACCGAGGTCTGGGACCTAATTTCAACTTACCAACCAGATCTCTGTTTTCTTACAGAAACGTGGCTCAAACCCCACTCAGTCCCTGCTATTACTCTTGGGATCCCTGCAGGATATAAAATAGCGAGATTAGATCGCCCCATTAAGGTAGCCGGTGGCATAGCCATAGTACACAGGAGTAGTATAGCTCTTTCCATCCTAGATCAGTATTGTACTCCGGATCTAGAGATGATGATTTTTAAGATTGGTACCTCAGAAAAGAATAGCTGGAAAGGGGCTTTAGTATACCGCCCTCCTGGTCCTTGTACAAAATTTTCGATCTCCCTGATAGAGGCTTTGGCCCCTCATGTCAGTACAGGTAGAGATTTTTTATTGTTAGGGGATTTTAATATTCATAGTGAGTTGAAGGATAGTGTGGAAACCCAATCCCTTTTGACGGATCTTTCATTGATAGGTCTTATACAGCATAACGTCTTATACAGCATAACATTGGACCTACTCATCAGGCTAGCCACACTTTAGACCTAGTTCTTTCTAATTCTCCTGCGATCGTATGTCATACACCGAAGCAGGTCAACTGGACTGATCATTTTATTTTAGAATTTACTATGCCTAATCCTTGTAAATCCTTCAATAACCCACTACCATTACCAGAGAAGAGGAGACAATGGCATAAGGTGTCTCACAAGACTTTTAAGGAGGCTTTTGTAGCACCAAATATCATGCCCACCGAGAATATCGAGGTAGCACTCTGTAAATATGAGTCAGCCATTCATATAGCTGTGGAACATATTGCCCCTATGAAATTTTACAAATCCCGACCAGTCCAAAAGCAGGAAGTCTGGTTTTCAGGTCAGTTACGAGCCCTCAAACGTGCAGTTAGGAAATTGGAAAGGGCCTGGATATCTTCACACCAGGAAACAGATAGAACATGCTACCAGGCAGCATTAAGCTCCTATCATAAAGCCATTAGAGCAGCCCGCAAGAATCACATTGCGTCTCAACTTTTGGCTGCTGGGAGTGCGTCTAAAGTATTATATCAGATTCTGGAGACCTTTGTCAAACCAGCTGCCTGTGAAAGCATAGACATGGCGTCTCAACAGTTATGTGACGACATCTCATGCTTTTTTACAGAGAAAATAGATAGAATCTATGAAAAAATCACGGATTCTAATCTCTCTACGAGTCAGTCTAAGGTGCCACCCCATGCTATAGAAGGGGCCAGAATTGATATACTCTCTAGGTTCCCAGACATCTCTTTGAAGGAGGTGGAGAACCTGGTAAGCCAAATAAAAAGCGGATGTCCATCAGATCAGATTCCAGCCAGAATCATGCCGGTGGTTGGCAAGGTGCTCGGTCCTGAGATCCAGGGCCTTGTCAACCTCTCGCTTGCTGAGGGTTGTGTCCCGCGCGAGTGGAAAAAGGCATTGGTGAAACCAATCCGGAAGAACACCTCCATCCCATGGATGGACCTATCCAATCTTAGGCCCATATCTCTGCTCCCTTTCCCGAGTAAGATCATGGAGAAGCATGTGAACAAACACCTTTCAAAATTTATTGAACAAACCGGAAGCCTGGCCCACTCTCAATCTGGCTTTAGGCCAAATCACAGCACCGAATCGGCTTTGCTGTCGGTAATGGACGATCTCCGCATGTACCAGGACAAGGGTTTCTCGGTGGTCCTGGTACTGTTAGATTTATCGGCAGCGTTCGATACGATATCGCACAGCCTCTTGACCAGACGTCTTGCAGAGATTGGACTAGAAGATAGGGCACTGGCCTGGCTGAAGAGCTTTCTGTCCGAGCGCACTCAATGTGTCAACATGGGTGAGTTTCGGTCAGCAGAGGTTAAAATCACCAAGGGGGTGCCACAGGGCTCGGTGTCTGAGCCCAACTCTTTTTAATATCTATGTGGCCCCCCTGGCAAAAATTATGAGAGCCTTCGGTTTCATCCCAGTGTCCTATGCTGATGACACCCAGCTCCTCTTCCCGTTCAAATCCCTCACTTCGGAGGTTAAACAATCTTTCTCCGAAGGTATGAAGGCGGTTTCCAAATGGATGTCATCGAATCTTCTTCAGTGCAACGTGGGCAAGACGGAGGTCATGCTGTTTGGAGAGGCTAAACTACAATGGGCCCCAGATTGGTGGCCGTAAGATCTTGGCCCAGTTCCTGAACCAAAACAGGTGGTGAAGAACCTGGGGGTCCGCTTAGATCATGAGCTATCCTTAAAACTGCACGGGAATAGTATAGTGGGATCCTGTTTCCATGTGATAGGACTCCTACGCAAAGTATTTCCGCTACTTCCCGATTCCACACGAAAAACTCTGGTGCAGGCCCTAGTGCTTAGTCTGATCGACTATTGCAACGGACTGCTGGCATCCACAAAAGAAGAAGCTTTGGATAAACTTCAAGTGGTACAGAATACTGCTGCCAGATTGGTTCTGAATGCCCCCCCCAGGTCTCCCTCTAAATCGCTCCTGGAAAAGCTGCACTGGCTGTCAGTCCGTCAGAGAGTGAATTTCAAGACCTGTTGTGTAGTCCATAAAAGCTTATATGGACTGGGACCTCTCTACTTGGCAGAGAAATTTGTTCCATATGTCCCTGCCCGCACCCTCAGGTCGAGCGATCAGCTGCTCCTGCGAGTTCCTAGGATTAGAAAGGCAAGGCAGGGTGGAAAAGCTCTATCAGTGGTTAGGCCTGTACTGTGGAACAAGCTCCCATTTCTGCTGAGGCAATGTCCAGATCATTTGATCTTTAGAAAAAAGTTGAAAACTTTTTTGTTTAAAATGTGACATGGCATTAAACCTTTCCACCTGCTTTCTTCTCTCATGACTGGCTATTCTTCCTCCCTCTTTGTCACTGGCGTTTCTTTTTGTGCGCAGAGATACTCCTGCGGGAGTGGATTCTAGCGCGATATAAGCCCATAAATAAATAAAATAAAGTCCTGGGGACACAGCTTCTATACTTATACTAAGGATGGGGGCTGGATTACCTGCCTAGGTTCCTCCTATGGGTGGACCTGAGAAGGGGGTGGTTACACCCCTTTCCCTTTGTCCATTGTCGCGCCAGAACTGGGGCTGGAGTGCCCCAGCAACTGGTTTGAACCCGGCTATGCATGGAGCACCTTGTGTGCCCCAGTCAGTGTCTAGATGCATTCACTGAATGCAGCCCTCCATGCCCCAATACACAAAACCGCTATCTGGGGAGGTGCTGGCACCTCCCTGGACAGGAAACCTATTGTCCAGGCCGCCCTTGCTGGAGTTTCCCCTAGCAACAGGAGGTCAGACTTGTGTCTGTGGCAGCAGCATCCATTTTGTGATGCTGAGGCTCTGTTTAACTTTAACTTTAACTTTAACCGGGTAAAGCAGTAACTTACATGTCTTTTCCCTCTAGAAGGGTGGAATGCTACCACCGCTGCCAGAATTGGTGGGGGGTGGGTAGTATTCCAAAGTGTTCGACACCTTACACAACATATTTTGATAAAGCCAAACCCAAGTTAGCATTAACCGCGAGGATTATAATGCACTTAAGAGTATATGGTATGGCTATATCATAGAACAGCTATAAGGAGATAGTTCCGAAAGATGCAGAGGGGCTCAGCTCATGCTAGGGCACCCTCTCACATAAAACCAAACACCCTGCCTCCAGGATTGTCGAGGCCTACCATAGGAGTGGCTTATAGGTGTATATGTGTCTATATGTAAAGGTAGAAATAGGTATACTATATCTAAGTAAGGGGTGATTACACCACCTTACCCAGGCTGTGTGAACAGACCTGTGGTGTCAGTTTGGAAGGCAAACCAGGGGTGGCACAATACATGCTGCAGCCCCTGGTAGGCCTAGGGTGCACCTATGCCCTGGGTACCTAGGGTACACTATACAGGGGCTCACAAGGGTGACCCAGTAACCAATCTGGTATGTACCTAAAATACATGGAGTCCATTTTATAGAGAAAGCAGATAGTCTGGGGACCTGAAAAGCAGGGTCCCAGGCCAACTAAGTCGAAAACCAGCAAAACACCAGGAACAAAGTTGGGGTAACCATATAGTCAGATTCCACCTTCCTACACTCTCTACTGCTTTTGCCAATGTAGGCTAGCCCACCAAGGCACATTACCACATAAATGACATCAGACATCTTGCACTTACTACGAGAATTACTGATATGTATATCCTGCTCTTTTATAAAAAAAAATCAGTTCCTTCGATTGTAGTGCAGTTGGAGTGCAGGTACCACATTTTCTACTCAGAGTGTTGGTGGTAGACGCCAAAGAGTCTTTTGGGAGCCCCTTTTCTTGTAATATAAAGCTTGGGTAATTCTATGTTCAAGGCATATGAGCTGCAGATTGTATACTTCGCATTAGATCGCCACCTTGTGTTGGGCTCGGATGATTGCATGTTGTTGTCATCTTGGAAGAAGTCTTTGTAGGCACGAGATAGGTGAATCCTCCCTTGGACGATAGTGTGCATGGGCATCGACTCCATCCTTAGATTGTTTTTTTCAGCCACTGGGTTCGGATGTAACTTTCCCGCTCCGGTTCGAAAACTACCTTGAACGGTAGTTCGATGCGAAAACACTTTATAAACAACTTCTTGATCAACAACAACATCGACTCGACTCATCTACTCGATTCCGGTCATCGACGCGGGCCCTTGGGCCTATCCACGCCGTGAGGCCTACACCTCATGGTAAGCGCGCCATTCAAAAAATGCCCCGAGTGTGGAACAAAGTTTCCACACAGTGACCACCACAAGGTCTGTAACCTGTGCTTATCACCAGAACACAAGCTGTGCATCTTTTCGATCCAAGAAGACTATCCGAGATCGAAGGGCCCGTCAACACGACATGCAAAGATTGGCATCGGAACTGCTGGATATCTTCGGCGAGGAAGAGGTTCCGCTCGTTCCAGAGAAGGATTCTGACGATCTACAAATCGTGTCTGAGGCAGTCGACTCCGATGACTCAATACCTTTGGGTCAACGCGTGCGTACTACTGCCCCTGACCTATCCCGATCAAAATCGAAGGCAAGGGTCAACACTCCGCCCATGGGGCCCGGTCGCGACCGAAAAGACACTTTGAAAGCCCCGCTATCGAGCCCGGCTCCGAAGAAAATAATTAAGCCTTCCGGTAGCTCCTTACCGAGCAAACCGCACGTGCGGATCCCACCAGCCCCCTCGACACCGAGACCGAAAGAAGCCCCGGTTCCGAAACAGTCGACTTCAAAAGATAAAAACATGAAGCCCTTTTTGGACGCCTCGAAGCCGACCAAACCAGCTTTGACCCCCAAAGCCTATACCTTCGGTATCTAAACTGTCAAAGCCTGTTTCCGACACCATCAAGCCCTCGAAACAGCCTTCGGCCCTGAAAACAATACCTTCGATGCCGAAACCGAAGAGAAAGGACCCTATTACGGCTCCTAAGGCTAAAGACAAGGAAAAACCACGCCCGGAACCGAAGAAATCGGCGCCGGCAACGGTTCCACAGGAAGAGGAGCTTTTCCAACCTGATCCTCCATAAAAGAAAATTTACATTTATCCAAAGACTGGTCATGTATCTACTACACCACAGAGGAAGAGGAAGTCAGACACAGCACCTACACCTGCAGTGCCTGTCAAGAAGAAGGATAATGCCACATCCTCTATGCACCCTTCTTCTCCTATACTTCCCTCTCCTTCATCTCCTATTCCTCTTAATATCTCACCTATAAAATCTCCAGATAATTCTCATCATTCTTCACTTACACCTCAAAATGATGATGAATACAGCATAGGAGGCTGCAGGCTTTCTTGCTGGCAGCATTTTATTTGTATTGCGCGAGCTTTGAGACGCTCTTAGCGCTTTTAAAATTACTCGTTTTCTGTTGTTTTAACTTAGCTTAATTTGAGCATTGTTTCCTTTGTTGTCACTCACCCTCCGCAATTCTGCATTTAATTTGTGTCCTCACCGCTGCTTGGGCGGCCCTGACCCTCGCTTTTTGGGATTAGTGGGCGCCATCTTGGGTGGGTGTGGGAAGCGCCGCGCTATTGGGCGCTCTAGTAGGCAGGCAGGCAGAGTAACTAGAGCCCTATTTAAATCAGAGCAATGACGCGCAGCGTGTGCGCGCAGCGTGTAAGCCGTCGCTACGCCGGAGTCACGCCAGAGTCCAGCCCGTCTGCGCCCGTCCGCGCTAAGGACGGGCCGGACGGCTGGGCCCATAAGCCGGTCATGGGTGGCTACGGTGTCTTAAAATATTCGTTACAGGATATTTTGCGCCTTAGGCCTATCACTGCTCCATGCTTCCACAGATTTACCCCCGAGGACCTTTCCGTGTCTAAGGTATGTGGTTGCTTTAAGATGGATCTGGCCGGCGCGAATTCCGTTCTCCGTGTTCCTTCCCGGGAGCCTCGCGCGCCAGTACCTTTGAGTACACTGAGTGCTAAGGGCCTGCTCCTTAATGCGCGGTCACTTATTAAAAATAATATTATGTTTAAGGAGCTGGTTCTGGAGAAAAATCCGACATGGGTTTTTATCACGGAAACGTGGGCTAAGGACTCCTCGGGCCCAGACCTTATTGAAGCGGTTCCTGATGGGTACTGCCTGACTCGGCAGGACAGAGTAGGCCGAGTTGGTGGTGGATTAGCCATCCTTCATAGGGACAATGTTCAATGTCACACTATGCCGTTATCTGACCCTAAGGATGCCACCCAGGTCCTGTATTTTTCATTACAAGATGTCTCTAACTCTCCTTTTAATGGGATTTTGGTCTACCGTCCGCCCGGGCCAAGAGCGGATTTTAGCCTAAAACTGCTTCAACTCCTTGAGCCCTACTTTGGTCGGGAGAACCTAACTGTTTTGGGCGATTTTAACTTTCACTTGGAGCTATTGGAATCGCATGACACCTCCACGTTGTTGGAAGCACTTTCAGCCTGCGGACTTTTCCAATTGGTGAAAGGCTCTACCCACCGAGCGGGTCACACGCTCGATGGGATTTTCTCCAACGACCAGAGACTCTTAGTTGCGGATCCCTTTTCCCTCTCCTGGTCAGATCATCTGGCTGTTCCTTTTAACGTCTCTCTCTCTAGCCATGACACTCTCAGGAAAGTTCCAAGTACTTTTGAAGTACGTAGGAATCTTAAGAACATCGGGGAACAGTCTTTTGACCCATGGATTCCCAGTCTGTCTCCTATTTGGGAGATGGATCCCTCTTCGGCTGCTGCGCTCTATGATAACACTCTCATAGAGGCCTTAGGCGAATTGGCGCCGGCTCGAACGTGCCACTCAGCCAGGAAAAGACCTTCAGCTCCCTGGTTCACGGAACAACTTAGAGTTCTAAGGCAGGAAGTCAGGAGGCAGGAACGGCGATGGCATGCAAATTGGGATCTCAAAGACAGGGAAGTTCACAAAGCCCTGCTCAAGAGATACAAAGCGGAAGTCATTGGGACCAAACAAGACTACTTTGTGACCCTGACTTCCTCTCTTTCATCTCCCAAAGAGCTCTTCAGGATCGTGGACTCCCTTACATCTCTTCAGGTCCCCGATCCTGTTATTCCATCTCAGGAGCTCTGCAATGACATTGCCCTCTTCTTCCAGTCCAAAATATCGGACATCTATACTTCCCTGGAGTCACAGAGACTCCTAACGGCAGAGCCTCCGGCCATCGCTGCCCCGGATGTTTCCGTGGCGGAGCTTCCTGTGGCCGACTATTTGGAATCTTTTCCTCCGCTCTCCCTACAAGATCTTGACATGCTGCTTGAGAAAACGAAGTCAGGCTCTCCATTAGATGCCTGCCCTCTTAAGATCATGAAGCAGTGTAGAGGATCTCTCTTACCCCCGTTACTTGAGATCATGAATGGGGCTATGAGGGAGGGTGCTTTTCCACAGCAGTGGAAAAATGCTGTGGTAAGGCCTCTCCTTAAGAAACCCTCCCTAGATCCCGGGGTATTAAAAAACTTTCGCCCCATCTCACTGCTTCCGGCTCCTGCAAAGATGCTTGAATCCCACCTAAATGGGCATCTGGCTGCCTTTGTGGAGAAGTCGGGCTGCTTGGACCCTTCCCAGCATGGTTTCAGGAGGGAACATAGCACCGAGTCCGCCCTCACACTGGTCCTCGACTCCATTCGTATGAGTGTGGACGAGGGTCGGACATCCCTCCTGATCCTTCTGGACCTTACGGCTGCCTTCGATACCCTATCTCCCCGGGTCTTAACATCACGTCTGGGGGAGATTGGGGTCCGGGGGGCAGCCCTGGGTCTGCTCTCCTCCTTTTTAGATCATAGGGAGCAGAGGGTAATGCTGGGAAAATTTCTATCTCCATCCCTGTCTGTGCATTGTGGGGTCCCTCAAGGGTCGGCGCTTAGCCCCACCCTTTTTAACATCTATGTGACCCCCCTTGCCAGACTTATTAGATCTTTTGGGATGGAGGTAGTCTCCTACGCGGACGACACTCAGATCCTCGTGTCTCTCTCCCAGTCAATAGAGCTGACGGCCTCCAGATTTAGATCTTGTATGGAGGCCGTCGGCCAGTGGATGATTTACAATTCACTTAAATTGAACGGGGAGAAGACCGAGGTGATGGTGTTCGGCGGAAGGGAAGACATTTGGTCCATGGAGTGGTGGCCTGACTCGCTTGGTTCCTGCCCTAAACCCACCTCCGCGGCCAAGAATCTCGAAGTGATGATTGACCCTATGCTCGATATGCACCAACAGGTCAGCAGGACGGTATCTACCTGCTGGGGTATAATTCATGTCCTTAGAAAAATCAGGACCTACCTCTCCCTGCAGGCAAGAAGGCAACTGGCTGTCGCCCTTCTGGGGTCTCGTCTGGACTACTGCAATGCGCTGTATGCTGGACTGAATAAGAGTCAGCTGCAGCGCTTGCAGGTGGTCCAGAATGCGGCAGCCAGGTTTGTTCTTGATCTCCCCCAACGCTCTTCGGCAACGTTGGCTAGAAAGCAGCTTCATTGGCTGCCGATGAAGGAGCGCATTGTCTTTAAGTCCATGTGTATGGTCTATAAGGCCTTGGCAAAAAGTAGCCCTACAGGCATTAGATCCATCTTGACCTACTACAATCCTGGCAGGAACCTTCGCTCCTCCAACTATTGTCTTCTTCAGGTCCCCCGCACTCGGAAAGCCAGATGGGGTGGCAGGGCCTTTTCCATCTTGGCTCCTAACTGGTGGAACGATCTCCCATTAGAGCTCAGGTCCCTCCCCTCTCTGCAAACTTTTAGAGCTGCTCTTAAAACCCGTCTCTTTGCTCAAGCATATAATTTAAGCGCATGAGTGCTGGCTTTCTGATTTTTATTGTTAGGCGCCTTGACACCTTCGGGTTTTAGTTTGCGCGGTACAAGATGCATAAATAAATAAATAAAATAGGAGGCGGGGTAGACCCAGATGAGCCTTTCCCCTACCCTAGTGATGATCCACACTGGGAGTACCCAAACCTACAAGATGTGCCAGATATTCCTGACCCACATACATACCCATCCAAACCTTCTCCACCAGAGGACAGTATTGGTTTTGGGCACCTATTAAACAGGGCAGCCACATATCATAAAGTCACAATGCACTCAGATGAGGCAGAAGAGGATTTCTTATTAGATACCTTTGAACAATCACAAAGATCTGTTCAGATCCTACCTATGATCAAAGGTGTTATTTAACATGCCCCTGAGGTATTTAAAGATCCTGTACGTGCTAGGATTTTAAACCTTAGAATAGAGAAAAAATACAGACTCGCTCCTGCAGATCCTGCCTATGTTAAAGGACAGCTACCTTTATATTCCCTAGTAGTGTCAAATGCTAGAGCTAACTCGCAGACATCAGGTGAGGCACCAACCCCTCATAAAGTGTCTAAGGTAATAGATGCTTCAGGCAAGAGGATAGTTGCCCAGGCTAGCAATACATGGTGTATAGCTAATACACAAGCCCTCCTTGCAAGATATGATAGAGCTCATTATGATCAGTTAGACATATTGCTACAACATCTTCCTGATCAATACAGAGCGCAGGCAAATGACCTCATACAAGAAGGCAAATTAATTTCTAATGCCTCAATTAAGTGTGCTCTCGATGTAGCAGACACTGCATCTAGAGCTATAAACACTGGTGTCCTACTTAGACGTAATGCGTGGCTACGCATCTCAGGATTTAAGCAGGAAGTGCAAACTACCATCTTAAATGTCCCATTTAACCAACAGCAATTGTTTGTCCAGAGGTAGACACAGCACTGGAAAAAATGAAAAAAGACACAGATACAGCCAAGTCTATGGGAGCTTTACAATCCACCCAAGCTAGAGGCTTCTTTCGTCGCTCCTTTTATAGAGGAGGCTCCAAACAAGCTGAAGCAGACAATTCAGCTTCCTTCAAAGCCAACACACAAACATCCTCTAGTAAAGGTTATTATAGAGGAGGCTATAGAGGCAACAATAATAAGGGAAGAGGTCGAAGAGGAATAAAAACAATCGAACCTCTTCCACCACAAACAAGTGTCTTGCCTCTGCTCCCCCAACAGAATTCCACTCCTGTGGGGGGCAGACTAACACAGTTCCTACCTGTCTGGAATGCTATAACAACAGACAAGTGGGTAAGACAGATTATCCAGTATGGCTATTGCCTCGAACTTACAGCTACCCCTCCACACATACCACCAAGACAGCGTCTAATGTCCACAGAACATCTCACGCTGCTCAAACAAGAAGTACTACCACTTCTTCAAAAAAACGCAATAGAAATAGTCCCTTTACAACATCAAGGAACAGGGGTTTACTTGCTGTACTTTCTAATACCCAAAAAGGACCTGGACACTAAGACCAATTCTCGACCTCAGGCCCCTCAATCAATATATACACTCAGATCATTTTCATATGATCACTTTGCAACAAGTGCTCCCATTGCTGCAACAAGGAGATTTCCTTACACCACTAGATCTAAAGGACGCCTACTTCCACATTCCTATACATCCTTCTCACAGGAAGTATCTCAGGTTTGTACTGGAAGGACAACACTATCAGTTCAAGGCCCTTCCATTTGGGGTCACAACTGCACCAAGAGTGTTCACAAAGTGCCTAGCAGTAGTAGCAGCACATCTCAGAAGACAACACATCCATGTCTTCCCATATCTAGACGATTGCCTTATAAAAGCCAGGTCATTCAGTCAGTGTGTCCAACACACGACGCAGACCATTCAAACACTGCACGACTTGGGATTCACAATCAACTACTCCAAGTCGCATCTACAGCCCTCTCATGTACATTAATACCTAGGGGCTACAATAAACACGTCTACAGCTCTAGCGTATCCCAGTCCAGCAAGGATACAGAGGATTCAAACCTTAGTCACAAAATTTCAACACCAACACTCTCTCGCAGCCAGAGTGTTCATGAGACTAATAGGCATGATGGCATCTTGTATATCTATTGTGCCATATGCAAGACTGCAGATGCGTCCACTACAAGAATGTCCGGCACAACAGTGGAACCAGGCTCAGGGACAACTAACAGACCTGGTGTTTGTGGACAGCCGCACACATCGCTCTCTGCAATGGTGGAACACCAAAAATGTATCCAAAGAGCGGCCGTTCCTAGAGCCAGTTCCACAAATAGTACTGACAACAGACGCACCCCTAACAGGACGGGGAGCACATATGCTCCACCACACAACTCAGGGAAGGTGGACTACTCAACAAAAGGGGCTTCACATCAATCACCTAGAATCGCTAGCAATTTTCCTGGCACTAAAGTCCTTTCAAGGACACATACAAAATAAAGCTGTCTTAATCCGGACGGACAACATGACAGCCATGCACTACATACAAAAACAAGGAGGCACACATTCCCTGCAACTGTCTCAACTTGCACAAAATATTTGGAGGTGGCCCATTCCACAAAACATACATCTGCTTGCACAACACCTTCCAGGAGTTCACAATCAGATAGCTGATCTGTTAAGTCGACAGTCACAACAAATTCACGAATGGGAACTACATCCACAAGTTCTTCAACCATTCTTTCACAAATGGGGTCATCCAGACATAGACCTGTTTGCCATAAACGAAAACGCAAAATGCCCAGCCTTCGCCTCCAGACTTCCACACCCGTTGTCCAAGGGCAATGCGATATGGATGAATTCGTCAGGCAGATTCGCGTACGCTTTTCCGCCAATCCCACTAATACCACTAGTAGTACGCAAGCTCAGACAACAGTCTCTCAAGATGATACTAGTAGCTCCCACGTGGGCACGTCAACCGTGGTTCACCACGCTGTTGGAACTTTGTCTAGTTCCACACGAAAAGCTGTCTCTAACACCATCAATGCTAACACAGAACCATGGAGACATCAGACATCCAGATCCAAACCAACTGAATCTGGAGATCTGGCTCCTTAAGTCTTAGAGTTTGGATATCTTAACCTACCACCAGACTGTATGCATATTATTAAAGAAGCCGGAAGACCTACAACTAGAGCTTGCTATGCAGCTAAATGGAAGAGATTTGCCATTTACTGTAATAATAATCAAATTGATCCATTGGATGCTTCCATCCAAAATATTATCTGTTACCTGCTTCATTTACAAAGGTGTAATCTGGCTTATTCATCTATACGATTACACCTTGCAGCCATTGCAACATACCTACAAAACAGACAACGCATGTCATTGTTCAGGGTACCAGCATTTAAAGCTTTCATGGAAGGATTAAAAATAATTATTCCTCCTAGGTTACTACCGTCTCCAGTGTGGAACCTAAACATTGTTCTTACTAGGCTCATGGGAACCCCATTTGAGCCTTTACACAGATGTGAATTACAATTTCTCACATGGAAAACAGCCTTCCTCATTGCTATTACCTCTCTTAGAAGAGTTAGTGAAATTCAAACTTTTACTATACAAGAACCATTCTTACAATTACACCGTAACAAAGTGGTTCTAAGAACTAATCCTAAATTCCTTCCTAAAGTAATTACTCCTTTTCATATAAACCAATCGGTAGAATTACCTGTGTTTTTTCAGAATCCCGATTCGGTAGCAGAGAGAGCTCTACACACACTAGATGTCAAAAGAGCCCATCTATATTACATTGATAGAACAAAATCATTTCGAAAGACAAAACAACTATTTGTAGCTTTCTCTCCACCACATAAAGGCAACCCCATTTCCAAATCAGGAATTGCAAGGTGGATTGTTAAATGCATACAAATATGCTACCAAAAAGCTAAACGCACTTTAACAGTTCCTCCTAGAGCGCACTCTACACGCAAACTAGGAGCCTCCATGGATTTCTTAGGGAACATTCCCCTAGAAGACATCTGCAAAGCAGCGACATGGTCTACAACACACACCTTCACTAAACACTATTATGTTGATGTGCAAGCTAAACAGCAAGCTGCAGTAGGTCAAGCTGTCCTCAAAACTCTGTTTCAAACTACTGCAACTGATACAGGTGAACACCGCTAGGGGAGACACTGCTGCAAAATCGATGCTAAGTGTACAATCTGCAGCTCATATGCAGCTCATATGCCTCGAACGGAAAATGCTACTTACCAGTATGCATCTGTTCTTGGCATGTAGAGCTGCAGAGTTGTACACCCCATGCGCACTATTGTCCAATTGAGGAGTCACCTATCTCGTGACTACAAAGACTTCTTCCAAGACAACATGCAATCATCCGAGCCCAACACCAGGTGGCGATCTAATCAACTGCTGCACTGTCTTAGAAAATGGCCAATAGTTGATTTGTTTATTTTTGGATGGTTACTATCAAAAGGCACTGAGAAACCTTTGCCAGTGTCATTACTGTGTACACAGCCTGAAGGATCCCTTTGTCACTAACAGTCATATTATCTGCAAAAAAGGAGGAAGTTAAATTTCCATCGCACATGCTTAGCCATGTTCATGACTCTTTCTCCCCTTTCCATATAAAGAACATGTATTTTATAAAGAACAGTAAATGTTTTTTTTTCATTTTCAAAGAAAGGACATTTTTTTGTTATATATGAACAATTTTTAAAACATGGCCACATAAAAATTTGCAATAATACAGGCACATTTAGCCCCCATGCAGATTCTTTTCAGTGGCGAAACCAACTGATCTTGCCTCTGAACATGTTATTTTGTCTGTGCCGTACGGTGCTGTCTCAATGCTCTCAATATGAACTGTGGCAGAACCCACAGTGGCTTATCAACATGGTTCAAACCTGTTACTAAACAGTCAAGAGCAAGTCTTCGGGTATGTTAGTGTTTCAAGACTCGGCGTCTAGAATTGCTAAACATCGAGTTAACGGAATAAATGATATGTCATCAGTATCATTATTGAAGTGTTTGATTTACAATGGAAGTTTTGTTAATGAAAGCTGCAGAAGAAGTCCACTGTCTATGACAAAGGTTCAGTAAATTAATTGATCCCTATACTATAGATGTAAATGGAGGATCCATGCTATCGTTGTGGATCTTTGGTAATCCATAAAAGATGGTTAATTTAGGGTTTTATTATGAACAAAAAATGAAATGTAGAAATATTCTCTTTGACAATTTGAGTAGACTGCCTGTTTTTTTTTTATGATAGTCGTCAGTATTTTAAAGTTGTCCTAGGACTGTTTGAGTGCAGAAAAGTTTATCCCTCGCCAGAATTCGCCTAATTTGCAGTGAATCTTCCCCAAGTCATTTTCAACCACATTTTGGAAAGTTTTCTGGGTGCCAATGATCCCAGGAGTTAGATTAAATGTCAATTCTGGATGCTAGACTGTGGTACTCTGACTCTCTTCAAATTCATACACCTCATCTTTTTTTAGTCAAACTTACCTTAACAGTCTGTGAACATGTATAGAAAGCTTAAATGTGATCGCTTTTGTTATAAAGGAAAGACCTTTCTTACATTTCTTCTAATGATAGAACATGTTATGCTAAGAGGATGTTTATTCTATTCTTGGTGCCAATATATCTCGCTCTTGATACTCTCATAGTTATGAGGTGCGCCTCCTCTGCCTCTGGATGTCTTTCTTCTTTCAATCTCTGCTTGAGTGGTTTTCAAACTTAAATACCATCCACGTAGGAATACCGAGCATTGGCAAAGCCAATAGGTCTTGCCTATGCAAGAGAGATTGGGTTTGCCAATGTGTTTTAGCAATGTTGTACACCAGCATGGCTGCTGTTTGTAGTGATGACACAGACACCTGCCTCTCATAGAATACAGCGGCACGAACATTCTAAACCCAGAGAACGACGGACTGGACGCAGCCGAGTCCAAAAAGGTAATTATTACATCACTACACAGTTCAGCATAGCTAAAAGCTAGTGGCATAACGGAGAGCAGCGCTGAGCGTCATAGAGAGGAATGGCGAAGAGTGGAGTAGAGTGTTGTAGAGTGGAGTAGCATAGAGTATTGTGTATTGGAGTGGCATATAGTGGAGTCATGTAGAGTGGTGTACAGTGAAGTACAGTGGACTGGTTTAGAGTGCATTGGTGTAGAGTGTTGCAGAGTGCAGTGGCGTAGAGTGTAAAGGCATAGAATTCAGTGGCGTACAAAGCAGTATTGTGGATTTGAGTGTTGCATAGTAGAGTGCAGTGGCGTAGAGTGGAGTGGCGTAGAGTGGAGTGGCACAGATTAGAGTGGCGCAGAGTAGAGTGGTGCAGAGTAGAAAATAGTGCCATAGAGTAGAGCGATGCAGAGTAGAGTGACGTAGAGTGCAGTGTTGCAGAGTATAGTGTTATAGATTGCAGTGGTGTAGAGTGTAGTACAGTGGTGTTAAGTAGAGTGGCGTTGGGTGCTGTGGAGTGACGTAGAGTGGACTGGTGTAGAGTGCACTGGCATAGAATGCAGTAGTTGAGTGCAGTGTTCTCTGGGCACTTTACCACTGTTAACCAGTGCTAAAATGCATGTGATCTCTACTTAAAAAATAATAACATTGGTTTGTCCACAATTGCCATATTTAATCTACTTATAAGTCCTAGTAAATTGCACTACATTTGCCCAGGGCCTGTAAATTAAATTCTACTAGTGGGCCTGAAGCTCTGATTGTGCCACCCACTTCAGTAGTCCCTTTAAACATATCTCAGGCCTGCCATTGCAATGCCTGTGTTTGCAGTTATAAAACAGACATGTTGACCTGGCAAGTTAACCCTCTTACCAGGCCCCATTCTTCCTTTTTAATACATAGAAGTCACCCTTAAGGTAGGCCCTGGACAGCACAGAGGTCAGGGTGCAGTGTTTTTAAAAAGTTGAACATGTACTTTTTAGTTTGATCTTTTCAGGTAGTGAAAAACTCCTAAATTCATTTTTCACTAATGCAAGGCCTATCTCTCATATAGGTAACATTGGGATTACCTTATTACATTTTATAAGTGTAATTTTCAATTGGGAAAAGCTAGATTTTTAGAGGTTGTTGTCTCTGGACTCATAATTTAGAACTACAACTTATGGTAAAGTTGGATTTTAAGTTGCACATATGAAAATGCCACTTTTAGAAAGTTTGCATGTGCTTGCTTTAACCATTCTGTGCCTTCTGTCTGTCTCTGAATACACTTCTGGGGTGGGTGACAGCTGGGCTTTGTGCAGTCCCTCTAGACACCCACCCACAAAGGGAGCTTAGGTGTGACTGATGGGCCACAAAAAAAAAGATGATGAACGGAATACTGAACTTTGTCAAACATGTACTCCCAGTCACAGATCTGGGTTTAATCCATTGTTATTTTTCTCGCCACGCCATTCCAGTTTGGACTCGGCCATATGCATATCAGCCTTGACCCTGCTCCTCATGGGAACAGTTGCCCAAACTGCTGAGCGAGGTCCACCCTGGATCGGAAAACCAGCATCCTGTGACCGGTTTCGGGGTATCACCCCTTCAGCCAGGCTAGCTTGAAACTGGTGGCGTAGCAGGCATGGGACCCAGGTCTGGGCATACCCTTCCCACATAGGGCGAAAATGCATCACCAAAAAATATGATGGATAGAATGCTGAATATGGTCAAGCATTCACCCCCAGTCACAGATCTGTGTTTAATCCATTGCTATTTTGCTTGCCACGCCATTCTAGATTGGACCCAGCCATATGCAAATTAGCCTTGACCCTGCTCCTCATGGGACAGTCCAGCCCGAACTGCCAGGCCAGGTCCTCTCGGAACAGAAAACAAGCATCCTGGGACCTGTTTCGGGATATCCTCCCGCATCAGCAAGGCTAACTTGAAACTGTTGGCTTAGCGAGCATGGGGTCCACGTCTGGGTGTACCCTTCCCACTTAGCGCAAAAATGCGACACAAAAAAAGATGATGGACAGAATTCTGAAAATTGTCAAACATTGACCCAGTCACAGATTTGGGTTTAATCCATCGTTTTTTTGTTCGCCACTTCCTTTGGTGAGTTTGCATCACCCTGTCCCAGAATTCCTAATTCCACCACACACAATATGGTGGAATTTCTAAAGTCATGTTCACTTCCAGCTGGTCACTCTAGAGGTGTGTCCAGCCTGGCAGTGTAACACTCCTCCGGTATAGCTAATTTTCCCACCGGTCCAGCCGCCAAAGGCTCTGGACAAAGAGGGTTGGGGCCACTCCTGTGAGAGAAGCGAGATTTGTGTACCAAAGGCGGTGGGTTCATTGAAGCTCCCGCTAATCTGCATGTCATCCTGTGAGAGAAGGTTTGAACACCCTCTGCCCGAGCACGCTTTGTGTCTGACCTCCTGTGAGCAGAGGCCTTCACCCTTGGGGTTTAGAAATTTGTCTCTGGTGGCAGTTAGCACTCCAGAAGCTGGTAGGTTTTCAGGGGGCACCTCTCAAATGTCCTTTTGGTGCATGTATTATTAAATCCAACACTGACATCAGTGTGGGTTTATTAATATGAGATGTTTGATACAAAACACTATATGTTTCAGAGAAGCCATTATGTAGCTTGGGAACCCGCTTTGGCCCATGCCCAGTACGTACCATCAGATGGCTTCCATGCTCTCTTGTAATATTTATTAATAGAACTAGATATCATAGGGGCATATCTGCTCATGCAGACAAGTCCTCACATAAAATATAATGTCCCCTGCCTTGGGGCTCAAAGGCCTGCTCTAGGGGTGACTTAACATGTATTAGATGGAGTAACTTTGGCATGACACACAGGAGTGTGGGTCATGTTTTCCCTCATGGTTTGCACCATGTCATGCAGACTGTAATAACAGTCCGTATGGAACTGGTATGTGGGTTTCTTAGGGTGGCATAAGGTATACTGCAGCCCTTAGGGACCCTCTTTAGCACCCTTGCCCTAGGTGCCTGCAGTACCATTTACAAGGGACTTACAGGGGTTCTAAAGTCCATTGCCAGCTGCAGCACAATTAGACAACACCTTGTTTTAGGGAAGGAGCACTGGCACTCTGGTCTGGTTTGGATAGCAGACCTCAGTGCACTGTCAGTCTGAAAGCAGCTTCCAGTAGCTAAAAGTGTGGAAGGGTAACTGCAACAAAATCCCAGTTCTATACACACTCCAGTCCTGGGCCCTTGGAAGTGGGTTTTCTGGCTGTTTTCTGCAAAAAGGGAAGCATTGATGTCCATGCGCCGGTTAGAACCGATGTATCTCCTTCAGCGCCAAAGCATCACCTGCTTCAAGGACTTCTCATTGCCAGCTGCGCAGCTCAATGGGGACGCATTGACCTCATCGCTAAAAAAACACTGCTGACGCATCGCAGAACCGACGCATCGCATAGATCCAGCTGGATCGACAACTCATCGCCTCCTCTGCTCGAACGTGTCAGGCCTGTCGACAGTACAACGAGGTACCTTTTCAGCAGGACAATATTGGCCCCCTTATAAGACCCACGCTCCATCGCGGTCGGCCTGAAATTTTGGATTTACCCGAGTCAAGCGCGACCATGTGTTCCCGGTTGGCACCTTATGCTTTTAAAAACTAAATTTCATTTTAATCTTTAAAAATTCATAACTCCGGTTCTACTTATTGAATTTTTGTTGTTTATTTCTTGGTTTACTCTTAAAAATATTCTTTATTTCTCTAAACTGGTGTGGAATTTTTGGTGATATTTTCTCTGTGTTACTGTTTTAAGTGTTACACAAATACTTTATACATTGCCTCCTAAGTTAAGCCCGCCTTCTCTGTGCTAAGCTACCAGAGGGTGAGCACAGGCTAATCTGAAAGAGACATCTAGCCTCAGATTCCTTGTCTTAGAATTTTCCAAGCGTCAGGCTGGATCCGGAAGACTTTTGCTTGAGCAATATCCTTGCGTGTTGGTCGGTGGTGTTGGTCTGCTCCACGTGACGTTGTCTGTGCCGTAAGTGACGTCTGCGTCACATATATTGGCATCACCTCAGCACGCTGACGTCAGTTCTTTTCTTTCTGTGCCAGTTAGCGCAGATCTATGAAGAGAGATACCCTCTGTCACTTTTTGACATGCTTTTATTCGACGTTTTGTTGACGGTTTTTGGTGTGTACGTTTTTCACAATGTCAAAGAAGACTTCTGGATTCAAACCATACGGCACCTGCCATTGCCCCATGTCGGTGACAGATCCACACTGGATTTGTCTCTGGTGCCTTGAGCGCGACCACGTCTCAAAGTTGTGCTCCTACTGCCAGACAATTGATCCAAAAGCTTTGAGGGAACAGTCCTTAAATCTGCCTGCAGCCCTGCGCTCAGCACCTTGCCGTTCGCCATGGAGGTCTCGTTCTCAATCAAGAGAAGAGTTCTCGTCCTCCCACTCGAAGTCGTTGAGTCAGTCAGGTAAGAGGCATGAGAAGCGTGTTTCAGCTTCTCCACGTCCTTCAGCCGACGTGATGGAGGAGTCTCGATGCTCTAGACCTCGTTTTTGCAGAACCTGCGCCTCATCAGCTCCAGGCTTTTGGACAGTGGGTTGGCTCAGGCTATTCTGAGAGATCCCATAGGTGTTTTCAGTCTCGAGCATAGGACATAATTCAATTAATAGAAGCAAAGTACCTAGACTTGATGTGCCGATCTGAAATCTGGATCTAACAATATGTCTCGTTCACTCAAGGTGAATACTTTCCTGGGAACAGGTGAACCAGGTTTTGCATACTTGGCCTAGACTAGCAAAAGTAGATCATAGACCTCAGTATTTAATAGTGCAGAATGTTTTTTTTCTGTTTTGATGAAATAGAAAGAATGGTCATACTTGTAACCAATTATCCATATGCTGTTATTTCTTTTTACATTATACACTGGCCACTATGTTGATAAATGGTTCTGTAGTAGGGGATCTCTGTGTATAGTCATAATCTAGTGAATAGTCCCGCCCATGTGCGTGGACCCCGGAGCAATCAAAAATAATCTCTTAAAGTGTCAAAAAAAGCAGACCTGCACAGACACTTAAGAGAGAATTAAAGACAGATAATGCAGCCTATAAAACAGGCTACTCTGTCCAGTACTTCAACTAGAAATTCCACCCAAAAAATCCACAAAACAGCATAGCCTGCACAGATTTCCCTTGCTTCAGCAGCAAAAACCCTCTGGAATGATAGAGAGGAGGATCTGGACAGACAGTAGGCTGCCATTATGTGGCTCAGAACAGGATACTGTGCCTTTAAGAGAACCTTCCAGAACTTTACAGTATCCCAGAATGCACTGCAGGTCCCTTTTACTTTCAGTTCTTTTTTCCGGCTCCTGCAAGCAGGACCCTGGAGCATTGAGCTCTCCCTTTTTCAAGGGTTTCTTGGTGATTTTTCACTATTAATTTCGTTTTGAGTGCTTCTAAAGTACTTTGGTGCTGTTCTTCTTGGTTTTTGCTCCCTTTTGATGTCAAATATGCCTGCATTATTTGACAAATGCCCGGAGTGCTTCAGGAAGAAGGCCAAATCAGATCCCCATGAGGTGTGTATCCTCTGCCTTCCCTCTTCCCATGTCCCAGAGGAGTGTGAGATTTGTCAAGGCTTCTCTGGCAGGACCCTGAAGGACAGACAGAAGATCAGGCTTCAGGGACTCGAGGAAAGAAGGCTGAAGGCGCAAGGTGGGTCTGGAGGGGCTCCTTCTGCCCATGCTGAGGCCTCTGGGGGGCTCCCCAGAGGCAGGAAGACCAGCAAGCGTGCCCACTCTCCGTCTGGGTCGATTGCAGCGACCACGACGTCGAGAGGGATGACTACGGTCTGTTCCCCGTCCCCCCAGGGCTCTGGGGCGAAGCGCCGTCGGCGCTCGACGTCGAGGGATGTACACAGACCGCCGTCGAAGTCTCCGGTGACGATTTCGTCGTCATCCTCGTCGGTGTCGACGTCGAGTGATCGACGTCGAAGGGCCCGGCGTCGGCGCTCGCCGTCGAAGCGACACCGCCGTTCGCCGTCGGCGAAGAGGAGGAGAACATCGTCGTCGAGGGGATCGTCGTCGTCGAGGAGTGGTCTGCCGTCGAGGCGGAGGTGGTCGCCGTCGAGGCGGAAGAGGTCGCCGTTGAGGCGGAAGAGGTCGCCGTTGAGGCGGAAGAGGTCGCCGTTGAGGCGGTCAAGGTCGCCGTCGAGGCGCAAGAGGTCGTCGTCGAGGCGGTTGAGATTGCCGTCGAGACACGAGAGATCGCCGTCGAGGCGTACGAAGTCGACGTCGAGGCATGGAAGACGGTCGACGCCGAGGAAGAGACGCTTGACGTCGAGGGGCCGACGCTCGCCGTCTGGTCACCGTTCTTCGACGTCGAAGAAGCGGGAGAAGAGGCCTGATGCCATGGGAGGCTCTCCGACGTCCCAGGCTGGTGGTGGATCACCGGGCTCGGTGTATTCCGAGGTGTATACGCCTTCGCAAGTTACGCCTCCGCCGCCATTGCCGAGGGGTCCCCCTCCGAGGGCTCCTACCCCTCCTCCGTTGCCTCCGCTTCCGCAAGCCGTGCCTCCACCTCAGGTGCCACTGAAGCCTCCTCCGGTTCCTCCGAGGTCGTTTTCATTGCCCAGGTTTCCGACCCCTCCCAAGGGGACTCCTAAGCCGCAGGCCCCGGCCAAACCTAAGACGCCCGCGCCGGTGGAACCGGCGGATCGCCCGAGGCCTAGGAAGTCAAGATCACACTCCGGTCAGAGGGAGTGCTTGGAGGATCAGTGGGACCAGAGGAGAGGATGTTGGGGCAACAAGATACGACTGTCTCTGCATGCTCTTCAGTCTCTGAAGTGGTGGTGTTCAGCGGAGAATGTCCTCAGAGGGGTTCCCTTCCACAAGGACATTCCCACTTAGACTATTGTGACGGATGCTTCTCTCCAGGGCTGGGGAGCGCACTCCGGAGACTTACAGATTCAAGGGACGTGGTCCCCGACAGAGTCCACGTACCACATCAATTTCCTGGAACTCAGAGCTGTTCACTTGGCACTGAAGGCCTTTCACCCGTCCTTCCAGACCAACTCTCTGCTTGTACAGACGGACAATACGACCACGATGTATTACCTCAACAAGCAGGGGGGCTCGAGATCACGCACCCTGTCGCAGGAGTTGCAGGCGATATGGCACTGGCTTCTGGCCCGAGGACTGACGATAACGGCTACCCATCTGCCAGGTGTGCAGAATGTTCAGGCAGAAGCACTGAGCACACTGATTCAGGAAAACCACGAATGGGTCATAAACGACAAAGTACTAGGAGAAGTCTTCGCAAGGTGGGGGACTCCAGACGTAGATCTGTTCGCCACCGCAGAAAACAGCAAATGCCGAGACTTCGCCTCCAGGTACTACCAGCCGGGGACGCTGGGGAATGCGTTATGGATCAACTGGTCGAACAGCTTTCTGTACGCTTTTCCACCCATTCCCCTGATTCCGACGGTTCTCATCAAGCTGTCCCAGTCCAGGGCGCGGATGATACTGATTGCCCCGGAATGGACCAGGCAGTGGTGGTTCACGGACCTGCTTCACCGGTCTCTCCTTCCTCACATGAAGCTGCCGTGCAGGCCGAACCTTCTCACTAAGTTCGGGGGGCAGATGTTGCATCCCAACCTCTCGTCTTTGAGTTTGGCGGCATGGCTCCTGAGATAGTGCAATATGGCCATCTTAATCTCCCGGAAGATTGCATGGACATACTGAAGGAGGCTAAGCGGCCTTCCACTAGGACTTCTTATGCTTACAAGTGGAAGAGGTTTTGCATCTGGTGCAAGTCCAAGAACTATGACCCGACGACATGTAAGGAAGATGTCATCCTTCCATATCTTCTACATCTGGCGCAGTCTGGCCTTAATGTCCATTCCATTAAGGTTCATCTGGCTGCATTGACTGCCTACAGGAAATGCCCTTCACAGACTTCCTTCTTCCAGATCCCTGTGATCAAAGACTTTTTGAAAGGCTTGAAGAAAGTATTCCCTCCTGTCAGGCTTCCTTCCCCTTCATGGGAATTGAATGTGGTGCTGTCCAGATTGATGAAGGAGCCTTTTGAACCTATTCATAAGGCTTCGTTGCAGCACCTGTCCTGGAAGGCGGTGTTCCTCGTGGCCATTACATCGGCCCGCAGGGTGAGTGAAATTCAGGCGTTGTGTTGCCAAGAACCTTATACTGTATTTCATGCTGCTAAGGTTGTTATGCGTATTCACCCTAAATTTCTTCCCAAGGTTATTTCTGATTTTCATGTCAACCAGACTATAACTTTGCCTACGTTTTTTCAGAATCCTTCATCTCCAGCGGAAAGGTCTTTACATTCCCTGGATGTTAGGAGGGTGTTGAAATTTTATATGGATAAAACCAAAGATATTCGTAGGTCGGACCAATTGTTTATCAATTATGGATCAGTCAGGACAGGTCTTGCTACCTCTAAGCAGTCCATCTCGAGGTGGATTGTGTCCTGCATACAATTGTGTTACCAAAAAGCTAATAAGACCTTAGGGGGTAAACCTAAGGCTCATTCCACCAGGGGCAAAGCTGCCACAACAGCTCTGCTCCGTAATGTTCCAATTGCAGAAATCTGGCAGGCGGCAACTTGGAAGTCGGTCCATACCTTTGCTAAGCATTACTGCCTCGACACTGATGCCAGGGCAGACGCTCAGGTTGGGCAGGCTTCGCTGCGAAATCTGTTCGCACAATAGTGGTGTTATTTCTCTTTTCTCCACCGCAGCTTTGGTGTGGGGATGGGCTTGCCATTCTATTCACTAGATTATGACTATACACAGAGATCCCCTACTACAGAAGGAGTAGTATCTGTCCTGTAACTCCAGTTCTGTAGTAGGGGTATCTCTGTTATAGTCATAAGCGCCAGCCCTCCTCCCCGGTGGAGAGAGAGAGATATTCATGTAAGGAATGCTACAGGTCTGGTGTGTTACGCCTTCAAAAAGAACTGAAAGTAAAAGGGACCTGCAGTGCATTCTGGGATACTGTGAAGTTCTGGAAGGTTCTCTTAAAGGCACAGTATCCTGTCCTGAGCCACATAATGGCAGCCTATGGGGCTTGTCTGTCCAGATCCTCCTCTCTATCATTCCAGAGGGTTTTTGCTGCTGAAGCAAGGGAAACCTGTGCAGGCTATGCTGTTTTGTGGATTTTTTTGGTGGAATTTCTAGTTGAAGTACTGGACAGTGTAGCCTGTTTTATAGGCTGCATTATCTGTCTTTAATTCTCTCTTGTGTGTCTGTGCAGGTCTGCATTTTTCGACACCTTAAGGGATTATTTTTGATTGCTCCGGGGTCCACGCACATGGGCGGGACTATTCACTAGATTATGACTATAACAGAGATACCCCTACTACAGAACTGGAGTTACAGGACAGAAACTACTCCTTACTGAAATAACACTTCTACACTATTTATTATTATTCTCAGGGAACTATTTTGTAAGGAAAATGTGTACTTATCTATGTCTATGTGATGATTGAAGACATTGAAAATTTGGATGGAGGGGAGGGGTGTTCACTATCTTGCCTAGAATTTTAGTTAATGATGTGAGGTCGAAAACTTACTGTCAGACAAGTGTTTTAGATCAGTTTGTGGTTAGCTCCTAAATATTTTTTGTTATCAGTCGTGGAATTTGGCAAATGTTAATCCAGGTTTCCAGTAACCCGTTTAAGGCCATGAGTTACTGGCTATTTTTCTCCTAAGTATTGAGCCCGGAGGTCTAAGGTAAGGGGGATGAGAGCTGAATGGCATCTTATGGAGAAGTCCTTAGGCCTATTTCTTCAGCACTGTAATTTGGCTGTCCCTGAGTCCTAGTAGAACCTGACTAGGGGACTAAATGTGCCAGGAGCAGGCACCAGCAAAATGCTCCATTGCCAATCTCTCAGATACACTTACATTGTCTGGTTTTTGGGTCTGTGTATATGACATGATTTTATAAGGAAATCTGGCTGTGGTATAAGTGCCTAGGAATACTCACTTTCTGAGACACCAATAATATCCCATAGAGACTTCTAGACACAGATTCCTTGCCTTAGCATATTCCTCAGACATCAGACTGGATCTGGAAAATCTTGAGCAGTACCACTGTGTGCTGGTAGGTAGTACTGATCGACTCAGCATCATCTGTGCCAGATGTGATATGGGTGCCTATAAATGCACCAACTAAGTGCACTGACATTGATGTTTTTTCTATGACTTCCATCAGTGCAGCTACCTCAGTCATTTATTGGCTGCCTTTCTTCAACCTGTTGATATTTTTTGAGTAGTCTTGCTCCAAGTGTACCTTCGGGATATCCCCTAAGAAACTTGTGGGTTTAAGCCCTGTGGAACCTGTCACAAGCAAATGTTTGTGACAGACCCCCACTTGATTTGCTTATGGTGCTGGGAGCCAAACCACAACTTCAAGACCTGCCGTGACTGCAGTGCAATGAACCCCAAATGCTCATGGTCATTCATCACGGAACTACACCACACCACTCCAGGTCCCAGTAGCGTGGAAGGGCACAAGTCTGCTCTGGGAGTCGTTCCCCTGTGCCATTTTCAAGGTCAAAATCTTCATCAGGTTAGTCCCACAAGAAGAAGAATATCAAGAAGTCGAAGCGTTCTTCTACTTCTTCGCTACGCCGGTCCAAGACATTGGCACGGCACAGGAATTATGCCACAAATCTAGGCCCTGCCCCTACACTTCCATTGTGGAGTCTGGGTCTGCTCCGAGCATCCCACAATTTCCCGTGGCGACCCCCACCTAATTGAAAGAATTCAGTGAGGCTACACACATCATCTTTAGGCAAGCCAACACCTCTGAAGCACCTTTGGGCCCGTTGGTTCAGAAGAGGCCCCGATTGGATTCCCACCAGCCGGTTCACCCTTGGCATCAGTCGGGCCCTTTGGATCCATATTAGGACCAGCTCCGGTTGCAAATCCACAACCTTCACAGGAGTTTGGTCAAAAGGCGCTGTTACTGGCACTGCCAATGCCCCTTGGTGGCGCCAACCCCTTTGTAATTTCCAACTCTGATAAGGAGCTGGACCTTTGTCATCCGAAGTCAACTCCGATGCCGAAAGGACCACAACCTTTTGGGTCTGAGACAGTACCTCCATATTTTGACCGGTTCTGTGAGGGATATGCTTTGGGCGGATGTGAGGATCTATATGACTACCCTGACCACCTTGAGGAGCCTTTGGACGAGGATAACTGCTATGGGGAACTGGCTGATGCCAGTGATCTAAACACCTCACCAGATAGTGACCTGGTCTTTCCTTTTAGTGGGGTTATGGAGGAAGTGGCTTTTTGCCACAGTGATTCAGAGGAATGCTGTAGTCTTTGACAGGGGTGCTTCAACTTGGGGTATCCCCCACTGAACTTCTCCTTTTCCCTGATGCCCACACTGATGTCCTGCTTGGAGCCTGGGCCAAGCCTTGTTCAGGCATTCCTGTCCATATGACAATCACCCGCTGTTACCACCCCACTCCTGGGGGTCCAGCTTTTCTCACCCTGCATCCCACCCCTGGGAGCCTGGTTGTACAGGCCTCAACGTCCTTGTTTAACCCTGGCATGCTCCCTACTGTGCCACCGGATAGGGAATTCAAGAGGCTTGATACCTTCAATAAAAGGATTTTCTTTTCCACTAGCCCGGTATTATGGTCTTGAACACTGCATGCCTCTTGGGCCAGTACACCCACACAGTGTGGTACTTGGTCATGTAAGTGCTGCCCATGGTCTCGAAGGAGTCCCGAGCAACGACGCTTGGGTGTTGAGTAAAGTGATGGCGGTGGTTGCAGGCCATCTGAGGAGTTCAGCCGTACACCCACACAGTGTGGGACTTGGTCACACAAGTCCTGTCCATGGTCTCGGAGGAGGCCCGATCCATCCTGCCCCGGGCTATTACCCACGGCAGGGATGCAGAAAAGTTCTACGGACTGGACATGACAAACTCGCTGGGTGGAGCAATTGCTTCGTAGGTGGCGCTCTGTCACCACGCCTGGCTGTGGTCAGCTGGCTTCTCGGGGGATGTCCAGGCATCTATTATGTACATGCCCTTTGACAGCGCTCACCTGTTTGACAATGACCCAGACTCAGTGCTCAAGCACATCAAGGGCAGTGAGTTGTTGGAACTCTCCATGGCTCTACGCTAGCCTCATTCTGCCTATCTCTCCTTCGTGGATGTGGTAGGAGATACCAGTCACGTCAATTTCCACTCAGCTACCATTGCCAATAGATCCCCTGTCCTTACTTATTTTTGAATACATCTCCCACAACACTCGTGGGAATCTACACCAGAGATCTGTCCAGTCCGACCCCCCTGCCAGCTGCAGCCTCAAATCTCTTTAACATGCCCTCATAACATCATAAGCAACTGGTTGGCTTCAGGATCAAACACCACCTGCCCAGCTAGCGGTCCATAACTTCGGAAGAGTGGGTGCTTCAAATTGTTCAGTGGAGTTACACACTTGCATTGATGGAAACCCCACCACCCATGCCACCGTTCTCAGATCCGCTGACGGAGGATCACCTCTTCCTGTTGTATGAGAAAGTACAGGCTCTTTTAGCCAAAGGGTTTTCGAGAGAGTACCGACATCAGAAGTAGGTCATTGCTATTCTCGCTATTTTCTGGTGCTGAAGAAGGACAGGCTCTGCCCTATTCTAGATATGCACCCTTTCAAATACTTCCAGAAGAAAGACAAATTCAAGATGTCAGCTCAGGTCCTGTCAGTCCTGCATCCCAGAGACTGCATGGTAGCGCTGGCCTTGAAGGACACATATTTCCAAATATCCTTTCTACTGGCCCATAGATGTTACTGTGGGACATTAGCATTTTTAGTTTGCTGTTCTCCAATTTGGCCTTACCAGCGACGCTTGGGTGTTCATTAAAGTGATGGCGGTGGTCGTAGGCCACCTATGGAGTTCAGGCATTCCCGTCTTCTTCCTACCTCGATGACTGGCTGTTGAAGGTGGGCTTGCCTCAGGCAGTCACCACCCACCGACAGACGACGGCAAACCTCCTGCATTCGCTGGGGTTCATTATCAACTTGCCCAAATCACGCCTGATTCCATCTCAAACACTACCTTTCATCGGAGCCATTCTGGACACAGTGTAATTGTACGCCTATCTTCTGGAGCGCCTAGTCCAGGATATCAGGCTATGATGCTGATGTTTCAGCCTCTACTGTGGATTTCGGTGAGACTGACTCTAACATCTGTCAGGCCCTGGTGCTTCTGGATCTGTCGGCCACCTTTGACACGGTCGACCATGATATCTTGGTCGACCGTGTCAGAGAGGCCGGCATCCAGGGCACCGCTCTGGACTGGATCCGCTCTTTTCTGTCTGACCGCCAACAAGCAGTCAGACTGTCCCAGTTCTCAGCAGACCAGGTCGGGCTGACCTGTGGTGTCCCGCAAGGCTCCTCTTTGTCCCCACTCCTTTTTAATTTATATCTGGCTCCCTTGATTCGCTCTCTCCGTAGGTTGAATGTCACCGCGTTCAATTACGCGGATGACATTCAACTGGTCTTTACCATCGACACATCGGAGGAATCTATTTCCACCTTTCAGACTACCCTTTGTTTCATTAGTGACTGGATGAGCTCTAACCATCTTAAGCTCAACCCCGACAAGACCGAGTTGGTTCTTGTCGGGGGTCCCTCTAACCCTTGGCAACCCTCTTTCTGGCCGGCTAATCTGGGCAGCCCCCCTTGCCCAGCGAACTCAGCTAAAAGTCTGGGGGTTGTCATTAGCAGTGATCTCTCAATGAAACTTCAGATCAGCGCGGTAGTGTCCTCTAGTCACTTCCAGCTCAGGGAGATACGAAAGATCTCTCGCCTCCTCACTACAGAGGCCCTCACTTTGGTGTTGCTTGCGCTAGTCATTTCAAGACTTGACTATGCAAACGCGCTTTGCGTAGGCATCCCTGACTACCAAGCCAAGAGACTCCAGCAGATTCAAAATCAGGTCGCCCTTCTCATTTTCCGCCAACCCAGATTCCAACACGTTCGCCCTCTTTTAAAAAGTCTTCATTGGCTCCCGGTCACCGCACGCTGCAAGTTTAAACTGGGCTGCATAATTTTCAAATCCCTTGCAGGTGGAGGCCCCCTCTTTATTTCCTCCCTCCTTCACCCATATGTCCCTTCACGTAGCCTTCGCTCGTCTCAATTGGCTTTACTATCAGTCCCTAGATTCAAGAGGAAGAAACACGGTGGTCTTAGGTTCTCTTTTTTAGCTCCTTCCTTCTGGAATGCCCTCCCCCTCTCTCTAAGACTGTCCCTCCCTTACACTAGGTTTAGATCCCTCCTTAAAACTTTTCTGTTCACTGAGGCCTACAATTAGTCTTGACCCTCACTTTTTCTCTTTTCTTTTGTTCCCTCAGCACAAGCGCCAAGAAACCTTCAGGTGTTAGCCGCGCTATAAAAAACTTTTTATCATAACATTTAACATAACACTGACTGACTCTGAGGCTGCTGGGTTGCTTAGTCTTCTTGCTTGTAAAGCATGCCCGCTGGCATATGCGGGCCCTGCTGTGGGACCTGAAGTCTCAAAGGACGCAGCATCAGGGGAATCTTTCCAGCCTCATCCAGATATCGAAGGGAACTGCAAAAAACCTGCAGTGGTGGCTACCAAATCACGATTGGTTCAGCAGCTGACCCCTCTCCCGTCCCCACCCACATCTCACAACTGGGTTGGGGCTGCCAACTGGGAGAGGTTGAGATCCGAGAACTCTGGTCTCCAGTGGGGTCTCAGCTTCACAACAATTTGTTGAAGTTGAGAGCAATTCACTTGGTATTAAAAGCCTTCCTCCTCTCCATCAAGGGAATACTGTTTCAGGTGTTCACAGACAACACCACTACCATTTGGTACTGTAACAAACAAGGCGGGATGGGCTTTTGTGGTCTTTCTGCAGCTGGAACATCAAGACATTTTTCTGGTCACGCAACACCCAGTAGGGTCTCTGGAGGACAGGTTGAACAAACTCAGCCGTCAGTGCCTCGAGATCCCTTCCACAACTGGGGAGAAGCTTAGTTAGATCTATCTGCCACCACCGAGGACGTGCAATGTCCAGCGCTTCTGCGTGTTGGAATTTCTAAGGTGGCTTTCGCTTGGATATGCATTTAATCTCGAACGGGGCTTAGGACTCCTGTACGCCTTTCCGCCAGTACCACTCCTGCTCCGAGTTGTGAAGAAAATCAAGACAAACCGGCTCAAGAGATTCTTGTGACTCTGGATCGGGCCTGCAGTGTGTGGTGTCCAGAATTCCTGATCATGAGCTACTCTCCTCCGATCAGGCTGCGGTTTCGGGAGGGTCTCCTGTCGCAGTAATAGAGCACGGTTCTGCACCTGAACTTGCGCACGCTCTGCCTTCATGTGTGGAGATTGAGCAGTGGCATTTGAGTGTCTTCAGTCTCCCTCTCAAAGTTGGTGAGGCCATGTTTGTAGCCAGGCATCCCTCCACAAAGACCATATACACCTGCCTATGGGACAAGTTTGTGGCTTGGTGCACTAAAAACATGTTGACCCCCTTTCTGCACCCTTATCCAAAGTGTTGCTGTTTGTTTTCATTAGCCCAGCAAGGACTTTCTTTAGGCACAGTTAAGGTATACCTGTTTGCTATATCCGCTTTTTTGTGGTTGCTGAAAGGTCTTCAACATTTGGTTCCTCTCCAAACCTTCTATTATGCCCCAGTGGGACTCTGATTTGTTTTTAACTTTTTAAATGTGTTCACCCTTTGAACTCATGCATAGTTGCCCCCTCAGACTTCTCACGATCAAGACAAATTGCTTGGTGGCCCACCTCGACCAGGAGGATCAGCCAGCTGCAGACACGCTCTGTTAACCCTCCGTACACCATCTTCCTCACAAACAAACTGGTTCTCCACACCCATGCCTCTTTTTGGCTAAAGGTGCTGAAACCTTGCCTTGTCGGCCAAAATATCACCCTGCCTTCCTTCTTTGCTCCTCCTCACCCCTTCAAGGAGGAGGAAAGACTCTACTGCTGGCCCCCAAAAAGAGGGTTGCTGTTCTACCTCAATTGCACCAAAGGACACTGGGTCGACGATCAGCTGTTTGTTTGGTTCACTGGAGCCAGAAAGGGGAAGCAGTGCAGAAACAAACCATCTCCAGATGGATTGTACTCTACATTAAGATCTGCTATGCAATGGCCAAAAATCAACCACCTGGGGGCTTCCGGGTTCATTCTGACAGAGCCAAAGCTCAGACCACTGTATTAGCTCGTGGACTCCCCGTCCTGTACAACTGTCATAATGCGATGTAGGAGTCCTCGCACACGTTCACCAAACACTACTGCTTTGACAGTCAGGCCGTTCTGATGGGTACTTTGCCTGCTCGGTAAAGCCCTGGTTTTTTGGTCTGAACCATTTAGCAGACCCTTCGCTGGTGAGGTATTGCTTTGGTATCTATTCTAAGAGGAGGAATCTGCGACTGAAAGTCTTAATCATTTGAACAAGTTGATTTCCTTCAGTAATGCTTTTTCTAGTGGAGACTATCTAGCTGCAGATTCCTTACCGTTCTTCGGCGGCAGAAAGAGACAGGTAAAGAAACTGATGTATGTGCGCCACAGTGGTGCTTATATAGGCTCTGCGCATATAACCACAGACACGAAGCCGATCGATGCCACCTACTACTGCAGAGAGTTACTGCTGAAGATTTTCCGGAGCCAGTCTGACGTCCAGGGAATATTCTAAGTTAAAGAATCTGCGGCTAGATACTCTTGACCAGATAAGGCGCTAACAAATGTCAGTTCTTCATTTACATTTCTAATATTTCGTATTTGTAAAGAAAACAATTTTTTGTGTGTGTAATACTCTCTTTATGTCTCTGCTTCCCTGCCCCATTCCATTGACACTGATTAAAAGTCATGCCAAGCAGTGGTAGGAGACCGGCGCATTCAAAAAAGCAGTTAGAAGATAGTGAAGTTTAACAATGTGCCCCAACCCACCTGCCAACCACCATCTGACCTCTCAGTCTAGGCCCTTTTCCTGCACTACATGGCTTGGATGTTTGCATATTAGCCCTGCACATTCTCAAGCATACATATTTACATCTTGGCAACAGACTCTCTGCACACCTATTGTTTGCAGCACAAATACTTAGAATTATGACTGGATGACTTTTTTGTCTGCTCTTGATTTGATGGCTTTCCATCCTATCTTCTTTGACTCACCCAGGAGTCTGTCTCATTTCTATGACTTGATGAGTTGTATCCTTCCACTGCACGCCTAAGGGATCTCTTATTTCACTTGGCTTTCAGCACCGCAATCGAGTGCATGTGTTCCCTTGCTTTATCTTCCTAATTTTTCTCTGCCTCTCCCAAGCGCATTCTCTTTTCTCTCCTGCTGCTCCTAATGCTCCCAGTGTTACTTTTTTTGCAATTATTTTATCGCTTTTTTTTTTTAACAAGGACCAGCAAGTAGGAGATGCTGCTGGGGGCCTCTTGCTTCCTTTATGCCCACACTTGTTTACTTTTTCCATATTTTAATTTACATTTCAAACATTGATGTGTGCAATGTTAGATGGGTAACTTAAAAATGGCCACAGTAAATCATGATGCACGCATGTGTCAACACACATGCATGTACATGCATCAACAGTTCAACATGGGCACCCCGACTGTCTTCTTATATAGAAGACCCATCGCAAGACTGCCTTCACATGCCTCTGTGTCTTGATGTGTGCATTCTCAAGCGATTGGCAGGACTCATTAGCAAGCGAAGAGCTGGGGCTTTTAGTGCCCTATTGCATTTCCCAATACTTGTTTTTCTCAGTGCTACTTTCATGTGTATCAGTGTCCTCTTATACATATCTGGGTTCCCACTTATGCTATAGGATGAATGTTTTTTAGACAAATATGTTTATTCTGGTATGGTTTCTCAATCTGTATTACTGTTTGTTATCCACATAGGGGTGATTGCATCAATTAAAACTGCCTAGGAGATTTCTGCTCTCATACTATTTACCTCTGCAATTTTAGGAGCAATGGGAAAAGGAGCAAATCAAATTAAAGCGAATTGAAGAAGAGAGCATTAAGAAGGGAAAAACATTTGAATCACTTCTGAACAGTAGGGATGCACACATCATGCTCCTGAGTAAAAAGTTAAAAGAAGCAAATGATAGGCTTGAGAAAATAGACTGCAAAAATATGCAAATCTGTGAAACAGAGGTAAGACCATATGAAGAAGGAATCATGTCAAATAGTGAATTGTTAATGAGATTGTCTGGTATTACATGAACAAACCGTTTCCTGCAGTTAGTAGTTTTTTTTTAGAGAAGGTGCAGCAAGGGTTCCCTATAGTAGTACATTGTTTTCCATATTTTGCTACTGAATTAACTGTGGAGAGCATATCTGTATATTTAAGAATCATTTTTTGTGTATTCCTTATCTATTTTTTTTAATACAATTTGGTAATTATTGCACTACGTTAATTGGTGTATTTCGTTATTGTCAGTTGTATACAGTTCAATGTAGGAAGAAGCTTTTCCAGGCGAATAAATGTGCATGTTCTTTGACCAATTCGACTTTAAGCAGCCAGTCACTTCGCATTCTTACTTAACTTTTTTTTACACTTTTAACTGATTTTTGTTTTGACTTTTCCAAAGCATCAAAACAAGTGTTGTGAGTTTATTTGGGTGAGAGGGTTAGATTTATTATTCTGTTTAAAAAAATAAATGCACTTAGAAGCTACGTTTCATTTTTACATTAGATACAGAATGTTTATAAGTGTGAGTGGCAAGACGTGTCTTTAGATATCACAATTACCGCAACTAATCTCCCCTCTGAAATGTTAGAGACTAAAGCATTAACATTTGAGAGTGAACTAAACGTAGCAGTAGTTACCTTTTTTTTTTTTTTTTACGTTGCACCGCATGCTTTTTAGCATTTTGGGTTCTCTTAACCCCGGGTCTAGCAGACAAATGAAATGAACTATAGCCATTGCCAACAGAACTCCAAATAGTGTGCGAATCAATCAAAGTGAAGTCGCCAAATAAAATCACGTCTTTCACCTTCTGACCTGCTCTCAAGAAAGTTGGAAATTGCAGTACAACACATACAGGTCTATGTCTGAAAAAGATCATTTTTACTGATCTCTTCGAAAAATGATGTACAAAATCAAGGCAATGCCTTCAATTACTTGGTATTCCAATCAGTCCCTCAATGGATAATCCAAAAAGAGCGCCCACAATTATCTGCATCTGATGACCAAAGCAAATCAGATAAAATCCGCAGTAAAGCCTATTATGGTCTATGTCCAAATATTGTTTCATTTGATCATTTATCTCACTGCTAATACATTGACATTCTTGTACAGTATTTGGTCACTGATCATGGCATTGGCTAGACACTTTAGTGAAAGCAAGTAAACAAGTCTGCGAATAATTTTGTATATTTAAGGTGTAATTTACTCTCTGGGACGACCTGCCTTCCCACCCAGTCTCTACAATTTGCAGGATATAGTACGTTCGAGATCTAGTTATCACCTGAACAGGTTATCAATACAGACATGTTTCAGATTGGCCAGTGTGGTAGCCCCGGCATCCAGTACACCCGACATTTTTTCGGGCTTTTGGATTTTATCCTGACAGGCCTACTTTTACTTATAACCCTTCCAATATTTAGCAATATTCTGCCCCGTTTATATCTCCGCCTCTTGAGAACCATTCCAGTCTGCAGTGGGGGCCCACTTCATGTGTTTGATTTATTTATTGTCAGACATCGCTTTTTTTGAGTGACAGTTACTCAGGTTTACATTAAGCTGTTCGTGATGATCCCACCATTCAAACGGATCGAAACTCTGTCGGCAATACATACAGACCCAATCTCCGTTGATGTAGTGTGTATCTCAGATAATGTAAGCGATACAAATATTCCACGTCAAAATCACGTGTATCACACGTCTGCCCAAGTACTTTCTTCGCTTGTCTCACTTCACGTCTACTCACATCCCACTACAGTACTTTTTAAAAAAAAACTTGTATTTATTAATGGATCGCTACATATTAAAAATATTGTTTTGATTTAAATGTATCGTGTGATACTCGTTGTTATTCTCCCCTCCGTAGGGACCACTGCTGTTCTGTAATAATACTTACACCGGGTCCCTTGGATACCTAGGGCTTCTCTTGTTTTTCTGTAATACAGTACAGATCCTGATCAGTAACTTCACTCGTTTTTATTTTCTAGTCGCAAGTGTGTGTGCACGCTCTCCCGCCAGCCACCAGAGCAGCCCTTGCTCCCCTTTTATCGTGCTCTGTGCACAGCACTCCAACCTACTTAATCTGTAAAACCAGGAAAACGTCAACCTAAAATACATTAGATAAATAAATACAACTTTTATTTCTAACGAATAAGCCCTAAATAATTACCCAGAAATATTCTCCCCTAACTAATCTGAAAAACGAAAATGTAGTCAAATCGAAACTCAGAAATAGTGAACGTTCTCGCCCCTCATAGTAATAGAAATACAAAACAGAACTTGCAAAACACTAGCAGGCAGAAACCCATTGCTTACCTTGGTGAAGGAGCTGTTAGTGAGCAGAAGGTATCACTTGACAGACATGGTGGTATGATGTGAAACGGTTCTGTGCACTCTGGTCTTTACTCCTAGTCCTTATTTCTTGAGTGACAGAGTTTTTTGCTTCAGTTTTATTTCTACTGCTTATCAAATAAAAAAGATGTGTTTAATGCATAATGTACACCTTGTGATCTTTCCAGGCACTCCACGTGTGTACTGTTTTCTTATGTGTATAACATGCTTAAAATGCCACGTCCAGATCTGGAAAAAAATAAGTCTCGGGTTCCTGGAATTTTATACATCCAGTTTCTGTTTAGGACCCTTCTCAAATGTCATAATCAAAAGCGCATATGTATTATCCCACTAGGCACTTTAATGTAATATACGACTAGATAAGTTTCCGTAATTGATATTTTCATGTTGCATTTTAATTTCCCAACGCGTTAATAGTTTAAGCATGTAATTATTTTTCCGAGTGGTTTTGAAGTTGACTAACAGAGATCGATACCACTGGCCTCCACTAGGTGGTAGTCCAATGTTATCAAGTCGTCGATACGTGCTATCGTATTGTTTTCACTAAACATCAGATAAGTTACCTGGCATCACCGAGGTGCACTCGATCATTTTAGATTGTCTTTGCTCTGCGTGTCTGTTCATGTAGATTGCAATCAATTTAATTTACAGTTTGTAATGCAGTCCTGCCGTATTTTTCCTTCTTTAAGGTACACAATAAAAGACTGGAGTGTCCTGCTGGTCAGGATGTCATACCAGCAGCCTCAGGTACTTCTGCTATTCACATGAGTGAAAGGTAAAGCAGCTTTAATTATATGTATATTAATATGCAAGCTAAACGGCATTTTTTTCATTTCTAATTGTGGTCATTAGATAGCTGCCCTGTTCACGCTGGACTCGCCTCACTTGTTGTTTTGAAAAGAAATTATAGCAAACATTTCATAAAAGAACGCCACAAACCTCTCATGCACACCCTCGTGTGTATAGCTACGACATTGACACAGTGTTATATTTATAAGATCACAAAGAGATATATATTTTTTATGAATCTTTTATTTTTATTTTATCACAGTAGTTGTCTGATTATTTTTGGTGTCCTATGTAGGCTCTTTAGATAGAAAATTATACTTATAAAGATTAATAATTCATTTGATAGAGATATATACAATTATAAAGGAAGCTTTTGAAAGATATATAAACACATATCACAAAAACCAACAAAGACAAATCGGTCAGTAGTCTTATTGTAGTGGGCAAAAGCGGTGAATATTGACACTGAAAGATATATAAACACATATCACAAAAACCAACAAAGACAAATCGGTCAGTAGTCTTATTGTAGTGGGCAAAAGCGGTGAATATTGACACTACGCGCGTTTCGGCATTCTGCCTTCATCAGGTGACCGTCTTTCACGTATAAACTGTACAGGACAACAAAAACTTATCTTGGATAATACGATATCGCTATGTAGATAGTAGTATGGTTCATATACCGGTCCTCATGGGTTATTATGTCGTTTTAAAAGAATTTCGTTGTATTGAAAAATGTAACATTTATCGGACAAAATTTGTGCTCGAGGTACTTGTTCCGATGTATTTTTCTCCTTTTTTTCTCTCTATTTTATTTCTCAAAGATCCAAACTCAAAAGTCTCCGAGTTGGAACATTATCTAATCATAAATGTGCTGAAAATCTTGAATCGTCATAATTGGGAGACCGGCAGGTGTAGTTTGTTCTCTCTTCTCTTGCTCATAAAAGATGATAACAGGATAGTTTCGCCATGGGTTGAACTGAAGAGGACATAAGTCATAAAAAAATGATGAGTTCCCCGTGCTTCGTGTTGCCAGGTGGTGTCTTATGGGCCAGATCTCCCCTCGACGTGCCGGTGGTTCAAGATAATGTTCCAACTCGGAGACTTTTGAGTTTGGATCTTTGAGAAATAAAATAGAGAGAAAAAAAGGAGAAAAATACATCGGAACAAGTACCTCGAGCACAAATTTTGTCCGATAAATGTTACATTTTTCAATACAACGAAATTCTTTTAAAACGACATAATAACCCATGAGGACCGGTATATGAACCATACTACTATCTACATAGCGATATCGTATTATCCAAGATAAGTTTTTGTTGTCCTGTACAGTTTATACGTGAAAGACGGTCACCTGATGAAGGCAGAATGCCGAAACGCGCGTAGTGTCAATATTCACCGCTTTTGCCCACTACAATAAGACTACTGACCGATTTGTCTTTGTTGGTTTTTGTGATATGTGTTTATATATCTTTCAGTGTCAATATTCACCGCTTTTGCCCACTACAATAAGACTACTGACCGATTTGTCTTTGTTGGTTTTTGTGATATGTGTTTATATATCTTTCAAAAGCTTCCTTTATAATTGTATATATCTCTATCAAATGAATTATTAATCTTTATAAGTATAATTTTCTATCTAAAGAGCCTACATAGGACACCAAAAATAATCAGACAACTACTGTGATAAAATAAAAATAAAAGATTCATAAAAAATATATATCTCTTTGTGATCTTATAAATATAACACTGTGTCAATGTCGTAGCTATACACACGAGGGTGTGCATGAGAGGTTTGTGGCGTTCTTTTATGAAATGTTTGCTATAATTTCTTTTCAAAACTGCTTTTGCCCTACCTATAGCAAATATATTTTGGTGTAGGGGTCCCCTGTTTTTCAAACTGCTCGCCTCACTTGTTAAAATAGCATCAGGGCAGCACATGGACCTACGTGGGTGTGTGTACACGCACATATACACACGTACACACACCCAACTAACACAAACCTTTTTGAAGGAATGGAGGTGGGCTCACACGCACCCCATCTCCTCTCCCTACTCCATAACACACACAACCACATTCCCTTTTAACCCCCAAAAAAGATATCCAAACTAAATTTGAGTCTGCATGTTGGGGATAGTAAAGGTACCCAGAGTTGTGAATTACCCTGCAGAGACCTGTGAAAATGCTCAAATATGGCAAAATATTGTCTTTGCTTTTTACAAAACATTAAAATACGTGCTGTGCAAGAAAGGGTGCGTGTATTTTTGTTATAGAAATGGTACCAACCAAAGGTTTACGCTGGTACGTCCACTCTTCCCTGCCTACTTGCATTTTGTTGCGAAAGTAGTGTGAAATCCAATGGTGAGCTTATAAAGTTATAGCATTTTGAAAACTAGACAGAATTCTAAATTTAGAAACGGTTCAAGCTTTTCCCCAAGAAAGTGCCTGTTGAAATAAAAGTGAAAGTAAATGGGGGAAAAAGAGAATTGGGTAACCTTGTTTTAATTTGTACATTTTCGCACTGAGGAGCAACGAAAGTAATATCGTTTTAAAATAAATTCTCATCCCAGGGAGTTACACTGTTAGTTGGTGAAATATCTGCTATCTTCTTAGCCATTCACTGAGTCGTGGCTTACAATTGGTTCCATGTATACTAACTATGCATCACACTTCATAGCAACGAATTTAGTGATAACAAAGGACTGTGAAAGAAAAGTATCAAGTTTTTACATGTACCCAACAGTCTTAATTTACGGGTATGGGCTATTCGTACTGCTCTGAATTTTGGACCACTAATAAAGCCTGGAGAAGGTGTTATTTGTGCTTAGTGACTTATGACTGGATTCCAAACATTTGGAGAGAGTCAAAAATTGCAAATGCCCTACTATTCATCGTTGTATCACGTTTACCCAATATATATAAAACTCCATATTTATTTATTTATGTTGCTTCCCCTGTTATCATGTCCACCAACGGTTTCCTTCGCCATGCATTCTACATTCGAATGTAAGTAGTTGTACCTACCTCTGGGTTCCAGACAGTTGACTTAAAGATGAATGGGGTGTGCCAGGAAAGCTCCAGTATCTTGTTCACGTTTGTCTGGATGCTTAATTACATTTAAGGCTCCCAGTTTTCCATTTTTATTGATTTTTACAGATAAATACAGACAGAAAGCAATGTGTTTCCTCTCTGTATTTATTTTTAAAAACAGAAAAATGCTGTAAATTGTGCGTTTTGTGAGTGGCTCACCATGCTGCCTTTCATGAATTCCAGGTAAAAGCTGATCAGACAGATAGAATGGGGAGGTACAAAATCAGATCAGATTTACTTAAATACAGGCATATGTTAATATCTATTTGCAGTATAACACTAATATGCACCTATGGGTGTAGTGTTTTGTTATATGTGGCTGCTTAATTTTCTAAGACACGACAGGCGCCCATGATGAGTGCACGTCTAAGAGTTAAATATATGTAGAAATATACCATTTCATGACTCCATTTATTCTCCATGCACAAAATAAATGTGAGTAAATACCAATATGATGGCCCAAAAATCAATATGGGTAAATACAGACGGAAATGTTAAAAAAACAAATACCATAAAACTGGGAGCCCTAATTACATTACATCGAACGTGCAACAGGATTCACTAACCCCTATAGGTCTTTCTGTGAGAAGAGCATCATCTGGGTGTCTTCACTGCTTTTTAAGTCTGACTGTGCCTTCAAACATCTACTCCCCAAGCTGTGATGGATGGAGGCTGTAGCTCAAACCTGGGCCTGTGTTTGTTGCACACTGTGCACTACTGATGAAGAATTCATCGCAAATTCATGGAATCAGTGTCTGGTCATCTTCCACTCAAAATCACGCCTGGGGTATCGGAATAATAATCCTCAGACAGGCACAGTCAGTGAAAGCAGCACTACAGTTGTGTAAAGAATTCCGAAGTTTTGCACAACTACTTCCTGTGCTGACCCTAGAGTCCGTGTCCACGGTTACATTGCAAGCGGGTGGCATTTTCCTATGTGGAGCGCTCGGTGTATTGTGAAATTCTCTGGGAAAGAGTCCAAGAGCCATTTTGGATGTCAACAAGCAAGTATGCGGAAAGTGAGGAGGGACTGTGTGTGTGTGTGTGGTGATGCTGCTACCAGTGCATCATCAAGCATGCGTATCAGCATCTTAGATCACTGCCACGCATAACCAACCTTTCAAGTCTACCAGCATGCAATTTCTTTTGCTTCTTGGTCTTACCCCCACATAGCTGACAGGGCTGGATCGCAATTCCAGCCTATCGAGGTTGCCGTGAAAAATGGCCTTTTGCAGTTGGTGATCTTTGCCCATAAAGCTGGCAGGACAAAAAGTCTATTCAGTTGCTGCTCTCTCACCATTGCATAACTGTCTCAACATTGCTTGACTATGTACTTGTTCCGAATGTGGAAGTCGGTGATGGACACACCTACTTAACCGCATGCGTGCGGGCGGAATTCCGCCCGTACGCTGGGTTTTGCGGAAACGCATGTTACGTGACGAGCTGGGCTCGTCATGAGCGTGCGAGGAGGCTACGCCATGACGAGCCCAGCTCGTCATGAGCGTCGAAGGGGTTAAATGGAATATTTATTACATTTTACCATTGATGCGCTCATCCCCTGACATTCGCCTCACACATCTCTTATTTTTTTTTGTGAAGGTAAATGTTTGAGCATTCCTACACACTATTTCACATCATTCAGTGCTGGGAACTGAAGAGTATGGAATAACCTCCTACAGACTTACTTAGAAGTATTACACTATTTTACCCAGTGGTAACACCCTAAGGTATCTTGCCTTACACACTCCTTTCTCAAACGTTACATGCACACTAGTCCCATTGTTGTCTCGGGGTATTTGCTCCAGGGGGATCTACATGGGACTCCCTACACACTTAACAGCAGGCTACAAAGAATCCAAAATGCTTTAGGCAGACAAGTCCTTAACCTCAGCAGGTGGGATAACATCCCCCGGGCCTTGGCGCTCTACCTTGGTTACCATTTGACGGAAGGATCTCCTTCAAAACCCTCTGAATTGCTCCCTGGGATGTCTACTGGACAGGACCAGTCTTCTACGATCGTAACACAAACTGTAGGTCAAAGGAGAAACCTCAGATAGCCTGAAATTCTTCTTTACAATGAAGACCCACATCACTGTTAGCTTTTTCTTCTATAGAAATATAAGTTCTGGAGTCACTGGGAGCTTTTGCTTCTATAGAGATGCAAGTTCTGGATCATGCTCCAAAAGAGAATAATTGTCATCAAAATCCACTTAGAATTTGGAAAAGCAATATAGACCTGGCTGTTCCCAAAATCATGATTCTAGTGACTCTTAATTCTGCAGTTGTACTTGCCTATACATGCAGTGCACAAAGCTATCCCTCACACTCTGTTTCCATGCCACTCATGCATAACATGCCGCTACACACTGCTGCGCCAAGTCTGGAGCACATTCTCTGAGCCCCACGAATGACATCAAGACACACTATGCAAAGAGAACACTGAATCCATAACTCCCTGTACTACAGACACAGAGCCACTTACTCAACCACTTTGATGCTTCATTAAGGTATAGGAGAGTGCTATAGAAATGCTACAAACAATAGAATACAATAACGTAGGGGTTGGCATTGCTAATTTGGTTAACTCACACCCGATCTAATCGTGTGCCTACTTGCATTTGGCCTACATAGAGCAATTAAACTGTGGTAAGTCTCACACAAAAGCACTTTAGAGGGGAGTAAGGGTAGGGGCATTTTTACATTGAAACATGTTTTCCATTGGGAGAAAAAAATATCTTTAGGCCCAGGAGGCACGCACCAGAGAACTTTGGAAGGTCTTGTTTTAATTTGCTTATGCTTGTTACTTTTGACATTTGCTAAAGTTGATCAAAACTGCAAGATGTCTGCGTTTTCATAGGCCAGCATGGATTTGGTAATTTTCCTTTGCAATGTTTCTTTACTTTTTATGAGGCATAAACATTAATTAATCAAGTAAATCCAGATAATTCTTGGCAAATTAAGTGCCATGAAGCACAGTATTCATTTGCCTCATACATGCTTATGGAGCACATTAATACTGAAGTAATCATCTCATATAATTCATAATGATGGGATTAGAATCATGTCGTGTTTTGTTTAAGGGTGATTTGCAGAACACTGATATTGAAGTGGAGGCATTTATGCTATCTTGGATATACTGTCAAAGGCAAACCTTGTGAGGAAGGGGGATAGATATCCTCATCGGTCATTGACTTGTTTAACAAACGTTCTCATTATTCTGGAACCGCACATGAGGTGGGCTTGTTATAGCCCATGATTTGAGCAAGCTTATCTGTTAGAGACTTCTAGCTGCAGCTTCCTTCCATTAGAATTATCCCCAGGCATTAGACTGGTTCCGGAAGCTTTTCGAGCAAGACGTCTGCATGCTGGCAGGTAACCTCACTCAGGCCCGCATTGGTGTTGTCCATGTCAGAAATGATGTGCCTGTTTCCCATCTAGGCTGCACCCCAGCTGACATCGGTTCTTTTCTTTTCCGTGTCACTCAGCTCAGATCTGGAGAGAGCTACCTCCAGTCATTTTTTGATTTAATTTTTTCAACATTTTGTTGAGTTCTTTTTTTGAGACCTGTCTTCCAGTGTGTAGAGATGTGCTCCAAGAAACCAGTGTGGGTTAAACCCAGTGTATCCTGTCACACACACATTTCTGTGACATCCCCATCTGGTTTGCCTGTAGTGCTTGAAGCCGGACCACCACTCTAGACTTGTGAGGACTCCTGCAAAATGAACCCCAAGACACTGTGGGAGCGCTCTTTGAAGCTCTTAGTACCCAATGCTAGTCAACACCCTGACAGTCCAAGTACAGTTCATGCAATTGTTTCAGGCCCTTGTCATTGCCCTCGAAGTCTTTGGGCAAATCCATAAAAAGTCCAGGAAATTAAAGAAGTTGAAGTGCTCTTTGATTTCACTACGTCGGTCCAAACCTCTCGGTCCACTTTGTGCCTCCCTGAGTTTTCTGGAGCAACCACCACCCAACCTCGTGGGTTTTATGAGGCCATCCACCTACATTTTTGCATGGACTGATCCCTCTGTAGCACCTGCGGGCCCCATGAGTGTAACCGGTGCCCCCAATGGATTTGGACCCTCAAGTTCGCCCGCGGCGCCAGTTGGATATCCTGGATCTGGTGCTGGATTCGGAATGGCTCCATTCTCGAAATCGCGACCATCCCTGGAACCTGTTGCAGCGACGGCATTCCCAGCGCTGCTAATGCCGACAGCATCACTGACCCCATCATCATACGCGATATAGAACCGGACCGGCGACGCCCAATACCGAATCTGTGCAGATCAAACTCTACCTTCCGAGTCCGAGCCAGTGCCTCCTTCTTTGTTTGATAGGCCCGTAGATGAGTATGATTGGGTACGATTTGAGGATCCTTATATCTACAACCCCCTTGAGGAGGCAGATGACAACTTGTATGTGGAGCTGGTGGATGCCAGTGATCTGAACACCTTTCCAGACACTGGCCTGGTCTCTCTTCCTAGAGTTGTTGCGGAGTAAGGGCCTTCTTCACTATGGTGGTTAGGAGGGCGGCTGATGTCTAGGACAATCACCTACCCTTGGTGGCAGTCAAGGAGAATTTCTTGACAGATGTACTTCAGCCTGGAATCACCCCTTTACAACTCTTTCTCCCTTTTATTGAAGCCCTCCCTGATGACCTGCTTGCGCCCTGCCCAGACCCTGCATTGGGGTGCCTGTGCACAAAACCTTTACTTGCAGGCAAGCCCTGCTTCTGGGGACTCAGCTTTGCTCACCCAGCACCCCACCTCAGAGAGCCTGGTCATCCAGGCCTCCACCTACAAAGTCATCCCTGGCGCAGTACCTACCACACCACCGGATAAGGAATCCAAGAGGCTGGATACCTTTGGCAATATGATGTTCTCTTCTGCCAGCCTTGCACTGCATGGTATTCAAGCCATGAATCTGATGTTTCAGCCTCTATCCTGGATTTCAATGAGATTGACTCTGAAGCTTCTGGGCCTCATGGCCTCTTGCATCCTGCTGGTGACACATGCCCGATGGCATATTTGGGCTCTGCAGGTGGACCAAAAATACCATTGGGCGCAGCATCAGGGGAATCTCTGACATGGTCCAGATATTTTAGGGCACTACAAAAGACCTTAAGTGGTGGTTGATCACTCCCCCCTTAAATACCAGAGCTGACTGTAGTGATGGATGCTTCACTCATGGGCAGGAGCGAACATCTGGGGAAGGTGGAGATCAAAGGCTCTGGTCTCCAGTGGAGTCTCAGCTATACAACAACTTACTGAAGTTGAGAGCAATCCAACCGGCATAGAAAATCTTTCATCCTCCCTTCAAGGGGAAGCTCGTTTAGCAGTTCACGGGCAACATCACCACCATGTGGTATTGCAACAAGAAGCGTGGGGTCGTGGACCCTGTGTCAGGAGGCCCTGCATCTCTGGACATGGCTGGAACGTCGGGGAATTTCCCTGGTAGTTGAATATCTAGTGGGCTAACTGAACACCAGAGGGGTCAATTCGGAGCAGATCATGAATGGCATCTCCATCCAGAGGTGGTGCAGGATCGCTTCAGATATTAGGGAGAACCTTGGTTAGATATATTCACCACCTACTCTGAAGCACAATATCAGCTCTGCAACGTTAGAGTTTCTAAAGCTCCTCTCGCTCTGAGACATTTTTCATCTCGAGTGGAGCTCAGGCCTCCTGTATGCCTTTCTGCTGGTCACACTCCTGCCCAGAGTTCTCAAGAAGACCAGCAATGACCAGGGCCAAGTTATTCTTGCTCCATATTGGGCACATAGAGTATGGTATCCAGAAATCCTGAACATTGGTCCTCTGGTCAGACTGCCCCCGAACATGCCATCATTTGTGGAAATTAGGGGCGACAGTTGACAGTTTTTTCCTCTTTCCTGAAATTTGTGATGTCATGTTGGCAACCATGCATCCCCCAACCAAGACACTATACGCCTGCCGTTGGGATAAATTAGTGGAGTGGTGTACATCCAAACAGGTTCAACCCCCTTTCTCCATCTTTAACTGAAGTTTTGTTGCTTGTTCTCTCATTGGCCTGGCAAGACCGTGACCTTTCAAAGAAGAGGGGATATTCCACCAACTCTACCGACTGGACCCAAAAGGACATTTTTGTTCTTCATTTATCTTACCAGAGAGTTGATGGACGATCAACTTTTCATTGGGGCAACTAAAGGGAACGCCTTGCCGAAACAGATCATCTCACAATGAGTAGTGCTCTGCATTAAGATCTACTACGCAATGGCCAAGAAGCAACCCCCTTAGGCCTTGTGGACTCATTCCACCGGAATCAAGACTGCAACATGGGCGTCTCTGCACGTGTGTACCAAACACTATTGCCTGTTCTGTTGTGATGGACACTTTCCCCATTTGGTTCCTCCAAGACTTCCTGGTCTAAATATGTTCGGAGAGATATTACTTGAAGATCTATTCTAAGTTGAGGAATCTGCGACTAGAAGTCTCTAGCAGATGAACAAGTTACTTACCTTCAGTAACGTATTATCTGGTAAAGACTATCTCTAGCTGCAGATTCCTTACCGACCCTTCCTCCCATCCCTTATGAAATCCTTACAATGTGCACACTGGTACATCAGCAACCTTCGTGACTTTTCACTTCTGACATAGAAAAGATACAAAAAGTAACTGTCAGCTCCCTGGTGTGGTCCCCAATTAATCTTTCGATGCAGACAATGCCAACTTGGTGCGGAATGACACCACATTGTGCAAAGGTACCGCTCAAATGGTTTTTGGAGCCAGTCTGACGCCTGGGTATAATTTCAAGGTATGGAATCTGTAGCGTGATAGAGTTTCTACCTGGAAAGGCGGTACCGAAGGTAAGTAACTTGTTCATCTGGGTGTTTTGTGCAGTTAGTGTTCACCTTCAATGTGAGTAATGTTCAAACACTGAGAGTACAGACTAATGCCATGAGTGGAACTGACTAATCCCACAAGTGGACTTTGGGTACAGAAGATTTGTTTTAGGAAGCATAGGTCTGGGTATTTGGATCTTAATATGTGCACTGCTCTCATTACATTGCAGACAGTTATGAACTGCAGTACAATAGAGAAATGGTCACAATAGCAACCAAAACTTAAAGGTACACATGAACAAGGAAAAAGCATTCACAAAGACCTAGTCGTACGTTTGCAGTAAAAGCCTTTTTTATAAGTCTAGCAGGACAAGGGCTAGAAAGTATGGAATTGTGAGAGCATAAATTATATGAGCTTACTTTAAAAAAAATGTGAGACAGGGCAAGAAACCACCTTGATATCAAATCAAAGGTTTTCCCATAGGGAGGCCCTGGTTGGCGTATACGGTAGTCTGGCCAATGGAGCTAAATCCGAAGAGTGATGCGGGTGGTACCTAGGATCGTGATGTACAACACATGTTAACATGTGTTGTACATCGCGATCCTAGGTACTCCCGTTAACATGTGTTGTACATATCGATCCTAGGTACCCTTCCCGCATCACTCTTCGGATTGAGCTCCATGGGCAGACATTAAGAGATGTTGAACAACAAACTGGAAAACACCTTTTATTTGTTCAAACACTTCTAGGCAATATACCAATAATAAATGCTTTTTAGGATCATTGGCAAGAAGATCCATTTGACCTGTTTATATAGAATCTAAAGCCTTCTGAAACTTGTCACCTAGATTTGTGAGTCCATTTAAGGGTTGAAACAATCCAACACCATACAAGTTAACCTTTTCATCCCAATGAATGGTACATCACTTGTTCGACATCTCATTGATTAGACAAGTGGTGGGATGGGACCACGGAATCATTTGTTTACTTACCATGGTGAATTAAACGCAAAACTATGAAGTGGCTTAGATTTGGCATTCGATTCGTGGACATTAGTACCAGTTAATCAATTGGAAATTGTATGTGCCTAAGTACCTAACACACCAGAACCAACTATGCTTGCTCTCAGGTGCAAAATAAAATTTCTTGTCACCAAACAACAGCTAGCAGTATCTCAACATTGTCCAACTTATTTGATGCCTATTAATAACTGTTATGCCTCTAGACGTAGGGCCCGATTAGGATCGCGTTGAATCCGCATCCTCCGGGCCGGCGGAAGCCACCGCCGGCCCGGAGGACGCGGATTCACCGCAGCGGACACAGAAAAGACCCCCCGCCAGATTAGGATGGCTGTGGGGTCATTTTTCCGTCCGCCGCTTTTCCGCTGCGGTCGCCTTCCGACCGCGGCGGAAAAGCTCTTATATGGTGGCGGTGTCTATCAGACACCGCCAGCCATATTAGGATGCCGGTGGAGACATGCTTTTCCACGGCGGGTTTTCCGCCGTAGAAAAGCATGTGGAGTTTGAGTATGGGGCCCGTTGCGGGCCCCCAGGGGTGATGGGGGGTGGGGGGTGCACATGGGGGGTACCTATGGTACCCCCTGATATGCATGCACGAAGCGGCAGGCACCACACGGTATATAACCCAAACAACTTGCAAGCGCTGCTGTGCACGCAGAAAAGCTGAAGCAAGGCATAGTCAGAAAACTAGATGACATGAGGCCATGTCAAAGCCCAATAGTAAGACCTTCATAATCCTCATCAATGTACAACATAATGTATAATTGTGCACAACTGCTTTTAGATTCACATACTTCATCTCTCAATGTCCTATGGCATCACATACTTCATCTCTCAATGTACAACACCGAGCACTTGTGTGCATCACGGCCTACAACACTGCACTTCGAAACCAAAAAGTACATTCCACACCTCTCTCTCCCTCTCACGCTTTTAAATGCACATCCCACACCTTCTGTTCTTGGCAAGGCTGTCCTACTCGTGACAGCTCCCACTGAAAGACTGTAAGATTACAAGAAATATACTTTTAAGAGACACAGGCACATGCAGGATATCGTACATTCAGGCTAGGATAAAATAACACACTGAAGTCAATTCAATTAAAATAATGGTAGTCAAAGATCATCACAGGGTGTCAGACAACAAGAGTACCTCTAGCACTACAAATGCAGAATCATGTAAAAGGATATGATGATCAGTTGAGCACCTAGAACACCTGAGGATCACTGCAGCGTGAGGAAGAACTCAGTGTCATGGAGAGATTTCAAGCCTAAAAGAATTGGGGGATTTTTCTACAGGGATGAAAGCCACCTTCATGCCACCCTGTTGGTTTTGTGTTTTCAAGGGAGGGAGGAAGTCTAGGGCGAGTTAACCAGTCATAAGGAGGAGTGGAAGGTCCAGCCAGGTGTTCGCCCAAAGTCACATAAACAAATAGAGGTACCAGGCTGTTCCTAATGGAGGGTCGGTATTGATTAAGTACGTGAGTAGTGGAACTGGCGCAGGAGACACAATGGGTGCCTACGCATGGGTATCCACTGTGTTGGATATAATGGCCTCACACACCCTTGCGGGTGTCATGCTTCATCATCGGCAATGCTCCTCGTTGGGTCGGCGGTGCAATACCAAACGGGCAACACCTCAAAGAGGGGCTCTTTGGCGGAGATCTTTTATCCACCTGCCGTGTTGGTGAAGTGTGGGTATGGGGCCAGTGCTATGTAGACATAGTGGTGGTTAAAGTTGGGGCAAGAGGTACCAGGATCAGGTTTATTCTAGTGGTCCCTTACTCCAAATTAAAAAGGATCTAGAATAGACTCGAAGGGAAATAATGTACCCTAGTGCGAGACTAGACCAGTAGTAGAATCAATAGGTCGACATGTTTCTCGCTGCTTGTCCACTGACTAGCGATTCTTCAGGACCAATATTAACAAGAGTTTAAAACTAATAAACTGTCTACAAAGCGCCTTAACCTCCTCTAGAATCCTAATTATGTTAAATGTGAAGGGAAAGGTATACCTGTGTTGTGCTGTCTTTGCCTAAATTGGGAGACAAAAGAAAGCAATTCAAAACAAGTTAAGTTCCACTTAAGAATGAATATATATGGCACCTAACAATCACTCGGTGTGGCATGCCAATGAGGGTGTAGAGGGTGTCGATGACATGTGGTAAAAACAGGTGATGTTATCCAAGGTGAGCATAGTGAGTGGCATGCTCATGTGGTTAAAAAGGAAAGAATTATTTAAAAAACTTATAAACAGCAGTATTCTCATTGTATATACAGTGGTAGGACACTCACCTATCAGTGCAAAGGTGAGCTACAACAACAGCACCCGGCGGGTAGAGCTACGGGTTCAACCTCATAGTTTTCAAGCTATTCATGGCAGACAAAGGGCATAATAAGATTACAGTCCTACACAAAGTCCTACACATAAGTCTTATGGGTTGGTATAACAGTAGCCTAGTTCTCTTCCTTGATGTATTGCTCATTCAGGCTAGTTCCGAAATTCGGCGGTGTGACATGTTAAGGCATTCTTAATTTGATTCAGCAGGCAAATGGGCGTTTGTTATAGCATACATGACAAACTAACATCCCTGCGTCCGCCTAAAAGCCGCCTTTTAGTATTTATTATAAGTAACCCATTTTGGCTAGAATGGTGGGCCTCATATCAACATGTTGCCGGTGGAACGTTAATTCCCTGATGGGAATCCCACAAACGGACAGTTTGTTTCCGGCGCAATTAGAAGCCTAATCTCCTCGGGGAAGAATGACATATCGTATGTTTTATATATCTGGGCCACAACCCTCCGTCTCTCTATTTCGTTCATGCCGACTCGACATTCACATGCAAACCATGAAAGTTTGACTCAAACCCCTTGGAGCACTGTAAGCCCTCAGTATATCAAGCTACAAACGGCGTCAAAATGACTTGTGCGTCCCGTTGCAGTTATTCAGTTAGTCCACAGTCACACACTTACTTTTTAGTTCCCGTGCCTCCGTGGATGGACCTACCCCTCGCCGCCGGGTCCGGAAAGGTGAGCCACAGCCACACTGGCTAGTTCATATCGGTGGCGTAGGTCACGTGGTTTGGGCGGGGTTGTTGGTTTGATGGGAGGGAACTAAAGCGGAAGTGATTCAATATGAAACGCGGCGGCCATTGTTAAGTGGTGTTAATGTGAGTACTAATGTCTGCTGTAATTTACAACTGCGTCTTATCAAAGGTGGAAGCGATCTCTAGTCAGATTACCATTATTGCTCGTAGCAAACCAAGTCCTAGTGTAGCGATGAATTATTGCTATTCCCCTTAAATGTTCAAAATGAAATGCAGCGGCCATTAGTGAGTGGTTTGTCTGTGAATACTAATGTCTGTCGGAGTTTAGGATTAAGTTCTTTCGGAAATGAAGGCGATCGGTGTCATGACAAGACTTGACACAGGCCCATGTTTATTGGGGAACAGCCCACACCAGGTTTGTTCATACTTGATTCCGGTAAACGGGGTCCTGAAGGGAGCCCCAAGGAATGTCCTCATTAAGGCAGCACTGTCGGAGGAGAGACGGTGTATCCATCTTTGTTCTTTGTAGAACAAACTCTGTTTGTTGGAGCCAGCATTTACTTCAAGTATCAACCATTTCATTGAGTCAGCACTGTGATTAAATTCCAAGAAGTGTTTGCACATTTTGGTGTTTGTCTTCTTGCAGCGGAAGTTGCTGCGATGTTCAGCCATGCGTATTTTGACTGGGCGAGTGGTCATGCCCACATAATAAAGACCACACGGGCAAAGTAGAAGATAGATACATTTTGCAGTGTTACAGTTGGTGTGGCCCCGTAATTCCCAAGTAAAAGTGGGGTTAAGTTGGATTGACTCGTATGTAGTTGTAAGGGGGCATACACTACAAAGCCCACATGGGAAATGTCCCTGAACTGGGGGTAGCTGCCACAGGGTAGATTGTGTCCTGATTTGTGTTTTTTTGGGCCTGGTATGTATCAATATATCTTTGATATTCTTTGACCTTTTGAAAGCAAATCTAGGGGGCTCGAATTCGAGGTCCCCGGTGTTTAGAATCTCCCAATGGCGTTTCAGTGCTTTTTTCACCGCATTAGAGGCTGGTGTAAATGTGGTGACACATGTCATAGGTTTCTGTTTCTCAGGGTCCTGTACTCTTCTTTCCAAAAGTGCACCTCTATGGTTATTCTGGGCTATCTTTCTTGCTTGTGTTACATCCCTGTTGGGGTAGCCTCTGTCCAACAAGTTCCTTGAGAGGATCGCGGACTGTGTTTTGTACTCAACCAACCCGCTGCAATTACGCCTGAGCCTCAGGAACTGTCCTACGGGCAGGTTCTCCCGCAGTGCTTTTGGGTGGTGGCTCGTGAAATGGAGCAAGCTGTTGCGGTCTGTTGCTTTCCTGAACATGGTAGTCATCAAATGCCCCTCTTCCACCCTGATGGCCAGATCCAAGAATGAGATCTGTGTGGGGGAGGCTGACATTGTGAAGTGAACAACACGGCAGTTGGATAAAAGATCTCCGTCAAAGAGCCCCTCTTTGAGGTGTTGCCCGTTGGGTATTGCCTATGTTCTATCCCTTGGCTGGCATATGTTAAGGAAAGCTTTAATGACCGAGGCTTGATTAACTTTTTGATTCTCCTGATTGCATTGAGTCCCAAACTAAGACCATAGTTAAGGAATGTTTTGTAATGATAAATGAAGAGATTAGAATCGCCAGGGCAAGTAGTTTAACCTTAGTTCTTAACTATTAGCCTGTTTCCTCTATGCGTGAAGCCCTTATAACCTCCCTCCTGAAGCCTGGCAAGGCACCGGAGCACTGCGACTCCTACAGGCCCCTCTCGTTGCTCAACACTGATGTAAAGATACTGGCGAAGGTACTTGCGACGCGCCTTAACCTGCTGATGGAACGCTTGGTTTTACCTGACCAAGCAGGATTCGTCCCCAACAGGGCGACTTCCCATAATTTACGCACCCTTCAAGCAGTACTGCAGGACATTAACCCTCGCTGCGAAGCTGCTGCTGTGTTCCTCAACGCTACTAAAGCGTTCGACTCCCTCGAGTGGGATTACCTCTTGGCCCTTCTCGAACGAATGGGAATTCCATACAGCTTCCTAGATTGGATTAAACTGCCATATAATAACCCATGTGCTTCAGTCCTACTGAACAGCGCAAGGTCGGCTCCTTTTGACATTCATAGAGGCACCAGACAGGGCTGCCCTCTTTCCCCTGTCCTCTTTGCGATCGCCATCGAACCATTAGCGGCTAAACTTCGGCAACATCATAACCACCGCTCTCTTATATACCCAGAGCGCCAGCTATTAGTTGCTCTGTACGCTGACGACATAACCCTGTACGTACACAAACCGCGCGAGAACCTCAATCCCATCCTGCGTGAAGTTACTAAATTCGGTGCCATATCAGGCGTACAGATCAACTGGTCGAAGTCTGCTCTCTTCCCCTTAACGGATAAGACTGAGCAGTTTCCACTGGACTATCCCTTGATGTGGGAATCAGAGGAGTTCAAATACCTTGGCATCATTGTCTCTCGTAACCGAGAGGAACTCATTAGGGCCAACTATGGCACTGTCCCGGATAAATTGAGTGATACCATCACTAAATGGATCCATCTCCCACTATCCATGGCGGGGCGTATTTCCCTTATCAAGATGGTTGTCCTTGCCAAGCTGCTCTACCTCTTCACCAATATACCGTTCAGCCCGGGATCCCATTTTTTCCGCTCCCTCAATTCCCAACTATCGCGCCTAATATGGGGCGGCAAGCAGGCCAGGATCAGCCTGCAGACACTCATGCTACCCTACCACCAAGGTGGATTTGATGTCCCAAACTTCCAACGTTATTACGACTGTGCCCAAGGCCACTTCGTCGCTTACTGGCTTCACCCTCCCCCCTTCATGGCCCACTTGGCGGTGGAGGACGGCTATATGAGGCCTGTGCGATCGTCGGGGTACTTATACACTACGCCCCGAGTCACAGACCGGGACCCAACCACAGTGGATTGCACTGTCCTGGCTTGGAAGCGCCTGGCGGCTCGCATGGAAGTCGAGTTTCTTTACTCTCCACTTATGCCCTTAGCGCACGACCCACGGTTGCGCATGACCTGTGAAGAGATTGGACGAAAATTACTCACGAAATTGGCACTCCACAAGTGGGGCGACCTATACCTCCAGGGACAATTCCGAACAGCGGCACAGTTTTTTGGGGAGACTACCCCCTCCGTAATGGAAACGTTCCTCTATGTACGGCTCCGTCAAAATGTCAGGACAGTCACTCCTTCCTTCCCTGACGAGCCGGACACCCTAGCCCCCCTACACACGCTCCTACAAGCGGACCCCCCAAAACACGTGGTGTCCATGCTCTACAAACATGCACAGCCAGCTCCGCTCCCCCCCACCCCGATTAGAGCCCGCAGTGACTGGGACAGTGACCTAGACGCCCCGATGTCAGACGAGCAATGGGAGGAAAGCTGCTCCCACACTAATGCAGTGTCCGGTAATGCCCGTCTCCGGCTGATTAATTTCAAATTCTTGCATCGAATCTACTTTACTCCTTCCAAACTATTCCGGCTCGGTCTGCGCGATAACGATAAATGCCTCAGATGCGGGGGCGAGGGAGCTGACTTCTTTCACCTGGCGTGGACATGCCCTGCTGTAGCGCTGTACTGGCATGATGTTTTTAAGGCACTGTCAGATATGGTCGGGGTGGATATGGATCCCTGTCCAAAGATTGCCTTGCTGGGCCATCCGGCCCCAGCGCTGAAGTCAAATAGGAAATTTTTCGCACTGGGCCTCTTGTTGGCTAAACGACACGTGGCATGCAAATGGGGCAGGGGCCGTGCGCCTAAGTTCAAGATGTGGCTTAACACCATGGTCACCTGGCAAGAACACCTTCATAATTATGCCGACCTCCTACCACACATGTCCCGTCCCAAGGATCTCTGGGGGCCCCTTACAGCCTATCTTCTTCGTGCGCAGGGTGAAGCCTCTTCAGATAACTGAAATTACGCTGGAACCCTCTGCCCTTATCCCTCTCCCCCACCCAAACCTTGGCCTGACCCCTCCATCTCCCTTGCCTCTGATCTCCCCTCGCCTCTGATCTCCCCTCCCCCTCTCCCTGATGTTAACCTACGCACGGGTGCGCTTCCACGCTAGGCTCTGTGTAGACTCCCCCAGGACTTCTATATGCTGTTTGAACTGTTCGGCGACCTGACTTCATATCCCGATGGCTTATGTTGCCCGGCGCTGGGCTGCTCCACGACCTATTCCGGATACTGGACCGCATATTCACTTCATTGACATGTTATACATATCACTTCTACTATAGCCTCTGCACTTTATTTCCCTCACGGGTTGGCTTTGACATGTTCCCTCCTCCCCCCCCTCTCTTTGCCCCTCCCCTCCCATGTCAACCTGACGTACAAAGTGAGTGCGGAGCAACGCTACCCTGGCGACGGTGGCTCCATCTTCTACTTATCGCCACTGCACGGCTCCTCACCTCACGATCCTTTCATCCACATACAATGTATGGTGGTACATCATGGGAGGGGTCAGTTTCGTTTGGTGTTTTGCTGTTGGTAAAAATGATAAAAGAAACCTCAAAGTGCACTGCTTGTATACATAATGCTTTCATGCCATTATTATAATGTACACGTCATATGCCCATACAACTTTTATATCGCGGCCGGCCCGGAAGGGTTGTAGGCGGCATGCTGTGTCTAACCTATGTAGTCTAACATTCCTGTTGTTGAGTCCATCTTGGACTAGTTCCATTGTAGCTGCCGGCCTGCTGCCGCAGGTTGTAGGTGGGAAGCTGTGTATCGACCTCTCCTTTGTTATCAATAAAGGTTTAAAAAAAAAAAAAAACTATTAGCCTGTTTCCACAATGAAAGGCGGCAGAGCAGTATTTAACCTCGGTAGAAAAAACAGAACATAGATTTATTCTCACGAGGTTCAGGTTACATAGAATCCATTATTTGGTTGCTCTCCCTAACTCTGGCTCCTGGTTTGAATCTCTGCCGGTTTTCCCATGTAATCATTTTTCATCACAAACATCGCATTTTTTACTTTTTGGCAGTTTATATAGTAGCTTCAGAGCACACTTTTTAAGACCATTTTTAAAGCATAAGCACTCTACATCGAACCAAAAGGATAGATATTTTTTAAAATGTGTAGAAACCCCTACAATTTGTTTCTCTGTCCTCAACTATATTTTGTCTACATTAAAACAGCGGAGGAGGTATGCTTTATAAGGATACTCATTTCAGCTCTGATGAGAGTGCTAATAGTTTTATACGGGCACTAATCACTGGGGGTGCCAATACTGTAATTTTATATAATTTGCCAAATGTTTACATAGATTATATTTAATGATGTTTGAAATCCGTTTTAATTTGATGTGTGAAACCTTTTAATAATCTCTGAATTCGAAAAACTAAATGATGTATAATGTGTTTTAATTATGTGTTTTTATGGTCATTGCTATGACTGAATAAAGACCATTGAAATGAACTGACAGAGGATCCTGAACACCAAACTTCTAATAAGGGCCTAAGTCATTCCCTCATAAAGAAGCAGGAGCTGTGTTTCCACATTTACATGTGTTTCTTGACCCACCTCACCTTTAGCTTGTACATTTTATGCAATACACTCTTCGCCCAAATCCTTAATGATACATCACACAACTTACCCTGCATGCTTTTATAGAAACATCAAAATATTTCTGTCAGGTGGTTATATTGATGGTATTTATATGCAATTAACCTCTTTATAGCTATGCTTGTTAAATATTCAGCATGTTGTTTACATCCTTTTTTTGCCAGATAATCCGGTTTACAGCTGCTCCTTGACTCTAGCCTGCTCTTAATAAAAATCGAGCCATTGTATTTTAAAGTTGTCGTCTTATTATATTTTAAAACACTTTAGAGATAACGTAGAAAAGATCTTCTCTGAGATGAAGAAGGAGTTTCGTCAAATATGCAAGTTGACAAGAGAGCAAACCGATCGACTGCATAAATTCAACCAGAGGAAAGAAACTTCTGCAGGTAAGGCTCAACTTTGGTTTGAGTATTTAGACTTCGCCAAACCTGAGTATATGTTGACTAATGTATAATCTATAATTACCGCCTCTATATCTTTTCACTTAGGAAGACATACAGTATAATTCCTCTTTACCGAGTATTGTGCAAAGACGTTTCCTTACATGCCAAATTATTATAGTAGCGAAAAAAGTGAGTGGCATTTAATTAGAAATTTGACAGTGGGGTGGTGAAACTTTTGCTGTTACGTTCAGTAGGCAGGGCAGCACACTTGGCTGTTACTGTAGGATTTCATGTCTGGAGAGACTTTAGTTTTAGTTTAGTGGATGTTGTAACATTTTGTAGGTTTTCTTCATGGATCTATACTGTTACAATTTATCCTCATAGTTGGAGAAACTTAATCCTCAGTTAATGACTAAAGCAAACTAGTAACCTTCCGTGCACCATCCTTACTGCTGCACGTGTACTACTCCAGACTGTGTGCAAGTTGGACGTCTTTAGAACTAAATATTGCAGGCATGCACTTTCACATTTAATGTGTATTCTTTGTTATTCATGTGGTAGATATGTAACATTGCCGAAGAGCACCCCCCTACACCTCTAGTGAATATAGTAGCGTGGTAGTAGTTCTGTCATTCCTTTTCACAATATTAAGTGTGGTAATTGGGTGTTAAAACATTTAGAACATTTCTGGGTTTGTTGGAGTTTAACAACTTTCAAATGGCCTTCTTTGCCTCTTGCCTTGAAACACCCATCTTCCCCACACTAAACCGTAACCCTATGACTGCAGAAAAGCAGTCCTACTAGTGACTACCCACAGTTGTAAATTCCACCTATAGGTATAAGTGTCTGTAGTTTCTGGTTTTATAACTTGGAGTCTGTCTTTGGCACATGCAAATGACAGCTTTTATACACCTTTGTAGCTCCTTCTTAAAATCCTTACTCTTAAACTGGACTCGCACAAGAAATCCACATAATCCCTGAAATAAATAATTAAATCCCTGAAAAATGAGATATCATCACATAAGTACTGAAAAAGTGGGAAAATCACAGAAAAAATCGAGAGTGAACTCTGCGAGGCACTCTGTAGGATACTGTAGAGAAGGTCTCTCCTTCCTAAAAGGTAATGGTAATATATTCTGGTTACTTTGTAATTTGAAAGAAGGGCTCAACACAATGATTTAGGCACATTCTCAACCTTAAAACGCCAAACAAATGGATACATTGGGGGGGGGGGTATTATGTGTTAGCCCTAAATCAGATATACACTTAACTACATCAAGGGGACTAAATGTAGGACTTAGATGTACAGGCATAATTCAGTATCAAATAACCGTTGCAAATTCCTGAGTTTTATAGTGAGCAACATTCATTACAAATAGAAATACTTATTTTCAAAATGCTTGGTATGGTCACTCCGCGCCCGGTATATCCGGTTCCACCTTCGAAATCTGCAGAGATATTAAAATCCCCACAAACCACTATGGGTGCTGGCCAGCTTGCTAGCTCCTTCTCGATGCGGTCGAAGGTATCAGGGTCGTCGCTGTTAGCCCCATAAATACAGCAAATAGTGATGCCCAGATTCATTTCGCATAATGCCCACCGCCCCATAGTGTCAGCCTTGGATCGTTTAGCTCCCCCCAGACCCACCTTGCCAATGATAGCGACCCCCCTAATAGTAGACGTTTGAGAGAAACAAGAAAGCGTCTCGAATCCCTTTAGGTTTAGACAGTGCCTTTTCCCCCATGGCAAATGGGTCTCCTGTATACACATAATATCCGTACGTGTAAATTTAACAAATTCCTCTAGTCTTCCCCTTTTTTTCCAATCGTTTAGGCCCCCTGTATTCATAGAGCTGATCCTAAGCTTTAACATACTTCTGTCTTGGATCCTTCCTTCTATTCAACCTTCCGCTTAATATAATAAAAACACGTTTGACTACATGCCTTGTTACAGCTTTAAATCTCAGCCTGATTATAATTACAATAGTATCATGGATTCTCTTTTTTAGGTTTGCACCCACCCAGCACCAACCCAACCCTCTCTCCCCACCCCCTTCCACCACCCAGTCCCTCCGGCCCCACCCAACCACCCATTGAAGCATCCTGGGTCCAACCGGATCCAGGTGTGGGCGTCTGTGTGATCCGTACACCAACGATCACTCTCAGAGCCTCTGGCACCGCCATTAGAGACTGAAGAAAGAACCCCAATGCCAAAGAGGAAATGAGGAAAAAACAAATCGGAGAAATAAAAGCTTAAGCCTGTACTATAGCAATAGTTCATTACAAATCTCCGGTAATTAATTTATCCCCAATAGAATTACATTTTAAGTTCATAATGTTTATCAGTTATCCTTCCTTACAGTGTCCGATATTTCTTGCAAGTAGCCTTCCGCTTGAATTTCGCTGTTGAAAAAACGTGTAGTACCATTGAAAATTACTTTCAAACGGGAAGGGTTTTGTAAGTACACAGTGGCACCAGCTTTTTCAAAAGGGGTAAGGAGCTGACGCATTCTCCATCTTCTTTCAACTGTTGGATGTGCATAGTCTGGTCTTACAAAAAAGAAAAATCCATTATGTTCCCGCTTGCTGGTAGGCCGCGCTAGATCGTAAATGGCTTCCCGTAAAAGAAAGTTACCAAAGTACACTAACATTGCCCTTGGGTATTTGGTGGAGTTCTCAGCTTGTTTACGTTGTGTGAGGGGAAAACGATGTTCCCGCTGAATTTCTTTGTCCATATCCCAGGATTCTAATTCCGGAAAAGTTTTTTTCAGGAGGTTACTTATATATCCCCTAGGATCATTCCTCTCCACGGCTTCCGGAATGCCCAGAAAATGAAGGTTATTTCTCCTAGAGCGATTCTCCTGGTCTTCAACCTTGAACATTAGATCTCTGATGATCCCTTCTTGAGATTTTTCTTGCTTTTGGAGGCAGGCAACATCTTTCTCTAAATACTCAGTACGAGTTTCTAGAGATGCCATCCTTTCCGATATCGCGGTGCACGTACTACCTACTTTGTTGACCACCCCTTCTAACTTCTGAATAGCGGCATGATTCCTTTCACTGTCTTTCTTTATATCCTTATGGAAGTCTCTGATAGTCGTCAGGATATCTTTTAAAGAAGGCTCAACCAGTTTCCCTTTTCTTACCGCCGATCCATGTTGTAGTTGGTTATCGCTCCCATTTGAATCCTCTTCCCTGTGCTGAGCCGGTACAGCTTCCTCTGAATTATTAGATTTATTCCTACTTTTGCTGACTTGCCCAGTGATGCTTCCTTGGTCTGAGCTTTCTTCAAAGTTTGACTTATTGAGTCGTTGGTTCCTTGTTCTCCTTTTCTCGCATTTTTTTCTCAGCGGGGTATGACCTTGATCTGAAGCGCTGGATTTCTTGGCATCTAAGGAGTCTGTACCTTCAGGTGTTGAACCTCGAGCTGGATTGATATTATCATCGCTGATCTCACTTGTCGTAGATAGACCAGTCTCGTATATATCTGCATCCGATCCCTCAGATGGATTTTCCGCTTCAGATTGTCTCAATTTCGCAATAGATGGATTGCGTAAGGAGCTGGGAGACTCATTATAACCAGATTGCTTTAAAAGAGACTTTGTTGATGATTCGAAATCTGGTTCCAGATGTATCATCCTATTCTCCTCATTCTTAGATAATTCATCCGGTGCTGGATATTTTGAGACTTTTTTCGCCGTTTCCTTGGGTATAGGGCTGAAGATACTGGATATACTAGACTGAAGTGTATTGGCTTGTTCGGTAGCTTTAGCGTTTGCTTTCAAATTCTTAATAGTTTGAAGTCGTTTGGCTTTTTTTGCCATTAACTCCACATCATCATTGGCTTCGATACATTTCTCCTTCTCTTTATCCTTTCGTTGAACTTTCTCTTATCACCAGGACATTTTTTATTTCTTTCTATGATTTTTTCATTTTCTATTTCCATTTCTTTATCTTTGCTTTTGTCTTTGTCTCTGTTTTTATCTTGATCTTTTTCTTTTTCTTTTTCTGAACCTTTCCGTTTTGATTTTTCTTTGTCTTTATCTTTCTCTCTCCCTTTCCCTTCTTCTCGTAATTTATTTTTTAATTTCCTTTGCCTTGGCTCCCCGAGTTTCTGGTCCCTTTGTCTCTGATCGTTTATCTGTGTTTTTATCCATCAATTTGGAGGAGTCAACAACATTTTCAATTTCAGGTGTGTAAGCATCCCCCTCGATACTCCTAGAGGGTATCGTTGAGTTGCTTAAATCCCTTGATAGTTCCGATTTATTCTCTGTTTTTTTTTTTCGAGGTTGATCTCACTGTGCTTTATTGGTTCCGTTTGCTCCTTCTGAAGCCTCGACACTGACGATGAAACTGATACTCCAGCTCCAGCACCAGCTTCATGAACCAGGTCTTCCATAGCTAATCTTCTGTTAAATGTTTTGCCTGGTTCAAAGATTTCAATACAGAGCAGTGGGCTGCTAAGTGAAAAGACTGTGGTAACCGCCTCTCCTTGAACCTTGCTTTTTATCGCTTTCTGCACACCTCGCCCTCCCTTATACAGCTTCGCTTGGACAGGGAACCGTAACCTTAATTGTGCTTTGTACTTGCGAGGTAAATTGTATATGCAGTTTATCACATCTATACTGCGATGGCCTCCAAACTCGATTTGAATTGCTGCTTTCACCAAATGATATCTAGTAGGGCCAGAGGTAGACTGTATATATTTATTTGTGAGTTGGTTTTTTTTTTGTCTCAATCTCTGCTTTGGCTTCTGCGTCAACTGCCCAAACACGTTTTTATTCTTTGCTAACCCAACTCTCATTGCAGGCAGCTTGGAAAAGTACTGGATTTCCCCTAGTCCCCTCAGCCGCATTACTTGCTGTATCCTGATTTATCAGACTGTCTGACTGTCAGACCGCCCACTCTGTTCATTTCATTTCTATTAATTCAATTCAGTTCAGTTGAAGGTGTTAAATTTAAGTTTAAGTTCAAGCTTATTTCACTCCGTTTATCCTGACCAATAGTAGCCTTGCAGGTAGAAGACTGTGGGACGAGGCTGAACAGCTGCTGCAGGAGGATACACAATTGGTTTTTTTTCTTTTCATCTCACCAGCTTCCGCCAAACAAGTGATGACTATTTCCCCCCGCTCGGCAGAGAGGAGAGAGCTCGGGGCTTCTACACTGGACAATCGAGGAGCGAGGAATAGTGAGTGAGTGAGCGAGAAGCAAGGAGCGAGTATCACCTCACCTGCTGACGCCCCAAATGAAACAAACCTGCGACCGGTTTAACTATTTGAAAAGATACTGTAGAGTGCTGTGTCTCGCGCCAACACCATCCGCAATAATGTCTCTAATGCCTCAACTGCCTGTATCTTCAACAGCAGAGAAGCACTGACATCGGCGATCACCAGTCGGATACCAGCAAGCCTCGGTAATGGAAGCTGTAACGCAATGAGCACCCCCTCCACGCCGCCTCACCTCACCTCGAGTCTCAGTCCAGTCACAGTCTCAGTCCAGCCCACTCGAATCCTGCCTCCGTTACCACCATTGCCTCCGACTCGAGACACCGACTTGAAGTACCGATCAGCGCTTTTTGATAGCCAGGTAGCCGCCAGGTGAACGCTCTAAACTCTGCCGCTCTGCGGGTCAGCAGGTCTGCAGGTCTGTTCAAAATACGCCGATACAGGTTTTTTTTGTTTTTTTCCCCCGTCTCCGTCACCAGTGCAGCAGCAGTAGCAGGGTGCAGGATTCACTTATAATCCGAACCAAATCCAGGCAAGGATAGCCTCTGCCCGAAGCTTTTCTCTCTCACATCCTCCCGGGCCAACGGGACCTCGCCAGACCTCACGTTTTCTGCCTGGGAGGTAAAATACGACCAACTCCTTGGGCCACATTCCTCTGATTTTCCTAGCTTTGCTCTAGTCTCAGACACAGTTTAGCTATTACGAAAACCATGGCAAGAAGCAGGGTACGGAGCACAGAGACCCGTGAGAGCAATGTAACAGCGTCCTCTCACTCAGGCGCCATCTTGCCCCGGGTGTATCGGGCAGTACGCTCAATGATGGATTCACACTGCTTGAGGGATGTCTGGGGTAGTATTGACTCAGGGAACCCAGGTTTTACATATTTTTCGCATCCATTCAAGAAATATTCCAAGCTAGATTATTTTATGATTTCCGCCATAGAGATTAGCACAGTAGAAATCAGTAAATTACCTATGATAATATCAGACCATAATCCACTGTTATTAACAATAGCTCTCAACAGACCAGCTAAACCAATGAGACCATGGACTTTTGATAAGAAGCTTTTAACAGATAGTACTTATATAGCGCATATGAAGAATTGGTCACAGGCCTTTTGTGATGCAAATAGATATAGCGCATCGCGAAATTCTGTTTGGGACAGCTATAAAGCTGCCTTAAGGGGAGAAACCAGTAGCTATACCTCTCGCAATTTGAAACGACTCAACTCAGAAAGAGAGCAATTAATGATTAAATTAACAGTTGCAGAGGAACAGCACAGGAAAGATATATCCCAGGGAAGGCAGGACACCAAAAGCTTAGAAAGAGTGAGTACTATTAAAGCCGAGATACAAAAGCAATTAGCTAAAAAAGCAGCTGCTGAATATCAAGCGCAAAGAAGGAATATGTATGAGACGGGGGAACAAGCCGGGAAAGCATTCGCACTACGTATCAGACAAGCGACTTCAAAAAATATTATTTCACGTATAGAAGAGCAGGGTAGGACCTACGAGGAGCCAAAGGATATTATAAATGTCTTCAAAAGATACTATCAAACATTGTATCAGGAAGATCCGGTTATTGAGGAACCAATGATTGAGTGGATAGGATTGGGGACCAAAGTGGCTCAGGGCGACAGAGGAATTTTAGAACAATCCATTACTATGGATGAACTCTCGGAGGCCATACAAGAATTAGCAGCAGGGAAGGCTGCGGGCCCCGATGGTCTACCAATCGAGCTCTTTAAATGCTTATTTGAAGAAACATCTACACTCTTGGTGGACCTTTTTAACAGGATTATAAATACAGGTTTAATCCCTGAGTCATGGATGAACACCAATATAGTGTTCCATAAAAAGGGCAAGCCTACGGAAAATCCGGGTTCATATAGACCCATATCTCTAATAAACGCGGACAATAAATTATATGCTAAGATCTTGGCAACCCGCTTGGGACGGATCATTGCGACCCTGGTCTCTCCCTGGCAGCATGGTTTCATTCCTGGTAGGGGAACCACCGATCATATCAGACGAGCTATCACGTTGTTTTATATCCATGCTGCCGAGGAGGGAGGGGTCGCAATGATCCTCCTAGACGCGGAGAAAGCTTTTGATCGCGTCAGATGGGAATTTCTGTGGAGCGTGCTCGCTGAAAGGGGGTTTGGACCGAGGTTCATGAAGGCTATTCAGGCTATGTATGTCACCCCAGTCGCGAAAATTCAAATGATGGGTGAGAGTTTGGATAAGATTTTTATTACGAGGGGGACAAGGCAGGGATGCCCATGCTCACCCATTCTATTTGCACTCTATATCGATCCTCTAATACATCAAATAATCAATAACACAGCAATCAAACCGGTAGTCACGAAGGAATTTAAAAAAAAATCTTGGCATATGCCGATGATTTGGCTGTCATTACTACTGATCCCGAAGCGGCTATGCGAGAAGTGGTGGGCACTACGAGCAAATTTGGTGGACAATCAGGCTATCGCTTAAATGTGGGTAAGACGCAGGTGCTCTGCTCTAAGAACATAAATAAATCAGACTCTAGATTTGTTGATTCTGTGGTTTATCTGGGGATAACGATCAACGCACAGCCGGAGTTGATAATTAGAGACAACTTCATTCCTCTTATGAAATCCATGAGGGAGAATCTGAAAAGAATGGATACATTACAACTTTCAATAATAGGTCGTGCCAATATCATCAAAATGACTATGTTCCCCAAGGTGTTATATAAATTCCGGTCGATCCCCTTTAAAATAGAGGGGAAAATTATCAAAGAAATAGAATCCATCTTTATGAATTTCTTGTGGCAATATGGAAAGGTTAGAAGATCCATGAAATATATGTCTTTACCTCAGGAAAGGGGGGGCTTGGGACTGCCAAACCTCAGATATTATCATTGGTCTTGTCTTCTTACGCAGATGGCTATATTATTCAATCCAGTGGGAAGCAGCACAAACTCCCCGAGTAGACAAGAAGTGATCCCATCTATCTTTGAATTGCTGCTTGGTAGTGAGGCCACTGGGGTATTAATAAGGAGAACAGAAAGAAGATTTTACAATAAGTCCAGACTCAAGACACTCGAAGGGATATGGGGGGTCTGGGTAGCAGCTCAGAAAGCACTGCCAATTTCTAAATATAATCACCACACCCCACTTTGGAACTCGGGCCTCTTTCCTAACCTAAGTAAGGATGGGCCTTGGAGACACTGGGCGCGACAAGGTATCCTGACACTGGGGCAAGTTATGGTTAGGGAAGAGTGTAGAACTCTGGAAGAATGAAGACAAAGGCACTCCCTCCAGGGTATACAAGATCATAAATATGCTCAGGTGGTCAGTTCAATCAGATCAATAAGGCCCCGTATCATCTTAAGGGAGAGGTGCAAGATATTGGATTATTTGAAGGGGGGTGAACCTAGAATTAATGGTGTGTATAGGCTGTTTTTGGAGGAATCCCAGGATGATATGGGCAAAACCGAGGCAGCCTGGGCTTTAAAACTGGAGGATCCGGACATTGACCTGGACAGAGCCCTCGTAATGGATAGAAGATTCCTACGCTCCTCCAATTTAAGAGCTCAGCACTTTAAAACATTATTCAACCTGTATTATACCCCCTCTATGCTTTACGATTGGGGTAAGAGGGAGAACAGCAACTGTCCCAGATGCTGTAAAGGTCCAGCTGACATTATCCATATGTTTTATCAGTGCGAGAAACTTGAATCAATTAAAACAGAGATTGAATCATTCTGGGCGGGGCTGCTGGATGCTCAGATAACCTTGTCTCCGACACTCATGACTATAGGATGCCAAAGCAAATTGAAATTAAATATTGAGACTGAAGCTTTAATTTTCATCTCCACAGCTGTACTTATTTAATTTCAGCAGCTTGGAAAGACACTGAGGCCCCAACCTTTCAAATGTGGTTGTCCAGATTATTGGGAATACATAATGTGGAGGCGGCTCTGTATGAACTCAAGGGTAAAAAATTAAGAGAAGCGGGGATGAAGACCTGGGCACCAGTGGCTGCTTGGCGTGCTAGCAGATTATAGCAACTCATTGATTTTTAGGATTATGGCTACGGCATTGCTCTTAATTGCTTTATTCTCTTCTCATCTTTTTTTTTCTCTCTTTTCTCTGTCTGCGGTAGCCGGCATAATGTGTACAAATATTCATATTAATAATATTGACTATTTCATGATTTACAAGAATTAATTCAATCAGATGCTAAGCTATCTAATTCGACAACCGACCTCTACATTACCCATTTTATTGTTAATCTTGGTGGTTTGTTTATATTGTATCTTGTCTATTTCATTTAAATCATGTATATTGTTTTCTTAATATGCTACATGGATTCTCAATAAAAAAAATTAAAAAAAATTAAAAAAAAGGTATGGTCGCTCCGCACCGCCAGAAGAGTTTATTTTTCCTTATGTGGACAATTGGCTTCTGTAAGCGTCTCCATCTCAAGATGTTCAACAACACTTCTGGATAACAGTCTCCATCCTTCAGCACATGGATCTAAGTATAAATCAAGCGGAATCTGCATCAGTCCCAGTCCAAAAGATTCACTATCTGGGAGCATTCTTAGATACATAATCAGCAAAAGTGTATTCTTCATAGGCAAGCCTGCTATCGTCTGGACTGTAACAATCTAATAAAGACTGGTCCGATAACTTCTCAGATCCCTTCCCTGTCAGGGTCCACAGCATTTTACATCTTCCTAGTCCCTTATGATGGACTATGGATGAGACCATCCTTGAAGTTTCGAGGAGTGAGTGGTGCCAATTCTCAGGCAGCTCACAGAAGCTATAATCCAATCGAACCCCTGGTGATTCCATCCAGAGAATCCTCTGAAAACGTTCCTTTTCTTCAGGATACACCTTCATGTACTATAAAGACTAATGCCTCCCTATGGAATGCAGAACACTCATGGAATATGTGCAGATTTAAGGAACATTGTCAGAAAAGGAAACGTTGTACCAAATCAGTCTCCTGGGACTTTGAGTGCACCTGTCTTTCAAATGTTTCCTTTCAACTGTTAAGTTGAACTCTCTTTTGATCCAGACAGACAACACAATAAGGGTGTTTTAACTGAAGTATTATGTATGACCTCGGTCTGGAATTCTGTCTCTCAAAGCCCAGGCTATGTAGAAGTGGTGGATTGCCAGGTATATCTAAATAACGAAAATCCCTCTCCAAGGAGTTCAAAACTCAGAACACTCAGCAGCATTTTTTTCAAGCAAATACTGAGTGGGTCAGAAATGAAAAAGTGCGGCAGTATTGTTATACCTGGTGGCCTTCGGTTGGTCTTTCGCCATTTGTTTTGCATTACTCCTGTTTTTGCAGAAATCAGTTTTTGTTGGCTTACACCCAATTGATACATTTAATTTACATGCAAGTCTCTAGTAAAGTGGCAATCCCTGTACCCAGGGCATGTATTTTAAAAGGCACAAGTGGGCCTGCAGCACTGATTGTGCCACCTGCTTACGTAGCCCTTTATACATGTCTCAAACCTGTCATTGTAACCAGTATGTGCAATTTTAATGTGCCACTTCGACCTGGCAAAATAAAAGCTTTTGCCAGGCGTAAACCTTCCTTTTTAATGTTGTGTTAAATGTTTTTGTGAAGCGCAACAATTACCCGGAGGCATTTAGGCGCTGTGGTGATACAGAGAGATGCTAGCCCATCAATTGTTAAAAAGCCAGGTTTCAAGAGCCTTTCTAAAAGACAATAGATCGAGCAATGACTTTAAGTGCAGGGGAATAGAGCTCTAGAGTTTCAAGGCCCCTACAAAAAAACTTGTTCCACACCATGAGGAAAGCTTACATGTATTACAGGCAGTGCTTGAAAGGAGCGGCGTCTCTGGCTAATACCATGTAAGCCTTTCTTTAAAAAATTTCAGACCAGAATTCTGTAGGGCCCTAAAGGTGATACACGGGGCTTTAAATCTCAATCTTTTTTTGACCGGTCGCCAATGAAGATTCCACCGAGCAGGTTTAGCTGATTGAAATTTAGAGATTTCCAGTAACAACCTAGCGGCTACGTTTTGGAGGGCCTGGAGCTTGTTGGCGTACTGCAATTACATATAAAGATATAAGCTGTTGCAATAGTCGTTTTGATAAATCTAGGGCAGTTACCACTGTTTTTTGAAGAGTTGAAGGAATGCACGGCAGAATCTTCTTGACTATCTTAAGTGTTTAGAAGGATGCAGATATAGTCACATTCACTTGGTCTCCGAAAGCAAGCTTATTATCCATTAGAATGCCTAAATTCTTTACCTTGCTGGCTGGTGATGGTAGGGATCCTAACTCCAACAGGATGGCGTCCAGAAGCCAGTATCCTTCCGGAAAAGAAGAACCTTTTCCTGTGGAATGTAATTTAAGATATTTTTTGTCCATCCAATTGCTAATAGCTAGCATACAGTTGTGGAACTTATAACGGGTGCAGTTGAGTGAGTCGGAGAAGGAGACTACGATTTGAGTATCATCGGCATAAGATGTTAAAGAGAAGCTGAATGACTTGATCAGAACTGCCAAGGACGTGACATAAATGTTGAACAATGTCTTGGTTAAACAGGACTCCTGGGGTACTCCACAAGACTGGACAACGGGTTCGGACTCAAATTCAATCAAGGATACCGTCTGTTTCCTTCCACCTAGGAAGGAGCTGAGGAGGGACAGGGCAGGACCCCTGATCCCAATGCTATTGAGGCGGTCAACCAACAGACTGTGGTTGATTTGTATGGAATACTGCTGATAAATATAAAAGAATAACAGCGACATGCCAAATATTGTCTAACATAAACCTTATTTCCTCTGTGGCCATTATCAGTGCAGTGTCCATGCTATGACAGCTCCTGAAACTGAACTGTGTATGGTCCAGAAACTCCTGCATGTGTATAAAAGCAGCCAGTTGCGGATTTGAGGCTTTTTCAATAGTCTTTGCAGGAAAAGGTACCCTGGAAATGGGCCGATAACTATTGGGGTCACTGGGGCTTAGGCTGGGTTTCTTTTACTGAGAGTATGATTACTTTTTTTCGATTGAATAGGAAACTGCTCTGTTGTGATCATCTTGTTTAAGATTGCAGTGAAATGGTTAGCAATAACCTCAGGGGCTAAGTGCATGATGGCAGCAGGACAGGGGTCATGCAGTGAAACCAACTTCTTGGCCTTGATCAGGTCAATCACTTGTTCTTTGCTCAGGGGGGCAAACTCCAGAATGGTGCATTTCGCATTATTGTGAAGTTTTGGCCTATTTTCCTCAGCTAAGAGAGTAGAGATTAGAGAAAACTTACTGAAGATTTGTTCAACTTTATTTTGAAAGTGAGACACCAGAGTCTCACTGTCAAAGAGAATTTGTTCACTGAGTTTTTGGCTGACTACTTCCTCGATAAAATAACAAGATTTTTCTTCCCTTAACACTGCCTTTTAGGCTTTCATATCCTACTTGTATTTCACTTTCTCTGCCTGACTGTGGTCATTTCTCCATAGCCTTTCTTGCATCCTACAAATGTGTTTTTGATGTTTCAGTCTTCCGGAAAATGATAGAGCCGAAGGTTTGCATCAGTGGTGACTAATTGTCTTAGTTGGAGCTAATGTATGAGCCAAGGAATGAAGCCTGTTAGAGAAGTTGGTAGTGAGGTTCTCAAGATCTTCAGCCATTTTGGGCTGTGAGTGAATTAGGAGCTGGTTAAACAGGCTGGGTTAAATTTTGGACCATTGACGGTATGTTTGTAAAGAGCGAGATCGAGTGGGGACCTGCCTATCTTGAATGGCTTTTATGTTGAATAAGATAGAATAGTGAACTGATCAGCACAATGATAGAACATCCACAATAGTCAACGGATCTTTATTGATGACGACACCATCCAGCATGTGGCCTACACAATGGGTGGGAACCTCCACCAGTTGCTCACAGGCAAGACACGACATGGTATCCATAAAATCTCAGTATTGTTATCACAGTGTGCCTCCAAGTGGAAATTAAAGTTTCCTAGCAGCATGAAATTAGACGAAAGCAGGCCAGACTCTAATAGGGAAGTGACCTTTTGATTAAAGATATTTCTTGGTCCGGGCAGGTGGTAGATTAGCATTCCATTCCATAATTGTATTGTATTGTATTGTAATTGCATTTATATAGCGCTTACTACCCCTGACGAGGCGTCAAAGCGCTTTTTTGGCGAGTAGCAAGCTACTATGGGACACATAGAGGATTAGTGTTAAATTAGTATAGTGAAACATGCAAGTACATTTTAAGTGGTGGATAGGTTAGTCAGTTATTTGGATTTGGAATGACAGCAGAAGGATAGAGGAGGAAAAAGGTTTGCATTTATATAGAGCTTGTTACCCCTGATGGGGTGTTGACACACGCTATTCAGGAAGCCCATAAAGTATTAGTGGTGAATTAATATGGTGAAATATGAAGTAATTTCAGTGATGGATATTAGTCAGTTATTTGGAGTGACAATGATAGTGGAGGGATAAAAGGGGAAGAAAGATTTGCATTCATATAGCACTTGTTACCCCTGATGGGTGTTGAATCGCTTTTCTGGCGAGTAGCACGCCACTCCGGAACCCATAAGGGATTAGTGTTGAAAATTAGTATAGAAAAATATGAAGTAATTTGAGTAGTGGATATGTTATTCAGTTATTTGGGTAGAGAAGGGTAGGTGGCGGGATAGAAGAGGGAAAGAGGTTTGTATTTATGTAGCGCTTGCTACCCCTGATGGGGGTTTGAAGCGCAAGTAGCACACTACTCTGGAACCCATCAGGATTAATGTTAAATTAGTATGGTGAAACATGAAAATAATTTTAGTGGTGGATATGTTACTCAGTGTTTTGGATTGAGAAGGGTTGGGGAGGGGTAGAAAAGAGGGAAGAGTTTAGAAAGGGTTGTTTTAGGGGATCGGTATAGTAAAAGAGGTGTCAGATGATGCAAGGAGGGGTGTAGAGTAGGAGAAAGTCTAGATAGGGTTATTGTGGGGATCATAGTAGTGGTATGGGGTTTGGGATGAATGAGAGAGTGGATGTAGAGGATAAATTGATAGATGTATAGGATGAGAGATAGGGTAGTGCATTGTAAAGAGTAGTAGAAAGAAGTTTTAGATGAATCAGAAGGTTGGGCTACAAGATATATTGATCGAAGTATAGGCTGAGAAATAGGGCAAATTCGATTTTGTGTTTAACAAGTGACCTCATACTTAAGAGGACATGCGCACAGGTTCCGTAATTAGAGAAACCTTTCTCCTGAGATTGCACATTGGGATCCTGTGACAGAAAAACAGTGCAGCGGAAATACAACTTTTTCCATAGCTTGCTGCAGCCCAGGCAAGTTGGACTTAGGGGAAGAGGGGGGGATTGTAAGTACCATCTGGATTAACTTTCATGCAATTGGGGCTCTTATCTCAATGCCAGCAAGGCCTCATGAGTATAACATCTCCTAAGGGAGGAATTTGTCTTAAACTGGCCAGGGGATGTGGCTCTAGGCATCGTCCTGGTGCAGACAGGCTTGCCTTTGCCGCGGACACACTGACCGTGTTGTTAAATAGCCCGCCATTGAAGGGGGTGGTATTTCGAGGGGTCGTGGCCAAGTCTGCCGCTATTCAGTGTGTGGCCTATAAAGTGGGCAAAGTAGAACACAACGCAGGGTCCAGCAACCCCGCTTACCTTCAACAGGCTCCCCTGGAGTAGATACGGTACTGGCAAATCAAATCAAAACTAAAAGAAATGTGAGGAAAGCAAATCATAAAACAAATTAAAGGTGGCACCCACTACTACAAGAGCTAGGCACCTTCTGAAAACAGGGGAACAGATGTGCCTACAAGGAAAATAAACATTGGCTAGTCAGGCCTCTGTATCGGAGGTGCTGACCATGTTGTTATATAGGCCCCCATTGAAAGGGGGCGTGGCCAAGTCAGTCGCTTTTCAGAGCGTGGCCAAAAACAGTGGACAAAGTAAAACACAACCCATGGTCCAGCAACCCCACAACAGGCTCCCTTGTAGGAGATAAAATACTGGTAAACCAAATTAAAACTAAATGAAACATCAGGAAAGCAAATCATAAAACTAATAAAAGGGCATGAGACCTGCAAAAAAGATGGCACCCACTACTACTAATGCAAATAAGTCACCCTTAAGGTTGGCCTTAAACAGCCATTGAAAAAAAACAATGTTTCCACAGCGGACCAGCCAAAAAAGCACCTCAACTTCAAGGAATCCAAAATAAAATTAAGTCTCTTGTGCTGTTAACCTCCGAGACCGGCTGTGATTAGGTCAACTGGATACCCAGAAGAGAATTTTTGAGATACGTGGAGGCAGCACCAAAGTCAAAGTATTTCGCAGAAACGAAGAATAGTGTATACAAATATTTTTCTTTTTATTTGTTTTTTCTTTTTTCAAGGTGCACAAAACAGCCAGCGCGTTTCGCTCCCAGACTCGGGAGCTTCGTCAGGGCAGGATCAAGTGAACTGGAGCCTGTACAGATCTTAGGAACGGATAGAAGTAGCGCCGTCCACTATGATGTATGTTATCAGGTGTTATGAGTAAATATATAGTTGAAACGAAATTCAGAAAGATATAAAGATAGTACTCCAGAAAAAATTGTTGGAAACGTGACTGGATAATCCACGTGAATGTACAAATGCGTCAGGGGGGTCGTAAGTCACTACAATCAGAAGATGATAGTATGTAGAAACTTGTAGAGGTCACACATATTAAATATTCATATTGGCCAAACTGGGTGACGTCGAAAAGATGTGCAGTCCTTGATAAGCTGCAATATATATTGAATCTCACGTTAGGATAACAACCGGACCATCCCCCATGCAGGACGCCAACCACGCCAACCCATAAAAAGCCCTTGACCATGGTGCAGTGTGTGTAAAAAGTTGGACATGTACTTTTAACTTTTACATATCCTGGTGGTAAAACACATGGTCTTTCACTATTGCAAAGCCTGCTTTCCCCACAGAATAACAGTGGATTACCTTATTACATTTAATAAGTGATAACTTTTAAGTGGGAGCAGGTAGCAGGTAAGAAAGTCGCGATTGGTCTCTCAAGAATTGTAATTTAAAGCCCTCCTCAATGGTAAGGTTGGATTTTAAGTTACAATTCTAAAACGGCCACTTTTAGATAACTGGCATTTTCTTTTCCTAACCAATTAGTACCTGAAGCCAGTACCCTGGGTTCCATGACTAGGTGTAGCTGGCAGCTGTTTGGTTGTGCATTGCTCCCAGACTGTGGGGCAAAGAGGGAATAAGTGTCAGGATGAATGGGGTGAGCTATTACCTATCACACTTGCACATCACAAAGCAGGCTTCGAAAAATCATTAAAATGTTACCAGGCCTGCGGGTCTAGTGATTTAAATAATCTACTCGACCTAACTTTAATGCTCTTGACCCATGAACTGGTTTCAAATTGTGTGATCTTAGGCAAAAAATCTAATTCACTGAGCCGCCATTTCCTTTCTTATCACATATGAAAGATCCTTCATGTATATTTGTTTAGCAGATCTGCTGTACAGAAAACTCTTTTGTTTGAATTGATAGACTAAAATGTGTTCCATATATAATGCCAGTCAGTCAAAAATACTTTATTCGGTTCGTTGCAAAAACCATAAAAGTGTACTACAAAATTCATTGAAGTCAAGACCTTGATTAAAAAATGATACATTGAATTACAGACCTTATCACAACAAAATCATGTGCAGATAAAATGTACATTATAAATATTATAATTAAGAAGATAAAAACCGGCAAAGAGCCAATTAAAAAAAGATTAAACGAGATGCTGAGTCCTAGGGCCTATATATACCACTATGTGCAATATATCCAGTTAATTTTCCTCTTCAGTCTTAAAGCAATTGTTAAAAAATTTGCTACATTGAAGATCTCCCATGTAGTAGACAACAACTGTAAATATAAGAGGGCAGGCTTAACTTGTCTGAAGCCCTTGTCCTTGATAAGGGGAATAATGATTTTTTTGCGAATAAGACACAAATGCTTACAAAAAAAGATAAAATGCATAGTGTCTTTAGTTGAGAAACCGTCACAAGAACAAATCTCCAGCTCCGAGTCTTTAGTCCATCCTGAACGATCAGTAAGGAGAAGGTGGAATTTGTTCAGTCTGAATTTAGTCAATAAAAATCGATGGTTCATATTGTTGATGAGACTCAAATAAGGTTCTATACCATCAGTGGTGATTAACATTTGGTGGGCCCTAACAGTTGGTTTGCATAGTTCTTTTTCTTCTCTATCCAGAGATGCCAACTGTTTATATGTATCTTTCGCCCATTTGATGTCCCCTTTCAACAGTTTGTTCGGGGAATAATACAGTTCCGGTCGGCCCAATTTCGCTGCCAATTTTTGAATATAATTCAGCCAGGGAATAGATTGACCATGGTCCAAAGATAGACAGTCCCTCAAAATTTCATGATTCAGCTCTAATTCAGGGTTCAGCCATATAGAAATCCACTTCAATAGTGGTGCTAAAGCAATGCGATCCTCCAGGTAATCAACCCCCACACTCTTGATGAACGATATATCCCGGAGTAGACTGTGGGACACATAGCAAGAATTTCAGAAATTTGTCCTCAGTCACCTGCAAGGCCTTAACATTTTTTAACCCCCACAAGTCAGCTCCATACATCTCTATAGCAGTGCATTTAGCATCATACATTTTCAACACTGCCTCCATAGGCTTCACAACCAATTTACGAGCAAAATCCCGTACTGACAGGATAGACCTGGCAAAAGCATTTCGTTTGGCAACCAACTGGAGTAACCAGGTAGAGTTATCATCAAAAATTACCCCCAGATAGGGAAATCTTGTCACCCTGGATAAAACATTTTCTTCGCAAATCATGGTCTTAATTCTTTTAGGTTTACTCCCCACAATCATTACATGAGATTTAGGAAAATTTACACTTAGATTCAGTCCCTTCATAAAACTAGAAAATGAATGTAAAAGACATTGCAACCCCACAGCTGTACGTGCTATTAATGCAGCGTCATCGGCATACAATAATGCCGGAATGGGAAATTTACCGGCCCTTGGTAAGTCTTTACATGCCTCAGTTAGGGCGACCCCTAGTTCATTAATGTAAAGAGTAAAAAGTAAGGGGGCCAGGATACAGCCCTGCCTAACACCATTAATGATCGCGATCTTACCTGTGCTATTTCCCAAACGGTCGTACCTAACTGTGGCTGTAAGGTCCCTGTGTAGGTCAGCAAGAAAATACACAATGTTTTTGTCAACTCCTAACTTGAGAAGCAATTCCCAAAGCTTGGACCTATTCATTCGATCAAAGGCCGAGGAAAGGTCCATAAATGCTAAGTACAAGGTGCCCCGTTTAGCAATGGTGTATTTCCCTATTAACAGGTAAAGGTTGAGGCACTGGTCTACTGTGCCTCGACCTTTCCTGAACCCATATTGTAAGCATGAGAGGGTTTCTGTGTCCTCCAGCCAAGTTGTTAATTTACCAAGGACCACTCGCCCTAGCATCTTTACTGCGGCGTCGATAAGGGAAATGGGGCGGTAACAACTTGGGTCCCCCCTGTTTCCTTTCTTAAAAATGGGTACAATGACAGATTTGGACCAAGTGTCCGGAATATCTGCCATGCAAACCCTAATAAAAACATTGACTAAAATTCTAGCCCAGGGCTTGACATCTGATTTAAAGAGGTCGGCAGGGACGCCATCGGGACCCGGAGCCTTATTACTGGTCATCTTCCCGATCGCCTCTGCTACCTCTAGCTCAGATACCTTTAAAGTATAGGGATTTAAGAAAGGGGTCGCTATACTCCCCTCCCCACAATTTTCCCCTTCATAGACTGACTTGAAATGAGAGCACCACGCCTGTTCTTGGATGCCACAATCTAAGTGGTCATTGCAGGAGTCCTGAAAAAAAGGTTTGTTAACGACGGCCCATAATTTGCCACTATTCCTGAGCACGTCTACTGAGGTTAGGTCTTCCCAGGCAGCTTCCCTAATCTCCTGTCTTCTTATGTCCAGGGCTTTTTTATATATTTTCCTTAATAGGGCCACCATGGCCCTATTCACTGGTTTGCAATTTAGGGCAGCTTTTAGTTTTTGGTTAGCTGCTGAACAGTTGTGATCAAACCACTCTTGTTCAGCAGGTGCCTTAGCTTTCCCTGTTTGACTAAGATCTGATGAAACCTGGTCACAGATAGTTGAGTAAGCTGCTAAAACTTCCTCATTCTCTGCCTCCAGATTCAGACAGGTGTCCAGCTCAGATCCTACTGTGGATATTAGATTAGAATGGAAGTCTCCCGGTATGACCCTGCTCCATCTGAGTCTGCGGGCCTGATCTGTCGGACGAATGTCCGATTTGTCCGTTCTATTTGGCGCTGTCGTAGACTTCAAGACCAGATCCGACAAACTCAGAACTACTGGATTGTGGTCACTAAAGTGTGACCACGCAGGGCAATATTCAAGAATCCTATCCCCAGTGTTAAACTAATGAAAATATAATCAATAAATGAATGACAACCATTCCTCTTAAATGTGGGTATCTCCTTATCCCACAATGTTGGGAGCATCAAACCGTTGTCTGCCAGGATTGTCTCGAGGAGACCGCCCTGTTCAGAATGTTCGAAATGAACGTCTCCCTGTTCAACAGGGCCAAATAGATCTAAGGACGAACACTCGTCCGGACATCCATGGATATTGAAGTCTCCCATAACTATGAGGAAACAATGGCTATCATTTGCCTCCTTATAATTTTCCAAAAACAGATTTAATATGCCCAGGTGCTCGGCCGTGGTAACTCTGTCATACGAATTGTAAAAATTACCAATTAAAAACCTTCCCACCCCACTTAAACAGATTTGTACAGCCAGGATATTCCGTGAACCGGTGTCTAGTTGGGTGTATACCCCTTGGATAGTAGCTGCAATTAGGATGACCAAGCCACCCTTCGCCCTCCCCATATTAGATTTGACCGCAGGAATGTGGTAACACGCGTAACCATCCAGGCTCAAGATGTCACCCGTGTCCCACGTTTCCTGAAGGCCTATTATATCGTACATACTAATAGACTCTCTCCATGCTGGATCATCTATCTTATTTTTAAGACCAGCTACGTTCCAGGTCATTAATTTTAAAGAGCGGTCTTGATAACCTGGAGTTTCTACCATTATGGATATGTTGAAATCCCTGGAACCTATAGGTTCTACCGTTGTCGTAGCATCAGGGACATTAATCACAACAAGAGGAGCAAGATTGGTTTTTTGGCTACCTAGTCATTCATTATCACCCAAATTTGAAAAGATATCAAATCTATTTAGAACGGGGACCGCAAAGTCATAGGGCAATCTCCCTTTACCTAAATTACTGTTTGCTTGCCTGGTCTGAGGTGGTGGATAAAAGAAGCCCAGGGGGAGAAGATGTACATAATCTTTTTCGATTCTGGATGACCCCGCCTGTCTCAGTATGTCCTCAACCAACCTTGGGGATCTAATGCTTACGACCACACAGTCTCCCTCTAGGCTTTTTTTGGTATTGCCCACCCAAGGGACCCTTCTAACCATCAAAATATTATCTTCCAGGTATTCTCTCAAATCCGTTTTACTAGACAGATAGAAGAGTGTTTAAATTTTTTATCGAAGACCAGTGTTCATTTTGACCCTCCTTAATTTTCGGAACATTCGCGAGAATAATAGTGTGGGGCAAGCCTCAACTGGTAAGTTTAAAGCTAACTCTCTCTTCTTGAAGGGCTGTAAGTGTGGGCCTGATCTCCCTTCTGGGACCTTGGAACCCTGTTTCATCCCCAAGGTAGCACCAGTCACTTTTGGGACCTGAATAGGAATGTTTAAAGCTGTATTTGGGGATTTCTCTACAGGAGCCAAAGACTCTATGGGTACAGCAGTACATACCAAGGGTGTGACCGGACTTTCACTACTGTCCTTGCCTAGGACAGGAGCGCCATCAGGCACACCTGGTGCTCCCTTGTGTTTATCCAAGAGGCCCCCCAATCTTTTTATTTCAGCGGACATCCGGTCCAGTTTAGCCACTAAAGGTTTTATGATGCCCTTTATCTTTAGATCAATAAGGCCCGCCAATTGGTTAAGCTGTACGTCATCCAATTTAACAGTACTAGGTCCTACTAGTGCATCATCTACCTTTTCTAAATTTTTAATGGGTGTAGTGGGTGTGACTGCTTTTTTTCTTGTTTAACGGGTACCCATATGTTTCAACTGAGTTTTTCTGCATGTTCTAACCACTCTGGGAGCAGGGGTTGGAGGATGCTGTGCTATAGAGTCCGATAAAACCTCCAAGTCCAACTCAACAGGTTCAGGCAATTCCAAAACAAGAGGATCGTTGTTATCACTGATACTACGGTCACCTTGGCCCAGTGCGATCGGAGAAGAGGAACACGTGATAGATGGCAGAGATTCACTGCTTAGCCCTAAGGACTGTCGTCTTTCTGTGTTAATTTTCTTAACCACTTTTACTAAGTAGTTATCCAAAGTACCAAGGGCGGGTGGAGCACTTAGGGATGGCATATTACTACCTACTGTAAGACAATCCCGAATTGATTCAGATGTATTGCACCCCCACTATCAGTTAGGAGATATACGTAGCGATACAATTTACAACCGTTGTTCACAAGCATAGGTAAATAGGATCTCACTGTGACTTTGATAGGTGGGGTTGGAGTAGACCTCAACTTCCTTGGGCCAGGGTCTGTAGCCCAGCCCAGCCTCGTTCTGCCCCGGACTGCTACAGACTGCCCCGCTCTTGTCCCGGGCTTCTCCCGCGCGCGACTCGCGGGGCGAGAGGCGTTCCTGCCTTTTCACGCGCCTCCGGGCGCTGCGCTGACGTCACTGACGCGCCACAACCGCCGGGGCACCTGGGGATTGAAGTCCCTGCCCTCGCGGTGCTGGCGCTCAAAGCCGTTCACCTCACGGCGCTTGGGTGAGACCCCCCGATGTTGCGATGAGCCGTTCCCCTCACGGCAATGGACCTCCTTCAAGCAACGCACATATAGGATACCCATGACCCCTGACTTGCCTCCTAGTCCATTAACAGCATTGTCATCAGGGCAGGGTCAAGAATGTTTCTCAAATCATGTTTAAAAACTACAACTTTTAATAAATATGTAACTAAAGCATGAAGTGGTAGCACACTGTCATTTGCAATCAGCACAATTTCCATTGAAATAACCACGAAATTTGCAAGTGACGTGAATTTACTGATAAAACATATAGTGTACAATTAATAATATTTGTCATTTGCACGTCACCAAGTCAAGTGTTCGGATTTGTTTTGCCCTCATTTAGAACTTTGATAGCATCACTCTTATGAATTGCAAAAAAAGTGCTTTTGTAATTCCTGATATATTTTGAAATATTTGTACTATTTATTTACAAGCTATTTAAATGTTATGGGTTAGAAAGAAAACCTGACATCCTACAGTTTTCACAATTATTGTCAAAAAGCTCACTTTAGAAAATACTCTAACTGCAGTGAGAGAAAGAAAAGTAAACCCAATTTTCCAGGACAAGATAAGCAGCAATTAGTAAAAAGACAAACTGACATTTACCTCTATCCTTGACAGACCACAAATGTGTCAAGATGAAAACAAGATTTAAAGACATCACTTTCTGAATGAACAGAATACCTGCTCCTTTCCAGGTCAAATGTACTCGCCAGAACGGACCAGTAGGTCCTAAAAATATCTCAACCTGACCAAATCTGACTCCCCGTAGCAAGTGACCGAGTGGATTTATTGAGGCCTGCAAAGACTCTGCCTCAGCACACTTACAAAGGGTTTCACACGTGTGGTTTGTGCCCCCAGACCAGCTGGGGTGAGGACAGGGAGTAATGAAGTTCCAGACACTTGTGTAGGGGTAGGACTTTAGAAACTTTAAAGAGGTTGCAGGGTATAAATAGTAGACCCTCTGACCCAGCTCTTCAGATCACTTCTGGACCTGTGGACTCTGCCAGGAAGAAGGACTGCCCAGCGGTGAAGTCTGTACTGCTGTCCAAGGACTGCTTTGCTGCCCAAGGCAACATGAGTCTAGGGGTTAATGTCCTTACTTAAGTGATTGGTGTTGTGTCTAGTCACAATTTTGACTGATCATAAAGTAGGACATGGTTTAATGCACTTCTCCAGTATTACATCTTTCATAGATTCACATGCTTGTATCTTTCCCCGTCGTCATGGTGGGAGTCTCACGGTAACAGAATGACCAAGCAGTATCATAGAGAAGAAAAACTGCATAGAAAATCCCCATAGGGGCTGTATTATTTGGTAACCAGACCATATCTTTGTTTGGACCAAAAGCCAGCCAATCAGCATTGCTGCCCTGCCCTCACACTCCCCAGCAGAAGCTTCCTGCCTCAGATTTCCAACCGCCTTCGTGTGATAAGGAGTCTCCCTGAGCTCTGCTCAGTTTTCTTCTGTTCCTGAGTGAACTTTTGACCTTTTGGAATCTTGTTTCCTGTCTTCTACATTAAGGTACTGTGTGTACTTATTTCTCTTATAATGGCTGACGGCTCTAAAAAGAGGCTGTTCAGGCCATGCAGGTCCTGTGGGAAGGCCAGACTGTTCTCTGAGGACCCACATGAGGACTGCCTTTACTGTCTCCACCCTAAACACCTGGTGAAAGACTGTAAGTTTTGTAGAAAATTTTCTGACAAAACTAAAAGAGACAGAGAGGCTAGACTACTGTTATGGCTTCAGAAGAAGAAGGCCACATCAGGCTCAGATTCTGAGGAGGGATCTTCTCATTCAACTCCCAAGAAAAGTGGAGTCTAAAAAGAGTAAAACTAAGGAGAAATCAACCGCATCTCTTCCTATTACTCCTGTGGTGAGACAGTCCAGTCTTAAGGAACCTGGGTCTGCACCCTCTACCAGCTCGCTGGCTTCTGCTCCAAGATCTGTGGTGAAGACTTCGGCTCCGTCAACGACGACTTCGTCGACGACTGTGGCTTCGTCGACGATAAGGTCTAAAGCTACGTCGACGACTGCGACGTCTACGATTACAACATCGACGAGTAAAATCTCAATGTCGACGAACAGGCCGTCGACGACGACCACGACGACTCCGTCGACGACAGGTTCGACGTCGAAGATGTCTACGGGGGCCCCGTCGACGAAGGTCCCGTCGACGAAGGTCCCGTCGACGAAGGTCCCGTCGACGAAGGTCCCGTCGACGAAGGTCCCGTCGACGATGGTCCCGTCGACGAAGGTCTCGTCGACGGTGGTTCCGACGACGGTGGTTCCGTCGACGAAAGGCCCGTCGACGACGGTTCCGTCGACGAAAATCGTGCTTTCTTCCGCAAAAGCATTCAAATCACCGCAGTCGAAGACCATGATCTCGATCCGGTCTTTTCAGTCTACAAGGGGTTCATCTACCATCAGTGAAGCTGCAGAGTTCACCTCGTGGACAAAGATTTCACCTTTGCCGCCGTCCTCATTGCTAGAGCAGGACTCAGATGGCGAGGAGTCCTCAGGTGCCGCCTACAGTCCTTCTCAGCTGCAGATAAAGAGCCAAGACACGGATGAAGAGGAGGTTTATTCCTTCAAGGACAGACCACAATCTTCCAGATATGAGTCATTTCAGGAATCTGGTGATTATGATGAAGAAGAGGAGGAGCAGCATGAGGACTCGAGGGAGGAAGATCATCAGGAGACGATGTCTATACCCCTCAACCTTGTCTCTGATCTTAGGTTGATGTTGAATGACTACTACCGTCGCTTCCCAGAGGCGAATTCCTCGCAACCAGCTAGGCAGACGCCTTTCTCTCAGACACCTGCAGCACCTGCTCAACAAGAACAGGGGGTGAGATCGCCGCAGGTTGTTACTATAAGGGACGACCTTACGGAATCCGACGAGGATGAGCAGCCTGAAGAAGGAGAACTCGTTCAGGATGCTTCAGGACAGGAATGGGACGAATACATTTTACCATCGACTGCATCGCCTGAACCACTCAAATCTACCTCCCCTCCTCAAGATATCGGAGGTTTTCATGATCTCATGGAAAGGGCGGCCAAAAGATTCAATCTGGATGTTGAGGTACAACAAACGGATTGTTTCTTGTATGACTTCAAAGATGAAAACAAGAGGTCGCTTCGCTCTATTCCAATTATACCTCACATCTGGGAGGAGGGTCTGAAGATCTTGAAAACACCTGCGTCTATTGCGGTCTCAGTTCCCCGCATTGACAAGAAATACAGAGCCCCAGAGTCCACAAAAGCCTGCCTCATTGGGCACCCCAGGCCTGAATCAGTTGTGACGCAGGCGGCACAAAGAAATTCTAAGAACCCGGTGGCTACTTCCCTAGTGCCACCTGACAAGGAGGGAAGGAGAATGGATGGAGCAGGTAAGAGGTTTGCAGTCATGGCTGCCTCTACCATTAAAGCGGCAAATGCTATGGCACTGCTTGGACGATACAACAGGCAAATGTGGTCTGATATTGCACCCATACTTTCTGCTCTTCCAGAGGACAAAAAGGAGGAAGCGGCAGCCATACTTAAGGAAGGCTCTAAATCTGCTGCCGAATCTATCGACATCGCCATGGATATTTCGTCCATGGCCTTCAGGCAGATGGCGGGAGCGGTTTCGCTTCGCAGACAGGGCTGGCTCAAGGCGACGTCTTTTCGTCCAGAGGTACAGGCGAAAATCGTTGATATGCCTTTTGACGGTGAAAACTTATTTGGAAAGCATATCGATGAGGCGTTGCAAGGCATAAAATCGGACACGGATACAGCTCGAGCGCTGGGATCACTTCAGCAAGGAAGGTTTCAGTCCTTTCGGAGGAGAGGTTCAAGAGGTCAATTTAATCAAAGATCCTCTTTTCAATCCAACCGATATTAGCCGTACAATCAGCAGGGATATCGACAGTATAACACTAACAACCAATTCAGGTCCTCCAACTCCTCTTACCAACAACAGTCCAGAGGCAAATCTAACGCCAGGGGGAAACCTCAGCAGTCTAATAGGCGTCAATGATTTCAGGCCGGCGCTCCCCACACAACGGATCCACGACAAAGACCACTATCTGTCTCAATTTTACAACAACTGGATGTCCATTACATCGGACAAATGGGTTTTAGATGTCATAAGCAGGGGCCACATTCTGGAATTTGTGGAGATACCTCCGGATCAACCCCCAGTACTCAGGCTCAGCAAACATCGCCAGGAAATGCAGAAGGAAGTTCTCTCGCTTCTGCAAAAGGGAGCCATAGAGGAAGTGCCGCAACATCTCAGAGGGAAAGGCTTTTACTCGCATTTCTTCCTCATCAAAAAGAAACAAACCCGGAAATGGAGGCAGGTATTGGACTTAAGGGATCTAAATCGATACATAAAAAAGATACCCTTCAGAATGTTATCGTTACAAGAAATTCTTCTACTGATAAAACAAAACGACTTCATGGCCTCCTTAGATCTCATGGATGCGTACTTCCATATTCCAATTCTTCGGAAGCACAGGAAGTATCTCAGATTTGTTGTGGAGAGTCGCCACTTCCAGTTCAAGGTCCTGCCATTCGGACTCAAGTCAGCCCCGAGGGTATTCACCAAATGCATGGCCCCGGTGGCAGCCCATTTAACCACTTGGCTGCTAAGGGGTGTGTGCGAGGTCCATTGACTTTCCATTGAAATCAATGGAAAGTCCATGACGAGTTACCCTTGTCATTAGCGCTGAAGGGGTTAAGACTGCAAGGGCATTACATTTACCCATATCTGGACGACTGGCTGGTGACAGGTCCATCCTTCAGGGAGGCAGAAACATCTCTTCAGAGCTGCATCCGGCTGTTTCAGCGATTGGGCCTGAAGACCAACTTAGAGAAATCCTCGCTGACTCCGGCCAAGGGCATCCAGTTCCTGGGGGCATGGATATGCACCAGTGCAGGGAAAGCCTACCCTTCCGAAGAACGAATGGGAAAGATCATGAGGCTAACGGCAGCTCTTCAAGCAAAAAGGTCCACTTCCGTGAGGATATACAAATCCATGTTGGGGATGATGTCATCCTGCATCCCTCTGGTGCCAAACTGTCGGCTTCGAATGAGGCCTTTGCAGGAACAACTGGACGAGCAGTGGGCCCAGGCCAAAGGTACCTTCGAGGATCGCATTACCATCACGAGCCATATGAAGGTGGCAATGTCATGGTGGAAGATTCGAAAGAACTTGGATCAAGGCTTGAGCTTCATTCCTCTAGATCACGACTTCGTGATGACAACGGACGCTTCGCTGAAAGGATGGGGTGCGCATCTTCAGGAGCTGGAAATTCAGGGCCTTTGGTCAGACTGGGAAGCTCAGCTTCACATAAACATGTTGGAGCTCAAAGCGGTGTTCCTAGGTCTTCAAGCATTTCTCCCCAGAATACGCCAATCGTCAGTACTGATCCAAACGGACAGCACCACTACCATGTTTTACCTACTAAAGCAGGGCGGTACGAGATCCAAACAACTGTCGACATTGGCGCAAAGAATCTGGAAATGGCTCATAACCAATGGAATTTCAATTCAGGTTCAGCATATTCAGGGAGTCCTCAACACACGGGCGGACGCCCTGAGCCGTACTACCAAGGCGACGCACGAGTGGGAACTACACCACACTCAGGTTCGCCTCTTGTTTCAAAGGTGGGGCACTCCCACATTAGATTTGTTCGCAACGCAAAACAACTCAAAGTGCGTTCAATTCGCGTCCAGATACCATCAACAGGGCTCCAAGGGAAATGCATTCCTCATGGATTGGACAGGAAGGTTTGCATACGCGTTCCCTCCCTTCCCGTTGATACCGCGAGTACTGCGCAAAATGAGATTGGAACCGTGCCGGATCATACTGATAGCACCAGCCTGGCCGAGACAGGCGTGGTTTCCAGACCTACTTCTTTTGTCGAGGGGCGAGAAAATCCAGCTCCCGACATTTCAAGACCTCATCTCCATGCAAGAAGGGCAAATTCTGCATCCGAATCTACAATCTCTAAAATTGTCAGCATGGAACCTCACGAGCGGGAGTTTCAAAATCTAGACATTTCACAAGAATGCAGACATGTTCTCTCACAGGCTAGAGCTGTATCAACAAACAAAACATATGCAGCGAAATGGACACGTTTCTGCCATTGGTGCAGCAGACAAAACTTGCATCCGTTTGAAGTACCACCTGAAGGTATCCTCCCTTACCTGCTGTCACTATCTAAGGCAGGTCTGTCGCATGCCTCGGTCAAGGTACACTTGGCAGCAATATCGCGCTTCAGGCGGAAGCCAAATGAACCATCTCTCTGGTCCTCCAGGATAATAAAGGAGTTTATCAAGGGACTTTTTAGGGTTTATCCACCCATCCAACGCCCTCCTGTGCCGTGGCACCTCAACACAGTACTATCACAGCTTATGAGGCCTCCTTTCGAGCCTATTCACAAGTCAGATTTGCAGTTCCTGTCATGGAAAACGGCCCTCCTTCTCGCCTTAACATCAGCAAGGAGGGTTAGTGAAATCCAGGCCTTTTCAGTGGAGGAACCCTTCTTACAATTTCGTCAAGACAGGGTTATCCTAAGGACAAATCCTACCTTTATTCCCAAGGTGGCAACATCTTTTCACCTCAATGAACCCATTATTTTGCCTACTTTTTTCAGCAATCCTTCATCGGAGGCAGAAAGAGCCTTACATTCTTTAGACATTTCCAGATGCCTAAAGTTCTACATTGAAAGGACAAAAACGTTCCGCAAGTCCAAGCAATTGTTCATTGCTTTTGAAGGGCAAAGGAAGGGTCTTCCTTTGTCAAGACTGAGTATTGCCAGATGGATCTCCGCAGCTATCCTGAAATGTCATGAAAAAGCGGGGAAGCCGCTAGATTCTAAGGTACATGCACATTCCACAAGGAAGATGGCAACTTCGATGGCCTTGTTTGCAGGAGTGGCGCTGCCTGACATCTGCAGAGCAGCAACGTGGAAGAGCGTGCACTCTTTTACGAGACACTACTGTCTGGACACTGCGTGGAAAGAGGACACGGCAGTGGGACAAGCTGTTCTGAAACGTCTTTTTCAGTAAGGTATGACATAATGGCATGTTTTGTTGTCTATGCAATACTTTGATTTATGTGTCAACATGCATTTATCGTATTTCTTATATTATGATGTGTATTGTTATACCTTTGTCTTACGGCAGAGCTTCCTTTTTTAGTTCTGTCCTGGAAACGCTACTAATTTGGTGAGCACTGCTTACTACTCTGATACAAGCATGTGAATCTATGAAAGATGTAATACTGGAGAAGGAATTAGTTACTTACCTGTACACTATAGTTCTCCAGTATTATCTTTCATAGATTCACATGCGCCCGCCCGCCTCCCCGTTTCTCAGGCAGATCCTGTTTCTCGTTATTTATCCATGTCTCTCACTCGGGGACGGAAATCTGAGGCAGGAAGCTTCTGCTGGGGAGTGTGAGGGCAGGGCAGCAATGCTGATTGGCTGGCTTTTGGTCCAAACAAAGATATGGTCTGGTTACCAAATAATACAGCCCCTATGGGGATTTTCTATGCAGTTTTTCTTCTCTATGATACTGCTTGGTCATTCTGTTACCGTGAGACTCCCACCATGACGACGGGGAAGATACAAGCATGTGAATCTATGAAAGATAATACTGGAGAACTATAGTGTACAGGTAAGTAACTAATTCCTTGCTTCCAAGCATAACATATAACATGCAGATCACAGATTTGTATTTTAAGTAGATAACTCAGTGGGTTACTTCCTTTGTCACAGAGTTCCGTTTGATACTTGTAGATCTTAAGTTACAATTCTAATAGAGTTCAGTGAGCGACAAACAGACATCAAATAGTTGCATGCAAACTGCAAAGAATGGGTTTAGAAACGTATTGTTTTTTTCCTCATTCTTTCATTATTCTGCGGTTGCTAAAAATGGTTCCTTTGGGCATTGATACATTCTTATTAGTATATACAACCCCAACCATTGTGTTACTTTTTAAGTATAGAGTGTCTCGGGAGACCAAGCACTCTTAACACATAATGCCTATCCGTATAGAAGACATGTTAATCCTACACCTTGTAGCTCTCGTTTGCTTATGAAACATTTACATACATGGATTTACACATTTGTATGATCCATTGTATGTATAATACCAGTGATGTGACGTGCACTGACCCCCTACATTGGAATGAGGAGCACTATAAAAGAAATTAAATGAATTGAAGAGCGGGCTGTGGAGAGGTGAGGGGCACTGTTGTAGGGTGGTAGTGAGGCACTCTGTAGAGACGGAGTTCACAAACGCTAAAACTAGCCTCTTTGTTTTCATAAATAATTTAGTTCTTTGTCTCATTCGCCTCCTTTTATTGGTATGACCGCTGTATTCTTTGTGGTGCTTGTGACTATAAGCGAAAATCCTTTGAAGGAAATGAAATAGCTCCTTACCTGTAATCAGTATTCTCCTTGAGGCAAATCTTTGTTTTATTCATGAGCAGCAACCCTCCCTCCTCCCTGGAGAGTAGACGATGAAGTTAACTATTTTTCCTTCTGGATCCTTGATTTCTGTAAAAAGACAGCTGGCTCACCTGTCAGAGACAGGGCCTAAAGGGGTACTGCTACTGGTTGTAGTGTTTTTGCTTAAAGGAGTAGTGTCAGTGTTGCAGCCTTCTCAGGGAGCTACATTGTCCTCTTTATGTCTCCAATTGTTTCTTTAAAAAGAGATTGTGGAGAGTTGTTATGTCACTTTTGGCCAGTGACTTTCTCTGGATTTTAAATTCTTGGGAAGGTAATGGAAATTGGCTTCCTTAGAGAAAAAAAAGTGATTCAGAATCATTTGCATGAGTGGGATCATACATTGCTCATGAGTATGAGGATCGTTTCCGTAGAGGAGAACTAGGATTTCAGGTAAGTGTTTTTTATATTTATTTTTTACATTTTGAGGTACTCTTGATTTGAGCTTGGAAGTGTTGTTCGCTATAAAATAAAAAATTATTTTATGACTGCATTTCTAGTCCTAACTATCTGCTTTGACTATATTTTTTGCTTCTCCCTCACAGAAGGACAATTCTCAATGCCTATTCAGTGTACAGATTCAGCAGATGAACAAGCAGAGGGACATTTTAAATCTCAGGTTAAAAATGGAGCAAACAAGCATGCATGTACAACAACTGTTGGTCCCAGATGCCTAGAACAGGATGAGACTGACGACTGCTCTGTAGAATCACTTTCTCAATTTAGTGTCAAGTTTCCACCAACGGACAATGACTCTGTTTTTTTGCAGAGTACTCCAGAAAAGACTGTATTATCAAGCCCTATGGCAAGTGAAAATGTACTCCAAACGAAATATAACCTGCAATTGGATGATAATGATTTAAGCCTCAGCGAAGCAGGTTGTTGCCCATCAGAAGATAAAGGAAATTCGCATATAACTCAAGTTATAGAAAACATTGCCTTCATTGACAGAGTCCTATCCCCACACCAGCCAGATGCATTTAAGCAGGACAAAACACCACCTCTAGCAGCCGAGGATCATGGTACCAAATTTAAATTCCCAGCTGATGAAACTTCAGACGGAAACAAAAGCCCACTGGAACCTGCCAAACGTGCCATAAGGGGACCACAGAAGGTAAAGGCTTCACAAAAGCTTGTCACATTATGCAAATAGAAATATATTTTATTTTGTATTTAGGTTTCAAATACGTTTTTACAATTATTTGCAAAATGTTTTCATTCATTAAAACATTATATCCAACAAACACTCTCCTAAGTACTTCACATTGAAAGTTCACCCCCCTCACCTGTTGGTTTTTGGTAGCACCGCTCGCGTATTGATCATCCCACATTCAGCGGCCCTTGGTTAATTGTAACTGTCATTTATGATGTATGGAGATTCACCTGTGCACCAGCAAAATGCCATTTTATTTTCGCAGCAGTTAGATAAATATGCTAAAAGAGTTTTTCCATTGTAATACACGAATGATAAAACATCCATATGTTCCTATGGGTTATGCATTCATATTCTTTTTTCAAATGGACTTCACCATCTTGTATTGGTAGCCGGAGCATTGTGCAGCAAAGTCTGTGCAGATAGACATGTGGCCAGAAGTGATGCTATGGAGTAGCCCTGCCAAAGTGCACAGACACTTGGAGCTTGCTGCTCTTGACCAATTTCTTCCCTGAGGCACCCAGATCCTTAACTACAGCACAGAGTTAACTGTGACAAGGAAAGTCAATGTCACTGTGTCATGGTAGTGCGTTGTACACATATTCCACAATTCAGGAAAAAATCTCCAAGGTATTTCTAACATGTATATTGACTGTTTGAGCATCTGTGTTAAGATCTTACTTGCCTACTGTCTATCTTATCCCTGGGAGGCCTTCTGGGGATAGCCATGCACTCTACAAGTAACAATAGAATTAAATAGAATATCGGTGCATTTGAATGATTTATACAGATGTTATTCACAGACTAATATCTCATGGGCCTACACTAGAATAGCCAAGCTTTGGTCCAAGTTTGGAATTGGAAGTGGATTTCGGATTATGGTGTGGTTTGCAGAGTGTAGAATGTTGAAAAATGTGTTATGGGTATATAAGCCATTTGCTCTGATGCTGCTGACAGATTTAGTCTACTTAATTGAGAAGAGCTTACCTGGTAAGTGACCACCTACCAAATTTCAGGCACCCTCAGTGTTAGTAAACATGATTTTTGTGGCATATATAAATGTTGTTTGTGAGTAGTTGGTTATTACTTCTGTTTTCCTCTTTCAACGAGGTCTCGGTGGAAGATCTAGGGTATGGGTAAACAGAGCATTTCTCATCAACTTCTCATTACACTTGCAAATACTTCAATTGCTATGTGTCACTCACAAATTTAATTTTCAGAGTTTTCATGTATGTAAAATCGTGAATTGGTGATATACATGTTGTTGTAAAGCAATGAGTAAAACCGTATTAAAACAATTTATGCGAAAATGTAAAATTGACTGTCTACGCCAGCTGGCATTGTGAGGAAATATTCACAGTTTGTGGGGAAAAACTATGCCAGGACAACTTATGAAAAACAAGAAAGTCATGAACCTATGAGCAGGTCAATAATCATGATTTTAACAAATGGGTTTCACTCATTTAGTCCCCCAGCATTTTTTGCTTTTGACTCCCTGGTTTTTAGACTTTTACTGTGAGTGAGTCTCAATGCAGGACTCTCACTCACAGTAAAATTCACAGTAATTGGACTGAGTGTGTTAACTGCCAGTGTATGTCCTTTAATATAAGGCAGCTTCTGTGCAGCTAGGGTGAAAGGCTCTTGGCTAGTTACACATGGACAAGTGTGCACACGTGTGAGGGCTGCACGTGTGAGACTATTGTCTTGCGCAGCCCAGTAGCTGCGTACAGGTAACCTGTCACAGAATGTACACTTCGATTTTGGTGACCAGAGGTAGGTGTTATAATGTTACTGAACATTAATATTGTAGGTCTGTATTGCTTACTGAAGATTTGTTACATATGTAGGTGAAATGTGCCCTAAAGTAGAATTTTACTACACTTAGGCCTACGGGGGCTAGCGAGATACCAATCTGGGGTAACTCATGCACCTCAAGTGTGAATCTGCGGTCCCCATCATCCCACATAAACACATTATGGCACTTTAAGATTTGTCCGATTTCGCTGACTCGGCTCATAATCAGCTTCTCCAGTATTGAATCTTTCATAGATTCACATCATTGAATCTTCCCCAACTATTAGTAGTACTTTTTATTATTAATAGTACTTTTTCCAATTAGGTAGACTATAATAGCATTTCCGCTTAGGATTGAGCAGCAATCCACATCATGTTGTACATAACCAAAGTTCAGACAATCACAACAGAGCTTGCACCCCTTTCCTCCTGTCCATTGGCTCCACACCTCAGATTTCTCACCGGATGTCTTGGATAGAGAGTCTCTCAGAGCTTTGCTCAGTTTTTTTCCCATCAGAACATGACTTTGTCTATTTTGACCTCCAGGTGAACTATATATACCTCTGACCTTAACTAGCTGATCTGATTCTACCAGCAAATGGGAAGGATCAAAAAAGGGTTTGCAGTGCCCATGTAAAACATTTAGGAAGATGAGGCTGTTCTCTGAGGATCCTCATCTACTCCACAAACCCGAGGACTGAAAATATTGCAGAACATTTTCTGCAAAGACTCTCAAAGATCGAGAGGCAAGACTTTTACTATGGCTTCAGAAGAAAAAAACATCTGAAACTCCAGACTTAAGATGAAGAGCCCTGTCCTTGGGCAAAAATTCTCTAAAGAGAGAGAGCGATCTGAAAAATACCTAACTGAAACGCCTAAGAAGACCCTGAAAAAGCAAACAAAAGAAGCCAACACTGGAAAAGTTTACTTCTCCAACACCCCAGGAGATGAAAGGTTTCTGAGCCACCAACACCTTTTGATAAGGCATTAACCTTTGCTGATATCCGCAAATGTTCCTCAGAGAAATCTGGAAAGTTGGTGACCAAATCATTGACAAAACTACAGACGGCACTGTCCGGCTACATCGACGACATCTACCATCACAGTGCTATATGCATCGTCAACTATAACCGTAGTGTTGATGACAGGCCTATCAGCGCATACTATATCCGCGCTGTCATCGACACAATCGACTAATGCACTGAGGCGGCTCCAATGATGACGCTTTCCAGAACCGCAAAGACGACACCCCTGAAATAGAGAACTTTCCCATCGCCTGCTTCTCTGTCAGCGGTCATCGCCAAACCAGTTCTGAGGCCAGAATAAACCTCACCTAACAAGGTTTCACCACTGCCACAAGTGCGTCTTATTGAAATGGGGGACACAGGAGATGATGATAATGGATTCTTTGGGGATGCTACAAGCCCATCTAAACTGCATGTTAAATGCCAAGATTCAGATAATGATGAAGAACAGGCACCTACATACATACAGGGTGATTTATCTTTTAAGGACCGAAAGCAAGGAAGGGAAAAATCTTATAACGACTATCGAGAAATTGATCTCTATGATGAAGGCTTAGAGGCACAATAATCTCAAGAACCTATGACTCAAATCCCTGTAGCATTGGCAATGGATCTCTCTATGAGGTTGTAGGTCTGTCATAAGAGATTTTCCTCCTGAGAGCAACACCTTCAAAACTAGGGCACACTGGGGCACCACAAACAGAACCTTTACTGTATCAACCAACTCCGATGGTACAGCATGCGGAGATCCCACAGCTTAGACAATTAAAATCTATTGCCATTAATGAAGACTGCGTGGATCAAGGGGATGGTGATGATGATAAACCTTAAGAGTATGAATTACTGCAGTACCACACTACTACTGCAGGTAGTAAATGGGACAACTATGTGACCCCCATATCAGCACCACCAACACTCAGGTGCTAGTTCGCCATCCAATGACATTGGAAGGTTCCATGCACTGCTTGAAAGAGTGGCAAAGCGCTGTGGCCAACAGATCGTGGTACTACAAACTGAGTGCTCCCTGTATGTTTTCAAGGAATCGAACAAGAAATCGATAAGATCTATACAAATTGTTGATTACATTTATAATGAAGGCCTCAAAGTCATGAAGAACCCAGCCACAGTGGCCGCTCTGATACCGAGGATGTATAAAAAGTACAAGGCTCCTGAGAGCTCGTTAGCCTGCTTGATAGGTTATCCAAAACTTGACTTGGTGGTGATGCAGCCAGCCCAAAGAGGGTCCAGGAATCTGTCAGCACCTTGTTCAGCTCCCCCAGACAAGGACGGTAAGAGGCTGGATAATATAGGAAAGCGTTTCCCCACCATGGCCGTAATCTCCATAAGGGCATCCAATGCACTAACCATACTTGGCAGGTACCATCGTCAAATGGTATCAGACCTAGCTCAGGTTCTAAAGGCCCTGCCGAAAAATAAAAAAAACAAGAGGCTTAGTTTATTCTGCAAGAAGAAGACTGCACATCCTCAGAGATGATAGACACGGCGATGGATGCAGCCCTAACTGTCTTCAGACAAATGGCTATTGAGAAGGTATGGAGAAGGCAAGGTTGGCACAAGGCCACTTCTTTTCAGCCAGAAGTGCAGTCAAAACATTTAGATATACCTTACCATGGTGAGGTCTTGTTTATAAAACATAAACATATTGACAACGCCCTGCAAACCATCAAAGCCAACACAGAGAGCGCTCGATCCTTAGGAGTCCGACAAAAGAGGATATTTTCATCCTTTTAAGGCAGAGGATAATACTCTTTTAGTGGAGGATGTCAATCTTATTGATACTAGTTGTACTATTAACAGGCGCAGGGTTATCTTCAACAGTTTCCCTAACAGTATAGGCCTTCTCATACCGCAACCTTTTCCAGACAGGCAGGTAGAAGACGAGTTGCTGCTGCAGCAAAAGGTCAAGAATCCTCCAGAAGAAATGACAAGAAAACTACTCCGGTTGCCTCAGTGCCATTACCTCCCTTGTATTTCAGAGACACTCTCTACAGCTATTACGAAAACTGGAAATCCATCTCCTCAGGCAGGTGGGTCCTGTACATCATAAAATATGGTCACACCCTAGAGTTTATCCTGAAACCTCCTTACCAGTTGCCTGTCAGACGGTCACGCCAACATCTTCAGCTGTTCAGAGAGGAAATAAACCCTCAAATTTCCAAGGGAGAAATAGAAGAAATGCTTCAAGACTGCATACACATAGGTTTCTACTCCAGCTTTTGTCTGCTGAGAAACAATGGGAAATGGAGACAAGTGTTGGATCTCAGACAGCTCTACAATTATCTAAAAAAACAATCATTCCAGATGATTATGCTGCAGGACATCTTTCAGTTATTAAACAAGAGAGATTACAACATTGTTGGATCGACTAGACAAATATTTTCATATCCCCATACCCATCAGGCACAGACGATATCTCTGATTCGCGGTGGCCAGAGGTAATTCGGAGTTCTACAGTTTGGACTAAAGTTTGCCCCATGAACTTTTACCAAATGCATGGCACTAGAAGCAACCTATCTCAGACGGAATGGACATTTGGTATTTCAAGACCTGGACAACTTGGTGATAAAAGCATACTTTAACAAGGCTACAGAAGACTCTACAAGGGGGTACATGTACTTCTTCGAGAACCAGGGCCTACATATAAACAAGGAGCAATCCTGCGTGACTCCACACATGGCAATCACTTTTCAGGAAACTGTCGTAAACACAAAGATTTGCAAGATCTATCCAACAGAAGAGAGGGTCACAAGGATTATGACACTGGATCTTCCTTGTAAAGAAAAAGATTCACTTCAGTAAGGCAATTCAAATCGTTCCTGGGAACTTCGTCATTCATCCCTCTCATCCCGAACTGCTGGGTGCACATGAGGCTGCTGCAAGAACAACTGGACAAGCAATGGGCACGGGCTCATTCAACAACATTGTCCTGATAAAACCATAAATGGTGTGTACAATGGTGGAAGAAAAAAGAAAACATTGCAGTGGGGTCGACATTCCTCGGCAGGACTCCAATTTTTATTATGAGGCGGATGCTTCAATGGAAGGATGGGTTGCATAACTTGAAAGTGAGCGAAATATGGTCAACTGAAGAAAGGAAGAAACAAATCAATCTCCTGGAACTGAATACAGTAGAGTTGGGACTCAAAGCCTTTTTACAGAGCCCTTGGGGGTCGGATGTCTTGATTCACACAGACAACATGACCAATATGTTTTACTTAAACAGAGTCGAACAAGGTCATGCACTCTATCCAAGGAAGTACATAACATTTCTAACGGGTGTCTGAAACACAGAATTTCAATGAAAACGGAACACGTTCACGGCACAGAAAACTATTGGGCAAACAAGTTAAGCAAATCACTGAAAGACTGCCACGAGTAGGAGTTATCAGACACTCAACGCAGAAAAATATTCCACAAATGGGTAATCACATCTCTGGATCTGTTTGTGACTCCAACAAACAAAGAGTGTCAACACGATGCAAGCAGATTCCCTGCACAAGGGTTCATGGGGGAATGCGCTGCAGATGTCTTTGGCAGGCATATTCTCATATGCCTTCCCACCAATATCTTTAATCCCAAGGATACTAAACAAAATGGAAAGAGAGTCATGCACTCTGATCCTCATAGCTCTGGTGTGGCTGAGGCAATTGTGGTACACAGAGTTTGTCCTAATGTCAGAACAGCAGCACACTCAACTCAAAACATTCCCAGGATTACTGTACGGAAACGGTAGGCAAGTGATTCATCCGAAACCTAGAATCTTTCAGTTTAGCTTTGGTATCCTGAACATAAACGAATTCCATCAGCTAAACATTTCCCAGCAATGCAGAAACATCCTAGCAAAAGCTAGAGCAGAATCCACAAACGGATCATACACTGCTAAATATGAATGACGGTCACCCTTTCTCCTCGGAGCCGTGCAGGTCCAACCATACAGTCTATTAGGTTGATCTGGTCTATATCATAGCTTGATTCAAGTACATCTAGCAGTGATTTCCAGATGTAGACACTCTAGCAATAAGAAGTCCCTGTGGTCTATCATATCAAGTTAATAACGGAATTCTTAAAGGGGCTATTTCAAGCTTTTCCACCGATTAGAAAACCACCAATTTCTTGGCAGTTTAATACAGTATTAAGACAGTTAATGAGAGGACCCTTTGAACGTGTCCATAAAGCTGACATCAAACACCTTAAATGGAAAACAGCATTTTTGCTAGCACTTACATCTGCCAGACCTGTTGGAGGGATGCAAGCTTTTACAGTGCAAGAGCTACATCTGCATTTCAAAATAAAAAGAGTCCTCCTGCGTACTAATTCCCGATTCATACCCAAGATACCTACGGATTTTCACCTCAACGAACCCATTGTCTGAAAGTCATTTTGTCAGAATCCATCGAGTGAGGTGGAAAGATCGCTCCACACTCTTCATATTAAGAGATATCTCAAGTTTTATTTGGAGAGAACTAAGTCCTTCAGAAAATCTGACCAACTCCTAGTTGCATTTGCTCCTGTCACAAAGGGTCAACCAGTGTCAAGAGCAACTATAGCAAGATGCATATCTGCAGCTATCACTCTGTCATGAAAAAGCGGGAAAACCACTTACATCCAAGGTGTGCTCCCACTCTACCGGAATTGTGGCAACCTCAGCTGTTTTCTCAAAAGTCCCATTCCGGACATATGCAGGGCAGGCACATGGTCTAACAGACCTACATTTACCAGACATTATTGTCTGGATGCTGCCAGCAATAAGGATGTAGTGGTGATTCAAGAAGTGCTTCGAAACCTGTTTCAATAAGGTGAGCTTGATTGTATTTCTTCATAAAGTTTATTATTTGGTTCTCGTCATTGTGAATATATGACTTTATATATCTATTGCGTGCCTCTGCATACAGTCTCCCTATTTCACTGGTTTTCTTAATGGTCTACTGCTAGCTATTCAGATTCAAGCAGATGAATGCATATAAATCTATAAAAGATTCAATACTGGAGAAAAAATAAGTTACTTATTGTACACAGTGGTTCTCCAGTATTGATATATTTCATAGATTTACTTGTGCTCCCCTACCTGTCCTTCAGTTGTGCACCTCATTGATTTTTTTCTCATGTCTCATGGGTACTTTTATTCACTTGTGCTTCGAAAACCAAGGTGTGAAGCCACTGGGCAAGAGGAAAAGGGTATAAGCTCTGTGCTTATTGGCTGGACTTTGGTCATGTACCAAACAATGTGGATTGCTAGTCAATCCTATGGGGAAATGTTATTATAGTCTATGTAAAAGGAAACCTTTCTACTACTAGTTAAAATTACCATGGGACTCACACCTCGATGACTTGGAAGATGCAAGTATGTGAATCAATTAAAGATATCTGAAAGAGACACGTTAGTGATAGATTCCTTACCTTAGAATATCCCCAGGCGTCAGACTGGATCCGGAAACTTTTGCGTAGCAATACCCCTGCACACCGGCAGGCGTCGTCCGCGGCTCTGCGTCCATTGTCGGCGTCGTTAGCGCCGGAATGACGTAGCCGGAGTACTTATATGCCGCCGTCGCGCACTGACGTCAGTTCTTTTTTCCCCGCCAGCTAGCGCAGATCCGGAGAAGCTCTACCCCTTAGTCACTTTTTTACTAAACTTTTTTTGATCTTTTGATCTGTTTTTCTCGAGTCGCTAAGACTCCTAGGGTGCCGGTAGGGATACCCGGGTTCAAACCCTGCTCCAAGTGCAGCCGACTGATGTCAGTTACCGACCCCCATCGCCGGTGTCTTCAGTGTCTAGGCCTCGACCACCACGACCGAACCTGCTCCGACTGCCGGGCCCTGACGTCTAAGGCTAGGCGGGAGCGGTCCCGCAAGCGGCTTGAGCTCTGGCAGTCGGCCCCGCGCCGAAGGAGGTCCCGGTCCCACAGGAGGTCGGGGGACCGGTCGCGGGGTCGGAGCCCTCGTAGTTCCGAGAGTCGGCATCGGTCTTCGGGATCCAGGTCCTCAGGTAAGAGACATGAGAGGTCGGAAAGGCGTCATCGTTCTTCCGATTCACCCCGACGCGGCCGGGGGTGTGGGTGACACCACCCTCGCGGCTCAGACTGAGTCACGGGCGTCGCACCCTGCCCCATACCTTCCGGTCCCTGGGCACAATGCGATGCCAGAGGTGGTCGAGCAGTACCTCATGGCCATGAGGTCTCTCCCTCCTCCGCCAGGCTCCGTGACGCCTTCGGGCCCAGCGGTCCCGGCTGGGGGTGCCTAGCGGGTCGGGTGCTTCGGCTCCGACGCCGTCGGGTGCTTCGGCCCCGGCGCCGCAGGCCCTCACTGGATCCAGATCCAGGTCGTCGCCAGTCGACCTCATGACCTCACCGACGCCGGCCCCTAGGGTGGAGACGCCGTCCCCGATCCTGCCCTTGATTCGGTTCTGGCGCCGGACGCCGTATGGAGACTTTTACTTCCACGAACCGGCCCCATCCTTTGAACCTGAATTTCAGGTGATGGGTGACGAGGGAGATTGGGAGGGGTCTGTGAACTCTCTGGCACAGGAGTGCCAGTCTCAACAGGACTGGACATGTGAGCTTGGGGATGCCAGTGGACTGGACACTTCGCCAGACACTGGTTTTGCCTCCCCTCCAACCGTGGCTACGGAGGAGGGGGCTACCTACAGTGTAGTGTTGACGCGGGCGGCCAAGGCATTGGGCCTAGAGCTCCCCGTCGCGGCTGTGAGGACTAACCTCCTCACTGAGGTCCTTAAACCGCAGGCAAGCTCGGCTGAGCCTCTGCCGCCGTTTAATGAGGCCTTGTGTGACGTTTTTTTGGGCACTTGGTCCAAGCCCGCTACAGGTCAGACTGTAGATAGGAACGTGGCCAGACGCTACCGCCCGGCTCCGGGCGACCCTTGCTTCTTGTCCACCCAACCCACCCCCGAGAGCCTGGTTATCCAGGCCTCTACTTCCCAGACCGCATTCCCAACGGCTCCGCCCGATCGGGAATCCAAGAGGTACGAGCAATTCGGTAAGAAGGTGTTCTCGTCTCTGAGTTTGGGACTGCGGTCAGTCAATACCGCATGCCTCTTGGGCCGCTACACCCACACTCTGTGGGACACGGTCGCGGACGTGCTGCCACAATGTCCAGAGGAGGCCCGGACTAAACTTGCCCAAGCCCTTGCGGAGGGTCGAGATGCGGCGCGCTATTCCATCCGGTGTGGGCTGGATACCACGGACTCACTGGGCAGAGCGATGGCAACGACGGTGGCGGTTCGACGCCACGCCTGGTTGAGGACCGCCAACTTTTCGGCTGATGTCCAGGCCACCCTTCTGGACATGCCGTTTGATGGCCGTCGCCTCTTTGGCGACAAGGCAGACCATGCGCTTGAGCGTTTTAAGGACTTCAGGGCTACTGCCCAGTCCTTGGGCCTCTCGGCCCCACGCCAGCAAACGGGTGCCTTTCGCTCCTTTCGTGGCCAAGGAAGGGGCGCTCCCACGCGTGCTGCCAGCCACGCACCGCAGACTAATTCACAGCCCGGTGGCGGCCATGGAAACCGCCGTGGCGGCAGTCTGTGACAACGGCGAGGCCAGTCCACACCTTCCCCTGCAGCATCCGCCTAAAAACCTTCCTAGTCCATGCTTTCAAGCCCATGTGACTCCAGTGGGGGGCAGGGTTCGCCATCACCACTTCCACTGGCACACTGTCACGTCGGACATGTGGGTGCAGCAAATCGTCCGAAGAGGCTACTCCCTCCCCTTCGAGGCGACCCCTCCAGCCATGCCACCGCAATACCACCGCGTGTCGTGGGATCACTTGCAACTTCTGCAAGAGGAAGGTACGGCCCTCTTGGCCAAGGGGGCCATCAAGCGCGTTCCTGGGCCAGAAGTAGGGTGTGGTTGTTACTCCCACTACTTTCTGGTACCCAAGAATGGCAAGGGGGGCCTGCGCCCTATCTTGGACCTACGGAACGTCAACGGCTTCCTCCGGAAGGAGAAGTTCAAAATGCTGACATTGGCTCAGGTCTTAGCTGCCCTGGACCCAGGAGACTGGATGGTAGCGTTGGACTTGCAGGACGCTAATTTCCACATCCCCGTCCTGCCGGCCCACCGGCGCTACCTGCAGTTCACGGTAGGCCACAAGCACTTTCAGTTTACCGTGCTCCCCTTCGGCCTTACCAGCGCCCCACGGGTGTTCACGAAAGTGATGGCGGTGGTCGCAGCTCATCTGCGCAGGTTAGGGGTTTCAGTCTTCCCCCTACTTCGACGACTGGTTGTTGAAGGCGGGTTCGCCCCAGACAGTAGTCAGCCACCTCCAGACAACGGCGGACCTCCTGCACCAGCTGGGGTTTTCCATCAACGTGCCGAAGTCACACCTGTGCCCCTCTCAGACGCTCCTCTTCATCGGAGTTTTGGGTTTATCCTCCCGAACAGCGGATCCGGGATATTCAGGCTCTGAATCCAATCTTTCAGCTTTTATCCCGGGTCTCAGTCAGGTTGACGCTGAGGCTTCTGGGGCTGATGGCCTCCTGCATCCTTCTGGTGCATCACGCCAGGTGGCGGATGCGGGCTATGCAGTGGGACCTGAAGTTTGAGTGGGCCCAGCGTCAGGGCAACCTGTCCGACCATGTCATGATCTCGGAGGGCACTGCGAGACAGCTGCAGTGATGGCTCACGGGCCGCGATTGGGTCAGCGGCAGATCCCTCTCCCTTCCCCATCCAGAGCACGTAGTTGTGACGATGCGTGCCTCCTGGGCTGGGGAGGCCACATGGGCGAGGCGGAGATCAGAGGACTCTGGTCACCGGCGGAGTCCCGGCTCGATATCAACCTTCTGGAGCTGCGGGCAATTCGTCTAGCACTGAAGGCATTCCTCCCCTCTGTCCGGGGGAGTGTAGTGCAGGTGTTCACGGACAACACCACCGCCATGTGGTAGTGCAACAAACAGGGCGGGGTGGGGTCGTGAACCCTCTGCCAGGAGGCTCTGCGCCTCTGGCAGTGGCTGGAATGTCAGGGGGTGACCCTGGTGGTTCAACACCTGGCAGGTTCTCTGAACGCCAGGGCGGACGAGCTCAGCCGAAGATGCATGATGGATCACGAATGGCGTCTGAACTCTGATGTGGCGCAAGACCTCTTTCTGCAATGGGGAGTGCCTTGGTTAGATCTATTCGCCACCGAAGAGAACGCGCAATGTCATCAGTTCTGCGCGTTGGAATTTCCAAGGCGGCACTCGCTCGGGGACGCTTTTCATCGTGAGTGGAGTTGCGGTCTGTTGTACGCCTTTCCGCCTATACCACTTCTGGCCAGAGTGCTAAAGAAAATCAAGCGCAACCGGGCCCAAGTAATCCTTGTGGCTTCGGACTGGGCGCGAAGGTACTAGTATCCCGAGCTACTCAGTATGTCAGTCGATCCCCCGATTCGTCTGCCTTTTCAGGAGGACATTCTGTCGCAGCAGCAGGGGACGGTCCTCCACCCGAACCTGTCCAGTCTCCACCTCCATGCTTGGAGATTGAGCGGCGACAGTTGAGGCTATTTGACTTGCCTCCTGAAGTCTGTACTGTGATTCTGGCAGCCAGGCGTCCCTCCACAAAGTCGGTATACGCCTGCAGGTGGAACAGATTTGTGGCATGGTGCACAGCAAATGCTGTGGATCCTCTCAATGCCCCTCTTTCTCAGGTTCTCCTCTTCCTTCTTTCTCTTGCCCAGCAGGGCTCTGCTCTGGGCACTATCAAGGGCTACCTTTCTGCCCTTTCTGCCTTCTTTAGGCTGCCTGATCAGCCTTCTTTGTTCAAGTCCCCGATTGTAAACAGATTCTTAAAGGGCATCACTCATATGTTCCCTCCTGTTCCTTTCGTGATGCCCCAGTGGGACTTAAACATGGTTCTAACTTACCTGATGTGCGCTCCCTTTCAGCCGCTTCATAACTGTCCTCTCCGTCTTCTTAATCTTAAGACTGCTTTCCTGGTTGCCATCACCTCTGCCAGGAGAGTGAATAAGCTCCAGGCTCTTTCCTCTAAACCTTCTTTCCTTTCTGTCCATCCGGACAAGGTTGTGTTGCGGACAAAACCCTCTTTCCTGCCCAAGGTAGTCACAGCCTTCCACATCGGGCAGTCCATCCCCTTGCCCACCTTCTTTCTGCCTCCGCATCCCTCGAAAGAGGAAGAGAGGCTCCACCGTCTGGATCGCACACGCCAGTTCCGGGTGGATGACCAACTCTTTGTTGGTTACGTGGGCGCTAAGAAAGGACGGGCGGTGCACAAGCGGACCATCTCTCGGTGGATCGTATTGTGCATCCAGACGTGTTACTCTCTGGTTAAAAAGGAACCTCCTGTTGGGCTGAGGGCCCACTCCACTAGGGCCACGGCGACTACTACTGCCCTGGGGCGAGGAGTCCCCTTGCAGGACATTTGTCAGGCAGCTACGTGGGCCTCGCTGCACACGTTCGCAAGACACTACTGCCTGGACAGCCAAGTCCGGAGGGATGGCTTCTTTGGCCGTTCCATCCTCCAGGACTTTCTGGTGTGATTATTGGTTCGCAGACCTACCACCGGGGTTGGTTTTGATGGGGTATCTATTCTAAGGTAAGGAATCTATCACTAACATGTCTCTTTCAGATGCACAAGTTACTACTTGTGTAACGATATATCTGTAAGAGACATTAGTTAGTGATAGATTCCTTACCGACCCACCCATCCTCCCCGTTCTGCGAACCAATATCTAGGGTTAAGGTCATCCCCTTTCAGGGCCCTAGTTTCATGGCACCAGTGTTGGTTCTATCATGGCTCTGCGTATCTGGCGCGGAAAAGCTGTATATAAGAACTGACGTCAGCGCGTGATGGCGGCGTCTAAGTACTCCGGCAACGTCATTCCGGCGCTAACGACGTCGACGACAGATGCGGAGCCGCGGACAACGACTGCCGACGCGCAGGGGTATTGCTACGCAAACGTTTCCGGATCCAGTCTGACGCCTGGGGATATTCTATGGTAAGGAATCTATCACTAACTAATGTCTCTTACAGATATATCGTTACACAAGTAGTAACTTGTGCATCAATACTGAAGAACCACAGTGTGCAGGTAAGTAGCTGGTTTCCCCAGTCCTTTATACTTCCTACCGGGTAAGTTAAATACACTGCTCCCCAGCTGATGGATCAAAGAGCATCCCAAAAATAGAGCAATTAAAAGTTTTGCTGGTTCGTGGTGGATGGGCTGCAAATGATGCCTCCCCACCAAAGAAAAGCACCAGGAGCCAGGCAAAAAACTGGGTTAGAGCAGGGAGGCAGACAATCTAGGTGCTCATGATTTGGGTTTGGTAGTGTTTCATGTATATCTTTTGGGTGGTGGTGCTGCATGTGCTGTGAACAGGACTGATGTTGGTTGGTGGGTATTTGGGACCTTGTGGGTTCTTACACAGCATTAATTGGGAGGTCTTAAAACAGTGATATGTCTATTTTTCTTGTTTAGGTTAGCCTTGGTGTGGTGGAGGGAGAAGGGGGTGGTAAGATGTTTCGTGACGTTAAGGGTATCAGAGGTTTGCATTGGTTTGAAAGGCTGTTATAAGATTAATGATAGTGCCTTTGGATTGGGTTTGGTTAGTGAAGTGTTGCTTATGGCCTAGTTTTTTACGAGAGTCTTTCAAGTCCTGGATATTTAATTACGTCTCTAGGCAAGTTGAACATTCTGAGAAAGGTGTGTTTGTTGAATGAAAGCACTGGTGTTGAGATTGACATAACGGGCAGGGTTCTTTCTGATGACGTGCATTTACATTCAAATAAAGACTAACTGTATGATAAACATGACTTCATTAAACCTTTAAAGCAGGGTCTCCAACTTTTTCTATAATGAGTGCAACTTCTGATCAACGAAAATAGTCCCAAGCTCCTAATAACTTTTGATTATTGTTGCAATAGTGACCACATCAGGTATGACCACAATAGTGTGCACACCTTGCAGGATTATTGTAGTGGCTGCCTAGATGTATGTCACGATATTGAGTGACAAAATACATCATTTTTTATCCAGAGTACTGATAATGTAATGTCATAAAGGTACTTGTACATAGGCAAGTATGGATATAGATAGATATAACTTCAAGATACAAAGAAGTGGAGTTAAGAATATAAATATAACTATTTTTTACCTATGTACACTTACATTATGTTGTGGCTGTCGATATTCTGAATGCAATATTTTGGCAGGAGAATATTTAACATTCAACATCATGATAGAAAACTGCCTCCCCCGACGCAGGATAGGGGTACCAACAGCAGTGTTGGGAAAAGCTTTAAATTGGGAGAAGTAGTACTAGTCGTCAGAGTATACCCAATAAATCCTACTAAACTGTTGTATTCTTGGATTGAGTTAGAAGCTGCAGATGCAACAAGGCTAATAACAAAGTATGTCAATATTGAGCCTCAATCTCAGTATGAAATATGTGTTTGTATTGAGGTATCTTTAAAATTTATTGAGCATTTAACACTATTTTTGGGAAGAGTCCTGCGAGTAGTTTGAGACTGCTAACAATACTGGGACAAACGTGGCCAGTGTTCGCTATTTACAGAGCCAGATAACCTCTTTTTTGCCGAGTCTATTGTTAACTATTTACAGTGCAAGACAACCTCTCTATTACAGAGTCGAGAGATATGTAAGGAAATAATAAATATACTCAACTAATGCAGTATATATTATATAATTGAGGTACTGTGGTGATAGGAGCTCTGCAAACGTCTGCACAAGCTACAACTATTAACTCAAGGATAATAAATGCTATAACTGGACAGTTCCCAACTAAACAGGATGAAATACTGTTTTGGTTAGTGAGGAAAACTTACCGGTTAGAGGAGGTGCTTCCTCACTCTACTCCACAGGACAAACATTGAATATTAAATATGTTTGCCTATGGGTGTGATAACAATTTTAGGTATGGGTGTTTGCTGTTCTTACACAACTACACATGGTATGCCTCCCATTGCCAGAGGGATTGAAACAAATACAGGAGGAGCATAGAGCTTCACATACAGTAGATTTAAGAATGAAAATTATAGGAAATATAGACACAGTTACTGAGATAGTTAGAAATATTAAATGTGATGCAGCATTATTGGCTAAGAATCCGATTCCGCCAAAGGAAAGAAAGCTAGAGATGCAATGGGGGAGTGGGGAGCAATGCGAAATCCCAAGGTGGACTTAAAAAAAGCCACAATTTAGTCAAAAAGATGAAGAACATGGAGGATATAATCTGAGAGAAAGAAGAGAAATTTGAACTCCAGAGAGAACTCAATCCTACGATCAATGTTATTCTTATTCTTCACAGGACCATGGAGGTAAGAAGACAGCTTTTGGTAAAGGTGCTCAGTATTCTCCAGGGCTCAGTATAGGATCAACATATCAGAAAGGAAGAGGAAACGGACGCATTTCATAATAAAAGTGTAACTGCAGCAAGAAAACAGGAATCCTCACAGAAAGTTTTATTGAAGAACGGAACAAGGGCAAAGGCCATATTAGCAAATACAGTAGAAAAAACAGTAGCCAATCAGAAACTCAAATCCTTACTGATTATGGAGGAAACTAATGACTGTGTACAAATAGAAATGCCAAATGGGTGTTTAAACAAACCGGATTTAATATACAAGGCAAAAATACAATGAGGGCATATTGAACTACCAATTTCAAGGATATTTTGGGTACAATTAATTGACTTTTATGATTTAATCCTTGTGGAAGAGCATTGGTACCCAAAGGTTATTATTGAGGCGCCAATAGGGGAGGATGTTATAATGGGAGTTTATATCCTCTCTATCACCTCAGTCACTTAAGCTGCTAAATGTGGCTTGCAGTTAGATACAAAAATCAAGCAGGATGGGATACAGTTGCAACACCCCACTTAGGGCCACATGTATGGCCGTTTTTAGTGGTAGCAAATAGAGATTTGAACCGTTTGCGACCACTAAAAAGTGTTGAGGCATGTATCAACCCTATTTTGCGAATCTGTAACTTGTTACCGAGTCAATATTAGGAAGGGGCGTGCCAAGGGCGTCCCTTCCTAATAGCGAGTCGCAGGGGCATGTACGATTGTTTTGCGAACTGAATGCTGTTGCAAAACAATTACAATTTACTGTTTACTTCAGGTGGGTGGTAAACCACTCGCAAACTGGAAGAGGTCCCCATGGGATCCCTTCCCCTTTGTGATTGGCAGCAGAAACATAGGACCACTGCCTGCTCTTAGAAAATTAAACTTGCGTTTCATTTTTGTTTTTGAAATGCATTCCGTATTCCTAAAAGGAAAACGGGCTGCATTTTTTTTTAAAGTTGCTTTAGTTCAAAAGCAAACGTAGACATGGGGGTCTGCTATCCCCAGCAGGCCACCATCCTTGTGTTATTGCCCATTCTCAATGAGTTGCAAATTACGACCTGCCGCATGAATATTGATGAGAAGGTCATTTGCGACCCCTTTGGGAATCGCAAAATGTGTCTGAGACACATTAGTACATTTCCTTTTTTGACTCGCTAAAATACGCAAATTGCGAGTCGCAAAAGAAAATGGTCGTACTTATGGCCCTTAATTCCTTTGAGAGATGGGCCACAAGTTTGGAAGCAATAACCAATAAAACCAGATGACCACAAAGATCTTAAACAAATAATAAATGAATTACAACACTAAGGAATAGTGGTTCCATTTCCGTCAAAAATGACCGCTCCTGCTTATCAGATTTTGAAACCAGATAATTCTTGGAGTAGAGTATTAGAGTTTAACAATTAGAATTTGCATTGCAAAACGTATGTAGTACACAACGCACATAGCACACGATTAATGTTTAACACAAAAAGTACAGCAACATATTAGATATAGTAAATAGATGTTTAGAATTCGCCGGCACAGTGCTTGCGCTGTGCTTGAGAAAACTATTGTTTTTAATACAAACTTAAAATGGACATTACATCCAGCCTCCTCTCTTTCCTGCCTTCACCTTGATTCCTATGCGTGCCACTTACCTTTCCTACATTTCTATTGGCTGTAGCATATTTTTCTGCATTTACCAATGCATGTTCCTCGTCTGCTTCTCTTGTCAGTTTCCTGCAGCCGAAATACTGTTACCATCCGCTTTGGTTGAACTATATTTTCTTAAAGTTTTGCCTTTTACTCTTGCAGCATATTTGTACAACAATTTATCACCCGGAGAGATTAAGTAATTTGCATAGAATCATACAGTGTTGCGAAGGGAAGCTGAGACTCAAACCAGGATCCCCAGCTCTCGAGTCAGCAGCTCTGGCCACTGCACCACATCATCTCCACTCCTGTGTTACCTGTCAGGGAGCTCTTTCCTTCCCCCGGAGCATGATTGATGAAAACAGCTCTTTAATAATTACATATGCAAAACTGATGCATTACCAACGCCTGTTTAAACAAAATGTTACACCATAATAATATTTGATCCATTTATCCTCGGGAGAATTCATGTTGGCCTTGCACGACTTACAAGGAGTATGCAAATAGTTCTGGTGTGTTTTCAGCAAGAATAATAGAAAATTACAGTGTGATTTAAGTGTAGTTGTCTTGATCTGGAAGAATATGTTCGATGGCATGTGTGGCTGTAGATACACATTCTCTGCATACTCCTGCCATCTAATGTTGGGTTTGGAGTTGTACAAATTGTTTTTCTTCGAAGAATTGTTTTGTCAGGGTTAGAGCAACTCCTCTCTTGGTAATACTGCGCATGGGCATTGACTCCTTTGTTAAATTTTTTTCTCTCCGCCAATGGGTTTGGACGTGTGTGCCTCTCCTCCGTGTTTGACTACTGTTCGGTGCAACTTTTTAGTCCTATCGTGTCTAGTTGTTTCAGTATAGTTCTTTCTAACGCACTTTTCAATTCCGGTACCGCTTTTAAATCCATTGGTTTGGATACCGACACATTGCCCCTCGGGGCGACGCCCGTCTCGGGTCTACCCTCCATGTGCAATGTCAGCACTGAAAATGTGTTCCTGATGGAACTGACGCCTTTTCAATTTTGCCCCCTGTGTCACGCCACGTACCTGCACACGGACCAACATCTTGTGTGCAATTTCTGCCTTTCCCCCGATCATGTTGAAACCGATTGTGACACCTGAAAGTCTTCCCACTCGAAAAATACTCTCTGGGATCGGAGGGCGCTCTTGCTGAAAATGTCTTGTTGCTCCAAAGACGACACTTGTGACGTTTTCGGAAAAGAGCATGTCCAGTAAGAGCATGTTGCAGAGGAAGAAGAGGAGCCGCTGTCTATCAAGGCGATTTCCGTCTTAGAGATTTGGGACAAATTGTGGTACAACCTGACACTTGGGCAGCGTATGAGTACTATCGACCCTTACCTTGTCCCTCCACCTAAAAAGTCTTCCAAATCTTCACCCTTTCCATTTCTAGAGATCGCATGACCGTCTCTGCCATTTGGCCATGACACAACTATCTACCTAGGTTAAATCCTTGGTATCAACTTTGGATCAGGCACATACATCGATGTCCTCCGAGCCTTCAGTGCCGACCCGGCCTCTGATTGCTTCCGTCTTGGTGCTAACCAAAAAACATCTTTCTGCTTCCCAATCTTCGGTTCCAAAACCTGCCATACCTAAATCCTTGAAGCACTCTTCGGTTACAAAATCATCGGAGCCGAACATTTTAAAACATTCCACAGTTTCCATGTCTCCTGTTGAACCTAAACTCAAATCTATGGATGTTCAATAAAAGAAAACCCACATTCAACAAGGAACTAGAAGAAGAGTTGCCTTCCCTTCACCAAAGAGACAATTGACTTTTGAGGAGGATTTGGATATTCCTGTGCCACAAACCAACAGGTCAAAGGACACTGCTACCAGTCCTACTCATCATTCACAACCTCCTCTTCCCCCACCTCCACCTCCACCTCCTCCTCTGCCACCGCCATCCCCACCTCCACCATCTCCTCCTTCCTCTCGTGCATCTCCATAGATGGTACACCTCCAGGTTCACCTAGATCATACACACGGGCATGGGGGACTCATTAGGAGACCCAGATCCATGGGATACTTATGATACTGATCCCATGATTCATAATGATATCCAGCTAGACCCTCCCCTCCAGAGGATGCTAGTGCCTACCAACAGGTTATTGACAGGATAACTACCTACCATGGTGTCCGATTACATAAAGAATCCTTAGAGGAAGATTTCCTTTTTGACACCCTGTCTTCTACACACAAGGACACGCAGTATTTACGTATGCTCCCTGGTATGTTGTGCCACACTGAGGATATGTTCAAAGAACCCATCCGTGCTAGGGTCATTATTACTCCACATGTGGATAAAAAATATAAATCCACTCCATCGGACCCTCTATTCATACGCGGTCAGTTTCCACCAGACTCTATAGCTGCCCCCACTGCTCGTAATAGTCAAGCATCTGGAGATACGCCACCCCCTGAAAAAGAGAGAAAGCATATTGATGCAGCAGCCAAACAGCTAGGGGCTCAAGCAGCTAACCACTAACTTGTTGTCAGCTCCCAGACCCTCCTAGGGCACTAAGACTGGGGTCACCAGTGTCTTCCTCAGGCATCACGCTTGGCTCAGGTGCTCCTGATTTAAGCTAGAAGTGCAACAAGTGGTTCTTAATATGCCTTTTGACAAGTAACATCTCTTTGGTCCTCAGGTGGAAACCACCCTAGGTAAAATGCGAAGAGATACAAATACAGCTACGGCCATGGGCACCTTGCGGACTAATACATCTAGAGGTTTCACTTCCCAACAGAAGCAGGGCCAATACGCTTTCTCCAAGGTTTTTTTTCAGGGGCTTCTTTAAAGGTGGTAACAATAGGGGCAGAGGCAGAGGTGCTTCCACCTGTGGAGCATCCTCCACTACCAAACAGTGATTGCCTCACCCTTTCCACACACCAACCACACAATACCTGTCGCGGGAGGACTTCCATTTTTCCATCCAGTCTGGTAATCCATCACCACAGACCAATGGGTACTAGCCATTATCCAACATGGTTACTGTCTGGAGCTCATTACCATGCCACCCAATTTTGCACCTCACGCTCACAAGTTATCTCAGGATCACCTAGCACTTCTCAAACACGACGTCTGAGCCCCACTCCTCAAAGGCGCAATAGAACCAGTTCTTATTCGCCAACAGGGCACAGGAGTATACTCCCTATATTTCCTCATGCTAAAAAAGGATGGGTCCTTAAGACCAATCTTAGATCTCAGGCCCCTCAATTATTATATCCTCTAAGAACATTTTCACATAGTCACGCTGCAGAATGTCATTCGCCCTCTTACCACAAGGCGACGTTATGGCCAAACTGGAACGAAAGGACACTTACTTTCACATACCCATACACCTTGCTCATCGAAAATACCTCAGGTTCATCATACCAGGATAAGTATACCAATTCAGAATACTTCCGTTTAAAGTCATGACCACTCCTTGCATCTTCACAAAGTGCTTGGCAGTAGTGACAGCACACTTAATATGACAAGATGTTCATGTATTCCCATAGCTAGATGACTAGCTCATCAAAGCAGCACTCATCACCAATGTCAACAACACATTTAGTTGACTGTAGATCTACTACCCAGCTTGGGGTTGCCCATCAGTATCCCCAAACCTCACTTTCAACCTCTTTAAATTCATTAAATTCAGCCATCCTTAGGGGCAACGCTCAAAACACAGTTGGGTGTTCACATATCCTAATCTGGCTTTGATACAACATTTTTCAACAACTCTATCTCACTTCCAGTTGAACAACACTCACACAGTTCGGACTCTCCTGCGTTTACTGGGAATTATGGCGTCTTGCAGTGCCATAGTTCCACATGCAAGACTACACATGTGCCCACTGCAACAGTGTCTCTCTCGCCAGTGGTCTCAAGCACAGGGCCATCTACAGGATCTACTGTTGCTAGACCGCCACACTCACCGTTCTCTGCAATGGTGGAATGCCAACAATCAATTGAAGGTGTGGCCTTTTTTGGACCCAGTGCCTCAAATCATTATAGGATATGATAATATGTATATAGCGCACTTATACCTACGGGTGTCAAGGCGCTAAGCGAACGCAGGAGGAGGAAAAAGTACCAACATCCAGCTAAGGGGCAAATGAACAGGTTTACAAAAGTTACTAGAAGACCGGAAGAGAGTCCGCCTTGGAAATGGAAGGGGGCAAGGAGTTCCAGGGTTTGGCAGCTGCCACAGAGAGGGAGCAACCAGCCCATCTGGACGTGTGAAATCTGGGAGAAACCAGGTTTTTTTGTGTGGAGGATCTCGAGGTCCTTCATGGATTGTACCATTGAAACATGGTTTTTAAGTGTGATGAGCCCTTGCTGTGCATAGACTTGTACACCATACCCAAGATCTTGAAAGAAATGCGCTTCCTGATGGAGAGCCAATGCAAGGCTTGAATTCCTTCCCTGGCTGACTAATACTTCGGTATGTTAAGAATCAGCCTTGTCGCAGCGTTCTGTACTACCTGAAGCTTGTTCAGGGATTCTGTGTTGATGTTGAGGTACAGAGCGTTGCAGTAGCCGAGATGGGAGGTGAATATTGCGATGATAGTAGGCTGACGCAGTTCAGGTGGAATATAAGGCAGTACTTTCCTCAGAGTTTTTAAGATGTAGAAGCAAGTGCTGACTGTACGGCCAACCTGGACATCAAAAATGACCCCCAGATTTTTTGCAGTTTTGACCGGTACAGGAAGGGGACTGCAATCTGCAGGCCACCAGGCATGAGACCAAATGCAATTCTATGGTCCAAAAACTAGCACTTCGGTTTTGTCCTCATTGATCTTTAATGAATTGTCCTTCGGCAAGCATATAATGCTAGACATACATTGATTAAACTTTCGGGCAACTGATTGCAGATCATTTGTTATGGAAACAATGATTTGTGTTTCATCAGCGTAGGAGAGCACCTGGAAACCGAAAGTTCCCACCAACTCCACTAGAGGGGTCACGTAGAGGTTACAAAAAGTGGAGCTAAGCGAAGATCCCTGGGGGACCCTACAGAGAAGGCCGAAGGCCTTTGCTCTAAAGCCTCCACACCTGACGAAAAGAGATCTGCCAGTCATGAAAGAGTGGAGAAGCTGCAGATTCCTTCCTGTAACTCCTGCTTCCTGCAGTCGCTAGATTGTGTGCACTGGGGAGATGGTATCGGATGCTGCCGAAAGGTCGAGCAAAATCAGCTCTGCAGATCCGCCTTGGTCAACCTGTGTGCGGATACAGTCTGTGGCTGCTACTAGGGAGGTTTTGGTGCTGTGACCGGCACGAAAACCGTTCTGAGGGCTGTCAAGGATTTCCTGGGATTCAATGTGTTTCATCAGCTCAACCTTGATGAATTTCTCCAGGATTTTAGCCGTAGCGGGAGAAGGGAGATAGGTCGGAAGTTCTTTAACTATGAGGGATCGGTGTTGTTTTTTTTAAGATGAGACCTAACCACAGACGCATCAAAAACAGCCTGTGGTGCGCATCTCAAAAATCTAACAATACAAGGTCTGTGGGATGCCAGACAACAATCTCTTCACTTCAACAACTGGGAACTTCAGGCAGTTTTCCCTAGCACTGATAGCTTTCTTTCCTAATCTCTCACACAAAGTTGTTCTAGTCTGCACTGACAATATGATAGCCATGTGCTATCTAAAAAATGGGGGAACACGGTCATCTCAACTGTCACACCGTGATCAGACCATATGGAATTGGGCTCCTCAGCATCACAGTCATCTCTTGGCGGAATATCTGCTAGGAATGGAGAACATTCATGCGGACCTGTTTGGCAGGACCCACCAGCAAACTCACGAATATGAACTCAATCCACAAGTTCTACTTCCATTCTTTCAAAAGTGGGCATTTCCTCAATTATGCTCATTTGTCACAGCTAAAAACACAAAAAGCTAAAACTTCTCCTCCAGTTTCCCCCACCCGCTATCCAAGGGCAACACACTATGGATGAGTTGGTCAGGGATGTTTACCTACGCTTTTCCACCTCTCCCTCTAATTCCATTTCTTGTTTGGAAACTTAGGCAAACATCATTATCAATGATCCTTGTAGCTCCCACCTGTGCACATCAACCCAGGTTCACAATCTTACTGGATCTCTCACTAGTCCCACACCAGAATATCCCCAGCAGGCCAGACCTTCTCACTCAGGACAACGGACAAATCAGGCATCCACACTCCAAGATGTTCAACCTAGCGATCTGGTACTTGAGGTCTTAGAATTTGGTTACCCAAAGTTACCAACAGAATGTATGGACATTCTTAAGCAAGCATGCATACCCACAACTAGAGCATGTTATGCTGCAAAATAGGCACGTTTTGTTTATTATTGTCATCCTAAACAAATAAATCCCCTCAGAGCCACACTACAGGATATTACTTGTTATTTTCTTCCTTTACAAAAATCCAATTTAGCATATACTTCCATTAGATTGCATCTTGTTACTATAGCTGCCTATCTACAAAATAGACAGCATCTATCTCTCTTCAGGACTGTAGTCATTAAAGCATTCATGGAAGGGCTTAAACGAGTAATTCCACCTTGTGTTCCTCCAACATCCTCTTGGAACTCAAATATTGTACTTACAAGGCTCATGGGTCCTCCTCTTGAGCCTTTGCATTCATGCTCTCTTCAATTTCTCTCATGGGAAGTGGTGTTTTTAGTTGCCATGATCTCCCTCAGGCGCATTGGTGAGCTCCAGACATTAACCTTAGAAGAACCTTTTTGTCAAATACGTAAAGACAAACTGGTTCTTCATACTGATCCTAAATTCCTACCTAAAGTAGTTTCCAAGTTTCACCTCAATCAATATATTGAGCTTCCTGTTTTTTTTCTCTAACCCTGATTCTGTTGCAGAAAGATCTCTTCATACTATAGATGTTAAGAGCACCTATGTTCTACATAATAGAACTAACATTTTCAGAAAAAAACAACAACTCTTTGTAGCTTTTTCTCAACGTCATCCAAACAACCCTTTATTCAAATCAGGTATAGCTAGGTGGTCTGTGAAATGCATTCAAACTTGTTACATTAAAGCCAAGAGACCTTTACTTGTAACTCCTAGAGCACATTCCACTCGAAAAAAAGGAGCAACTATGGTATTTTTAGAAAATATTCCAATAGCTGATATTTGTAAAGTAGCTACACCACACACATTAACTAAACACTACTGTGTGAGAGTTTTCGCACACCAGCAAGCCAAAGTAGGTTAGGCAGTGCTATGAACTCTTTCAAACTACTGCAGTTACCACATGCTAGTACGAAAGGGGGTGGTGATGGACGGAGCATCTGAACCAATCAAACACTCACACCCAGTCAACAGATATGGGTTTAATCCATCACCGTTCTTTAGCCCATTCTGCCACCCCAGTTCAGATATGGCCATATGCAAATCAGTCTGACCCTGTGCCTCATGGGAACAGTCCAGCCCGAACTGCCAAGCCATGACTTCCCTGGACCGGAAACAAGCTTCCGAGGACCGGTTTCTGGTATTTCAGCCGTCTTCAGCCCGGCTTGCTTGAATCCAGTGGCAAAGTGAGCAAGGGACTCACGTCTGAGCATACCCTGCCAACTTATGGCGAACAAAGTAGTACAAAAGGGGGTGGTGATGGACGGAGCATCTGAACCAATCAAACACTCACACCCAGTCAACAGATCTGGGTTTAATCCATCACCGTTCTTTAGCCCATTCTGCCACCCCAGTTCAGATATGGCCATATGCAAATCAGTCTGACCCTGTGCCTCATGGGAACAGTCCAGCCCGAACTGCCAAGCCATGACTTCCCTGGACCGGAAACAAGCTTCCGATGACCGGTTTCTGGCATTTCAGCCGTCTTCAGCCCGGCTTGCTTGAATCCAGTGGCAAAGTGAGCAAGGGACTCACGTCTGAGCATACCCTGCCAACTTATGGCCAACAAAGTAGTACAAAAGGGGGTGGTGATGGACGGAGCATCTGAACCAATCAAACACTCACACCCAGTCAACAGATCTGGGTTTAATCCATCACTGTTCTTTAGCCCATTCTGCCACCCCAGTTCAGATATGGCCATATGCAAATCAGTCTGACCCTGTGCCTCATGGGAACAGTCCAGCCCGAACTGCCAAGCCATGACTTCCCTGGACCGGAAACAAGCTTCCGATGACCGGTTTCTGGCATTTCAGCCGTCTTCAGCCCGGCTTGCTTGAATGCAGTGGCAAAGTGAGAAGGGGACTCACGTCTGAGCATACCCTGCCAACTTATGGCGAACAAAGTAGTACAAAAGGGGGTGGTGATGGACGGAGCATCTGAACCAATCAAACACTCGCACCCAGTCAACAGATCTGGGTTTAATCCATCACCGTTCTTTAGCCCATTCTGCCACCCCAGTTCAGATATGGCCATATGCAAATCAGTCTGACCCTGTGCCTCATGGGAACAGTCCAGCCCGAACTGCCAAGCCATGACTTCCCTGGACCGGAAACAAGCTTCCGAGGACCGGTTTCTGGCATTTCAGCCGCCTTCAGCCCGGCTTGCTTGAATCCAGTGGCAAAGTGAGCAAGGGACTCACGTCTGACTGATTTGCACATAGCCATGTCTGAACTGGGGTGGCAGAGTAGGCTAAAGAACGGTGATGGATTAAACCCAGGTCTTTTGACTGGGTGTGAGTGTTTCATTGGTTCAGATGCTCCGTCCACTACCACCTCCCTTTTGTACCGCTTTTGGCCGCCATAAGTGTGGCAGGGTATGCTCAGACGTGAGTCCCTTGTTCACTTGGCCACTGGATTCAAGATAGCCTGGCTGATGAGGATTATGAATCCGAAACCGGTCCCAGGATGCTTGTTTCCGGTCCAGGGAAGACATGGCTTGGCAGTTCGGGCTGGACTGTTCCCATGAGGCACAGGGTCAGACTGGTTTGCATATAGCCATGTCTGAACTGGGGTGGCTGAGTGAACTAAAGAATGGTGATGGATTAAACCCAGATCAGTTGACTGGGGGTGAGTGTTTGATTTGTTTAAACGCTCCGTCCATCATCCCCTTTTGTATCGCTTTGTTCGCCCTAAGTGTAGCAGGGTATGCTCAGACGTGAGTCCCTTGTTCACTTGGCCACTGGATTCAAGATAGCCTGGCTGATGAGGATTATGAATCCGAAACCGGTCCCAGGATGCTTGTTTCCGGTCCAGGGAAGACATGGCTTGGCAGTTCTGGCTGGACTGTTCCCATGAGGCACAGGGTCAGACTGATTTGCATATGGCCATGTCTGAACTGGGGTGGCTGAGTGAACTAAAGAATGGTGATGGATTAAACCCTGATCAGTTGACTGGGGTGAGTGTTTGTTTTGTTTAAACGCTCCGTCCATCATCCCCTTTTGTTACCACATGCTAGCCACTACTTTAAAGGAGGGACTGCTTTACAGTCTATGCAGAGCATGTGTATCTGCAGCCACCATGCTATCAAATGGATTATGTTACTTGCCCTGTAAGCATTTGTTTGTGACATGTAGTTCTGTAGATTCACAGGTGCCCTCCTTCATTCCCGGACAATTGTGGTAGTTGCAGTAATGTTTTACACATCACTATCATATATTCACGTATTAGCATAGCCATCTCTATTTTTTACTCATTTTTTACACTCTTTTCTCATCCTCCTGTGGGAAAACAGTCTAACAAAAGAGTCAATGCCCATGCGCAGTATCACCGAGAGAAGGAGTCACTCTACCTCATGACTTGAAACAATTATTCTAATAGTTCTTTGAAGAAAAACAAATGGTGCAATTCCGAACCCAACACTAGATGGCAGGAGTATGCACAGAATGTGAATCTACAGCACTACATGCCACATACAGATGCTTACAGGGTAAGTAACATAATCCTTACAACACATTGATGAAATAGTTACTGCTCTAAGAGAAGCAGGATACAAAAGGAATTTCAAGAAATTAAAATGTTTCTTAAATGTAATTTTTCTAGGATATGAGTTATCCAGTGAAGGTAAATGACTGGCTTGTTAGAAAAATGTGGGACTCTAGAACCTCCAAGTTCCCTGCGATAAATACAGACATAAATGGGATTTTTAAATGTTGGCAGAACATACTTGCAAAATTATACTTAAGCGAGTAATAAAATTATATCATGTGGTTCCACCTACATTTTATAGAAAGGTCTAGAAACTGGAACATATACAGCTACTCTGAGATTTACAGGGAAACATGATAACTACAGTATATTTTCAAGGGCTGGAAGTTCTAAAGCATCATTTTGTGTTGGGAAGGTCTTGGCGCTTCTGTGGCTGCAATACAGCACGTCATATCTAGTCACATAATTTCTGTACTGCAGGTGGCTCGTTGTGGTGAAAGTGTGTGGTTAGGTGCTGCAATAGGAATTGGTGTTTTAATTCATTTTTGTGGTGGAAAGGTTCAGGTGTGTGTTTATTGAATTGCTGGTGTGGTTATGGGGTATGTCTGTGGTCAGTAATCTGACCACAGTCTGCGTGTGATTGTGTGAAGCGCCAATGTTCCTCTTTGTGAGGGATTGGCAGTCTTCAAATTCCTTTTATGATGGGAGCGCTTGTGGGTGCATTATTTGTGCCTTGGGGTGATAACGGGTAGGTCACAGCAGGTCACTTGACCTCCAGGCCTTTAGTAGATGAAGGGCAAGCTTTGTAAAATTTACAGAAATACATATATCTATTTTTTTCGCACAGGAAACCCTTTCCCTTACACCATCAGTAAGTATTGCGATGTTACCTCCTCATTCCCACCGTTGAAATGAAATTCATCATGCCTTTTGACAACAGTAAATCTGTTGGCTTTTTGGGCAACTAAATGCAGGGTTATGTGAAACTCCAGAAACCTACAAGATTGTTTGAATTCTATTGCTTTATCAGGTAGATCCGCCAAGTCATGCCCCCAATCTAGGCCAAACCTTAAAATTACAACCAAGAGAATTCCACCATGCTACCAGATTTTCCTCATTTTGAATTGGGCAGCCGACTTAACACACTAGCGGAACAGCTGAACATAGAGTGAGACACAAAATGCTGTTATTTGCTAACGCTTGCCTGACCAGACGTCAAATGTGAACCTGGCCACTTACATTTGTGCTCCACATTTGGAAGCTCAACAAAGCAAATATCTCACCCGCTTGCCATTGTGGTCCATATTCATCTGAAAGGACCAATGCGCACTGATTAGAATGCATCAAGTTGCAGTCCATATTTACCTTACCGTAGAATATAACGTCACCAAAGATTGTTTGAGTAAGGCACTGGAGAATGCAATTTTGTGTATCTACATTAACTGTTGCATTTTATGTTTTTGCGTTGTAACAATTGCAGCATATACAGCTAGATTCATCAAAGTGAAATCGGCTCGCAAAGGGCCAGATTCTGAGAATCTGACCCTTTGCGAGCGCAATTTTTGCATTTGGGATTCATCATCCCAAATGCAAAAATCGCAATTATAGAATTCGCAAATTTGCGAGGAATTGCATTTAAGGAATCTCTATTTGAGATTCCTTAAATGCAATTCATGACACATTTAAAAACTGCGAATTCGCAAATTTGGGCCGCTATTTACCGCGAAGTCAAACTTCGTGGTAAATAGCGGAAACTTAGAAAAATGCACTTAAGTGCATTTTTCTAAGTTGTATGTTAAACACACACATGTCCCAAGGACATGTGTGTGCGTAACACCAGCATCCGATGTCATTTCAGGGGTGCAACAGGGTGTCCATTGGACACCCCTGCACCCTTGAAATAGCAAAATCAAAATGTGAATCGCTAATAGCGATTCGCACATTGATATGTCTTCCCATTCATTCCTATGGGCCTTTAGGCCCATAGGAATGAATAGGGAGTTATTCCTTATTTGTGATTAGCAATTAGCTAATCGCAAATAAGGAAGCTGTAGGAATCGCAATGAATATTGCGATTCCTACATGAATCCTGTTTTGCGAGTCTGTAATAGCGATTACTTATTATTCGCTATTATAGACTCGCAAAACATGCCGATGATGAATCTGGCTGTTAGTTCCCCTCAGATATTTTTTTAAGAATTTTCTGTGATTTTAGAATAATACACATTTTATGTATTTTTTTTATAATTTCAGGTTTTTATAATTTTTTGGGGAAATATGACCATGGATGTGACAGATGGGTGGGACATTCATTTATATACAAATGGGTGTTTATGCTGACTGCTGGATAGGAGAACACCTTTTATTTTGTGTATTCATATAATTGGGGATAAATAATGTGATAACTGGGAGTCTAAACTTTTACTGTTTTTTGAGGTACGTGCGTGTTTCATTCGAATGTTTGCTTTAAAACTATTCCATAACGTTCTTAACAAAATATTAAAATGTAACATAAATAGTTTTACTTAATGCTGATATGTATTTTTTGTTAAATTCAAATAGTCCGCGCGCACGAGGCGGAGGAATAAGCGGCCATTTAAACTTCACACAAAATCGTTAGTTGAAAGAAAAGAAAGAGTTCAGGCTTTTGGCTATGTTATAAAATATATATTGAAAGAATGTTTTCCTTGAAATCTTGTTTCAGCTGAGGGTTTTTTTTGTCACTTCCCCCGTTTTTACGCATCACTTCCCCACTGCTGTAGTTGTGATTGATTTAAAGAAACAAATTAAACATTGTCTTGCATTACTAGTTGGAGCCCTGCAGAGACGGGAAGCACATCCGCAGAATTGCTTGTTAGGTTCTCCCTCGCCATTATCTTTCCCGCATGGTCCTTTACTAGTTAGCCGGTGCATTCATTTTGCAGTAGGTGGCACCCCGCATTGTGCATTTGCTTTCTCTAGCAAGGCAAGGGGAAACAGCTGGTATGTGATTACAAGTTTGAGGGAAGTATGCAGCTTCACAAAAAATCCGGGGATTTGGTGGCTGAGCTGTCAAAAGGCACAGGGCGCAAGGTTACTTAATTGACATGTTGCAAAGAAATGGAACGGCTCCTTGCAGACGACGACTCGGTATCCTACGTTTTGTGTGACAGAACAGTACTTGCCTAATAAAAAGAAAACTGCCGTGTTTTTTTAATTGTGGAAGTGAAACAAACGTGAGAAATGTGTATGGCCTTCTGCCAGAAAAAAAAACACGCGTTTCATGGCCACGGTGGTAACATTAATAACTTAATAATAAAAAAATAAAACTTGCCTATTAATCATTTATCATCCGTATTAACTTCCTTAAGGTTACAATGTTTGAATGAATCAAGGGCGATTTAAGGCAATGCCAATAATAGATTGTTTTACTTTACAGTATTATAAACTAATGGACATTTAAGTTGACGACTGGCTGAAGAAGGATGATTTACAAGCCGCAGTATAAGTGGAGCCTGCAAGCGAGCCATTTACTTTAAATTCTACCTTGTTTAATTTATACCAAAGATTTTGTCTCCGGCCGTCAGGAAGATCATTGTTAAAAGGCGAAGCTCATGATTCAATAGCGGTGCAAGAATACTCAACCTTTTAACGACAGTCGTGCCAATCCTGCTGAGAGTTGTTATTCTACAGTCTATAATGTGATTATCTTGTGCGAAAAATACATGTAATAGTTGATAATGTCAATTTGCCTCATCTTAACATTAATCCTTTTACATTCGGCTTCCACAATGTTTATAGTCACATCTCCTTTTCTTCAAGATACAAGTAGACATTTTGCGGAAGGTAGGCGGGCGACCGTGTATGTAAATTGTGGATGTAAATTTCTATTATAAAGGCATGAAGGTGTGCATGGGAAATCATGATACATTGATTTTAAACGAAGATGGTCTCCCAGTTGACAGCACTTGCATAGGCTATTGTTTGAATTTGAGAAAACGAGCTTACATGTAGATAACCAGCATCTTGCATGGTACGCAATACATTTTATGTAAAGTTTACTCTGAAATGGGTTAAATCTTGGTTTGGAATACAAAAAAGTAAGGAAGGGTATTGTGCACTTGATAGCTGATTTTAGCATTCAGGGCCATATGTATCAAGGTACCCATTTGCGATTCTGAAATAGCGATTTTTAAGAAATCACTATTTCAGAATGGCAAATTGGTATGTATGTACAAATTCGCATTTGTTTTGCGAATTCTTAGTATTCCTTAATTGCGAATAGCAAATTGCGAATCGCAATTAAGGAATACTTTCCCATTCATTTCTATGGGCCAGGAGGCCTATAGGAATGAATGGGAAGTTATTCTCAATTTTGCGATTCGCAATTTGAAAATCGCAAATTGAGAATAATTTCAAGGGTGCAGGGGTGTCCAAAGGACACCCTGTTTCACCCCTGACATTAGCATGGGTGCACATGTGGTGCACATACATGCACTAAGGACATGTATGTGCTTCACAGTGCACTTTGAAAAATGCAAAAAAGTGCATTTTTCAAGGAATTCGCAAATTACCACCAACTTGAAGTTGGTGGTAATTTGCGATTCCTTAAGGCCAATTTGCATTTTTTAAATGCTTCTTACATTGCATTTAAGGAATCGCAATATTTGCGATTCCTTAAATGCAATCGCAAAATAAGGAATCGCAAATTTTGCGATTTCTTATTGTGCACGCAGATTTGCTTAATACATACCATTTGGCCAAATTGCATTCGCAAATGCCGAAATTCTGCTTATTTCGGCGATTACGAATGCAATTTGGCTTGATACATATGGCCCTCAGTTAAATACTTCTCCAGTACCAACTGTACCACAGAAATAATTGTCGTTTTAAAAATTATCATTTTTAATATAGTGTTTTATACACCACTTGTGCCATTTATTTTTTTTTATTTTTTTTTTTCAAAACCAAAACCACTTGTGCCATTTTTAAGCGTTCTAAGTAACACATATTAGTACCCAATTTATGGCATTGGATGAGGCTGCATTTCTGGGATTCGAGCTTCAGACCTTCAGATCACCACATTTGTCATTGGCTATTGTTCTTTGAGCTGTCATTCTGGCTTCTAGCGGCACTGGCTCTTCATTGGGGTTGAATGGACGCACGATTTCCCATTTTAGGTTGGAATCGTGGTCTAATGTGTATAATCAAGGAGAACACTGAAGGTTATTCAAAATGACTGAACATCTAGTCAATTCAATACTGAACTCCGATGAACTAGAGTAAACCTTGTGGATCAAATATTTTCTAGCTGCATTATGAATTTGTCTTTATTTAAATTATTGTAAGCTTCTCCTCTTCATTATTTTTTTTCTAATGTCTTTGGACAGTAAATATAAAACAGTTGCAAAAAGTATTTTCATCTTTTTGTACTCTGTGCTGACACTACCAGTTCACATAAGGGGTATCATTAAAAAAGAAATACATTTCTCCCTTCTACGAAAACTAATATGTGTTTGAATACACAACTATCACTTTACGTGTATCCTTATTCAGATTTTTTTTTTGTAATAATAGCTATTTCTAAAATCGTGACGTTATTCCTCACAGCCGTTCAGTCCTCACACATATTTCATTGTTCTCCAAGTGAGAGTATCAATTGACATACTACAGTTATTAAAATTGCCAGCTTCTAGCAATGTGGGTAGCAAGTCCGAGTAATTACATTCAGAATTTTGTGGTGCTATTTAAATGTGTGCTGGTGTTTAAGCGGGCTTCAAGCAATTTGCACCAGTCGCCTGCTACATATAGCAAGTAGCTTCTTTGTTAACAAGAGGGAGGTGGTGCAATTACACCTTAGACGACGGGTTAAAATCACGGAGCATAATTGGGTGAAGACGTGTTGACCAGAATGAGAAAGCTCTGAAAGCAAGCCGCCGTCCGTGGCCTTGTAATACTGTAAATAAATATTATTGTTTAAGTGGAAAATAAGTGTTCAAAAATTGAACTTTTGCTTTGCTTTTGGGAAAAAAAAATGTTAATCAGAGTAGAGCGGCATCTGGAATTGTGGAGTCTGTGAAATGCGATTCCATTTTCCCCATAGCAGTGCTTTTAATAGAGAACTGTCACACAGTTCTTCTGTCTTGGGTCAGCCTAGCAGTCATTGTTACATACAGGTAATGAAGTAAGAAGAATGGTCTTTTTTTAAAGACATTTTTTTAAACCCAATACAATAAGAAGGGAAATATGTCCCTGTGAAAAAACTGATATATGCTGATATGTGGTTTCCTTGTTGACATATTTAAACACTATTTTCGGTTCTTCAAATATCCCCACCCACTTTGAAAGTGGTGAGAGTTGTGGTGCTGTGAGGTTTCGAATATTTCCACTACATACATGTTGGTGTTTGTTTACCTATAGATATTAATCTAAGATTGTATGCACCCAAATGTGCAGACATTGCTGCATTGATAGTGTCATCATTGGAAGAGCTGAATATAATTATAATCTGACATTTCCAATGTCTTTCTGATCTGCTTGCTTAGGCTTTTCAAATGCGTAATGGTGGTCCCTGCTACGAAAGAGGGGTACTTTTGTAATAAAACATCGAGTCTCTGCGGTTTTACTGTGGAGGCCGTTTAGTGACTGAGCTCCTCTTCATTAGAAAAAGAAGGCATGTGGTACTGATATTATCATGGATATGTTAGTGATGGTTAAAAAAATGCAGCCCCCCCCCCATAGAATTACATCCACCATGAGTAAAATACGCATGATTTGAGTCTGTTTGTGTGTGATGTACAAAAGGTATGCACTGTAAGCACTATTTTTGCAATTAGAATTTTAATAAATAAACAATGAAAAAATACTTTGCAATGTCATATGAATATATTCGGAGGCGGTGCTCACCAGTGAGGAATTTCACCTGGGTGAATGCGAGGATACAATTGTAAGCTTTTTCTTTCCGATTCTAGGCATATGTAAGTGGCCAAAAAGCTCTTTCCATGAATCTTTGATATGCCCACGTACTTGTTTACTTTAGTTGGCTTCCATGGACACATAACTCAAGGAACTGGATATGCAAATTAGGCCTAGGTGTAATTTACACATGATATAAGGTTGGTTCTGAGATGTTTTGTTTGGGAGCCTGGAGCTAGCCCATTCTTGCAAAGTTAAAATAAGAACTTGCCACCCTCTTCCAAGAGATGGGAACTGAGATAGTTTTTGAGACAAGGACAGTGGCCCAGTTTCTAAAATGGTGTGACAGCACATCCTTAGCAGTTATCTTGTTTGGATTACTTACAAAGACAAAATCTTTCATGGACGATGTTGTGGGTAATTCAATATAAAATGTGCGGCTGTGTGCACTGGCCATTGGCTATTCCATTGCTGTCCTAAGAGTATAAAACTGTAACCTAAAGAATCAGAGCACTGTTTCTTCGCTGACTTCTTTCTTCTTAAGATTAACACAATTTACAAAATACATTGTTGGTATTGGAATGCTTCTGTTCTCTCTAAATATTTGAGGTGCATTTCTCAATACATTGGCGCAATATATTTCTCTGTTAAGTTTATTTTTGGACACATATGACAGTTTATGGTTATTCACATGTAATGAAGATCTCTTTTATCTTGCAGGCTTATTGGAAGCCATATCCTGACAAAGACGACGACTTGCGACAAGCACCAGGATTTGTAGAATCCGAGCTGAACGATTCAGGAGTCTGCGAATTCTGTCAAGCAGTTTTCCCGCCGTCTTCCACATCCCGAGGGGATTTCTTTAGACATCTTAATTCACACTTCAAAAAACAGGTTTAAATATTTTCCAGGCACACCTCTGTGCAAAGCAATCAGTGCAGGGATGCTTAGATTTAAAATACCACATCAATTTCTACTGTACATGTAGCTTTTTGTAATGTTACAATGTTTGCAGTTATTGAGCTATGGCTTAAAATATGTAATCTAGAAAGACATGGTAATTTTTACTATGAACGGTATGGGTGACATGATTTTTTTCGTTCGCCCATAATTTGCCTCACGCAAAATTAGCTTAATCATGTGATCCATTCCATGAAACGATTTAAGAATGTAAGATACAACTGGAAAAACGAAATTATTTTTAATGGCTACTATTGTTGCATTTTTTTTTAGGTGCCAAACTTTTAGATGTAAGTTTTTTTTCTGGATTCTGTTTCAATTTTCCACTCTTTACTTAACACCACAGATGTGATTTTGTCTGCTAATGATTTTACATTAGGAATAATGCAGTTAATATTTATTTATAACTTTCCATTCAACCAAAACTTAGTACTTATGGAAAATGTATTTCGTTTTGCCGCATCAAAGTGACTCTTCATTGCACTTAAAATTTTTAACCCAGTTGATGCCTGATAAAAGTACACATCGATTCTTTTATGTCTGGTTGGGGAATGTTTTAAACATTAACGAATAAACTCGTAATATTTATACTTTATGTTCATGTGAAATATCATCACATAATACATTAAACATATTATATAAATATCATTGGATTTACAATGTTAAGCAGATTTTGTTCTGAAATCATATACTCATGTAACATCTGAGAAGTCAAGTTTAATATTCTCAATGTTATTCTTTAAGTTAGAATACAAGAGGGTGTTATTAAATAGTGCCCCATGTAACAAAAATCCTAGGTAAAGTGTATAATAATTCCATGAATGAATCCCAGTTCAGAATGTGTATGCATATGTTCCATTTCAAAGCCTGAACCTTTTTTTAGAATAAAGCTCTCGAGTGTGCAGTCGTGTATGAATACTGGATTAGAAATTAATAAAACGTGTTAAGAAGAATTGGAATAATGAAAAGATGTTATTGTTGAGACATGCCCACTTAACGTAACTGTCCTTATTAATCTAAATGCTCACATGAAATGAAAGTAGTGACTACAGGAATAACTTGAACTAGAATTAACTTAGTGGAGAGAGCTAAAATAACAAGACTTCCAGACTTTTGCTCTGCCTGGTGTATTGCATCGAATACTCGAAGAGGGCTGGAACTCATTTTCTTGGAAAATATAAGCATTCGGCAGTGAAATTACGAACACATTACAGCAACTTTTCAAGTAATTTGCAGGTTTAGGAACAAACATTTGGATTAGGTGTTTAGATGTTAATTTAATTTGTAACATTTGTTTTCATAGGCACAGAGATATACATTTTTAGCATACTTAATTGCTCAAAATCCTCTCAATAACTATGTTTACCATTGCTAAATGTATCTGTGTGGCCAGTTTCTGCATATAGTATTAAATTATATTTTAATAAACCTATGTTGTATAGAAAACCCGTTTACGTTGTCTATATTTGTTGAAAAAGTACAAAGGCAATATTAATTTATTTTTATGGCGTTTTCCTTTACTTGTTGGCTCTCCAACCGTTAATGGGTTTTAGAGAAACAGATGAGCAAAAACTAGTTTTACCTGACTGATGGGACTAAATGTATGCAGTTCGGAAAAGGTGTAATCATTGGCAAATGCTACCTGCTGAAAATGTTTAATGGGCGTATCTTTCTTGCTGGCTATGTGAACCCTAGTCCCCTAAACCCTCCTCTATCTACCCCCGTGGGATACATCATATTTCCTGGGTGTAACCAGCACCCTGCAGTGTTCACACTGATTTCGAAGATGTAGAAGAATGTGGGAAGCTGTAAGCAGTGTAGCATGTGCAGGTAATTAACAGTGACGGACCCTATTGGAGACTTGATCCTTGCAAATCTAGACCCTCCCACACGCATTGGTAGTTATGAAAACGTGGATACAATTCTAGTCATCCGGTTGGTTAAATATAGGTAGTTCCTATATTGTTTCCTGAAAGAGAGTGCTGCCACAAAAGCAGTGGCACCATGCCACATGTGTGCAGTGTTTTCTATTGGATACTTGAACTAGGTGATTAGATATTTTACCTACAAAGAACCACCAAAATTAAGAGCTGTAGAATTTTGCCCACTCTGATAGACCCCTTTAATTAGCTTCCATCATACTACTTACTGGGTCCATTTTTGGCACCAGGGTGAGTTTTCGATAGATATGCATAGACTATTATTTAAGCTTTTTGGAAAGTAGTTCTTTGAATGGTGAGCTTATTGTCAGTTGTGTACTTTCTCAGTGATGTTGAAGTTTCGGGATCCATACATTTTTTGCAACTCTGGATTGTTAGAAACATGAAACAATCATTTATTACTGCACCATAATGGAAAAGCAAAGCCAGAACTCTGATCCAGTGGTGTGCCTATCAGTCCATCCATCCTGTATAGTGGCAGATCCCATCATTCATCCATCCTTCCATTCATCTTCCAAACATAGTAGGTCGTATGTATGTTTTAATAATCAACAATCCCACATTGTAAGGCAACGAGCTTTCGTCCGTCAAAGGAGCTTTGACATCACACATTTGACCACATCACTCTTTACCTGAGCAGGACTCGGTGTCGAACCCATCATCTCCTGCCTTGCAGCTGTTGCGGCTGCTCTTTTTACTTTTCCTTGTCAGGCTCATTCTCTTTTCCTTGACACAAGCGGGTAGCATTTCTCCTTACCCTCAGTACACCCCTTCACCCTTAAAGTCTTGTGATCTTCTACACCCCCCTCCTCCCTTGTTTCCACCTCAGGAGTAGACACAAAAGAGCTAAACAGACTGCCTGATCGAATACATTAGCAGACTATCTCACTGTGTTTTGTAGATGCTGATCATGTCATCTAGGAGTCATGGTGTATATACACAGACTTTCAACAGTGCTTAAGACAAAAATCAAAAAAGATTTTCTGATTCAAAATATTATCAAAAATACATATCGTTCGCCGTCTAGCTGGAGGTGAGAAGTAACTGGGGCCAGGCCTGGCGGTCGGAAGTACAGCGCCACAGATTTATGCCGGGGGGGGGGGGGGCGCTGCATTCGGCCCGCCCCTCCCTTGGACAGTAAGACGGAGTGTACAGGCCCCAGAGAGAGATGTAGTTACGCTCTGATCTCAGGCCTTGCCGAACTGCAAAAGTGGCCCAGTAGAGAGGTCTGGGCGTACATCCTAGGTGGTAGCTCGAAGAAGAACCCTGGGGAGATACAATACCGCCCAGCAGTAGGTTCTGAAAGATAGGCTGCAGCAGCATGGAGCCGTAAGGGCTGGCAAGAGGAGGTTACGGCGGAGCCTGATAATCATTCCCGCCATAAAATATTTGTGTGAATACCTACTTGGGCACGGAGGGGAGGTCCCCTATAGGATTGCAACCGGTCTGTTGGGCCTGTGTAGAGACGATGGGGGGCCCCTGAAAAATGTGGATGAACGAAACAGACTGCGACCTGTGGTGGCTCCTGCCCGAGGACCTAGGGGGGGGGGGGGGGCAGTGAATGGTGGATCTTCTCGGTGAGCCTGGATTAATGGTTTATGTGAAGAGGTGGTGTGCTGGGACAAATAATACTTGGCCTATTCAAACCAGAGGTGACGAGCCCTCAGATGTGAAGGAGACGGATCACTATGCTATCAGGAGGTGAGGGTGAATAACTGCTAGCCCAGATGTCGTTAGGTGGCTGACCCGGGCAGTGTGTATATTCGAGGCCTGCTCTCCGTGTCCAGCTTTGAGAGATCTGTGAACAGTTGTAAAATGGCGACGGGAGGAAAAGGCGCTAAATCCAACGTCCAGAGGCAGTTAGCGAAATTTGCTTGGGCTAAGGGAGGAGGAAAGGGGGATTCGCCACGATCGGACAAGGAGGTATCAGTGGTGTCCCAGGCGCCAGGACCCGAGCCGACTCTGCATGATGTTATGGCGACGATAGGTGGCATACGTACCTCGGTTGATTCAGTCACGGTGGAGGTCTCGTTGCTCAGAGCTGATTTCAGGAAAATTGACGAGAAGGTGAAGGAATTGAAAATCGTGACGGGTGCCCTGCAGATGGACACCTCGGAGCTCCAGAGCCAGTTGTTAGAGCTTCAGAAAAAACAGGAAAGGATGTCGCAACAGCTGTGTGATTATGAAGAGCGGGCCCGCCGCAACTAAATCCGAATTTTGGGAGTTCCGGAACGGACGGAAGGGCCAGCAGCGGATCTATATGTGGAGGACTTAATCACGAAACACCTAAAGCCCAAGACGTTGTCTAGCTATTTCTCCATAGAGCGAGCCCATAGGGTGCCAGGTGGACGACCTAAACCGGGCGCGCCCCTGAGGCCACTGATTGCCAGAGTGTTCAACTACCGTGACCGGGATATAATTTTGCAAACTTCAAGGTCCGGCCCCCCACTGAAAGTGGATAACTATTAAGTATCGTTCTTTCCGGACATCACAGCAAAGTTCCAGGCGCAGAGGAGAAGCTTTCAAGCGGTCAAGCAGGAACTAAGGGACCGAGAGGTGAAATATGCGATGTTCTTTCCGGCGCGGCTGAGAGTGGAATCAGATGGTAAAACGTGGTTCTTTGATTCACTAGAGGCAGTGTGGGATTGGATGGAGGGCTGGAGCACAGTGGGAATTCGAAGGAGAAATCGACGTGATCGACCTGGACTGCAAAAAGACACTCGCTCAGAGTCGGCAGGGATGGCGGCTGCGATGGCAACGAGCGTGCTGGAGGAGCAGGAATGAGCAGCTTCTGGGATACTTGACGAGATCTGGACTTGAAACTAAACGCAAGTAGGGGGTTTAAAAGGGGGTGAGACTGATTCATTGAAATGAGACTGTTTTTGCACTAGGACTAAGTGAGATGATTTATCTGTTGATTATATTGATGTGATATGATGCTGCTTAGCTTAAACGTTATGAGGATGGCTGGGACTTTAAATAACTATATAGTGTGTCTGCGGGAGGGGGGACCGGTTCCCTCTGCATTCTTAGCATTTCTGGGGGGGTGAGAGGCACTCTGCCATGTTTGGGGGTGGGTAGTTCTAAATCCACAGGCAGTGACGCAGGGTGGGGGGAGGTGGAGGGGGTAGGGGGGAGGGGTGTGTTGGGGGAATTGTGGTCGTATTGATATGTGTTTTCACGGTGGGCGAGGCTATTTCGTTGATTGGAGTCTATTAGACTGTCCTCACTGTGGTTGTAACAAGATTTATTGTTTTATTTCTTATGTTTCGCTTATATGGGACAGACTGATAAATGTTCCGAATTCTTCTCCGTGCAAGTTACCACTGATATTGTTGACCATGTTTTCGACCTGGGGCACGCTGTGTGTTGGGTCGTTGGATGATGGCGGAACGTGATTCCATGCTCTCTGTCCTTACCTGGAATGTTAATGGTCCGGGTGATAAAATAAAAAGAGGTATTTTTCACCAATACCTAAAGAGACAAGCCCCAGACTTAGTCCTCTTACAGGAAACCCACTTAGTTGGTAACAAAAGTAAGAACCTAAATAGATAGGGATACAAGCTCCTTGTGCATGCTGACTATACCACTGGCTCTCGGGGTACAGGTATTTTGGTTAGGAAAACCGTTCCTTTGATAGTTCATAATACATGGCCGGACCCAGCTGGACGATTTGCAGTGGTTGAGGCTCAGTGGGAGGGGAGAGCCTTAAATATAGTTTCAGTATATTTGCCACCGGCGTTGGGTAGGGCGGCTTTGGTAAAATTGGGCCGAGTGCTCACTGATCTTCCGGATGGGGTTCTAGTAATGGGGGGGACTACAATATGACAATAAATGACGCAACTGACAGACATCCACGACGACAGGGCGTTAGGACCAATGAGCTCATGGCGAATTTTACTGCGGCGCTGGGTCTCTCGGATGTGAGACGGGAGTTACAAGGTGTTCCTATAGATTTTATCTATTTTTCGAGTGTGCATGGCAGCCTCTCCAGGATTGACTACTTTTTAACGTACGCGGCCTCGGTCGGTTGCTTTAGGCGGCCCAGGATGTATCCCTGTGGCCTATCAGATCATTCCCCGGTAGGGATAGACTTTACACACGGGGAAAAGCAGCAGAGTCGAACTATAGTTATCAATCCATGGTTGCTTAAAATCCCAGATATCAGGGAGGAGCTCGGGGTGCAGACTGGATACTTTCTGGAAGAAAATGTGGGCTCGGTAGAGTCGGCACAGACTATCTGGGAGGCCCACAAGGTGGTCTTGAAGGGATATGCCCTGTCACTGAAGACGAAATATGTTGCCGAACGGCGCGAGATATTAGAACAGCTAGAGGATGCGCTTAAACAGCTTGAGGCGAAATATGCGGTACATCCTTCGGATGGAGCACTCCACAGCCTGATGCTTAGGAAAGAGGAATACAAATTAAAGGATCGTGAACATATGTTGGCTAAGCAGGCGGCTACTCACAATAAGCTGTATGAGCTTGGTGATCGGGCAGGAAAGACACTGGCTTGGTTGGAAAGGAAGGAGCAGGGTCCTAGATTGGTGCCCCGATAGAAGCTGCCGAATGGTGAAGTTCTTTACCGCCCAGGTGAAATAGCAGATGCATTTGCTAATTATTTCGAAACAGTATATTCACCCTCAGCCGTGTATACCGCGGATGACTCGCGTCAATTACTGGCAGAATGTGACGTGCCGACTCTTTCAGAAATAGATAGGGAGCTACTGGAGGCGGACCTGTCTGACGAGGAGATTAGGAAGGCCATTGATCAAATTAAATCTGGAAAGGCGATGGGGCCTAATGGTACCCCGGTAAAATTTTTAAAGGCAGTGGCTTCCCAGGTGGTCCCGCACTTGCGAGGAATGTATCAGGAAAGCTGGGAAAGGTGAGCCTTGCCGCCAGATCAGCGACTGGCAAGCATTGTGGTGATACATAAAACTGGTAAACCGGTGGATGACTGTCGGTCGTATAGACTGATCTCACTGAGTAATGTAGAAGCGAAGGTTTTGGCGAAGGTGCTCGCCACGCGGTTGTCAACAGTGATATCCTCCCTTGTCCACCCGGACCAATCCGGATTTATGCCGGGGAGAAATATGGCACTAAATATTCGTAGGCTTCATAACGTTCTAGCGCGTCAGAGATATATAGAAGAGGATGCAGTCATACTGTCGCTTGACGCCTCCATGGCGTTTGACTCGATTGAATGGCCATACATGTTTGAAGTGCTGGAAAGAGCAGGATTGGGCCCTAAATTCATACGGTGGTTACGGCTACTATATACGGACATTCTTGGGCAGGTCAGAGTGAATAATTACACATCCAGACAGTTCTTTCTTCGAAGAGGCACCAGGCAAGGTTGCCCTTTGTCGCCACTGCTGTTCTCGCTTGTGCTGGAGCCCTTGGCGGCCTGGATACGGTGTGACATTATGATAAGGGGTCTGAAGTGGTTCCAAGATTGCGAAGATAGAATATCACTCTATGCAGATGATATATTGTTGTATCTTTCAAATCCGTACAGGTCCCTTCATATGGTCCTTAATATCTTAACAAACTTTGGGAAATATTCAGGATACCCGATTAATTGGGGCAAGTCGGTGTTGTATGTGCTTCATGGTCAGACCCATCGTCTTCCAAAAGACTGCGCTTTAATGATCTCAGATGACGGTTTTAAATACCTGGGAATTTTTGTCACACCAGATCCGGCCCTCTTTCATAGTCGCAACTTAGCGCCCTTGTTGGCACGGTTGCGAGCTGACGTCCAACACTGGTGATCTTTGCCATTGTCATTGGTTGGCCGTGCTGCTCTTTTTAAGATGCTCACCCTTCCGCGGTTTCTCGATATTTTACAGATTTGTCCTTATAGGGTTCCAGATGCTTATTTTACGGCGGTGGAAGGTGAAGTGCGTACGTTATTATGGGATGGGAAGGCCCGAGGATTTCGCTTCAGAAATTGATGAAGGGTTGGTATGATGGGGCATTGCGTTACCCGATATACGGTTGTATTATTGGGCCTCGCAATTGGTGACTGTGAATAAGTGAATATACGCCCAGCCAGATGACCCGGCATGTGCCTTGGACAGATATCAGATGGATAAGCCTGGTTATCTTGGGGCACTATTCCAGTACTCGGAAGACGCGCGTTATAGGTCCCACTCAGCACATGCTGCAGGTATGGAAATTGGCCAATTCTCATCTGGGGTGGACGGGCAGGCTTACCAAAATGACACCGCTGTGGTATTCCCAGAAGCTAGGTATGCTTTGTCAATACCCGGGATTCGATAAATGGGATATGATTGGTATCTCGAAGGTTGGTGACTTGATCAAGAAAGGTAGAATCCTCCGATTTGAGGAGCTCCAGAAGACATATCAGTTGGCCTCCAGTGAGGTCTTTTGCTATCTTCAAATACGGCATGCTTTGATGACGGCGTTCCCTAGCTGTGTAGATATACCGGAGTCATCCTCTCTGGAGGACCGTCTGTTGGACGGGCAGCTGCACACCAAGGCAACCTCCCTCACTTATAGGAAACTCAGTAATAATGTGCCTGACTCCTTTGGAAAGCTTAAAGAGAAGTGGGAGGGGGACGTAGGGACAATTGAGGAAGAGGATTGGAGGCAGGCGTTAATGTCTCCCAGAGAGGCTGCCATTACGCTTAGATTCTGCCTTATCCAACTCCATATTTTCCACCGTTCGTATCTGACTGGGGTCACTCTTGCGAGGATTGGGGCTCGGCCACACGATCTGTGTTAAAGGGGCTGTCGGCCTCATTCTATCACATGATATGGGAATGCCCGATAGTGCAGAGCTGTTGGGACAGAATTACGTCACATATGCGCACCGCGTTGGGGAAGCCGCTTGCTTTGACGTCACGACTGGGCCTGCTTAACATATCGGAGGCGACTGATCATTCGGAGGTAGAGCAGCAGTTTGTAACGTTAGGTTTCACACTATTTAAGAGGGAAATTGCTAGGGTATGGGGTGGAGTTCGTCCACCTGCGGTGGCGGTTTGGCAGAGGGAGCTGGATAGATGCATGATGGTTGAGAAAGAAGTGTTTATTGCAAGGGTGTGCCCGAAGAAGTGGGACAGGAAATGGTCCAAATGGAACTTGTATAGGGGGGACAGCTGTGTATCGCCTGTGGTGGAACTGGAGGTGCGAAGGAACAGGGATGCAGAGCAAAATGTGTAATATGTGGATCCAACTGACCTTAATTCTTAATGTGCTGCTACATGTAACTTGCATTGTATATTGTATGAGTAACAGTGAATTTGTCTGTCATCTTTCAAATAAAAATATTTATAAAAAAAATACATATTTATTGTAGTCATATAAATAATCTTATGTTCAAACATTTTGCATTGCAGGACATAACATAAGTCCATCAATATATAGTGCAGATATAACTGAACCCACAGAGATAATAGTAACAAAACCCCCACTGGTACTCCAGCTCATCAACCACACCATTCATATCACATTCATTCAACGGACACACCTTTTCATATATGAAAGAACCCATAGACTCATAAGACATTGATTGCCTGTAGATAATAGCAATCCATAAATGCTGTACAAATGAAAGATTTAACAATCCTCTACTATTTAATACATATATATAATCAATTTCTTTCAAGCACCATGGCCATTCAGCATATTTTCCATTAGCTTTATTGTTAATCATGTCTTGTGGTCTAAATGATGCACAGACACGCACTTTGGTATAGACCAACGACTCAGGTCACACCTTCAGTGCTAGACCACTCCACTGAGGGAGTAACCAGGGGAGTATCCTGAGGGAAATCTAAAAGTACAAAACAATATCTTAAGAAAATAAATATCCATGTATATACCTAGACTCCAGCGGACACTATGTCCAGAAATGTTAAAGATAAAAACAAAATAAATTAAAAATGTGGAGTGCACAAGAAGTAAAATAGAGAGAACCTTATAACCCATTTCTACAGTGCTCCAAAATTCCAAGAAAAGAGATTGTGACAGAAAGATAATCTCCATGCAGGCACACATAGTCATCAGATGAAGATGTGCCTCCTTCAGAAAATCTATAGTGAGAATCGGGTACCTTATATGCCCAGAAGAGAGGAGCTCTCCTCTCCTACAGATAGAGTAGTGTCTCTTTTAAAAAGTAGGCTCCTGACTGGCCGCCCTTAAATGGGAGCAGGGTTCCTCTCTTAGGACACGGCTCAGAATGGCCGATCCAGGGGGGCATCAAAACGCTCCTTGATATTGAAATGGACGTGCACTCAATGGGATGGTTACTCTCCCACTGTTGGACAATCTCGAATAGTATGTAGTGGGGACCAATCCGTTTTCTTAATTCTTAGTGAGTTGCTAATTAGTCAACTGGAGTGTCTTACTCGCGTCGAGGTTCCCAAATGACAAAAGTCAAGGAGCGTTTTGATGCCCCCCTGGATCAGCCATTCTGAGCCGCTTCCTAAGTGCTCCATAATGCTACCTTGTCCTGATGAAGACCCCACATTGAGGAACTAACAACCCTTCTCCACCCGGGGTCGAAACGTAGACTACCATACGACTATCATATATACGCAAACCATAGGAATTGAAGAAATCAATCTGTTTGGCCCTATGCGAGATGAATTTAAGGGAACTATAGACTTATATCAGGCTGTATAGGTTCCACTGTACATAATTGAATTGTGTCTGTCACACCACCTTTACCCTGTCCCTCACTCATCCAACCACCCCCATTTCCCTTTTTTCTCTATTTACACTGAGAGCACTGTATATATTGTATTTAATGAAAGTGTATTGAAACCACATGGACTAATATGAATACTCTGAACTATAAGAGCATTTATTGAATACTTAATTGAAAATGAAAAATAAATTTGTGTTCCTGATGAACTGATTCAGAAATGTCTTGTGGTTAACTGTTAATGCCAACATAATTATATAGGGACTACATCGACCATTTATTTAACGTACTGCTAATATGACCCAGGTCGGAGAGTTTTAAGGGTCCACCCCAGTAAAACTTAACACATCGCTCAGAAAAAGGCACGAGCTGGACAAAAACCCAGTGAAAAGGATATGGGCACCCATTGCTAACAGGAAAAACCTCTCACAACACCGACTTCTCAGATTTCAAAGGTGGGGTATCAAAATCTTATGATCAGGGGATTGTGGTGTCTTCCATGTCCTTATCTGACCATTTTAATCCTGGTACCACAAAATATGTGTTCCGCAGTTCCCAGAATGCCGCAGGGAATCACATGACCCGTCTGAGGCATGGTGAGACCGTACGTCTAGAGCATGGGTACTCACAAACATTCTCTCAGGGGCCAAATTTACAGTGTGGTTTGTGTCCGAGGGCCGCACCGGTGGGGGCGGGGTCAGTGGGGGAGGGGGCGGGGCTAGAGCAACAAAAAAAACTGACCATGAGGTTGAACACAGGTCCCTGCAGCGGACGCCTTCGTCCACTGAGCTACCAGACCCGGCATACACACATCTCTCCCTCACTCTCTCTCTCTCTCGGTCTCCCTCCCTCCATCCCCCTCTCTCTCCCTCTCTCTCTCTCTCTCTCTCTCCCTCTGTCTCACTCTGACTGACTCACTCCCTCTCCCTCCCTCCCTCTCTCTCACTCACTCTCTCTCCCTCACTCTGACTGTCTGTCTCTCTCTGTCTCCCTCCCTTTTCTTTCCCACTCCTTCCCTCCCTCACCCTCCCTCCCCTTCCCTCCCTCTCTCCCTCCCTCACTCCCCTTCCCTCTCTCCCTGCCTCACTCCCCTTTCCCCACTCCCTTTCCCTCACTCCCTTTCCCTCACTCCCTTTCCCTCACTCCCTTTCCCTCACTCCCTTTCCCTCACTCCCCTTCCCTCATTCCCTCCCTCACTCCCCTTCCCTCACTCCCCTTCCCTCACTCCCCTTCCCTCACTCCCCTTCCCTCACTCCCTCCCTCACTCCCCTTCCCTCACTCCCCTTCCCTCACTTCATCCCTCTTTCCATCCCTTCCCTCACTCCCTCCCTCACTCCCTCCTCACCCCCCTTCCCTCACTCCCCTTCCCTCACTCCCCTTCCTTCACTCCCTCACTCCCCTTTCTTCACTCCCTCACTCCCCTTCCCTCACTCCCCTTCCCTCACTCCCTCCCTCATTCCCTCCCTTCCCTCACTCACTCCCCTTCCCTCACTCCCTTCCCTCACTCCCCTTCCCTCACTCCCTCCCTCCCTCACTCCCCTTCCCTCACTCCCTCCCTCCCTCACTCCCCTTCCCTCCCTCCCTCACTCCCTTCCTCCCTCACTCCCCTTCCCTCACTCCCTTCCTCCCTCACTCTCCTTCCCTCACTCCCTCACTCCCTTCCTCCCTCACTCCCCTTCCCTCACTCCCCCCTTCCCTCACTCCCCTTCCCTCACTCCCCTTCCCTCCCTCACTCCCTCCCTCCCTCACTCCCCTTCCCTCACTCCCTCCCTCACTCCCTCCCTCACTCCCCTTCCCTCACTCCCCTTCCCTCACCCCCCTTCCCTCACTCCCCTTCCCTCACTCCCCTTCCTTCACTCCCTCACTCCCCTTTCTTCACTCCCTCACTCCCCTTCCATCACTCCCCTTCCCTCACTCCCCTTCCCTCACTCCCTCCCTCATTCCCTCCCTTCCCTCACTCACTCCCCTTCCCTCACTCCCTTCCCTCACTCCCCTTCCCTCACTCCCTCCCTCCCTCACTCCCCTTCCCTCACTCCCTCCCTCCCTCACTCCCCTTCCCTCCCTCCCTCACTCCCTTCCTCCCTCACTCCCCTTCCCTCACTCCCTTCCTCCCTCACTCCCCTTCCCTCACTCCCTCACTCCCTCACTCCCCTTCCCTCACTCCCCCCCTTCCCTCACTCCCCTTCCCTCACTCCCCTTCCCTCCCTCACTCCCTCCCTTCCTCACTCCCCTTCCCTCACTCCCTCCCTCACTCCCTCCCTCACTCCCCTTCCCTCACTCCCCTTCCCTCACTCCCCTTCCCTCACTCCCCTTCCCTCACTCCCCCCTTTCCTCACTCCCCTTCCCTCACTCCCTCCCTCAATCCCCTTCCCTCACTCCCTCCCTCACTCCCCTTCCCTTGCTCCTCCCTCACTCCCCTTCCCTCACTCCCCTTCCCTCACTCCCCTTACCTCACTCCATCTCCCTTACTCTGTCACCCTCCGCCCTCTGCCTGTCACCATTTCTCTGTCTCCCTCCCTCCCCCCCTCTGTCTCCTTCCCTCTACCTCCCTCTGTCACCCTCTTCATCTTGCCCTGCCTGTGTGTCAGCCCGGGCTGAGACAGCTCCGGGGCACAAACAGCCGCACCCGAGCACTAACAGGTCTTTAAAAGACCATTTGCATGTTAATGAGGCTTTGTTCACCTCTTAGCGCCCCTGCAGCCCCACTCTGACTATTGATGGAATGAATCGCCAGGCCCCCACAGAGCAGGAGAGTCTCTTAGAGTCTGCGCTGCTGCAGGGGCGTTTGCAGACACTGATGTCTCAAGGTCCGCTGGCCGCCACAGAAGGCTTGCTGGGCCGCTGGCGGCCTGCGGGCCATACTATGAGTACCCCTGGTCTAGAGGGTAACCTCCTGTGGGGGCCATGTTGGATGAGGTGAACAAAGCTGAAGATATATGATAAAAGCTCTCTGCTCAAAACAGGAGCTACGGTATAAATATATCCGCGCGCCACACAAAAATAAGTAGAAGTCAGCAAGAATGATTCTAAAATTAAAAAGAGACTACATTTGGAACACAGCTTGCTGGGGAAGGTTCTAATTGGTTCTTCTAAAGGTAATAGGACTGAGATCTATCAGCGATAAAAGACATGCCCCAAGGGACAAAAAGATGGGCAACATTGTTTACGACGAAAACCTTTCCCCGCAGGGAATTACAACGCAGTCATTACAACGACCACATTGTAACCACGCATACCATTACTCCGCAAGTCGGAACGACTTGCAAAGGGGCAGAAGGTGTTAGATTTGAAATCCAACACCTTCCCTTCTATCCGCACAGACTGGAGTTGGAATACTGAATTACATTATTCCAACATCCAGCGCCCCCCCTCCTCAAGTCATTGTTACGACTTGCAGGGCAATGGTATTCATGATTATAACGCGGGCGTTGTAACAATCGCGTTGTAATTCCCTGCGGGGGGGGGGAAGGATGCGTAAAAAAGCTGTATATTCCCAAAAGATGTATCCATAATATCATTAGGGTCTTCGACGGAGATGTGAGACCCTGATAATGCTACAGGTGGCTAATCCCGATAACCGTGGCATATGGATACCAGCATAAATATCCATTATCAAAGCAACTGCTAGACGGTGGTTGGTCCCTGAGGGAATATAAAGGGCTGCAGTCATCTAGAACAGCAACTGTCACCACAATCATCATCATTGTTGACTACATAATTGCCATTGTACTCAAGCTTCTTACCCAGGTATTTGCTGCTGTGAGCTCTGTCTGTGCAAGCTGAAGGGTAAGTCATGCAGCATGCAGGAGACCGATCAAAACACTCGGACGTGCAAGGCCAGAGAGCAAAGCGAGGCACGATTCAACTCCAGAAATAATTATGGGTAGCATGACAGACGCCCAAGTGTGTCCAGATTGCGTTAAGAATCAACTGGAGGAGAGAATTTAACCCCTGTGGAAAATGCTGAGAAAGAGAAAGCCAGCAGAACAATGGAGGAACCTCTTGTTGCAGACTAGAAGATCAGTGGCTTGTGGCCCCAAACCTGTCCAACCCATCAGACTGGACCATTTTCAGCCTCCACTCAAAACACCTGTATCCCCACAATATTCACAGTCAGTCAAAATTTGACTTCGTCCCTGCACGGGTACTCCAATGTACCCGAGCTCATCTCACAAAGCACCTGCATTATTTGACCTCTTGCAAAAACCCTGGCTGCTCCACAGATATCCACACCCATACTCACTGGCCAGTAAAGGTGACTGAAGTATCCAACAACTGTTGGGCTAGAAGAAGATATATTTAACAGAAGGCTGCTACTGGGTGGCAGGCAGACTTATCCTTGATAAGGATTATTGGATTATTACACCACCATATCAGGAACAACACAGAGTCAATCAAAGGTAAGAAAGACAGGAAATGGAGAAGGGGATAAAGGAGAAGCGACAACAGTGCTCATGTCTCCATCACCGTTGCTGCTAATAAGTGTGCAAAAAGGGACAATTAATACAAAACTAGAGATATATATTTATATTATTGTTGTGATGAGGAAGAAATAGCCTTCAATTTTGCAACAAGGAAGGATAAAAGTGGATTAAGCATAAGAGCATTTTACATGACGGCCATGTTGGTTAAAGCTAAGATTATTGTATTTTATTGCAGTGTCCTCAGTTTGTGGTTGTATATAAAACCAAAATAGAAGCAAAGTAAATCAAAAATAGAGGGTCAACTGTTGTGGCTGATATGCATGTTTCTGGAAATTACCAAAACTTCTAGTTCTTTCCTTTATGTTTGTGACTTATACATAGACATACATTGACCCTTAACCTGTTACTCTCTGCTTAACCATAACAGTTTTTTTTTCTTACACTGTGTTGTCACTTCCCTTCTTATTACAATAACCTTTACATTTTCCATTACTCTAACCATATTAAACATTTTATACCTGATTCAACCATAACCCCATATGTTTCCATAATCATAACCCTAATCCTAACAATAACTTTACTTTTACTCTAAACAGAACACCTTCCTGTACACCACTGGCTGCCTACTCACATACAAATCCTGTTCCTAAATGGTACCCCCATCTTAAACCTAACCCTTACTCCTACGATAACCTTAAATAGTACACCCTACTATCCATCATCTCTTACGCCATACCTTACTCTAATCCTAACCACTAAACAAAAGCCAATGTTTTCTGTTCAAAGAAACATTTGGGGGTTGAAAGGTGGTGGAAGTTCTATCCACCTGACAATTGCAATAGATAAAACTGGCACCCACAGCAAAGAAATGCTAGATAGATTGTGCACGAATCTTAGAGGAGGTGAAGCAGCCACTTCCAAATGAAGATGTATTTTTGACTTTGTGAAAATCCATTCAACATATTTTGCAAACAAACTATTAAAACATGGGTCAAGGAAGGTCAGAAAATGTAATACATATGATTATATTTGGGTTGTCATCTTGCAAAAAATAAAGGAATTTTATTGGACGAGAGACTTTTTCCCTATTGGTTCAATGCAGACCCTTTAATCCTTTGAGGAGCTGCAAAACGTTTTGTTACAGGTGTCATTACAGGAAAGGATTCACTGAAGCCTTCATCCTGAACAAATGTTCCAAGGAACAAATAAGGGGCCGGAGTAGCATCCCTTGGCCCCAGGGAGAATGTGGTGGTGTTTCAGAGGAAAGATTCTGCACCCATTTTCGTCACTGGATTCACACCCGGATTCCTCAATGTACATCCTCAAATCCAAAGTTGAAAATATGCCCAGATCCTCAAATATAGAGCCTTGAATCCAGGCCCACAATGGATTGTCATGGTCTCTGCGGCTGAAAAAAGGGGGAAACATACAGGTTGCAGCGTAATGGCTGTGCACTGCTCGTTTGGAGGGATAGAGCCTGGGCTAAGACGCATGATCTAGGATCTGTCTCACCCTGTGCACACAGGTTCCTGCACAATGCTGGCGACCTGGGACAGCTGGTTAGTGGTATGATTCTTGGCAGATGGTATGACCATATCATCATAGTCAGTTGGTTTGGGTGTGACAGCAGCTGATGCAGGGTGTTATCACAGGCCAGAAGCTGTGCCAATAGTATGCTGCAAAAGGCCTAAGTGTGTGCACAGTTGGTTTGAGTGGGATTTGGCTGTGTGCAGTATATCATAAAATAAGAATTATTGACTTAGAAAGTTAGTACAAGGTCAACTATGGATACATTTTTCGCAGTTGAAATTAACATTTGTTCATAAAACATAAATTAACTTAAAACGATGTTCATGCCCCCTATGGTTACAGAAAACACTGAAATTGCACAGCCATGGTAAGCTGTGTAAACCATATCAAATTCCACTTCCATGAACTGCTCATGACCTCACACATGAAATCAATATCCATCAAATGCATCAGTTGGACAGTGGTCTAATAGTGTGCTATACTTTTAGCTTGAAACCCTCAACCTGTCCCAAAAAACACTGTAAACATGTTTTTGGGGACGAGTTGTGCATAAGTCCATTGGAAGCTGAGCAGTTTGTGTAATCAATGGTTTTATAATGCGTCGCCTTCCACATAAAGTATCTCCCAAGCCCAGTGACGTCAGCCCAGATAGCCTGCACCATCTTTTTTAGCTCGTGTTCTGACGTCACCCCACCCACTACAATCTTTAAATCTCCCCAATAATCAGTTCCCCTAAATACTTCTGAAATTGATTCCTGTTTCTGTATCAATACCAGTGTATTTTCTTGTGGCCCCTTATATGACCAAAATGAGTTGTCTCCCTTTCATATCTGTTTCCACTGAGAATATCTGCCTGCGAAAACCCTTGCACAGAGAATGGCAAACTCTCGTCTCTTGGATCTCATTGTGAAAACTGTTGCAGAAACCAGTATTCGTGATTTTATTCCCAGTTCTTTTTCACCAAATATGTCTCTTGGAGGGGGCTCTCATCAGCTCTGCCGTTTCTCAGTAGTTTTTGGACTCCCATCCGCCTAGCTGAGGCATTAAGACCTGTGTTCTTCATGAAAACGATTCTCATAAATGTTCCATAAACTTGTTTACCTTCCTAGACCCTAGATTAACAAACCCACCATATAGACAAATCGACTAGAACTCAGCTGTGCCCTCTACAGTCTACTGTTATCCCCAGTAAAATACAGATCAGAAGCAAATCAAACACTTTCTCTGAGCCCCTCAGGTCCCTCCATTGAGCATATCCACATATGTGTTCACTTTAAACCATTCCACTTCTTGGACCTTACTCCCATTGTCACCAAAGGTTCAGGGGGTTGAAAAAGTCTAGTGATTCCCATACACTGCAACCACAACAAGCCCAATCCCCCTCCCCCTTTTGAGACATAGTCCTTATCATTGCTCTCAAGCACCAAAATGCCATTATTTCACTAGTCTGGCTAGTTCGCTGCTCATTAACATAAAAATCGTACACTTCCCAAGTGTAGCTGACCTTCAAGTGTTGTAGCATGTCTTCTTTGGCATTCAGGGTGATTTTATTGGAGTGTTTCTCCCTCTCTCCTCTGTCCTATGCTGCACTGTTTGCCAGGTTGTTCTTTGTGTCTCCGAAGTTCTTTGCATTCTTCTTTGTGATTTTCGTCTTGTTGCCCTGGATTGTTCTCACTTCCATGAGCAATTTTGCCAAAAGTCTTTTTCTTTTCCATGTAAAGCACAATATGAATTAATCTGCCCACAGATAAAAAAAATATATTGTTTCTTCTTGATGTGTCCGTAACCCGGTAGAAATCCTTTGCTTTCTATGTGTGATTACTGACAAATCTTTGAGGAACTGAATTCTGTTACCACCATAGGTTAGTTGATAAACCAACCACGATACAATTGTAAACATTTACTTTTTCTCAAAGAAGTTCGCCCTTTTGAGTAGTCATGTGTGCTTATTCGCTGAAAGCGATGTATCCATCCCGTCTATATGATAAAGCCTGATAGTGGGGGCATCAACTGGTTCCAGATGCTTTGCAAGCGATCCTATATGCACTTTTGTATGTTGATGATTTTCACCCTAAGGCACATCTAGCATGTAAATATTGTTGCATCTGGAGCAATTACGACTTTAGTTTTATTGTGATGTTCTCTTATTCAAGGAACGCCAGCTTCGCACATATTTGTTCTTGTTCATTCAATCTTTTATCTACTGTTTTTTCCAGGTTGTCTGATCACTTCTTGCTTCATATCTTAAGGAACACTGCCCATGTACTCTTGATTAACTGCACTGCTTGTTGGTTTGCATGTTTGTCTGCTGATGAACACTAATGAGTTATTAAGAGCTGCTTTTTATATTTTTGTTTTTTTGAGAAAGGCATTATCAATTAGTGGTGCACCAACGGCCCCCTCCTGCCATTGTTTCCTGTCTTTTGAACCATTGGTATATTACTGCCTGATTTGGTCAAGGGGTGTTCCAGCACCGTCAAGGGAAAGGACATTCTTAGGCTATCCAGCTGCCTCTTGTCTGTGCTGATGTTAATGTTATTAATTATTAGGTATTCATCAGTACATCAGTTGTAATTCAGAATCACCTATACTCCTTCATAGCTATCCTTTCTAACATCTCACAGGCTTGGGTGGAGAACGCACAGCCCCATTTCCTATTAGGAAGGGGGTCAGAGAAGGTTGTGTCCTGTCCCCCCTTCTTTTTAACCTTTACATTAATGGTTTATATGAGGCACTACTTAAGGATAACCAAGACTTCCCACAAATAGCTGCACGTCCCATTCCTGCACTTCTCTACACAGATGTTGCGGTTTTAATGTCCCAGACCCAAATAGGCCTACAACAGGTTTTAGATAGTTTACTAAGTTTATTGGTCACCTGGACCTTAGGGTGAATACTTCAAAAACCTACATAATGAGGTGTGAAATGGGGAGTCAAATGTGCAGGGATATGTTTTTCGAGGGTCAGAAAATAGAGCACACTAAATGTTTTGCATACTCTGGAATATTATTTGACCGAAGTGATACTTGGACACGAGCCATTATGGCAAAAAAAACTTCTATTTGCTAGATCAACAATGGCCCTTGCTAATTTTGCAAGGAAACTTGGGAGAAGACCACCTTTGGAATTAATAAAGATTTACAAAGCGAAATGTATCTCTGCAGCCATGTAAAGAGCGGCTGTGTGGGGCTTTGCGGATACACAGCCGCTGCAAACAGTGGAAAATATCTTTAAGATACATTTTAGCTACTCCTAGTAGTTTATCTGCGCATGTCTGCCACTCTGATTTGAGTCTGCCATATATTTCAGATCTAATAAAAATTGAGCCAATTCTCCTATGGCATAGGATTTGGACTAAACCCGAGATAAAGTTAAATCTGGATATTCTAGCATACAGCTTAAAACTTGAAGGAGCTTTATTGATTCCATGGCTGAGGTTCATTAGAAACTTTATGTCCGATCTTGGTCACTCGGAATATTATAACAACCCGAGTACCATGCAACTGATTACCAGAAAGGAATTAAGAAGACAGGGCCTTTTGCTTCTGGACACTATAAGATTACCAACAGAGAGTTTAAAACCCACTGTCCAGTATAATCAACTGATTTTATCTTCTTTTAGCATTCAGCCTTATTTAGTATACGTACCTGGTGGCTATGACAGATTTTTATTAACTTGTTTTAGGTGTAGTATTTTCCACAGACTTGTTAGCTTTCTTGGTATGAATGATTGGTCTCGAATACTAGCACTTTGTCTGTGTGATAATAGCTCGGAACAATCGACAATACACGTCCTTCTATTTTGTAGATGTTATTGTAATTTGAGGTAAGTTTGGATCGTGCCAATTTTAAAGGAGCTGGGCTTGAGACAATGTCGCCCTGCAATGCGTGTGCTGCAGCTCCTGGATGATGTACACAGAGCCTGGAGGATTAGCATGTTCTTAAAAAAAGTATTTGGCCACAGGAAATCTATTATTTTGTAATTAAGGAGGCTAGTATGATTGTTTGTATAACTAAGTTGTAATATGAAATTAGATTACGTATTGTATAAACAATTTGATAGTATTTAATGAATAAATTGTTTTTATGTACTTTTATGATTGACTCATAAGGCAATTGAATAAAGTCTCTTTGAATTTAATTGAATTGAATTGACATCTCACAGTAAACATCTCAACCACTGCCTGTCTCATTTCCTTCAAATGTAAGTGTAATCTGTAACAGCGTATGCTGAAGCTTTCTGGCAAGTGAGGATTTTCACTGCCTTGCAGAACACTCCTTAGTAGCTCCAGGTGACAAGTATAAGGATTTTCTTCATTCTTGAGAGGCCTGTTTTAAAACCGCTGCCACTGATATGTTTGATACCCAGTGACTCCTCTGGCACTTTTTGCAGAGTTTGTGTGTCCTAATCTTATGCTGACTTAGTCCCCACCTTTAATCCGCTGCAACAGCAATGTTCCAAATTTCTTTCCCACTCTACATAGGCTCTCTATTTTGAATAGTTTTTAAGGGCACTGTTAGCTTGACCGGTGCCTTCTGATAGAGACTTTTAGTCTTAGATTAATTTCCTTAGAATTATTCCCAAGCGTCAGACTGGATCTGGAAATCTTTCCATGAGCAGTACCCCTGCATGCTGGTAGGTGGCGGCGTTTGACTCTGTGTTGAGTTGTTAGCGTCATCCATGCCGGAAATGCTGTTCATGGTCCTATATAGGTGCCACCCAGGTGTGGTAACGTCAGTCTTTTTTCTTTTCCTGCCAGCCATCGCAGATCTGGAAAGAGCTACCCCTTAGTCATTTTTTGACTACGTTTTTTTCTACATTTTGTCAATTGCTTTTGAGAATATCCTACTGGTGTGGCAGGAATACCTCATCTAGAAAGGCCACCTTCAAGCCATGTGGTCCCTGTCACCGGTAGATGTCTGTGACAGATCCGGACTTTGTTTGCCTTCGGTGACTCAAGTGGCACCACGACCCGAAGACCTGTCCCAGCTGCCACGCGATGCACCCGAAGGCCTTGAGCGAGCGATCCCTCGAGCTTCCAAAGGCTCGACGTGCGATGCAACGATGATCCAGGTCCCAGTCGAGAGGAAGGTCCCAGGAGCGGTCACAGAGCCACGGTCATCATTGCACTCCAAGTCGTCAAGCTCCTTAGGCCACTCCAAACATAAGAAGAAGAAGAATCTGAAGTAGGCTGCGACTTCTTCTTGTCCGTCAGCTGACGAGAGGAGGGAGCATCGCCACTTGATGTCTGACTCAGTGTTTAAGCCTGCGTCTGGGTTGGCTCCGTGCCTCTCCAAGTTTCCAGGAGCCAGAACAACCCCCACCCAGCTCCAAGAATCTTATGAGGCCATGCACCTCATATTTGGGTGGCCTGTTTCTTCCAGCATGCCTTTGGGCCCACATGTTCGGAAGGGGTCCCTTCTGGATCAATGCAGGAGACTCCGGCCCAAGTGCCATTCGGGACCCAGGGTTCCCAAGGCCGCTGCTCCCAGCAACCCCTGGCGCTGCCATCCTCATCCTCGACTCAGAACTGGAGAGGCATCGTCTGACTCATGGCCCAACTGGTGCCATGTCATCCATGCCCGAGCTTGAGCCATATTCTTAAGGGCTAGTTCCCTGGGCGGAATGGGAGGGGTCGCTGGACCCTGAGGAATGCTAGCTTTATAAAAAACCTATGGACTGGTGTGGGGATCTGGGTGAAGTCAGTGGACTGGATACCTCTTCAGATGCCGGTCTGTTTCTCCCTCTACCATGGCAGCGGACAACGGCACTTCTTTTGCAATGGTTGTGCTGAGGGCTGCTAAAGCCCTCAACCTTAATTTGCCCTAGGTGGCAGGCAAGACTAACGTCTTGACGCAAGTGCTTCAGCCAGTAGTGTTACCATCAGAACCCCTTTTCCCTTTTAATGAAGCAGTTGCAGACATCCTGCTTGGGAATTGGTCCAAGCCCAGCACGGGGGCTCCTGTGATCAGGACTATTGGATGCTGCCACAGCCGGCTCCAGGGCACCCAAACTTCCTCACCCAACACCCCACCCTGGAGAGCTTGCTGGTCCAAACCTCCACCTCACAAGTAAAGCCTGGCACATTTCCAACGGCCCACCAGACTGGGAATCCAAAAAGCTGGATCATTTTGGCCAAAGGAGCCCTAGAGAGAGTGTCGGCGCCAGAAGTAGGTCATGGTTCCTATTCCTGCTTCTTTCTGGTGTCCAAGAAAGACAGAGGCCTTCGTCCTATCCTCGACCTGCGATCTCTCAATTTCTTCCTCAAGAAGGAGAAATTCAAGATGCTCAGGTCCTGTCTGCCCTAGATCTGGGATGTGAGATGGAAGTGTTAGACTTGCAGGACCCACATTTCCACATTCCCTTCCTGCCAACTGTTGATGGTGGGCCACAAGCATGTTCAGTTCACTGTGCTCTCCTTTGGACTCACCAGCGCCCCTCAGTTGTTCACCAAGGTGATGGTGGTGGTTGCAGCTTATCAGGGATGACAATCTTCCCCTATCTCAATGACTGGCTGTTGAAGGCGGGCCCGCCCCAGGCTGTCGTCTCCCACCTCCCGACTATGGTGGACCTCCTGTATTCGCTGGGATTCACTTTCACTGTGCCAAAGTCACACCTGAATCCCTCTTAGACGCTCCCTTTCATCTGAGCTGTTCTGGACACGGTGCACTTTCAGGCGTATCCTCCCGAACAGCAATTTGGGGCTATTCCTTCTATGATACAGATGTTTCAGCCTCTGTCCTGGAATTTGGTGAAGCTGACTGAGGCTGCTGGGCCTCATGGCCTTCTGGATCATGCTTGTGACACATACCCATTGGTATATGCATGCTCTGCAGTGGGACCTGAAGTCTCAGTGGGCGCAGCATCAAGGGAATCTCTCCGTCATGGTCCAAATGTCAGAGGGAACTGCAAAGGACCTGAAGTGGTGGCTTACGAACCACGATTAAATCAGTGGCAGACCTCTCTCCCTTCCCCAACTGGATCTGACAATGATGGCAGATGCGTCACTTCTGGGATGGGGCGGCCATCTGGGAGAGGTGTAGATTAGAGGACTCTGGTCTCTAGAGGAATCAGGACTCCGCATCAACCTGTTGGAGCTCCCGGCAATCCGATTGGCATTGAAAGCCTTTCTACCCTCCATCCAGAGAAAACTAGTGCAAGTGTTCACAGATATCACTACTGCCAGATGGTACAGCAGCAAGCAGGGAGTGGTGGGGATGTGGACTCTTTGTCAAGTGGCTCTGGACATGGCTAGACCAGCAAGGCATATCCCTGGTGGTTCAACATCTGGTGAGTTCTCTCAACGTCATAGCGGACAAACTCAGTCAAAAATAGTTAGTGGATCACGAATGGTGTCTCCATGCGGTGGGGCTCCAAGGTCTTTCAGCAGAGGGGCAAGCCTTTGTTAGATTTGTTCACCACTGACGAGAACATGCGGTTACCTGACCAACCTTCCCTTTTCCAATCCCCTATTGTACATAGCTTTTTGAAAGGTTTGTGACATATGTTTCTCCCACTCAATCTCGACCTCAATTTCCTTATGTGTGCTCCATTTGACCCTCTGCACAATTGTCCACTCAGGTTCCTTAACCATCAAGACGTCCTTTTTCGTGGCTATTACATCTGTCCGTAAGGTCAGTGAGCTTCCGGCCTTGTCATCCAATCCTCCTTATCTTAACATCTACCAGAATAACCTGGTACTTCGTATGATAGCTTCCATTCTTCCGAAAGTGGTCACTCCATTTCATGTAGCCAAACCATAATTCTGCCTGCTTTTTACGCCCCCCCTCACCACTCCAAAGAAGAGGAGCAACTTCACCGTCTGGACCCAAAAGAGCGTTATTGTTCTACCTTGACCGCACAAGAAAGTTCCAGGTGACCGACCAATTCTTCATGGGGTATGCCGGAGTGAAGAAAGGACAGGTAGTACAGAAGAGGACCATCTCATGATGGATCGTACTATGTATAGAAATCGGGTATGAATTGGCTAAGAAGCAACCCCCTGAGGGTTTGCATGCTCATTCCACTAGAGCTAAAGCTGCTACTACTGCATTAGCTTGCCGAGTTCCAGTCCTAGACTTCTGCCAGGCGGCAAAGTGGGCTTCCCTGCTCACGTTTACCAAACACTACTGTCTGGACAGTCAGGTCAGCAGGGATGGGCACTTCCGTTCGGTCTGTCAGGACTTCCTCTTGTCAAATTAGTCCCCAGAACCACCTACAGAGAGCTATTGCTTGGGTATCTGTTTAACGGGAAGGAATCTGTGGCTAGATGTCTCTATCAAATTAACAACTTACTTACCTTCGGAAACTCCTTATCTGGTAGAGACTCTATCTAGGCAGATTTCGTACTGACTTACCCATCCCTGCTTTGTGAACAGATTTCTAGGGACAGGGATTTCTGCTTTTAGTGCCCTAGTTTTACACATCAGTGGTCAGTGTCGTTTTTTTGCTCTGCGCTTCTGCCATGGAAAGTCGCAAAAAGTAATTGATATCAGCGAGCCTGGGGGTCGCCTAAATAGGCACCACAAACATCATTTCCAGCACATACAACGCCAAGCAGTTCCGAACGATGCCACCTACCAGTGTGCAGGGGTACTGCTCATGAAAATGTCCAGATCCAGTCTGGCATCGGGTGATAATTCTAAGGTGAGGAATCTGCGCCTAGATAGTCTTTACCAGATAAGGAGTTACCAAAGGTAAGTAACGTATTCTTTTTGCTCACCTCAACATGGGTGGAACCTATTACACAACTGCAGTTCCAGCACCAGTGCGGGGTCAAGTGCAGATGCACAGCATAGTCCTACTATGCTATAAGTTGATGTTCTTGGAGCTTTACAGTGTAGTAGTCTTGAACAGCTAGCCTTTCTCCTACTTCCCCACCTCACACATTGTCAATGTGTGAGGGCCAAACAGTCTGAGCACTCTTGTTTCCCCCCACCAACCAGCTGTGCACATGTCCCTTATCTGCTGCACTGCACCTTACATACTTTACAGGGGCTTCTCCCAGAGTTTGCTTTGCTCTTTCGGCATCCTTCAGTCCCTTCTTTATTATGCTCCCACAAGAGCTGCCAAGTGAGGTTTGTGTGCCGTCCCAAGTTGGTGGCCAGCCCAACTACTAACGGACTCCAGGTTTGCAGAGACTTTGGTCTAGTTGCCCATTTCTTCCACAAGATGTGTTTTCATACCTCTTCACGAGACACAGGATCACAATCTGCTGTAGAGGCCATTTCACAAAGTGGCAACCTGTTGCCCATCTTATAGTTTGTCAGGCCAGAGATTTGACTGCTTCTTGCTCCTACTCCAGTAGCTGATTATTACTGGGTGTAGGAATGATCAAAGTTTAGCGTGACCCTAGAACTGACCCGAAGTCTGCATTTTGCGCTCTTTCCTCTTGTACATTTCTGCTTTCCTGGTTGTTCGCAACATCAGCATATGGTATGTTAGTCTAAACTTTTACTGCTCACACCGCTGAAGCTCCCTCTGCTTCATCGATCCTCAGGGTGTTCCCCCTTCACCGATAGTCCCATATATCTCACTTACACAGAAAGCTCTGACATGCTGACACGCTGTTAATACCTGAGCACCCTATTGTTGTTCCAACTTGCATTATTGCATTTTAAAATCGCCGTTTGCAACATTTGTACTGTTTGCTTAATGATTACGATTTCGCACAGTATATTGTTTTAATTGTGGGCACATTAGTAAAACTGCACTTACTGTCCTAGGGCACCGCTTATCTCCCCGTTCCACCGCAGCCTGTGCTGTTTGTCGTGGAGGGAGTGGACTAGCGCGGTACAGAGGGAGTCTATCACCCTCAATTCCGGGGGCCATCTTTGAGAGGTGACGGTCTAGTGGTTGCACTAGGACCATCAGTAGCCTCCTATTTAGGGCGAGGAAAATCGCCGCGCTGCAGCACTCACTTACACAGAAAGCTCTGACATGCTGACACGCTGTTAATACCTGAGCACCCTATTGTTGTTCCAACTTGCATTATTGCATTTTAAAATCGATGTTTGTATCATTTGTACTGTTTGCTTAATGATTACGATTTCGCACAGTATATTGTTTTAATTGTGGGCACATTAGTAAAACTGCACTTACTGTCCTAGGGCACCGCTCATCTCCCCGTTCCACAGCAGCCTGTGCTGTTTGTCGTGGAGGGAGTGGACTAGCGCGGTACAGAGGGAGTCTATCACCCTCACTTCCGGGGGCCATCTTTGAGAGGTGACGGTCTAGTGGTTGCACTAGGACCATCAGTAGCCTCCTATTTAAAGCTCACATGGGGCTGACGTGCAGCGGACGCGCGCCGAAGGGGCGCCAAAGGTAAGCCCGTCTGTGCCCGTCCGTGCCGCGGCCCAACCATCATGGCCAACCCACACCAAATGTCTTCCCCACCAGAAACGCGATTCTTCCTCTGAATATTCATGACAATCACTGTCATGATACTATAAAAGCAGGAGACTGGAGGGGACCGATTTGTTGTAAACACTGTAGGGTGGAACTGACCACAGAGGAACACATCTTGGTGCCTAGTAGGCCTACCACCTTTCAGGGAGGACTTATCAATGCCAGATCAATGTGCAAGAATGGGGCACATATCTATGACTTAATTTCTGAGAATGACTTGGACTGGCTGTTCGTCACAGAGACGTGGCTTAAAGCCTGGTGCAACCCAGATATCGTAGCAGCCTTGCCACAAGGGTATCTTATCCAAAGATTAGACAGGCAGAAACAACGTGGGGGGGACTCGCCATTATCCATCGAGACTCGGTGAAATGTACTTCTTTTGAACTTCCAGATATTAAGGGGGCGGAAAGCCTTGGTTTCTGCTTGCAAATACATGACTCCATTACTTGCTCAGGGGCCTTAATATATCGTCCACCAGGGCAACAAAAAGACTTTCTTGATAGCCTTGCAGAAGTGATTAGCGATCTTACTCTCAAATTCGCCAATTTCACACTGTTAGGCGATCTAAATCTTCACCTCGATTCGGCTACGGACTTAAACGCGGCCTGTTTTAGAGACTTAATGAACGTGTTAGGGCTGACTTTACTGACATTGGACCCCACCCATAAGGCAGGCCATACCTTAGACTGCATCTGCACAAACTTAAAATCTCTGCAGGTGAAACCACCTTGTATCCAGACCTGGACCGATCACATGCTTATTCCTTTCGATCTTTTGGTAGAAGAGAAAGCGGTAAGGAAGGGGTCAGCCAAAGCCGGTGTTCGCATCAAACAGGACTGGAAAAAAATAAGTAACAACCCGGACCTCCAGCGGATTGCGGTTGAAGGCAAACCCATACCGACGGGTGTTACGGAGATAGATAATAAAAACTTTAACAACTGGATTGTCGAAATTTGCGGACCAGTCAATATGACCAAGCCAAGTAAAACACATAATGAAAAAAAAGTCTGCACCCTGGTTTTCACTCTCCCTAAAGGAGAAACACACTGAGGTTAGAATATTGGAGAGGAAATGGCGCCGCTTATATGTAGTTGAAGAACTCAGCCACTACAAAGACACGAGGAGGCAGTACCATGCATTAATCAAAAATGCCAAAAAAGAATACTACTTAGAAGCAATTAATTCCTCAAACAATAAACAGAAAGAGATATTCAAAATAGTTAACAACTTCATGAATCCTAGGTCTCTCCAACAAGAGATCCCTCCTTCTCTCACCCTGTGTAATTCGATCGCTAACTTTTTTGAGCAGAAAATATTAGGCCTGACTAGAGATTTTCCTGAAAAACCGGATGCCATCTGGGAGGAGGAAACTGAAATGAGAACTGGGATGGCGCATTTCAGAAATTTCCTGCCCATCAGCCTGGAAGACTCTCGTCAAGCGATATTATCCAGTAAATCTGGCTCTCCCTTTGATACCTGCCCCCCTATGTTGCTGCATGCCTTAGTAGACACAGTAAACCAGATTATTAACAACATTATAAACTCCTCCCTGTCCTCTGCTGGGATCCCGCCGGAATGGAAACTGGCGGCGGTGAAACCCCTGCAAAAAAGCCTCTAGCAGACCCTTCAACACTCTCCAACCTCCGGCCCATCTCGTTGCTTCCGCTACTCTTCAAACTCACAGAAGCAGCGGTGAACAAACAACTGACAAAGTTTTTGGAGGATGAGGATATTCTGCACCCTAATCAATCTGGGTTTAGGGTGTCTCACTCTACGAATCTGCCCTTTTGTATACTGTAGAGACTTTGAGGACTGCCATGGATCAAGGGAAGAAGGTTGTTCTTATTCTACTTGATCTATCGGCGGCCTTCGATACAGTCTCACACTCCATACTGATTGGCCGCCTAGTAACATCAGGGGTAGCAGGGACTGTGCTTAACTGGCTAAAGCATTTCCTCAGCCATAGGAGGCAAGTCACAGTGCTGGGAGAGTACTGCTCTGAAGAAAAAGCAATGCCAACAGGGGTGCCTCAGGGCTCAAGTTTGAGCCCTGTATTGTTCAATCTGTACATGACCCCCTTGATTGAGCTGATTACATCTTTTCACATCAGCACTATATCGTATTCTGATGATACTCAGCTCATTCTTGTATTAGATGGTGAAACGATGAAAGCAGAGGAAAATCTTAGAGATTGCCTCGCCGCCACCTTCGCTGGGATGAAGAAAAATCATCTCAAATGTAATACGGGAAAAACCGAAATTCTCCCGTTCGGGCCTGAAAACCCTTTTTTCCCCAGATTATGGTGGCCGCTAGACGCGGAGATCCCCCCTAACACTATCGACACGGCCCGCAACCTGGGGATTAGGTTTGATGAAGCACTATCATTCAAGCAACAAGCAGGGGCTGTGGCAGGGTCTTGTTTCAGTATCATCAGAGGACTCAGAAAATTCTTTGATTTTCTTCCATTGGCAGCCAGGAAGACGGTGGCTGTAGCACTTATAACATCGCGTCTGGACTACTGTAACAGCCTATATACAGGATTAAATAGATCAGTCCTGCATAGGCTACAGATGGTCCAGAACGCTGCCGCCCGTCTGGTCCTGAACTGGCCAAGGAGGTCATCTGCCTCGGCTGCGCTTAGGACCTTGCACTAGCTGCCCATCCACAAACGTGTACTGTTCAAAATCCTGGTCATTACTTTCAGAGCCTATCACCAGCAAGGACCCAGGTATTTTCTACCTCGGTTTAGACATTATGCACCGTCTCGTACCCTCAGGTCCTCTAACATGAACCTGTTGCTGATCCCCAATTTTAGGCTGTCCACGAAGGGAGGAAAATCTCTCGGAGTACTGGGTGCAAGGGCCTGGAACAAGCTTCCACCCAAATTGCGACAAACCCCCTTGGAGAACCAATTCAGAAAGGCCCTGAAGACCTGGATCTTCAACCTCCCGGACACAGCATGTATGACTCTGGTATAAACACAAGGATATAGGCGAAGATGAGACTGATGTGTGAGTAGTGTTTCCGGCCTATTCCAGCTTAGGTTACGGGCTACAGCGCCAAGATGCTCCTTGGAGTGATAGTTGCGTCTACAAAAGCATATTTACATTACAGTACATTACATCTCATCTGCTATATTTCTGTTTTCCTTCATTTAATGTGTACCGCTCACTCAGCAGGACAGTGCATCCACACTGGGGATTCCTGTGAGATTAATGCGCATCCTCAGTTGCCATCTGCCACCTGGGGTAATTCCTCTTCCTTCAGTGTGGTATCCAGTCAGCACAGAGGGGCTTTCATTTTCTCTACAGGCCTGGCTGGAGCTTAGTTACATGGATCTACTGCTACTCCATGCACTGCCAAGCCACAACCATGATCTTTTATTTAACCTTGTATACATATAGCATAACTGTGCTACTTTAAAATATTCACCTATTAGGGTGCTTAATTTGAGCTGGTGGTTGAAGGTGGAGCCCACTGGTAATTATTTTGGGGAAACAGCACTTATTGACCCTCAGCAGACTTTAATGCAGACCAAGAGAGAGAAAAACAGATGGAGGAAAGGAGGAAGAAGAAAACGACGGCAAAACTTAGAAAGTAAGGTAGAAAAAGAACCTGCAAGAGTAAGATAAAAAGGCACGGAGTGTCTGGTGGCGCATGAAAGAGGCATGAGGTGGACTTAATAATTCGCAGTTTTGATAATCTGTACCTCATCCTTCTATAGAATTGGCCGCACGCTTCTGGGCAAAACTTTGGGCCCAGCACTTATTCTGTTACAAATTAGGCACAGCATAAGGTACCAAACTCATAGATAGTATTTCCATGAAATCTTTATATACCACATTCCTGACCAAACTGTGCAGAACCCTACTAATGTCAATGCACGCCTCTTATATTAAATACTAACGTCCATTTCTTAAACATCTCAGCTAATCGAACCCTTATGATTTAATTCTATCTTCTCCCCATTTATCTGTGTACATTAGAGTTAATAAGGCAGGTTATGGTTAACCTTTGGCAGTCTGGTCAATTTTTGCAGCATCCATCCACTTGACTGCTAAGCTTTCTAATCCTCTCCGACCACCCAATTGTTTAGTTAGTTTTTCACATTTTTTAGTTCAGTAGGCACTTGAGCTTTCAAAACTTTTTTTTTCTTAGAATTGTTTTTCTTTTCCCAGTACATATACCCATGCCCAATTTATGTGCTTTTTCCACACATGTTTGGGATACAAACGTTATCTAGGGTCTGTGACTTCCCCTGGAAGGCCACAATCTGGTAACATGTTTAATAAGAGAATTGGGAGAAAATGTCATGGAAGGACGTACGTGTTTTTTTCCTACAAATATTTGCCGTGCTAAGGTCGCTCGTCCCAGGTTTCAGGAACAGTTGGTAACAAAATATGCATGTATATCTTTCACCACATTTATTACAATTTTGTAGGTGGTATTAAATATTTTGTATTTTTCCCGTTTTCTATATATGTGCAGTTTGTGGTGAAAGAAGTGAAAAACCCATGAGTGAATCCAGAAACATATACATTTCTTAAAAGCAGAAACAATTCTGAATTTAGCGAAGGGTCATTTGTGTAGATTCCGCATGCATTCCCCAAATAAACCGATAGTTGAATTTAAAAAAACAGTGAACGTAAGTAGGAAAAAAAATAGGTGTACGTTTTTGCAGTGAAAGCCGATCTACAAAATGCATTTATTGTTACATCTCTCTGACTTAGTTCCGAAATTTGCAGCACTCCGAGCCTTCAACTGAGCTAGGGATTGTAATGATTATTCATTGCGTTTTAACCTTGCAGCAGGCCATAAGGTAAATTCTAATGAATGAAAAATGAGCATTGAGGAAAGTTAGGGATTATTAGGTCCAATCTGAATTTGGTTTCCCTTAATACCTAGTGATTTTGAGGGTGATTTTTGTGCCTACTAACTTACATTTGAAAGCCAAAAACATATAGAAATTCAATAGATAATAAACAATGCTAGACTATTCTGTGTCCCAAACTTCTCCCAATAAAAAGTCTTTCACATGTGAGAGGGCTTATTGCATGACCTTGAAAGGCCCATAAACATACAATGGTAATGTCAATCATTTTTTTATTGAATTACACTGATTATTGGGATGCGGGTAGCTGTGGTATTTGGATCTGGGTTTGGCCTGCACCCAAGGTAACCTACCAGCCCCCGAAATAATTGGATACTAGACACCTGATCATGAGTGATGTGATGTGCGTGGATTTCACTACATATTCTTACTCTGAATCCCCTGCAAATGTCAAACTTTGGCTATAATCACAGGTTTTCATCACACATTTGTGTGAGAAAAAGCTCTGGAATCTGCAGGAATAACTAAAGCTGTATGATCTACCGTTTGCACGCTTCTTTTGATAAACATGGTACCCCACTTGTGTGGCTGGGCCTATCTGCCACAGCATTAAAGGGCCAAAAGTGCAAAGTAGAAACATCAAGGTTTTTCTCTGATTTCTGTGAAGAAAAGTTCTGCAATTTGAGTGGATCGATAGAAGTTCCACCACTGTGAATTCCTCCACTTATCCCTATAAAAATGGCACTTAACTTATGTGTTTGTATCTATCACCAGTGTTAGAAAAGGGATCTCTGGTTGGCTGAGGCTTGCACCAAAGCCAGGCAGAGACCACCACTCTAGTCAGGGGAAGGGAGTTAGACGCCAAAGATAACCCCTGCTCACTCCCTTAATAGCCTGGCACGAGCAGTCAGGCTTATCCCAGAGGCAATGTGTAAAGCGTTTGGGCAACACACACACACAGCAGCAACACACTAGGCGAACCACAAAAGGAACTCCACACAAGGTTATATATAAAAATACAACAAAAGAGGGGGCTGGGCTGTTCCTAGGGGAAGGGTGCAGGTCAAAGTGCGTGGAAAAAAGAGGGTGGTTAAATGATAACCATCCACTGGGTATCCATTTTGTTGGATATAGTGGCCTCACACACCCTTGCAGGTGTCATGCTTCATCATGGGCCGTTGCTCCTCATTGGGTGGGCGGTGCAATACCCAACGGGCTACACCTCAAAGGAGGGGCTCTTTGGCGGAGATCTTTTTCCAACTGCCCATGGGTGAAGTGTGGGTGAAGGGCCAGGGGTGGTAGTAGACGGACAGTGAAGTTAAAATAACGCAAGAGTACCAGAGGGAATTTTATTCTGATGGTCCCGTGCGTTAACTAAAAACAAAAGTTAGTCTGGGAGTTTATGGAAGGTTAAGTATTCCGTGCTCAAGACTATACTACAAAGTGTCGGTAGTGGTCAACATGTTTCTCGCATGGGGCTAAGTTACCCGCGATTCATCAGGACCTTAAATATTGCTGTCTACTGTGTACTGTCTATTGTGTTTCTGATCTACCTAAGTGTCAGTATTCACATCAATAGTATAAAGAGTACCTGTTTATACAATGTTCCAAGCCTAAAGGTCAGTGGTAACATGTACCAGTAGTACCTGGCGGGATAGACAACGGTGAGCAAGGCCTCTGTTGCTAAGGCTGATTGGGTCTCCCGTGTCTGGAAAGGAACGCCTACCCTTCTCCGCCAGGACCGGATATATATAAAAATAGCCTTTGTATTATAAGAAACACATTAGAAACCTAATCACACATTTACACTGCACCAACTGCCACGGGCAATGTTCACAGGGGATTATATACAGGACTGGGCCAATTGGGCCACGGTCAGACCATCAGAAAAGGTAAGTATCTATAAAATACCTATAAAACACAACCAGTCATTACTGTCAGACAATGTACTCAGTATTAGCACCTGCAACATAAACACCTTATGTCTGCATCACATTAGCATAAAAACACAGTATGCAATCACTGTAGGCATAAACACATGAGGCCTAAAAACCATTAGCATAACCATATCACTCACTAACCTCATAAGCATCATTAGAGGCATAGATCGCGGCATAAAGGCATTGCGCAGTAGACATCACATTATCATAGGGCCCACCTTAGAAACTGACCCCGGGCCAACCTGGCCTTCCACTGGGGCTCCAATGCCCTTTGTCCAAAATGTCAGGCAAAAGCAGCAAAGCCAAGTGCGCAGTTGCACCCCCTAAACGTGGCAGCTGCCCACTAATTGCTGGGCAGCTGTAAAATCAACAGGATGGGTGCGGGCATTCACTGTGCCTTCTGTCCCCCACTAGGACTCTAACAGAAAATGGCCCCGAGGAAAAGAATGAGTCTGGCACCACTGTGCTTCGCAAAGGAATGCCCCCAAGTCCCACTCTGGGACTTCGCAAAATAAACGTCCCACAAATGTTGCAGCTGCCCACTGTCATGCGGGTCAGCTGGAGGCAACCAACAAGCACTGACACCCTTTGTGCCTCGCGAGAGCGCCCCCAGGGGGGAGGCACCAACAATGTGCCTCGATCCCACCCCCTCAGATGTATTACACAGCCCCACTCACCGGGCACTGCAGGCTTCCTCCCACTCGCGCTGGCAACTCCGCTCTGGGCAGGACTCCGGTGGACGTGGCAACAGGTGGGGCTCTCCGCTCACCACGTTGTGCTCCTCTCACTGCTTTCGGACACCGGAGCGTTGGGTGGGCTCCCGCCATCTCCCAGCTTCTTCTCTGAACCGGAGCGCGGGATGGGCTCCCGTCTGCTCCCAGCCACTTCTTCTCCGCACCGGAGTGTGGGGTGGGCTCCCGTCCTCTTCCTGCTTCTTCTTCTCTGCACCGGAGCGCGGGGTGGGCTCCCATACGCTTTCGGCTTCTTCTTCTCTGCACCGGAGCACGGGGTGGGCTCCCGTCTGTTCCCAGCCTCTTCTGGTCCCAGGAGCGCGGGGTCAGCTCCCGTCTGCTTCCTGCTTTTCTTGGTCAGGCCCCGCCCACATCTCGGCGAGTGTTTCCTGACTTCCTGGTTGGCTCGGGCTGCGGCGGTGATCTCCTCAATACGGAGTAGGCACCCATTATTTTGAAATAAAGTCACATGCGGGTGGGCGCCCGCTAGGGGGTTATTTAAAAAAAAACATCAAATACGCGGGGTGGGCTCCCGCCCACAAAACAAACCAAAAAGCGGCAAAAATGGGGAGTGGGCTCCCGCCCACAACACAAACCAAAAAGCGGCAAATACGCAGGGTGGGCTCCCGCGAAGGCACCAGCAGCACGGGGGAATCCCCACTTCAGAAGGCAGCACCACGCTGCATGGCACCAGCACTCTCCCAGTCCTGGGAGAATCAGGGTGCCGTGCCTCACAAGGTGCCAGGAGCCAGAGCTCCAGCAGCGGCCCCAAAAGGGCCAGAACAGAGAGTCCTTGGTGTGGGGGGGGACCACAGCACAGAGCAACCAGGCAGGCCAGCACCCCCAGAAAGCAGCAGCTGGGTCCTGCGGCGGTTCCTCCTGGCAGAGTGTTCCCCCCCCAAATTAAGAACAAGCACAACAGAACATTGTCATGCGGTCACAGCCCCTTCTTGTATACTTCATTTCCCCTTTGTATCACAGCACAGGGTCTAGGGTTACCAGTTAGAACTGGTATAGGGGAGCTTTGGAGCACTTTGTTTTGCTCAGCTCCTCTCTCCTTTGTCAGGTGGGGGCTCAGGGATTAGACACACCACAGGGGGCGGAGCCAGCATTGTGGAGGGAAGGCAAAGTCCTATTTAGGTCCCAGGTGCAACTCCCCCCTCCCATCTACATGCAGATCTCCCTATACACCACTGGGCAGACTCATCCTGACTCCTGGAGCCAACCACACCATCCAGCACCTGTCAATCACAAGCCAGACATGCACTCCACATCAGGCAGGCAGACACACAGCACAGAGAAATGCCAACTTCTAAAAGTGGCACTTCTCCACCAGTACACCAATACTTTCATGGTCAAATTCGAATCAGATTTCATTTACGGTGATCAGGAATGGCAAGAACACACAGCATTGTACTGCAGGTTCATCAACGACATTTTTTTGTATTATGGACTGATAGTAGAGATAACTTGGAACAAAAACTTGCACTACTAAATGGGTTTGATGAACAGATTCAATTTACGTACACAATCAGTTAGACCAAGATTTCTTTTTTGGATGTTGCCATTAAACTGGAAGCCTCGAAAATTCACACTGAAGTTTTTAGAAAAGAGACAGATGTCAACAATGTATTATTGTTTCAGAGTTTCCATCCTCAAAATTTGAAAAATAATCTTCCATTCTCACAGTTTATGAGAATAAAAAGGATATGTCCGAACCCAATGATTTGGAAAAACATTTGGATCTCCAACAAAAGAAATACATTGAAAGGGGTTATCCACAAGATCTTTTAGATAAAGCAAAAAGTCGTATTTCGGCTTTTGATCAGGGCAACCTGTTGAAGCAAAAACCAAAGAAGGCAGTTGAGAGGCTTGTATTTGTTTCCAAATTCTCAACCAGTTCACAGAAGATTAAAAACATTGTGAATCGTCATTGGGAACTGCTTCAGAATGAAGCTGATTTCCAGGGTATATTCAATCATAAACCTATGTTTGCTTTTACCCGTTCAAAGAATCTCAAGGAAATATTGATGACTTCACTAAAACAAAAGTAGCAGAATGTGTATAAAGGAATGAAAAAATGTGCTAATTGTGTACACTGTAATAATGTGATTGTCGGTACCACTTTACACCATCCACAGACAGGAAAAGCTATCACATAATTCCACTAAACTTATCTACTACATAAAATGCCATTGTGGGAAATTATATGTAGGAAAAACTGAGTGAAAACTAAAAATCTGCATATCTGAACACAAAAGCACCGTAAGGAATCAAAACACAAAAAGTAACTTAGAAGTACACTGGATGGAGGCAAGACATAGCATAGCCCAAATGCAGTTTTCAGTTTTAGAAAAAATTAAACAACATGAAGGAATGAATCTAAAAAGATCCCTGCTCCAAAGGGAAATTTATTGGATTAAGAGATTAGAATCTCAGGATCCGAAGGGTCTCAATGAGAAAATTGATTACTCATGTTTCTTATGATATATTGATTCATGTATTTGTGTACAAATGGTTTTTGATATGTCCACTGATACTGTGATCTTGCTAGATGCTTTCTTATTTAGTGTAACCAGTTTGTTCTTTACCATTGAGCACCATGTATTGTCTTTAATTGCCTTTATTTTTAGTTTATTTTCAGTTCTCACCTTTTACTTTTTAAAGCACACTATTTTTGGTGACACCGCAAGTTGATTCGTGATTTTACATTTTGTAGTAACTGATGATCGCTATTGTGGTAGTATGCAGAAGTATTGAAACAGTGGTTTAACTCGTGAGAACAGACCGTTCTATAATGGCGCCCATGGTGCTAGGCGTGTGGTGCTAGTATGTTTTACTCATGAAAATAGACCGTTCTATTATGGCGCCCATGGTGTTGGGCGCGTTTTCGATCATTTGTGTTTACGCATCGGTTCGGAGTGAGTTTCCGGGATTACATCGTTATTACGTTGGCGGGAGACCACCAGACCATGAACTCTGGCAGAGTTTTGTTATGCGCTAACATTTGTGAGGTCGGAGGAGATTTTTTGGCAGGTATGTGCTGATGGAAGAAAATTGGGAGGTAGAGATTGCGGAAGATGTTGTATCCAAGGGATTTTCGAGTGATGTGTTGTTTATTATTATTTCTTTAAGTATAGTGTGGGAGCAGGGCTGAAAAAGCTGTCTCAACAGTCAAGATGGGAAGGCTGTTACTATAATAGAATCCAGTCTGCACTTAATTGGACTCCAAAGATATGGACTTCTTAAAATATAGACAGACTAGGCCTAAATGTGGTGATGGAAGAAAGGGGGGTCCAAAAGGGGTATAGACGGTCCAAGCAGATAATAGGTAAATTGCCAAGGGTCCTGTCGCTGGTTAAGAGAAAGATAACCGATATTGTCCGGATAGCAAGAAAAGCAGAATGGCGCAACAAGGATCCCAAATAATCCAACTACATCAGAAGTGGCAAAATGCCAAAGATATAAAAGACTAGGTCCTCGAGTCTGGACAAACCACAAGGAAACGAAGTTTCGAAGCTGAATGCCTGGTAGAAGAAGCAGGGTAACGCCACTAGGATCCTGAATAATGCCACAGATTCAAAATGGCAAAATGCCCAAAAGATTGGCAACTAATTCCTAGAGTGAAATCAGGCCCGGAGGATACGGAGTTAAAGGGCTGAATCTGAAGTCCCGAATAGACGGACCGCCAGTGGGGCCATGGTTCGAACCAGTGATTTCTAAGTAATTTTGGAGTTACTGTCCTTCTTTTCACATAATTGGGGACATCCTGTTATGATCTTAGTTTGCTCTTTCCCTGGTGGGATGTTTCCCTAGAACTAGCTTTCTCAGGGTCCTTCTCACACATATCCCCCATGCATTCCTATGGGAGTGCAGGCCAATCTCACCACACGCACTCAGGGAGCGCACGCACTTTACACTGGGCCTCAGTGCTAAAGTGCGCAGAGGCCAAACATCACTGTGTCAGAGCTTAAGGCAAAAAGTTCAGGGGTGAACCTGCCAAAAGGGCCAAGTCCAACAACCAGGGACAGAAAATTCCCTAAAATGCACCGTGGAAACATCAAGATTTTTTCTTAGATTTTCAGTCATTCTGTGGAGGTGGGTAGGTGCAGTATAAGGGCCATCAGAAGAAGTCCAGAGTGTAGTGGCTTGGCTAGATCACAATACTTTTTTCTGATAGCGAATGCCCTGCAAAAACTAAACCTTGTTTACAATAACATATTTTCTCAAATTTATCAGACCCCGAGTGAAAAAAGACCTGCCACCCTGTGTTCACTACTACCAATTAAAAACAGTAGTGTGCTTTTGAGAGCAGGCCTCACACATGTGGCAAAAAATGCCTCATATTGCAACACGGAAGTATCAAGTTTTCATTTGAATTTCAATCGTTTCGAGGATGTGTGTAACTGCAGTATTGCGGCCTAGGGTTGCCTGGAATCTAGCGAAACCTAGCAAGGCCAGATACGTCTGAAAACTAGACACTCAGAGAAACCCAGGGCAGTTTGTCTTGCTCTGATCACACTACTTCTTACTCAGAATGCCCTGCAAATGTCAAACGTTGGAAAAAATCACAGAATATCCTCACATTGTCCGTGGAAGGTAGCTGCAGTATTTGGGCCTGTATCACTCGGGACTCATGGAATCCTACCAACCTTGTGTTTTTTTGAAAATTTGAGACCCTGAGGAATCCAGGGCATTGTGGCTTCTAGTGCTCCCACAATGTTTTCCTACACTAAATGCCCAGAAAATAGGAAACGTACAAGACAAAAACACGATTTCCCCACATTTATGTAACAAACAAATCAAGAACTTCCAGCCAATAGTAAATGTCTTAAAAGCCTGCGTTTCCACATTTTTCCCTAGAAAAACGGTACCCCAAATGTGTGGATGGGCCTATGGTACCAGATAGGAATACACCCAACCTTTAACCATGTGAACTGCCCATTGACACTACATGACTTCATGCGGGCAGTGCCCCAATAGGCAATAAAGGGCTCTTTCATCTTAAGGAACCTCATAAAGCCTTACCCGTCAGAAAAACATAACTGTAAAATATGTTTTATATTAATTCCTCCTACCTCAGCATCAATATGGCATATGTTGCTCTTTAAAATGTCTTTAACATTAATACTAGTTTTACATTTATCCCTCTTTAGTTCAATATTAGATATTTGGGTTGGGTTATTAATTCAAGGGAATACTACTTTGAGATTAATCCATGGAGAATAATCTTGGGGTAATTAATTTCAGGCCCCCTCGTGTTCAAATGTTTTTGAATTGTCATTTGAATAATAACCTACCCTAAGTTCTGTTCATTATTTTTTAGCCTTTCCTGTTTTATTAGTTTCTATTTGTTGGCTATTTAGTATGATTCAGTATTTTCAAAACTCATACAAGTTAGTAGTTGTCAAGGTTTAAATGTTTTGTGCCATACTAATGACCAGAGACAGTGTTTTTCCAGTGCCTTTGCAAAATGTACTTTCATTCCTTCACTTCACTTGTTCATTTCTATTGTCAATTCATCCTCCCTTCCTGAACCTATTTCTATCCTTTCCTTGAACCTGCTGTTTAATGTGTCTTTTCTTTACTTCTTTCATCTCCTCGTCTATGTTGTTTTCCAGCACTCATACTCATCTTACAAGTAGACAAGTGCCACTCCTTGTCGAGGATGTACAAGGCTGGAAATATGTTTATATCTCTTTAAGATTTGACTGTATCGATAAAAGGTCAAAAAGTGGCATTTAACACAAGATTTTACTGCTCATTTCTTAAGTCAAATGGCAAGGATCAGATGAAAGGGAATTTTCTACTGAGCAGTTGAGGTATATGTTGCGAGGTATTCTGTTCAGTAATATTGCAAGCCAGTGTTGTACCGTATTGTTCTTGTCTCTGTCTACCAACAAAGGAATGCACAAACAAATGTATAATTTCTGCCTGATCTGGGCCTTTTCCTGGTCTCACTGTTCATAGTGAAGAAGTCTGCTGAAGAATGAACAGAAATATTGTTATCCATATAACCTTTGGTGACAGTAAACTGTGCTGCTGAATAAAAAATAGTGCAGGCACTAAAAAAAAGTTAATGACCCACCAGAATTGTTTGGTATTTGGCTGTGTAAGACATACTGACAATGAAGTCAACTAGTTAAACTTTTCCTTTATTCCGAAAATATGTTTTTTACATTGTTCAACCTACCAGATATTGGGGCCGATTCACAAAGATTTAGGTGTGACTTATTTGTATTTTACTCATTGCTCATGCTTGGATTCTTAAAGAAAACCAGGAGTACTCTTGGAATTATAGTTTAACCTAGGAGTGATACAAGTATAAATCACATCTGCTTAAAGCAAAATATTTCAGAATTTGTTCATTGTGTTTAACTGCAAGTCATTGTGAAGAATGATGTGCTATGCTATGTTTTATAGCACGCTAATTTCCTGTGAGGGTATCCAGTTGCTTGATGCTGGTTAGGCGTGGGCATGTCTGGAGTTAAGCGAAGAGCCAGGTCTTCAGCTTCTTGTGGAATTCGAGGAGTGACACAGAGGGCCTGATGTGGTGGGGAATGTCATTCCAAGCCTTGGGGGCCATGTGTGAGAAGGTGCACCTGGATGTCATCTATGGCTGCGCTGAGTGTGGTTTCTGTGCTGTGGTGTGGTCGGAATTCGGATTGTGAGTTATCCAGAAGTTTATGTCAGTCAAGGTTGTTGGTGAGTTGTCTATATATGCACTTCTCTATGATTTTTGCTGGAAAAGGTAGCGGGAGATCAGTCGGTAGTTTGATAGTTGAGTGGGGTCTGTCAAAGGTTTCTTAAGCAGAGCTTTTACCATTTCCAGACATCTGGGAAGGGGATGGTGGAGATGGGGGTGTTCAGGACATAGGTTACTGTTCCACCAATAGTGTGGATGATCATGTTGTAGATGTGGTGAGGGCTTGGGTCCGTAGATGTGAACTGTTAAGCACTGATTTCTGCCAGGCTGTACTTCTTTTAGGCATATGTGAAAGTTGCAATAGCGACTTTATCTTCGTGTTTTGTACAGGAGTTGTCTAGGAGATACTATTCTGGTGCATTTGATGTCTTGTGTGGAAAGAACAGACCATGCTAAATATGTTGCCGGTAAATTCAGCACATCAGCATACAGTCAATATCAAGCTGGATCCAGATGAGGTGTGCCATACTATCAGAATGGCAGACACGAAATTGGAAGTAAATCCTGGAAACACAGGGACCTCTGGGGATGGTCACCAGCACATATTTGGTTACTTACTATGGACCCCAAATGTGGCAAAGTGGAAATATCCATCACAGAAAAGTGCTTACAGGTGGGTGTTCTCTTATACTAAAGGAGTACAAGTGGAATAAAATGCAAAGTCTTCCGGCTTCCACTAAGAAGTTAATATATGTTTTGGTTGTTTTTTTGTCATTTGTACTCAATAGTAACAGAGAACCTGAAGCCATAATTATTTTCAGTTTTTAGGCTCATTATTTAAAAGCCGAAGTTCTTTTATTTTGATTACTTTTATTTTATTATAATCTCTTTCCCGGCTTTTCTTTATTGACGCTACAGGTTCAAGAAAGATATTTCAGCCTTAAGCCCGTTTTGAAATTGTAGTACTTTCAAACTAATTTCATGGTTATCACTGCCTCTTTCACTCTCCTTTTGCACCGGATACTTGAAAGATCTCTCTCCAATGTCATGCTCTGCTTTACCTTTTGTCAATACAGTTCCTCTTCATGTTCATGCTGTGAGAATCCAAGTTATTCTGCTTCTTGTTTAACTGTTTGCTAAAGCATTTGCTGTAGTTCCTTTAATTTGGGGAGAGTCTTCGGGCTCCTTAATTTTGTTATGGTCAGAGGAGTGCCCGTGGCTACTCTCTTTCATCAAGTAAACATTTCCACTGACTACCTTAGTGGTTATCTGTACTTGATTTCTTTCCCAACCTCTTGATCCTTATCTCCCCACTCTCCAGCATGTCCGCCTCTTCCCTAAGACAGCTACTGCTCATCACCACCAACTTATGCATCCACTCTGAATCCAGCCCTCTTTTTAATTTGGCTAAATGCATCAGGATCACTTCTGTAATGTTTTGGCATGCTGTGGAAAACCAATTTTCTCTAGTTGTACCATAAGATTATTGGCTCTACTTTCTTAGACTGGCTACTTAATTCTAATACTTACCAACTGTTCTTCCAGCTGTTGTTGCCTAGTAAAAGGTCAGAGGGTATTTAGTGATTTCAGTTTCCCTGACCAGATTGAAGCAATCAGGAGGAAACAATCAGATGGGAGTAAATAATATAGTAAACGCAATCAATGATATTTTGTTTCCCCTAATATTCAGTGGCAAGGGTGTAATTACCTGTCATTTCCTTGTATGGGATTCTGCTTCATTGTTCTGTAAGTCGAGCATTCACATCCCCCTCCAGGAGAGCAGCTCCTTTGAGCTGCAGTGTCCTTTCAATACAACTACCTAGGTTTGCACAGCGTCTTCTGGTCATTGCTGCATCTGTGGAGCCTCTGGACTTGATCGGGACTTCCGTACAGTTGTCTCTTTTTAACACCGTAATTACCCTCTGATTCTTTGCTTATATCTGATGCTAACTTGGGCAAGGTCATGCAGGTTATTCAATCTCTTCTTGCTCCTTGGTTCAGGGGCTTGCTAGCTGGTACTCTGGGTGACATGGTAAAGGAGAGAGAACTGGATGGGAAAACTACTGTACAGAATTAATATCTTCCACACTCTAATAGATCATATGGTGTGAATGCGGCTGAAAGCCATAGAAATAAAAGGGCATGTTCTTGATCTATCCTGGATTGGAAGCCAAAAGGACAGCGTTCCTTACAGGAAGGGCTCCTTCCACAAAGGCAAAAGGAAAATGTTGCTTCTCCATCACAGACTGGGTAATTTAGTTCTACCAGGAATTTGGCTGGTACAGCATGTAGAGGCATGGCTTTCGTTTTTTTAGTTGACAGCCAGGCATGGCTACACTCTTGCTTCCTGATCCCTGAAGTACAGGTTCCTCAACTTTTTTTTCATGGCAGATATTTGTGTTTTCCATTGTTGAGAAGCTAAACAAATGCAACATGGAAGTGGTGACAGTGAGATCTCTGGCGGTCACTGTCTCTGCTGCTGCTACAATGCCATTTCTGCATCCAAACTGCTCTGCAATGACGTGTAGGTCTTATAGCTTCTGCGGCATTACAACAGTAAGATGAGACATGATGGGTCCTTCAGTAGTCAGAAAAAAAGAAGCTGAATGCAATTAAAGATCCCCTTCTTGCTTGCTGTAAGTACAAAGCAAAAGAACAACAGAATATGTGTTCCCTCCTGGAGTTTCCTGCTATCCCAAGCTAAGAGGTAGGTAATTTAGGACCCATGGATTGTCCCTCTGGTTGGGACGGTTTTAATGCTTCTCTTTACTCTTTGTACTCTACATGATCATGCAGTCTCGTCGGATGTGCTGTAACTGGAAGCCAGTTAGGTCCCCTGAGCAAAGTACCTTAAATCTTGGTTTTCAGTGTGTTTGAGGATCGTCGTTGAAGATGCATCATGCAGTCGAAGTGACGGGTTTCTTCCGAGATGTTGCAAGGCTGCAATGTAACGTCCTGTGTCGTTGAGGATCCCGTCAACTATGGCTTTCGATGCAAAGTTCGCTGTCTAGGGTGCGTTGTGCAGTCGAGGCGATACATCGGTTCCAAGGAGCTGCATTGTGGAGTCAGGCATCGTTGCCGAGGCTGCCATCAATGCGGAATGCGAGGGCCTGCTCCAAAGAAGCATTGTGCAGCGGCGTTTCCGCTGCGGCTGCGGTGCAGGTTTTTTGCGACTGTTTCACACCACATAGCAGCAGAGAAGCGTTGGTTCTGCTCGGAATTGTGCAGCACAATAGAGGAGATTCGTTGGGTCTGCTCCACCAAAGTAGGCTGGCAAACTACCTCTAGCTCATTTCCAAGTGTGTCCAGGACTGGCCGGCATCACTTGGCTGGGTAGACTCACAGATGGCAGAGTCCAGGTACAGGTGCAAGGTATTTTGAAGCCTGTTGTGTCCCTGCGGCTTAAGATGAGGAGGCCAGCCAACTAACCCTTGAAGTCACTCTGAGTTCAAGAGATGCAGGCCCACTCCTTTTCACCCAGGCAAGAGGGAAGCAGGCAGCTGATCAGCACAGCAGGGCAGCAGTCCTTCAGAGCAGCATCCAGCAGAGTGGCAGTACTTCAGCTGCACTGCAATCCTTCATGACAGAGCAGGCACAGGTCCAGAAGTGTACTGAAGAGTTGGTGTCATATGCCCAGTAGTTATACCAATGTGTGCCTTTGAAGTGGAAGAAGCATCTAGAGGCAGACCTTTGAAGAGCAGAGGTGCCCTGACTCTGGACTAAATACAAGGGGTATCCGCCTATTCAAGTGTAAGTGGGGCTGTGCCCAGCTCCTTCCTCCCACCTTGTCTGTGATGGCATATCCAGGCACACCTAAGCCCCCTATTGTTTGTAGATGTCCAGTGGGAATACACAAAGCTCAATTTCCAACTACACCCAGTCATGTGTCCCAGAGACATGCTGCAGACACCAAATAGCTATTGCAGGAAAATAACGTGAAAAAACTAGAAAATTAAACCTGCAGTTTGTTAATATTGATGTCCTTTGGTATCATTTTGATCAGCCTGACGGCTTCTCAGCTATTTACAAGTTCTGAAGCCTACAATTGTGTTATTTATTTTATATATTCTTTCACTGGTGTAACGCTATGTGTTTCAAATTGTGAGTTTTTATTAACTGTGCAATAAATTTACTTACTTACTTACACTGGTGTAACGGTTCCTGGGTTCCATTTCTCTGGATCACTCAAAGGACTGTTCAATTCACTTAGAGTATTTTGGGGATCGATATGTTTTAGGTCTTTCCTTCCTGGCGATTCTATTGAGGCATGCTGGGTATCGTAGTTTTGAGGTACAAGTTTCACTTATCAGCTTCACCATACATTGTTAATAGGTCTTCTTCCATATTGGGTGGCATATGCTTATCTGTTGCAAGTGGATTGCGCCTTAAAATTGTAAAATGTTGATTCTTTCGAATTATAAAACAAGTTGGTCTCTTTATTTGTAGTTACCCTTGATGAAGGGTATTATACCCGAAATGCATTGGATCTTGTGAAAGGCTACTGTGGACACACATTTTTGAAATACAGAATACATCTTCTTGATAAGGTTTACAAGTGTGCCATCAACATTTGTGTATAACATTGATTTCAACGACCAACTGAATCCAAAACATTGCTTGTTTGGAACACACGTTATTTACACAGCTTGGACTCTGATGATTCTGAGTGCTTGGAAGCCTTAGGGGGTCGCTGTTCAAGCTGTCTCTAGGACATTCTAGTTTTTTCATGTTAATTTGTTTCTGGTTCTGGGTTAATTCCTCTTCCAGCATTGCACGCAAAGTCTGTTTAAATGTGTTGAATGTAGATTATATTGTGTGTAAAATTGTGCATTTGGGTGCATCACAATCACATTCTCTGAGTAAGGAAGGAAAATGCCAGCTATCTAAAAGTGGCATTTTTAAAATTGTAATTTAAAAATCAACGTCATAAGTTACATGTGCCCATTTGGAAATTACAGTATATTAAATGAAATAAGGTAACTCCAGTGTTATCCTATGGGAGAGATAGGCCTTGCAGTAGTAAAACATTTATTGAAAAGTTTATCATTACCAGGACATGTATAACTTAAAAGAGCATGTCCGGCTTTTTAAATACATTGCACCCTGACCTCTAGGTTACCCAGAGCCTACCCTAGGCGTTACTTATATGTATTGAAAAGGATGGTTTGGGCCTGGCAAAAGGTTTATTCCGCCAGGTCAAAATGGCAGTTTAAAATGCACACACAGGCTGCAATGTCAGGCTTGAGTCATGTTTAAAGTGCTACTTAAGTGGGTGGCACACTCAGTGCTGCTAGCCCACTAGTAGCATTTAATTTACAGGTCCTGGGCACAAGTAGTGGCACTTTACTAGGGACTTACAGGTAAATTAAAGATGCCAATTGGGTATAAGACAATCTTACCATGTTTTAAGAAGTGAGCACAAGCATTTTAGCACTGGTCAGCATTGATAAAGTGCACAGAGTCCTAAAACCAGCAGAAACGACGCCAGCACATAGGGAGAGTTGAAGGGGAAAAGTTAGGGGGTAAAGCACGCCAAGTATATCACTTGGCTATCATTAAGGTAAGAAGATACGCTGTTAAGTAGTAAATCTACATTTACCTATAGAAACTTATATTAACACTACTGTAGTAATTTATTTACTGGCTAAGATATTTTTGCAGGACAACATTTAAAGCAAGTTATGCCCTGAGGGAATTCCACAATAAATTTGAAAAATTCAAACCCTATCTGAAATAGGGTATTAGCTGCCAAAGATACATCTATTACACTGTGTCCCACTTTTTTTTAAGTCCAGCTTTTACATTGCCATGGATTATGGTAGCAGCTGCAAAAGCAAACACTACAAGACTAAATTTAATATGTCCATCGTTCTGTGCCCAGGTACGAACCCAGGCTGACAGAAGGAAACAAGACTATGCATCTGTGGGGCTAATCTTCCGCCCACAATCTTGGCATTTAAAAGTGAGATCAGTAGGTAGGACCAGCACTGCACAGGGAATTTTCCCTTTTCAGAACCAACAACACTATTAAACTGTATTTCAGGAGTCTGGTATGGACTGTCCAAGTGGACAGATGTATTACTTAACAAAATGAAGGCTAGCACATCAATAAAAGCTTTAAGACTGAATGGAAGCCATCTTCTCCAGCTGCTTTATTTCTTGCTAACAATTACTAAATCTCTAACTCAGTAGGCAATTTTTTTTTATTAAAAAGACATCCTCCTTTGGGTGTCTACATTTCGTTTTTATATCAACAAGTTAAAAACAACACCAAATGCCATGAACAACCACGTCAAAGGGAGAAGTCGCAAGAATGAATATGGCACACATATAAATCCATGGAGGAGTAATATACAAATGCGATGCCTAGTAATGGATACCTGCGCCTACTCACCATACTGGGTACAAATACACATGGGTTGTATCACACAAACATCGAGCATTGGTGGAGTCGGACAAAACGTCATCCTCTGCCCAGGGGGCCAGCAGAGGGTCTAAGAAATCAGCAAGCAGCTCTCGCCAGGACTCCAGATCATCTCTCAGTTTTTTGCCATGTTGTTTTCAGGCGAATCTCCTCTGCCACTGCCCATTCAGCCACATCCCCCTCCCAACAGTCCAGACTAGGACCCGCTGTTTCCATCCATGTGATTGTTACTCAGCGCTGCGCCAGTAGCAGAAACGTATGTAGGAATTTAAACGCCATTTTCTGACCTTTTCTTTTTCAAACGTCTCCCAAAAGGCAAGTGATGAGGTCTGTTAGGCATGGGATAGCTACAACAGCCGACACCAACCAACCAAACCCATCCAAAATTCATGAACCGGCAGTGGCCGTTCCTCCTAACGAGTGGAGGAGCATTGCCATGCCTGCAGCGAGCACCACAAGTATAATAAAATGTAATTACCGTTTTATTATTCTGTGTCCTGCAGTGCCAGCCCGTGCTGATGTGTTGAGGGTGGGGTTAAGGGCTTTGATAGCAGCGTGGTGGCTGCTGCCAGAGCACATGTCAATAGGGCGACCTATCTGACATGCGCACTGCAGACACAGCAATCCCAGGACTGTGAAACAGCTGGGGGATTGCTGGCACAGACCCTCAGCCTCAAAATGAGCGCTGGGTTAGTAAGCTCTAACCAATCCTGGAGCTGCGCTCATGCTGACAACAGCATAACGAAGCACTGCGTGGTGACGGTGGTCTAATCTTGGAAGAGTTTTTTATTCTTTATTTCAGTGCTTCGTTATCCATCCAGGAAGCTATCCGGTGTACACATACAAGAAGTTTACCATTTTTTGGCTCTTTATATAACTTAATAAGCGACACAAGATAGAACCGCCTCTTCTACTCTCACCAAAGGCACGAAATAGCCCGATAGAAAAGAGGGGTCAACTGTAACATTTATTTTTGTCCTGAAGATGGTCTCATGTATGACAACGTAGAGACCGAAACGTCGACTTACATCTTCTCTTCTATGATTTACTTTGAATTAATGCTTTGAAGAAAGGTGTTCCTTAATGTCACAGTGAGATTACCTGAGTAATAGTGTCACCTATCTGTTTCATTTTTGCAATTGTTTATATTTGTACCCTGAAATTTATTTGACCAAGATAAAATCATCTATTTTTCTATATACACCCTCTCAGTTTTTCTTCTTCTCTTTTTTGCATGATTTCTTTGACAGTATGTGTAAGTTTACTTAATACATTGTTGTAGTAAACTAAATGACATAGACTTAGACGCTACTAAATTCTTATGGTGCCAGATTTAGGCACAAATAATAGGAATAATTTCCCAAAAGAAAGGTGTCCTTTCATTTGACCCTAATAAGTTGAAACTCTCTAAGAAGAGATAAAATATTGTGAAATAAATCCCTTGAAGGCATTATACCGTATCATCGTCAAATGGAAGAGGGCATCACCGGCATAGAAGGATACTAGATGGGTAGCATTGCCTATTTTAATCCTCCAATGTGCCATTTCCTGCCAAATCCAAATGGCCATTGGCTGCAGGGTGATAGCTAATAGGACCAGGGAGAGCGACAGCCCTGAGGTGTCCCTGTGCTGTTAGGCTAACTATCAGAGCATAAGTCACCCGCCCATACCCTGGCAGTGGGACTTGTATAAAGAAGCCTAAACCAGGCTCTAAAGTGCAGTCTGATGCCCACTACACTCAGCACCTGCATGAGGTTCTGCCAGTCAACTGTGACGATGGCTATCTCCTGCTCCCCACTCTCTACTTCATGTAAAACATGCTTTAATCTCTGGCGATTCATAGTAGTGCTATGACCGGGTATGAACCCTGTTGTAAATGGAAAGATGGCACCAAATCCGGATAGGTGGCAGGTAAGTCGTTTAATACAGCAGACAGAAAAGTAACAGGACCGTATCCTCATCTGGCCAGGGAGTAACTGCCACAGAATGGAATCAGAAGGTGAGGCAGAGAGAACCATGTAAGCAATCTAGAAGGTTGGGGCTAGGGCAAGCAGGGAGAGGGCTGAAAGGGAAAAGCTATGTACAACACATCTCCCTCCTTTGGATACAAAACAAAAATGAGAGAAAGAAAGAACAAAATATCTGTAACAAACATTATTGAACATAGTCACTCAGGTAAGCTGGAGGATGGCGGGAACGAGAACACCTTGAGGAAAAAGGAACACCAGAAGTAGTATCAGAACTCCCAAGCACATTATCACACACTGATGAAGGGGCATCGCCACCACACACTGATGAAGGAGCATCGCCACCACCCACCTCCCCCCGTACAGCAGGCGAGCCACACAAATCAGAATCCCGTCGAGCAGACAACATATAGCCACTGCAGCCTGTCTCAGAAGAATAGAGATTTGAATCTTGGGCATTGGGGACTTCCTTCTGATATAAGGCAACCCTTCTGTAGTTCCACTTAGCACCATTTTCAAGTAGAACGAAATGAGGAAAAGCCTTCTTAACCCGGAAGGGACCACTGAACTTAGAGAGGCCCTTAGAGCAGCGACCCGGCTTAACCTTGACCAAATCACCAGTGGATATGGGAAGAATGGAAGCATTTGAAGAAGGAGAAAGCTTACCATCATCTCTCAACCAGGAAGGAGTTAGCCTGGACACAGGGGAACGCCCACGCATCAGTTCAAAAGGGGATTTTTCAGATTGCCCATGGGGTGTTGAGCGGTAAGCCCAAACCAGCTCTTGCACACGCTCGTCAGAAAAACACCCGCTAGCAACTGACATCTGTATCACACCCTTGACTAGACGATTGACCCTTTCACACAGACCATTGCTTTCGGGATTATAAAGACAGGTGCGGTGATGAGATATACCACATTCACGCAAGAAACAGGTCATTTTGGTAGAGGTGAGCTGGGTACCGTTATCCGTAATTAGAACTGAAGGGTAACCCTCATTCACAAAAACAGACTTGAGGAAAAGAATAGTGGAGTCAGTTGTGATCTCCTTCATGAAACGTACAGTCAGCCACTTGGAAAAGCAGTCAACAACAACTACTGCAAAACGTTGATTTGATGGCAGTTCACACATCGGGCCAATGAAATCCAAACATATTGTATGCCAAGGCAAGCTTTTAAAGGAAATGTTGCCAACTGATTGGGAACCAATAACTTTGAGACGCTTCTCTCCTTCCATGCACAAGGAGCATTTGACCACACAATCTACGGCATCGCTGTCGATTGAGGGCCACCAAAAGTTTTCCTTTACACGCCGTTGAGTAAGGGTTTGGCCCAAATGGCCCTCATGAGCTAAACTGAGGATCTTTCCCCTCAAAGAGCTTGGAGGAACGTAGCGATCACCCCTCATGAGTACGTTTTTCCCGAACACGGACAACTCATTAACAACTTTAAGAAAGGGTCTGACAGCTGGTTCTAAGGTACTTTCTCTTCCTGCCCCCTTGAGAACAAGATTAATAACTGCTTTCAAAACATGATCTTCATCCATACCCTTGGACCACTCCTCAGCTGAAAAGGAACTCTCACACAAAGACACGACATCATGTAAGGAGGCAACAGCTTTATCATCACACTGTTCACTCAAGTAACCCCCAGGTTTAGGGGAAGAAACCGGGAGTCGCGACAAACAGTCGGCTTGCACATTCCTCCAACCGTGAACAAATTCGACCTCAAACTGGTAATCCTGAAGGCGAGAAGCCAACCTGGCCAATCTAGGGGAGCCCTTGCCTGTACCACCAGGTGCTAAAACATTTACAAGGGGTTTGTGATCCGTGCGAAGAACAAACCGAGAACCCCACAGATATGTTCTAAAGTAGTTAACTCCCCACGCAGCCGCAAGAGCTTCTCGCTCGATAACAGAATAGTTGACCTCAGAGGATGACAGAGGTTTCGAGGCAAAAGCGATAGTTTTTTCGCCACACTCATGTTTCTGAAGAAGAACAGCTCCAAGACCAACACCACTTGCGTCAACCATCAGAATAGAAGGACGTCTAATATCAAAAGGAGTGAGAACACCTGAGGACTTAAGTTCAGATTTGATGCAGTTAAAGCAAGACTCTTGCTCACTCGTCCAAGAGAACTTGACTCCTTTCTTTAATAAAATTCTTAAGGGAGCAGTCTTCGAGGAAAAATCTTTGACAAACTTAGAATAAAACTCAATTAGCCCCATGAAGGACCTGAGTTGTTCTTTATCTACAGGGGGAGGTGCCAGCTCAATAGCTTCTAAAAGATTTTTCTTAGGTCTTACACCCTCAGCAGAAAGACAGAAACCCAAATATTCAACCTCCTCAACCAAAAACGCACATTTTTCTCGGCGCAACGTGAGACCAGCATCTACAATTCTCCCTAAAGCACTGCGTAAAACATCATTGTGCTCCTCCAATGTATTGCCAAAGATGAGAATGTCATCTTGGAAGAAGATAATTTTATCTAGCCCTTTGAACACTTCAGACACCATGCGCTGGAAAACACTGGCAGCGGAGATTAGGCCAAAAGGTAAGCGGGTAAACTGGAAAGTTCCCTCGCCCGTGATAAAAGCTGTAAGATGTTTGGAGCTATCATCCAGACGAATCTGGTGATAGGCGTGCTTAAGGTCTAGTTTGCTGAAAAACCTAGCTCCTTTAAGGGTGGACACTAATTCGCCTATATTGGGTAAAGGGAAAACATCGGCTACCACACATTTATTCACAGAGCGTAGGTCAACACAGAAACGAATCTTGTTGTCAGGTTTCTGCGAGATGACTACGGGAGAAACCCATGGGGAGGCTTCAATCGGTTCGATGATACCTCCCTGTAACATCTCATTAAGAACAGCCTTAACCTCAGCCCGCAAGGCAAAAGGAACACGCCGCGCTTTGTGCTGTACAGGAATACTGCCCTCCTTTAACAGTATCCTGTGTGTGTACCCTTGTAGTTCACCCAGTTCCTCACGAAAAACCTGACTATGGCTGGCAAGTATGTCATCAATGTAACAATCATCCACAACAAGAACGGGTTCATCTGCTCTGGGATTAACAATAATGTGTAGGTCGTACTGATGAGAACGACCCAGTATTGCGGGACCATCCACAGACACATAAATCTTGCCCTGGGTTGACCTGTTCTTGAAAACAATCATGGCATTGAAGTAACCAAGGAGGTTGATTTTTTCACCCTGGTATCCGGATGGAAAAATATCGCACTCTTCCAAATCCTTGCTACCCCAAACTTCATGCAACATAGACGAGGGAATGATAGTCCACTTGGACCCAGTGTCAACCATCAAATCAACCTTTTTCCCATCAATCAAAAACTTTGCTTTAATAATACGCTCTCTCTTCTCATCGCATGTACACACCGAATCATACAAAATCAATATTTTGTTGACATCACGCTTCAACTCATTGTAGTCACATACCACAGTAACCCTCTGATTGGTTCTATTCTTACAAACCTTTGCGAAATGGCCTATTTTACCACATTTTAAACATTCTTTGTTATTAGCGAAACAGAACTTAGCATCGGAAGAATGAGAGTAACTCCCACATCTAGAGCACATTTTAGATACAAACTTGCTACCAGGTTGTGACTGTGGTCTACTGAACGACTGTTGAGACATATTTTTCTTTTGTAACACATAACCTTTCTTTCTAACAATCGCAACAGCGGCAGCTTCGTCATCACTGATATCACTATTCACCAATTTATGAGAAACTTCAGCAACTTTGGTGTCAGAACCACATTTTGATAACTCCTTAATACATTTTTCGCTCTCCTCAACCACTTTAGCAAGTTCGATTGCTACTTTGAGAGTGGGGTTCTTAGCAGCCCACAAGCGCTCCTGGATTTTCCTATTGTTGACCTGTACAACCAATTGGTCTCTGATATGCTCGTCAGCCATTTGGCCAAAGTTGCATTTGACTGACAACTCACGAAGGCGAGCAACAAATTCATCGATACTTTCGCCCTCAAGTTGTTTGTTCTTGTAAAACCTATACCGTTGAAGAATTAGGTTTTCCTCCCTTCCAAATCTGTTCTCCAGTCTGGCAATAGCTTCTTCAAATTCGTCCAAAGGTTGTGACGTGGCAGAGAGAACCTGAGGCAAATATTTAAAAAGTCTTTGTCCCTCTTTGCCTAATGTGGTCATCAAGATGGCTTTCTTACGTTTGGCAGAGAAACCCTCCCCATCCAAGGCTTCAATGTAGTCATTGAACATAATAACCCAGTCCTCCCAAGGTGTAGAAGGATTGCCAGGTTCACTCAGGAACTGAGGAGGAAGAGCAATATTTATAGATTGCGCCATTATAATGAATATTGACCACGGGATACTGAACTCTCAATACAAACGGTACATGTAAAACCGATGTCTCAGAGTAAGTGCAGTTCATGTACAAAATTTGAAGTCTTTGTCCAATAAATAAGTTCAGCGCTACACTTCCATGCGTTAAAAGTATTAAATAACGTGCTTACTTGAGTGGTAAAACTATTGCGTGCCAACGACTTTAAATGTGATCTCGTAATCCTTTAGTGAAGGACTGCTCGCATCGGACTGATGCACTGTTCGCATCGGACTGTAGATGTAAACAAAGATGGCCGCCAGCGTATGTCGTCACGAAGGTCACGTCAATGACCTTACGTAGACAATGCGAGGCGTCCGGAAATGCAGTAAACTAGCAGGTACGTGATGCGGTAATGCGTAGTCCAGGCACGAGATACCACTCGCGGTAGCAGAAATTGTCAAGGCAGTTGCTATGGCTACGCAAGATACAAATACGACGTTTGATTCAGTTGCTACGCACCTCAGGCTTGGTTGTCAGGTGACGTTGTCGGTAGTAACCACTGAGGCAAAAACGCTGAAAGAGGAAGTAAAATCCGGAAAATTTCGACATCCGACAGTTGCAGGAGAAGATGTCGTCGAGGGTTCAAAGCGCTGACACTCGTGGGTTCGTCGAGGAACGGATCACTGTTTTGTTTGTCTTTTCATAGGCTGTAGCAGCATTTGGCCAGATGCTCCCGTCCAGAAGTCGCCAAAATGTTGTAAATGGAAAGATGGCACCAAATCCGGATAGGTGGCAGGTAAGTCGTTTAATACAGCAGACAGAAAAGTAACAGGACCGTATCCTCATCTGGCCAGGGAGTAACTGCCACAGAATGGAATCAGAAGGTGAGGCAGAGAGAACCATGTAAGCAATCTAGAAGGTTGGGGCTAGGGCAAGCAGGGAGAGGGCTGAAAGGGAAAAGCTATGTACAACAAACCCATTATGATCTTCATGGATTGAGCACTTAGTTACCAGGCGTAACTGAAGGGCTAAAGCTTTGCAAAGCACTTTTATATCTGTGTCAGTCATGGCTAACGGTCTAAAGGAGGACAGGCCCAATTTGTTGGAACCTGGTTTCAGCATCATGGAGATGCAGACCTCAAGCATAGACTGAGGAAGTATACCATTGTTTTTGACCTGAAGTTAAACCTCCAACAGATACTGAGTAAGGGAGAGGAGAAAAAGCCTGATAGTACTTTGGTGGGAAACCATTATCACTTGGGCTTTCCTCAAGTCAACTGCTGCAGCACAGCCCAGACCGGCCTCAAGCTCCAGGGCAGCTCCCTCGTCCAGCTGAAGAAATGCTAAGTCAGTCAGGAATGCAGTTATACTGACAGGGTTGGGAGGGTGGGGCTGTGATATCTGTGCTCCAAATGGCTTTTGAAAACATCAACTATCCCCCTCTGCATGTATATGTCCTGACCCTGTGGGGCCTTAAGGTGAAGTATGGGGGATATAGTTTGCCGTCTGGGGATCATGCCAATAACTGTCTAGAACTGTTACCCTCCCTATGTAGAAGCTACCGGTATGATTTCAATGTGTATTTGTCTAGTCTCTCTCCCAGTTCCGCTACATGTCGCTGTGCTTCCAACCCGCTCTGTCTTCCAGCTGAACAATCTGAGAAGAGTCGTTGCAAGCATGCCAGTTCCTCCCCCTCCTGAAACAATTCGGGCTGACACTTGCAGCTGACCCCACAAGGGACACACCAACCTCAAAGCATGTCTTTTTCATTGCCTCCCACTTTGTGTGTCTTTTTCATTGCTTCCCACTCGGTGGATCTACAGTGAGTTGTATACCAATTGATCCCGAAATATTCTGGGAGCAACTCTGCAAGTGCCTCCCTGCCCATCCTGAAGGATCCCCAGAGGGAGTCTCCAACTCAATAGGCTATTCTAACAAGACTGATATACTTGGAGGGACACCAAACCTTATAGAAACTTGTAAAACACTCATTCTTTAACAGGCCGCCTTTCTCCCGTATAAAGTGTTGTAAAAACTGGAGAAATCTGCAAAGGTCTAATGATGTTCACTAGAAATAGAGCCTTCAGCTATGAAAGGATGTATAACCTGGGTTTTTGAGTGGTCACATCAATGGAAGATGTATTTAATAGGGAATCCAATTATGAAGGAAATAATAGTTGCTATGGGGGGGCAGCAAAAAAATGAAGTATTTATCAAGAATGCTCTGTTTTTTGTGAACGGTTGGGGAAACTAACATCTAAGGGCCAGATAATATTGAATAAATAAACAAAAACTGATCCTCAGAAAACCATGTCATTCCTTGTGGTATTTTTCCATTCTACTTCAGAATATGGGCTTGCATTTTTCATCTCTATCGCTGCAATTAACAGCATTCATCCTCATGATTGTCATCATCAAAATAATTTCCCTCGAGAGGATATCTTGATAAATAATCAGCTCTCACATTCCTTCCCACTGATATGCAGTGAATCACCTCAAAATCGAACTGAAGTAACCTAGCTGCAAATTTTGCAATCCTTAGAATGCAGCTCTTGACATTTTGAGGATAGATACCATTGGCTTATGATCTGTTTGTAAAACAAACTGCCTGCCCCAGAGATAACTTCAAAACATCTCAACAATGGCCCACCAGCAGGCTGCGAGTTCTTTTTCTATAACCGAATAATACATTTCGGCTTCCCTGAGAACTCTAGAAGCAAAGACAATTGTGTGCACTTGATCTCCAGACTTCTGTTTCAAAACAGCGACCACACCTAATTTGCATGCATTCACTGTTAAACAACATTTAAGATTCTGGTGGTAAGGTTTAATAACATTTATATTGGACAGCTGCTGTTTGATATCTGTAAACACAGCAGTACAATCAGAATCCCAATAGAATTCCTTTCTGGACTTCAATAAGTTAGAAATGGGTCTGATCCTAGGTACAGAATCTGGAGTAAATTGTGAATAAAATTCACAGAGGCCCAGGAAAGGCTTGACACCTACCTTATCCCCAGGTGGAGATGCATCCAGCAAAGCCTCTACCAAACCTGGTGTGGGATGAATACCGTCGCAAGAAATGGCGGGTCCCACATATTCAACTGAGAACTTAAAAAATGTACATTCATCTCTTCTATAACCACTCCAGCTTTATCAAAGACCACAAGCACCTGTCTGAGAACGCTGTCATATTCACTGCGTTCATGTGCATGGATTAATACATCATATTGGAAGATAGAAACATTATCAGTACCTTTGCTGATAGTATCTGCTAATGATGGATTGCCCATAGGTAATAATTTTAGTTTGATGGTTTTATCAACGCAGTGACAAATAAACTGGCCTCGAATCAGCTGTTCAGCAAAGTTTTCAAATTGACATTCTGCACCTAATTTACATAAAATCGAAAATGTATGTCAACAGCCTCACCCTCTTTTTGTTCTCTTTTGAAAAACGTATGTCTTGACACCATTAGGGTGGGTGGAACATCAAATCATTGACCAGTTTTTTATAGCTTCCTGGTAATCATCAAGTCCTTCCCCTTCAACTATCTGATTGTCGGGTAGATGCTTAAATATGGATCTACCTTTGAATTCAAGAGAATGCAAAAAGTAGATATTTTTTCGATTTTGGCCTAAACCTTGATGCTCCAGTTGCTCCTAAGTACATCTCGAAGGCATCATACCACTGCCTCCAAGGTATCAGTGGATCACCCTGGGGGTGTCTAAAAAGGGTGATGGAGTATTCACTGACTGGATGACATAACACAACACAGGTGCAGACAACACTAGTTACTCAAATTCACAAAGCTGAATCTCTTGCCTGCGTTAGAACTCTGCACAGCTTAAGTGTTAGTTATATGTTGACCCTTGACAGATGATGAAGTTGTGCCAATCTCCGAACTAGTACTCACTTTTATGTTGACACCTTACTGTCGATGAAGGTGTGCTAATCTCCGAGACTAGCACTCAAGTGGTGTGCCTGTCATTCTGTAACCAAATACGCAGACTGAAAAATACAGGTGTTCGTACTCTGTAGACATTAATGCTTCGTTCGTGGTAGCTCTGGCTGAGACCTTTCACATTAAAAAAACATAGTTTTTTTAACAAAACTTCATCCCAAATACAACAAAAATGGCCTCTGCTTAGTTTTGCATAATTTTCTGGTCGAAGCGTAATATCTATTTAGTTTCAAAGCTTGGAGCAACCTACACGCTCATATTACGTGTGTATTTTAACACTAACCAATAGGTAGCAGCACAAAGTAATAAAATGGCCGCCCACTGTAGCCCTGTGTTTAAAGGTGGTTGAGCGCTAATACTTAAAATGGTAGCAAGTATTATTCTTTTTTTTTATTTAGAGACCGCGGACGATCTGTTCTGTGCAATGTGTAGCTGAAGGGTTAAGATAACCGTCAGTTTTCCTTTTGTTTTAAGAGGCAGTGGAGCAACTGATCTGTGCGCAGCCATCTGGCCTAACTATTGTCTTGAGCAGTGCCACACCTCCTCCCCACGCGGCAGCAGCCAGCATATGCATCTGACCCCTACCCACTTTGTTGCAGCAACAACACATGCGTCTGATGTCTTTCTTTTCCATAATCACTAACCAGGTAATGAGTTATACTTCACACCGCTGATCACTTCAGGAAAATATAAGTCACTGATATAAAGGCGCTTTGTGGGTTCGTTATGTCTGGCGTGACTGCTTGTCGCCACATGTAATGAGCAGAGTTTACGCATAGATGATTTTAAGAAGATTTATTGTCGAAGCATACATAATGAAATTCACCCCAGACTGCTTCAGGGGCGGCACAGTTCCAACTGACAAATACAATCGGCCCCCAACATTCTAACACATTCTAGAGTAGAACCTCGAAAAAGAAGAACATATGTAGAGATACCCTTACAGGGCAAACTAGAAATGCAAAACCTAGATATTATACCATTACATTACAACCTACATGAATACTACACAGTAGTTACTGAACATACCTGAATCGTCGAGGCCACTCGAAATTAGTGCCTTAGGGTGAGAACACACCACAAATCTTTAATTTAAATATTAGGTCACAAGGTAGGCATCCAAAACACTATCAAGAACTAACCAAGGATGTATGACCATCCAACACACACCATTACTACGCATGTTTTTACAACACTGACTTTACAATGCACCTAGCCTTACAATGCATCACCTCCTGCTTAGACTACTGTATTGCCCTGTATCTTAACGTTAATCAACTTTCGCTAAATAAGCTCCCAATCTTCAGAATGCGTCCGCAAGCTTGGTCCTGGGAGTACCTAAACACTCCTCCATTAGAGAAGGATTGAGAATTCTACAATGGCTGCCAGCTAGGAAGCGGGTATCTTTTAAAGCGCTCTGCTTGACTCATAAAGCCTTCCACTCAAATGGATTGAGCTATATTATGATAGTACTGAAGTGATATGTTCCTGGGAGGCCTTTGACATCAGCTGGACACTATAACCTAGTGGTTCCACGATGTAAGAAAGCTATGTGGGAGGAACATGCTTTTACCATGGTGGCTGCAGGTTGTGGAATTCCTTTCCTGAATACATCCTTAGCCTAAGTTTGCATTTGTTGTTTCAATAGCAAGTGAAGACATGGCTTTTTGCAGATTAGGCTTCAGAAGAGGTGTATGATAGAGGGTCTTTGTCTGCTTCGTGTTGTCTCTGTTTCACTCTGCTTTCTCTCATTATTAGCACTTTGAAGTCTTTCGGTTTAATGCACTTTTGAAATGATACAAATACCGATTACTATTATAATTCCACCAAGTGTTTGTCTCAGGGAAGGTGCTGGACAGTGGTGGGGTTCAACAGCATAACGAAGCACTGCGTGGTGACGGTGGTCTAATCTTGGAAGAGTTTTTTATTCTTTATTTCAGTGCTTCGTTATCCATCCAGGAAGCTATCCGGTGTACACATACAAGAAGTTTACCATTTTGTGGCTCTTTATATAACTTAATAAGCGACACAAGATAGAACCGCCTCTTCTACTCTCACCAAAGGCACGAAATAGCCCGATAGAAAAGAGGGGTCAACTGTAACATTTATTTTTGTCCTGAAGATGGTCTCATGTATGACAACGTAGAGACCGAAACGTCGACTTACATCTTCTCTTCTATGATTTACTTTGAATTAATACTTTGAAGAAAGGTGTTCCTTAATGTCACAGTGAGATTACCTGAGTAATAGTGTCACCTATCTGTTTCATTTGTGCAATTGTTTATATTTGTACCCTGAAATTTATTTGACCAAGATAAAATCATCTATTTTTCTATATACACCCTCTCAGTTTTTCTTCTTCTCTTTTTTTGCATGATTTCTTTGACAGTATGTGTAAGTTTACTTAATACATTGTTGTAGTAAACTAAATGACATAGACTTAGACGCTACTAAATTCTTATGGTATGGTGCCAGATTTAGGCACAAATAATAGGAATAATTTCCCAAAAGAAATGTGTCCTTTCATTTGACCCTAATAAGTTGAAACTCTCTAAGAAGAGATAAAATATTGTGAAATAAATCCCTTGAAGGCATTATACCGTATCATCGTCAAATGGAAGAGGGCATCACCGGCATAGAAGGATACTAGATGGGTAGCATTGCCTATTTTAATCCTCCAATGTTCCATTTCCTGCCAAATCCAAATGGCCATTGGCTGCAGGGTGATAGCTAATAGGACCAGGGAGAGCGACAGCCCTGAGGTGTCCCTGTGCTGTTAGGCTAACTATCAGAGCATAAGTCACCCGCCCATACCCTGGCAGTGGGACTCGTATAAAGAAGCCTAAACCAGGCTCTAAAGTGCAGTCTGATGCCCACTGCACTCAGCACCTGCATGAGGTTCTGCCAGTCAACTGTGACGATGGCTATCTCCTGCTCCCCACTCCCTACTTCATGTAAAACATGCTTTAATCTCTGGCGATTCATAGTAGTGCTATGACCGGGTATGAACCCATTATGATCTTCATGGATTGAGCACTTAGTTACCAGGCGTAACTGAAGGGCTAAAGCTTTGCAAAGCACTTTTATATCTGTGTCAGTCATGGCTAACGGTCTAAAGGAGGACAGGCCCAATTTGTTGGAACCTGGTTTCAGCATCATGGAGATGCAGACCTCAAGCATAGACTGAGGAAGTATACCATTGTTTTTGACCTGAAATTAAACCTCCAACAGATACTGAGTAAGGGAGAGGAAAAAAAGCCTGATAGTACTTTGGTGGGAAACCATTATCACTTGGGCTTTCCTCAAGTCAACTGCTGCAGCACAGCCCAGACCGGCCTCAAGCTCCAGGGCAGCTCCCTCGTCCAGCTGAAGAAATGCTAAGTCAGTCAGGAATGCAGTTATACTGACAGGGTTGGGAGGGTGGGGCTGTGATATCTGTGCTCCAAATGGCTTTTGAAAACATCAACTATCCCCCTCTGCATGTATATGTCCTGACCCTGTGGGGCCTTAAGGTGAAGTATGGGGGATATAGTTTGCCGTCTGGGGATCATGCCAATAACTGTCTAGAACTGTTACCCTCCCTATGTAGAAGCTACCGGTATGATTTCAATGTGTATTTGTCTAGTCTCTCTCCCAGTTCCGCTACATGTCGCTGTGCTTCCAACCCGCTCTGTCTTCCAGCTGGACAATCTGAGAAGAGTCGTTGCAAGCATGCCAGTTCCTCCCCCTCCTGAAACAATTCGGGCTGACACTTGCAGCTGACCCCACAAGGGACACACCAACCTCAAAGCATGTCTTTTTCATTGCCTCCCACTTTGTGTGTCTTTTTCATTGCTTCCCACTCGGTGGATCTACAATGAGTTGTATACCAATTGATCCCGAAATATTCTGGGAGCAACTCTGCAAGTGCCTCCCTGCCCATCCTGAAGGATCCCCAGAGGGAGTCTCCAACTCAATAGGCTATTCTAACAAGACTGATATACTTGGAGGGACACCAAACCTTATAGAAACTTGTAAAACACTCATTCTTTAACAGGCCGCCTTTCTCCCGTATAAAGTGTTGTAAAAACTGGAGAAATCTGCAAAGGTCTAATGATGTTCACTAGAAATAGAGCCTTCAGCTATGAAAGGATGTATAACCTGGGTTTTTGAGTGGTCACATCAATGGAAGATGTATTTAATAGGGAATCCAATTATGAAGGAAATAATAGTTTCTATGGGGGGGCAGCAAAAAAATGAAGTATTTATCAAGAATGCTCTGTTTTTTGTGAACGGTTGGGGAAACTAACATCTAAGGGCCAGATAATATTGAATAAATAAACAAAAACTGATCCTCAGAAAACCATGTCATTCCTTGTGGTATTTTTCCATTCTACTTCAGAATATGGGCTTGCATTTTTCATCTCTATCGCTGCAATTAACAGCATTCATCCTCATGATTGTCATCATCAAAATAATTTCCCTCGAGAGGATATCTTGATAAATAATCAGCTCTCACATTCCTTCCCACTGATATGCAGTGAATCACCTCAAAATCGAACTGAAGTAACCTAGCTGCAAATTTTGCATTCCTTAGAATGCAGCTCTTGACATTTTGAGGATAGATACCATTGGCTTATAATCTGTTTGTAAAACAAACTGCCTGCCCCAGAGATAACTTCAAAACATCTCAACAATGGCCCACCAGCAGGCTGCGAGTTCTTTTTCTACAACCGAATCATACATTTCGGCTTCCCTGAGAACTCTAGAAGCAAAGACAATTGTGTGCACTTGATCTCCAGACTTCTGTTTCAAAACAGCGACCACACCTAATTTGCATGCATTCACTGTTAAACAACATTTAAGATTCTGGTGGTAAGGTTTAATAACATTTATATTGGACAGCTGCTGTTTGATATCTGTAAACACAGCAGTACAATCAGAATCCCAATAGAATTCCTTTCTGGACTTCAATAAGTTAGAAATGGGTCTGATCCTAGGTACAGAATCTGGAGTAAATAGTGAATAAAATTCACAGAGGCCCAGGAAAGGCTTGACACCTACCTTATCCCCAGGTGGAGATGCATCCAGCAAAGCCTCTACCAAACCTGGTGTGGGATGAATACCGTCGCAAGAAATGGCGGGTCCCACATATTCAACTGAGAACTTAAAAAATGTACATTCATCTCTTCTATAACCACTCCAGCTTTATCAAAGACCACAAGCACCTGTCTGAGAACGCTGTCATATTCACTGCGTTCATGTGCATGGATTAATACATCATATTGGAAGATAGAAACATTATCAGTACCTTTGCTGATAGTATCTGCTAATGATGGATTGCCCATAGGTAATAATTTTAGTTTGATGGTTTTATCAACGCAGTGACAAATAAACTGGCCTCGAATCAGCTGTTCAGCAAAGTTTTCAAATTGACATTCTGCACCTAATTTACATAAAATCGAAAATGTATGTCAACAGCCTCACCCTCTTTTTGTTCTCTTTTGAAAAACGTATGTCTTGACACCATTAGGGTGGGTGGAACATCAAATCATTGACCAGTTTTTTATAGCTTCCTGGTAATCATCAAGTCCTTCCCCTTCAACTATCTGATTGTCGGGTAGATGCTTAAATATGGATCTACCTTTGAATCCAAGAGAATGCAAAAAGTAGATATTTTTTCGATTTTGGCCTAAACCTTGATGCTCCAGTTGCTCCTAAGTACATCTCGAAGGCATCATACCACTGCCTCCAAGGTATCAGTGGATCACCCTGGGGGTGTCTAAAAAGGGTGATGGAGTATTCACTGACTGGATGACATAACACAACACAGGTGCAGACAACACTAGTTACTCAAATTCACAAAGCTGAATCTCTTGCCTGCGTTAGAACTCTGCACAGCTTAAGTGTTAGTTATATGTTGACCCTTGACAGATGATGAAGTTGTGCCAATCTCCGAACTAGTACTCACTTTTATGTTGACACCTTACTGTCGATGAAGGTGTGCTAATCTCCGAGACTAGCACTCAAGTGGTGTGCCTGTCATTCTGTAACCAAATACGCAGACTGAAAAATACAGGTGTTCTTACTCTGTAGACATTAATGCTTCGTTCGTGGTAGCTCTGGCTGAGACCTTTCACATTAAAAAAACATAGTTTTTTTAACAATACTTCATCCCAAATACAACAAAAATGGCCGCTGCTTAGTTTTGCATAATTTTCTGGTCGAAGCGTAATATCTATTTAGTTTCAAAGCTTGGAGCAACCTACACGCTCATATTACGTGTGTATTTTAACACTAACCAATAGGTAGCAGCACAAAGTAATAAAATGGCCGCCCACTGTAGCCCTGTGTTTAAAGGTGGTTGAGCGCTAATACTTAAAATGGTAGCAAGTATTATTCTTTTTTTTTATTTAGAGACCGCGGACGATCTGTTCTGTGCAATGTGTAGCTGAAGGGTTAAGATCACTGTCCGTTTTCCTTTTGTTTTAAGAGGCAGTGGAGCAACTGATCTGTGCGCAGCCATCTGGCCTAACTATTGTCTTGAGCAGTGCCACACCTCCTCCCCACGGGGCAGCAGCCAGCATATGCATCTGACCCCTACCCACTTTGTTGCAGCAACAACACATGCGTCTGATGTCTTTCTTTTCCATAATCACTAACCAGGTAATGAGTTGAACTTCACACCGCTGATCACTTCAGGAAAATATAAGTCACTGATATAAAGGCGCTTTGTGGGTTCGTTATGTCTGGCGTGACTGCTTGTCGCCACATGTAATGAGCAGAGTTTACGCATAGATGATTTTAAGAAGATTTATTGTCGAAGCATACATAATGAAATTCACCCCAGACTGCTTCAGGGGCGGCACAGTTCCAACTGACAAATACAATCGGCCCCCAACATTCTAACACATTCTAGAGTAGAACCTCGAAAAAGAAGAACATATGTAGAGATACCCTTACAGGGCAAACTAGAAATGCAAAACCTAGATATTATACCATTACATTACAACCTACACGAATACTACACAGTAGTTACTGAACATACCTGAATCGTCGAGGCCACTCGAAATTAGTGCCTTAGGGTGAGAACACACCACAAATCTTTAATTTAAATATTAGGTCACAAGGTAGGCATCCAAAACACTATCAAGAACTAACCAAGGATGTATGACCATCCAACACACACCATTACCACGCATGTTTTTACAACACTGACTTTACAATGCACCTAGCCTTACAATGCATCACCTCCTGCTTAGACTACTGTATTGCCCTGTATCTTAACGTTAATCAACTTTCGCTAAATAAGCTCCCAATCTTCAGAATGCGTCCGCAAGCTTGGTCCTGGGAGTACCTAAACACTCCTCCATTAGAGAAGGATTGAGAATTCTACAATGGCTGCCGGCTAGGAAGCGGGTATCTTTTAAAGCGCTCTGCTTGACTCATAAAGCCTTCCGCTCAAATGGATTGAGCTATATTATGATAGTACTGAAGTGATATGTTCCTGGGAGGCCTGGTCACTATAACCTAGTGGTTCCACGATGTAAGAAAGCTATGTGGGAGGAACATGCTTTTACCATGGTGGCTGCAGGTTGTGGAATTCCTTTCCTGAATACATCCTTAGCCTAAGTTTGCATTTGTTGTTTCAATAGCAAGTGAAGACATGGCTTTTTGCAGATTAGGCTTCAGAAGAGGTGTATGATAGAGGGTCTTTGTCTGCTTCGTGTTGTCTCTGTTTCACTCTGCTTTCTCTCATTATTAGCACTTTGAAGTCTTTCGGTTTAATGCACTTTTGAAATGATACAAATACCGATTACTATTATAATTCCACCAAGTGTTTGTCTCAGGGAAGGTGCTGGACAGAGGTGGGGTTCAAAATTACTATTATAACTTCGCTGGGTCTTTCCACGGGGAAGGTGCTTGGCAGTGTTTGGGGAGAAAATTGAATATATTTACAATAAAACATATTGCCATTCTAATAATTTTTTTTACAGATTTCGCAATTTGTCCATTAAATTGGAGGATGCCAATCCAAAATCGCAAACCTAAACTATCAATATCATCACTTTTCAAAGATAAAAAGACCTCCAAAGGTAAAAATTATTCCTAAACACACTTAAAAAAAATTAATCTAATAAATTCTTTTCAACAGGTAACCATGAAATAAACACAAAGATCTCTGATTTTTTTCAGAAATTTTGAAAAAAGATGTTTCACTAACAAAACAAGGTCCTTTAAAAGACTTTTTGTCTTTAACAGGTACATTGCAAACCATAACACCAAGGTTCAAAGTGTAACCAATCTGAACCCTCCCCTTTTCTACACATTTTCTAGCAGAACAGACTACCAAAAAGCACCAGAAAGGAGCAATCCGACCACTGAAAAATCGACTTGAAAAATCCCCTCATTATCAGACGTCACACCTCTCAGGGATACAAACAATTTGGGGTAAATAATGCCATCAAAGCAGTCACCATAAAAAAAGCAACTTTCTCAATACAGACATCCGATTTTGAAATAATTTTCAGCTTTTTTGTACAGTAGAAATAAAAGAACGGTCTTCAATTTTTGTACACTAGAAATAAAAGCATGGTTTTCAAGTAGTCAACAGTCTAAAGTGTAAAATAATCGGAAACTAACATTTTACATTGCGGGTTCTTAGTGAAGCACCATTTTGGTACAAACCATTAACAAGTGTGCCCCTTTTTATGTGTTAATAAATATCAATACAGAATGCCATTGAAAAATCAAACACGCTACGTCCAATCAAACAGAGGAAATAGACTTCTCAAGTATGGTTGCTACCTTTATTTTAAAGAGACATTAACAGAGCCCAGGAGTCATTGGAGGTGTGTGTAGTATTTTTCATCCCATTGCACAGGCGGAGCGGTTACTTTTGGTGACACTGTTGAAAGGACCACAGAACATAACCACTCTGCCTCTGCAATGGACATCGACATTAGAGAGAATAAGGTTGTGACTTAATTGTCGCCTCTCCTCTCCTTATCTACATCTTCCCTACTGCTCAGCCAGGGTGAGTGCTGGATTGCTTGGTGATGAGTGGAATACTGAGTGTGTGGTGATGTCATAGAGTGCATGGGTGCCTGGTGATGTGCTAAATGTCAGTTGGTGTGTGCAGGCTGAGCAGCAGGGAGGCTGCTCCTGGTGGGCCTATCTAACATCTTAATTACCATCTACATAATCTGTAACTGTATTTAATGAACCCCCTTGTTGTAACTTACTACCTGGCTACATCTGGACTTCTTTTACCTGCAACATTTTGGCGATGATTTGAAACAAGAACTTGTGTGTGTTGGAATTTGGACTACATTTGAAACTGCTGTGGAAACCTGAATCCTTTTACTAAGAAAACTTATAATGAAGTGCACTACTGGAAACTTCTAAAGAAATTTGTTCTAAAGAAGCTTGTAACTTGACGGAAAAGAACGCTCTTACCAACCCCATCAGGGTCCTTTACTACCTGGACAGCCTGTTTAGAGTGTTTGACTTTTTTTAGATCTTGGAACATGGACATTGGGAGTTTACATGCATCCTTATTTGTGCAGCGACCTGCAGTTACTGTCAGAGCGTGATTTTTATTTTTCACAGTGACTGGCAAGACTTCATACAACTCATCTACAAAATCTAGCACATTTCTGCCATGGCGTGAAGATATTGATGTGGTCTGATTTCGGCATTGTAAGCCATTTGGATTACTTATGGTGTGGCAAAGGGAGTTAACACTCTATTTTTTTGGGGGGGAGGGGGGGGGGGTGGCTCTTCACTGTGTTTGAGGATTGCCGTTTGCCGTTATCTTATGCAGCATTTGAATCTGCCACAGTCCATGTGATATTGGCTAATGCGCGCACACCTTACCTTAGTCTAGTGTTGCGTGAAGCTCCTGTGATGTTTTCGCCTGCCATTGTCATTTACGAGCATTCCTGTGACGTCGTATTGCTCTGCGGTGTTGTCGGAGCACGCACCAGCCATGAGCCACCCTACGCTCTTTATCTCTGCGTGCCGCCATCTTTGTATCTAGACATAGTGATGATGTTCTTCCCACAGCTTTGTTCAGTCAGCTGTTTCATCGGCATCGCTCAGTCCGTGGCACTCTTCCTTTGTCTTGCTGTCACTCGATATGAAGCATATTTAGAGGAGGCCGCTCTACAAACTGGAATTTTTGAAATGCCAGCGTAGGTGCAGATTATTCCCTGAGTACTTCTTTGGCTCCTGTTTTAGTGGTAATGTGCTCTGCTCTTGCATGCACTATTGCTGAAGAAGACTTTGACAATTTGTGTTCTCAGTAGCCGTTTATTTACAATCCAACTTGATTTTTTCATAACTGAAGGGTTGTTTTGCTGGTGGTATTCTATGCTTTTGATTATATGTTGATTAGAGTAAGTGCCTCGGTACAGCAGAAGGGGGTGTTTTTGTGATCTCGCACACTTGTGGGAATTCTTGCTGGGTACGTGTTATAAAAGACTTGTTGCCATTCCTTTCCCTAGCTGTGTCTTCCCAACTGCTTAGCCAGGATGAGTTTTGGAATGCGTGGTGACGTTATGGAATACTTGTGTGCTTGGATATCTGTGGAGAGTCAGTTGGTGGTTGCAGGCTGAGCAGCAGGGAGGCTGCTCCTGGTGGTACTATACTTCCATTTACACTTTCATCTACTTATCTTCTTCTGTCAAACTTACCCTGGAACTAAGGATGAATAAAGCTATCCTGTTTTGGATACCTGGCCCATGGACTTTCCATTTACAAAATTCTTGGCGACGTTTTGAAAGAACCTACGGGTTGAGGAATTTACCCTGCTACTGTAACTAAGAACCCCACTAAAGCGATTACAACATATGTATTGAAACCTTAAGGAAACGTAACGGAAACACTCTGGTCAGCCCCACCAGTGTCCCTCATCACCTGGACAGCTGCAGCCTGGACTTTTGTCATTCCACTACACTAGGAGCCTGCTGCCATCCTGCTGTCCTCGAAGACTTGTACCTTTGAACAGTCTTTGAAGTTTCCCCAGCAACAAGCTTCTCCGAGGCGCAACAAATTAAGCACACCCTGCTGAGTTTTTGTGTGTGTTTCGGGCCCTATGTGCTTTCAACTGTGTGGGCAGCCTAGCGTGTTGGAAGAGACTAGTCAATTGTATACCGAGGATCCTGAATTTTCGCCATCCAGACGAATTTGAAGAAGCGACGAACTCTGAGAAAAGCGGCACCACTTGTCACCCTAAGCACTTCCCCAGAGGAACTTTAGGAGCGACTTGTGTGAGGAGCAGCATCTTTAGTGAGCATATGCGCATATTTGGAGAAGCAGAGACTGTGGCCGTGTGTTATCTGGTGAGTCGGGGTACTTAATTTAGCTGATTTGGATGCATATAATAGTTAGCTACACCATGGCAGTTGAACTGCTGCCATTCAAACATCTCATGACCCCCCGCCCCCCTCCGTGCTCACACGCTCAATGCACGTAGCCTTTCCGAACCTGCGATGCCTCTGTTCTTTCTCCTTTGACGTGTGCACCTCCTTCAGGCTTCTTGCTGTGGTGGACGTTTCGGTGCATGCTGTTGCTGCTAGCCGCCTTTTTGCCAATAAAGTCTTGTCAAAAGGTTCCTTTCTGCTGCAGTTTTGTCGCAATTGTCTGCATCTCCCACCGACCTTCAGCAAACAATGCGTTTCAATTCACAAAGGTAAAGGAGCATCTTTTTAAAGACCTGCACGACGATTCCAAAGCCACAAGACCAAGGAAAGAAAGACGATGTTGCACAGTTCCCCAAAGAAATTAGAGCTTTTGTGCCAAAATCTAGACACAAGCTGGGTCCTTTGAACAGTGAACTGCTTTATCTGATCAATGGAGGTGTTCCGTCTTTTCTTTATCGGCTGGAAATGCAATAAAGGGACTATAATGGTGATTCTCATGGTGATTTTCTGGGATTGTAATGTACCTGTTCTAAGTGTGTTTCATTTATTGGCATCTATTGTTTTTGGGGAGGTGTGTACCCTTTTAAGCTCACCTTGTGGGGTATTATGTGAGGTTGTGGGGCGGCTAGGGCCCCAGTGCTGGTTCATCGTGAAGTGTTTTCCCTATTGTGTTAGGTTGTGGGGTGCTGAGTGCCCCAGTTTTGCTCCACAGGGTGGTGTGTACCCTGTTACATGTAGCTTGTGGGGCTATGAGTGCCCCAGTTCTGTTCCTCAGGGTGGTGTTTTGCAGTGAGGTTGTATGGTGTTTTGCAGTGAGGTTGTGGGGCGGTGAGTGCCCCAGTTCTGTTTTGTAGGGCGTGAGTAACCTTTTATAGTGAGGTTGTGGGGTGGTTAGCTCCCCAGTGCTGTTCCACGGGGTGGCGTGTATCCGGTTACGTTTATGTTGTGGGGCAGTGAGTGCCCCAGTTCTGTTCCACTGGGTGGTGTGTACCCTGTTACGGTGAGGTTGCGGGGTAGTGAGTACCCCACTTCTGTTTCATAGGCATGTGTGTGCCCTGCTATGGTGAGGTTGTGGGGTGGTGAGTGTCCTAGTTCAGTTTTCTAGGGTGGTGCGTACTCTACTACGGGAAGATTGTGGTAGCTTAATGCCCCATTTCAGTTCTCTAGGGTGTTGTGTACCCTACTACGGTGAGGTTGGGGGAGCTTAGTGCCCCACTTCAGTTTTCTATATTACGTTGAGGTTGTGGGTGGTGAGTGCCCAATACTCAGAGGTATAGGCTTTCTTGTGTTTTAGGTCATGCTCTCACAATGCTCCTTTTCTTTATTTTCCCCAAGGGAGGGGGATGGGGTGTGCTTATGCATGTATATTTTGGAAGGTGTTTTTTTGCATCTATATTTTGGGGTGTGTTTATGCATGTATATTTTGGAAAGTGTTTTTCTGCATCTATATTTTGGAATGTTCCCAACTTCTTTTCTCGTGTAATATTTGTAATGATGTTTCCACCTATTTGCCTTGATTATGCATTCAGTTTCCCTAAGGAAGGGGAATATGTTATCTGTAGAGTGTCTGTGGTGGTTGCAGGCTGAGCAGCAGGGAGGCAGCTCCTGGTGGGGCTATACTTCCATCTACACTTTCATCTACTTATCTTCTACTGTCAAACTTACCCTGGAACTAAGCCTGAATAAAGCTATCCTGTTTTGTATACCTGGCTCATGGACTTTCCACCTACAACAGTATGTTCGTTCCTTTTCTAGCTCTAAATGTACTATGTCAGTCAGTCAGTCAGTCAATTATCTTTATTCGATTATTAAAAATCATAAAAGAACGAGCATTCATACATAGCAGCATTTCATCAGAACACAAAATTAATACAATCAGTATTTAAAAACTCTAAAATCACAATATACAGAATAAGTTATACAAAAATGTTAAAAATATTAAAATCAGTGTAATAAAAAAAGGGTAATCAATATTCAGGAATAAGGTGCCTAGTTCTTGTGCGTTGCTTATTTATGCGTGCTCCTGCAACTAAAAAACTAGCAACATGAAAAGCTACTCTTGCATTAGGAAGGAGTTGCAGAAACATCAAAGCTGGTTTTACCTGAGTAAAACCCAGATTGCACAAAATTGGAAGCAAATATCTTTTTCTAATCTCAGTATAATGGCCGCAGAAAATGGTAAAGTGAATCGTGTCCTGGGTGGAAAAGTGGTCACAATCACATGGTTCAGCATTATCGGGACTATTCCATATTTTAAAATTGCCCAGAATGAAGTGAATCAAATCAAAACGAAATCTCGTTAGAAGGAAACGATGGTATGGTTTAGTTACCAGGAAAAGGTATGGTTCCATTCCTGGGACAGATGTCAACAAACAGTGTTTCCTAACCATGGGTTTATTTAGCTCTATGGCTTCCCTCTCCATGACATATAAATTTGTCAGGGTATTTTTTATTATTTTTAGATCTTCCTGCTTTATCAAATCTGGAGATGTGAAAAGCTCAGGTCGGCCGGCTAAAATTTGCTGCGTTTGTACATATTTTCCCCACGGAATGGTTTGGGCTCTATCCAGGGCTAAACAATCTTTTAAGATGATATGATTTAATGTAAGCTCCTGGTTAAGCCAAATTTTCATCCATCCAATAACTGGGGCTAGTTTTAAAATGTCAGTTATATAGCCCAATCCTAGCTCTGTATGTATAGCATAGGTGGAAGTCGATTGGGGGACAGAAAGCAGGGTTCTCAGAAATTTGTTTTCTACTTTCTGGATTTTGTCATGATTAGTGTACCCCCAAATAACAGAACCGTATTGGGCAACAGACAAACATTTTGCTTTATAGACCTTTATAATGCTTTCCATGGGGCGGGCTCCAAGTTTTTTAGCAAAGCCAAGCAACCCAGCTGCCGCTCTTGCAACAGTGTTGCTTTTGACGGAATGCTGGGGGCCCCACGTGCCCTTTTCATCGAAGGTCACCCCTAAATATGGAAAAGATGGAACTCTCCTGACCTCTTTCCCTGCACAAAAAAATGTTTTCGACTTTCTTTTCCTGCCTGCAGCTCCTGCAATCATTACATGAGATTTCTCTGTGTTGGTTTTCATGTCCAGCAAGGACATGAAATCCCCAAAAGATGAAAGGAGTTTATTAAGTGCCACTCCGGAGCGTGCCAGAAGGACTGCATCGTCCACGTACAGGAGGACAGGTATCTTTGTCTCACCTGCACGCAAATGTCGGTGTGGGATGCTGCCAAGACTGCCTCAAGATCATTTATGTAAAGAGTAAAGAGGAGGGGGGCAAGGATACACCCTTGCCTAACCCCCCTCTCTGACTTAAAGTGGCAGGTGCATCTCCCTTCCCTAGTCACTCTGACCGAGGTCATGAGATCCCTATGTAGCTCGGCCAGATATCCGACCAAAGGGGGGTCAATGCCCATGGTCAAAAGAACCCTCCACAGCCTAGCCCTGTTAACCAGGTCAAAGGCTGAGGAGAGGTCCATAAAGGCCATGTACAGAGAACCCCCTTGGCGATTGCGTATTTATTTATGATCAGTTCTAGGTTTAGACACTGATCTAAAGTTCCTCTTTTGGCTCTAAAACCATATTGTGCATTTGATAGGACACCCTTCCCTTCTAAAAGCTGAGTCAGTCTTCCTAAGAGGACTCTTCCCAAGATTTTAACACTGGAATCAATAAGAGAGATTGGCCTATAACAGGCCGGATCTGTCCTCTGTCCTTTTTTAAAGATCGGTATTATCGTGGACTTGGCCCAACTAGTAGGAAAGATGAGACACCTTGTAGCATTAAAAATGTTTGTGAGAATTTTGGCACTTAGTTCAGGGGCACTCTTAAAGAAGTCTGCAGGGACCCCATCGGGAGATTTCCTCATCCTGATAGCATAACTGTATTGTTTCCTCGGTGATGCTATCTGCTCTTTATCTCTAGGTTTGTTTTTTAGGGCATTTAAGAGGGTTGAGTGAGCCTTGGAGCAATTTGAGTCAAACCATTTGGGGCCCCTGAGCATATTAGGTTTTGTCTTTACGGTCAGGTCTAGATTGACCTGACGGCAGATAACATTGAAAGCCTCTATCATGGTGGTGCCAGAGTTATTATTATCCAAAGAAATGGCAACCTCCCCCTCAACTTTAGCCAGAGTATCCTGTAAAAAGGTGATTGGGGTTACTTGATCCCATTTCAGTCTGCGATTCTGATCTCTCAGCACTAATTCTGTCGCACATAAAGCATCAAACTCCCTTTTTCCCAAAACTCCCTGTGATACGATCTCTAAAATTACGGGATTATGATCGCTAAAAACTGTAGTTTCTACCTTATAATTAATAACTTCAGGCAGAGTACTAGAAGATAAAAAAATATAATCTACAATTGTGCCTGTGTCGTTGCCCACATATGTTGGTAACCTCGGGCCTGTGGGGCAACTACAAGATTCATAGAGGTTAAAAGTTGCTAGGAGCGATTCCAAAGCCTCTCCACGTGATGAGTGTTCGAAATGCGGTGTGGAGGAATAGGGGGAAAATTCCTCGTGTTCCACATGGCAATCCGCATGGCATGGGTGGATGTTAAAGTCGCCCATAAGGATCACCTCATACCCATGGACACTGTTCTCACTGTGGGTAGACAGGAATTCCTCTAGAGTTACCAAATGCTCATTTGGGATTTGACTGACGGGAGAATTATAAAAATTAACATGTAATCTGGGCTGAGAATTTGGTGTAGTTAGTTCAACCGCTAAAACGTTTTTTGAATTAGTTTTAATCTGTCTTGGCTTTCCTTGAATATCTAGTGAGATGTATATAGCCAAGCCCCCCTTTGCCCTTCCTGCTTTACTAGGATCTGCCGGTACAGTGAAATGGGAAAAGCCGTCCAGAGCTAGTCTTTCTGACGTTTCCCAGGTTTCTTGAAAAGCAAGGACGTCGTTGGATCTAATTATCTCCAGCCAGTTCTTGTCATTGTATTTGGCTCTGAGTCAGCGATGTTCCAGCTCATAATTCTACAGACCCTAATGCCTGCAGAGTTCCGGACTAATGAACTGGGAGCAGGCTGAGGACCCTCACCATTGCTGTCTTGTCTAGGGGAGAGTCAATCGTTTTGGTCCATGAAGCATAACGGGGCATAGCGATTGAACAGTTGAAGGGGTTCTGCAAAAGAATTATGTTGTACTAATTGAGAATGGTGGGCTGCTACATTATATCTTGGGTCCTGCCCCCATCTGAGGTTTGAATCCCAATTTCTGTCCCACCCTGGCGCAGGGGTCCTTGGGTGGGTAACATTCTGCTGTTCACCGTAAAAAAACTTTAGGGTTAAGGGAACAACAGTGCCCTGTCTGCGCTGGGGAGGGAATAAATTAGCAAGAATGTTGGGAAGGACGTCTTGATTTGAGAAACTCACAGCCACACAGTCCCCTTTAAACTTTTTCGGCCAGTTTCCCAACCAGGGGACCCTAGTTGCTGACTTGATTACACTTGCCAGATGATACTTTCCCCCTGGTGCTAGCCGCATGTTACTGGTTAACCAGTGTAAGGCCTTGCTTGTGAGAGAAGTGGAGCTTTCCGCTGTTCCCCCTTCCAGAGGAGGGACATTTGCTAAAACTAAAACCACTGGTGTGGCTTCGACTATAAATTGTAGGGGGTCAATTGAGTGAACTTGTACTGGGGGGATGCTGACCGAAGGGGTTCTATTTGTTGGAATGTTGACTAATAGAGGACCCTCACTGTTATCAGTCAATGTTGGTAGATGAGGTGGTGAATTCTCTTCTGGCAACTGGTTTCCTACGCCTTCACTTACAACCTCTCTAACAACATTTCCCCCAGTATTATTGCTCAAATTTGTAACTAACATAGTTATATTTTCTACCCCACCTGCAACCATATTGTGCAGTCCACCCAACTTCTTGATCTCTGCTTGCAGTTTGTCAATTTTTGATATTAGGGGTTTAACAATAGTGTTGATTTTTAACTCAAGAAAATCAGCAATTCTCTCAAAAAAAGCATCCTCAGATGTATGATTTGATTTGTCCTCCACAATATTCACTTGCTTTGACTTTGGGGTAATAGCCCTCTTCCTTCTTGTCCCCGGTCGTAGTCCGCCCTGCTTTGGTGGATTTTTGGTACATAATCGTCTTGGCCTGGTGGCACGCCCTATGGGCGACTGCTCGTCAGATGAGACGCGAGTCTGTTTCTCCTGTTCAGAGTCAATGTCAATGTCGCTCTCAGCCTCTACATTGGGTACCTCAGAGGCCAGGGCTACGTTAACAGATGTGCCACTTGTTCCTTGAGAAATAGGGCCACTAGTTATGACCACGTGATGAGCTTCCTGCAGTATGGTGTCATCAATCAGAATAGATGCGGAGGGGGACAGACATCGTAAGTCTGGAGATTGGCTCAACCCCAAAGAATTTCTCTTCTGCATATTTATTTTTTTGACAGTCTGGACAAGGTAATTGTCAATTGTGTTTAGCGGGGCTTCCTTAGGTTTTGTAGACATGTTTACAATATACACACAGACTCACTTTTGTGCAAATAAAATATCAGGTAGCAGAATCTTAAAACGATAAGTCTTACTTGAAGAATGGGTCACGCAAATATTTCCTGCAGCGTTTCTGGCCCTGTCCCTGCCTCCTCCTGCCGATGAGGGCCGTAGAGGGCCCGCCCTTTGCCCGGGCTTCGCCCCGGGCGTCCCGCGACGCTGAGGGCTCGCTTCCTTTGAAGCCCCTCCTGTCGCGTGTAACGCGTCAGGGAACGCGCCGCCGCAAAGGCTGCCGGGAAATGAAGTCCCGGAGCGGCGGCGCGGCTGGTGGTGGCGGTTTGCTGAGGGCGTTTGGCCGGTAGTGGTCTCCTGGCTCCCGAAACCTCTTGTGCCTCGATCCTTATTTCTGTATGCAGAGCAGTCTTTGGTGAGCAGGACCCCCCGCTCCACCGAGGGCTCGCTTCCTTTGAAGCCCCTCCTGTCGCGTGTAACGCGTCAGGGAACGCGCCGCCGCAAAGGCTGCCGGGAAATGAAGTCCCGGAGCGGCGGCGCGGCTGGTGGTGGCGGTTTGCTGAGGGCGTTTGGCCGGTAGTGGTCTCCTGGCTCCCGAAACCTCTTGTGCCTCGATCCTTATTTCCGTATGCAGAGCAGTCTTTGGTGAGCAGGACCCCCCGCTCCACCGAGGGCTCGCTTCCTTTGAAGCCCCTCCTGTCGCATGTAACGCGTCAGGGAACGCGCCGCCGCAAAGGCTGCCGGGAAATGAAGTCCCGGAGCGGCGGCGCGGCTGGTGGTGGCGGTTTGCTGAGGGTGTTTGGCCGGTAGTGGTCTCCTGGCTCCCGAAACCTCTTGTGCCTCGATCCTTATTTCCGTATGCAGAGCAGTCTTTGGTGAGCAGGACCCCCCGCTCCACCGAGGGCTCGCTTCCTTTGAAGCCCCTCCTGTCGCGTGTAACGCGTCAGGGAACGTGCCGCCGCAAAGGCTGCCGGGAAATGAAGTCCCGGAGCGGCGGCGCGGCTGGTGGTGGCGGTTTGCTGAGGGCGTTTGGCCGGTAGTGGTCTCCTGGCTCCCGAAACCTCTTGTGCCTCGATCCTTATTTCCGTATGCAGAGCAGTCTTTGGTGAGCAGGACCCCCCGCTCCACCGAGGGCTCGCTTCCTTTGAAGCCCCTCCTGTCGCATGTAACGCGTCAGGGAACGCGCCGCCGCAAAGGCTGCCGGGAAATGAAGTCCCGGAGCGGCGGCGCGGCTGGTGGTGGCGGTTTGCTGAGGGTGTTTGGCCGGTAGTGGTCTCCTGGCTCCCGAAACCTCTTGTGCCTCGATCCTTATTTCCGTATGCAGAGCAGTCTTTGGTGAGCAGGACCCCCCGCTCCACCGAGGGCTCGCTTCCTTTGAAGCCCCTCCTGTCGCGTGTAACGCGTCAGGGAACGCGCCGCCGCAAAGGCTGCCGGGAAATGAAGTCCCGGAGCGGCGGCGCGGCTGGTGGTGGCGGTTTGCTGAGGGCGTTTGGCCGGTAGTGGTCTCCTGGCTCCCGAAACCTCTTGTGCCTCGATCCTTATTTCCGTATGCAGAGCAGTCTTTGGTGAGCAGGACCCCCCGCTCCGCCGAGGGCTCGCTTCCTTTGAAGCCCCTCCTGTCGCGTGTAACGCGTCAGGGAACGCGCCGCCGCAAAGGCTGCCGGGAAATGAAGTCCCGGAGCGGGGGCGCGGCTGGTGGTGGCGGTTTGCTGAGGGCGTTTGGCCGGTAGTGGTCTCCTGGCTCCCGAAACCTCTTGTGCCTCGATCCTTATTTCCGTATGCAGAGCAGTCTTTGGTGAGCAGGACCTATGTCATTACATCAAGTCATGCTGTATTACTCTTAAATCCTTCTGCCGGGACGGCTGCTGTTTTTTCTTCAATGTTTTCACCAATGTGGCACAGTTTAAAAATGTAAAGTTTTTTTGTTTCTGCATTATTAGCACTACTATATTGTTATATGCTGTGCTCATTTTCTTCACTTTCTGTTGATTGTGCTGTTATTTATGCTATTTGGTTTGGAGTTTAGTGGTATTTTACTGTGTGTGGGTGCTGAATTTCATTGTGTTAAGGGTTTTTCTCCATGGTAATGTGTGCTTGGTACTTAGTTATAGGATTATGTATCCTGGTGCTGTGTGTAGGGTTGTGTACTTGAAGGTATTTTGCCTGAGACTTTTTGTCCTTTTCGGTGTACAGCTTGTTTTTGTTGCGCTATAGGGTTGGTTGCTTTAATGCCTACGGTGTAGTGTGTGCATTGCCTGTGACGGGAAGTCATGTCAGGTGCATAGTTTGCATGGTTGCCTGAGACTTTTTGTCTTGTAAGGTGTACAAGAGAGTATACATGTGTTGCCTGTGATGGTAGTTCATGTCATGCATAAAATATAGTGTGCAGTGTACTTGCATCATTTCTTTTGTGAGGAAAGAGGATGGGTGAGAGTGATTTCACAGTACTTCTTTTCATGCTTTAGCGCTGTTTCATAATGTAATGGTTTTTTTAACTTCAGGAATGTTCTATCAATTCTTTTCATGTTTTATTGCATTTATGTCTTCTTTCTTGACAACACATTTTCATATTTTAATGTTTTTATGACTTCAGGAATGTTCTACCAATTCATTTAATTGTGTTACTGTATTTAGGACATTTTTGAATGTGAGGTTTATTACTTGGCGATGCCAACGTATTTAATGATTTTTGCAACCTTTTATTTTTGTTGCATTTTCAGTTTGTTGAATTTACATTTCCACATTTCGCTCAATTTACCATACTCACCTGGGCCCATAAACATTCACACTTTGAACTAGTAGTCCTGTTTTTTTACTACTAACCGCCTATCAGTACTTTGAGTTATTTTAGGACTTATATCTGTAAACCATGACTTACCAATGCTTGTCACCTTTGCTATAAGTCCTAGGGATCGAAAAGGGTGTTAGAATAAATAAGCAGTATTTAAACAATTTTACCTTTCCTGAAATAACCACAGACTCGGGAACATTTTAAATGCTTTATCCATGCAAGTTTAGGTGAGTCTTCATCCAAATTACAGAGACCATACATTTCATGAGTAAAAATATGATTAATAAGATATAAAGTTTGCAAGAAATCACAGTAACACCTTTAGACATTGGTACCTGGAAAGGGTGAGAAAGGGAAATAGTACAAGGACATACCACATGGATTATATTTACCTAGAATGGTGCAAGGACCAATCCTAGCCCCGGGCTGGGGCAAAAGACCAGGCTCCCGATTAATCAGGTGCCCACGGGACAAGACAGGTGCGGTTCAGAACAGGTGACCTCCGCTAAGTGTAACACCAGCGTCACACCCCTCTCTAGCAAAATTTGGTAGCCCGACTGGGTAATCGATAATTTCCCCCACTTAACACCTCGAATTTTCTGACAGAGTGCTCTGCCAGCACCTCTGCTCTCGATCTCCTATAGCATGCGTTGGGTCAGTGACAGGTCAGCTATTTGGACAAGTCAGACAAATTCACTAACAAAGCCTACCTTAGTTATACCATTTCCAGGGCAATGTACCACCCCTAAATGTTGCAAATCTATGTGTTCCCTTTCAGTGATTGGTCAGAAAGACGAGGATAGGTCATCACACCATACTAAGATGAGATCATTCTTCATTTACTTATATTGATCAAGTTCCCACCCATAATTTATTTTCTCACGATTTTATTCCACCCAGCAATATTGGTATACAATTCAAATACATTGTATTTGATACATTCTAGTTGCTTCCTTCTCCCAGGTCATGGGGTGAAGTTCCCAGGCGCATCGCTGATAAGACTGCCTCTGGCATCAGTTCAATGCCACTGTTCGAGGTCTCTCAAAGTTCGGTACACATGCGCAGTTCAGTTTTCAATATGATTGTTCATGTCACTTTCAGGTCCAAATACGAGCTGATAATAAAGTCAAAGAGAAACATATTAGAATACAAAAATAAATGAATGCACTGTATCCCACTCATCTCTACTCTAACCCCATTACTTTGTTTATACTATAGCATTAATAGTTAAGCATAACGAACAAAGTTTAGTACAAGCAGCAGCATATGCTTTAGTAAAAGTAAGCATGAAGTGGCCATCTTGGCACTAGTGCGCAGAAGCAAGAAGTTTCCTACCAAAGCAGAGATACGTCACACCATGTAGATGTGGCGGATGCATGCGCAGTAAAGTTACCGCATTTTTGGCGGCCATTTTTAGGACACTCAGGTTACCGTTAGTAAAAGCACATAGACAAGCTTCCCCTAGATACTAAAAATGTTGTGTAATGCAAATATTAATAGACAAAACATGTTGATTAATTTATTATAGGTTATTTCGAGAAGGCTGAGTCCAAGCAAGTTTCTGTACGTATGAAGCCTTGCTTCATCAATCCCCTCTTTGATGATATTTTATATCATCACTAATTACAGAACCAGATGCCAACTTTAGCACTCTCCCAGTTCAATTTCTTCAATTACTTTGGGAGTTCTCTTTTCACTTTTATTCTGGAACACTTTCATTCTTTTGTATATATCCCCCTTCAACTCTTTCATTTGAATTTCATCTAACTTTCGTTTCTTCTTTTTCTCATTCACTGTATATCTTTTTCTGTTTCTGCATCATTTGCACCAACTCATCACCAATATCATTAGTGATATTCCCATTATTGGCATAAGAACTTTACCTACAATACTTCTACCTACATTAGAAATCCAATTACCAACAGAGGAGAGACCATCAGTTAGTCTCTTCCATGCACTATCAACCGCCAGTAGTTTCAATTCATCTTCCAAATGAGTAATATTTCTTACATACCTTCCAATTTCAATACTTTTATCAGGTATGTATGTGCAACAATGTTGCGCCTTCAACATTCTACAGACTCCGCCCTCTTTTGCTAATAATATGTCAAGAGCAAGTCGATTTTGTAAAACCATTGATCTGATCGCAACTAATTTGGTATTGATCAATAAGAATCCTCCAGCAGTGTCAGGCGATAAGCGATCCACCACTGTAGACAATTTACAAATTCTTTGAGTATTTACAACTACTGCCACTGAAGGTATCAATGCACTAAATATATCACCTAAAATTTCCTGCAAAACTAGCTTTTTATACCGTGTTAGTTCATTCTCGTGTTCATCGTTCCAGTGATTCTTTTTGCATGGTATACTTTTGGGAATACTATTCCAAAATAGCAACTCCCATACCAATGATCAGGCAGCTTAAAGTAAGCTTTGTTCCCACAAATATAATAGACTCCAGGAAATACTGGATCAGTTCCCCCTGTTAGTCCCCAACCCCCAATTATGAGGAAATTGTGTTCACATTCACTGGAACCGATGAATACATTGTTATACTCACTTTTCACTCTATGGAGACAGATTTCCCCTTCTTTTCAAAGTCCAGAGACATAGCAGCATGAGTCTTCCCAGTTGCCATAAATTCCTCCCTTTCAGCCCATTTTGGTATCTGGGGTTTCGTTTCAGTGGCCTTTCTATGGAAATCCTGTCTCCTTTTCTCTACTAAATTTAGAAAAATGTTCTCTTCTTCATGTAATCTACAGGTTAAATTGTCTTTATGTGCTTCAGCTATATCTATTGTTTTCATTGTTAGGAAATATTCATCCATGAACTGTGCATCTCTAATGCTAAGGACGGGATTCATTTTTCTATGTATAGGAATTTCAGGGGAAATGACATCTATGTTAGAATAGAAATACTGTAACCTTCCGGTTCTATAAAGAAAACTAGTTAATATACTACAGGAAATAGGTCAATGGTAAATGGTGGTAAGTAACACCTTCAACTACTGATGTCGGTAATTTCATACAGACATAACAATCACTAATTTGCATTGTCTCTACATAATGTACTATAGGTAAGCAAATACATTCATTTCTGTTTCGTTTTTATTTCTACTGTGTAATTCTATCTCATCTGGTGCTTCTAATACTACTCTAACTTGTTTGTGGTGAGCTACCTTTCTGTGTATACTAGTGCCATTCTGTTTAGCAGCCATCAAATGAGGTTGATTGATTGATTTTTGGATTTATAGAGCGCAACGAATGCCCGGAGGCATCTTGGCACTGAGGACTCAGACGAACGTGCAAGGATGGGGTATGCAAATACAATTAGGATTGGAATAGCCCTGTTTTACTGCTTTCCTTAATGCTTTAAGATTTGGGCTGTTTTTAATTTTTAGAGGAAGTAGATTCCACGAATTAGCAGATCTCAGCAAGAAGCTCCTTCCTCCCCATCGTGCCTGCTTGAACCTAGGGACTTGCAACAGTTTTTGTTGTGCAGATCTAAGGTTCCTGGACGGCACGTAGTATTTTATACGTGACGTCAGGTACGAAAGGCCCTTTCCTTGGAGCACGTTGAACGTGATGCACAATGACTTAAAGATAATTCTTTTCCTAACCGGTAGCCAGTGCAATGGTCCTAGTTGCTGGGAGACTGATTGGGAATATCCAAAATAAGTCTTGCAGCTGCATTCTGCAGACGTTGGAGCTTTTTCAAGTATTGAGTTTGGATCCCCACGTAAAGGGCATTATCATAATCTAACCTAGAGATAGCAAGGGCAGTCACCAATGTTTTTAGAGCCTCAGGGGGGACGAAGGAACACATCTTTCTAATCATTTTGAGGATGGCCTAGAAACTGGCGGTAAGACAGTTGATTTGGCTATCAAAGGTCAACCTACAATCAAAGGCAATCCCTTGATTTTTTACCTTTGAGACAGGTTTTGGGCACTCACCCAGCTCTAGAGGCCACAATTTCGAAGGCCAGACTGGAGGATTGGCTCCCAACAGCAATACTTTGGTCTTGCTGCCGTTAAGTTTAAGACAATTAGATTGCATCCAGGAATTAACATGGGACATGCAGTTGTTAAAGCGATCGGCAATCTCCTCCTTATTGTGGGTTAGTGATACGACCACTTGTGTGTCATCTGCATAAGATATTACAGAGAACCCGAACTGTCTAATCAAGGCGGCCAGAGGAGCCACGTAGACATTAAACAGCGTAGGGCTCAAAGACGAACCCTGCGGTACTCCGCATTTCAGATTGAAGCTGGATTCGCCTAATTTAACTCGATCTTTCCGTGAGATATGATGTTAATAGAGTTGTGGCAGATTCTTGTACGCCCAGGTCAGACAGTCTGGTGATTAAGATTTTATGATTGACGGTGTTGAAGGCCGCCGACAGATCTAACAATATCAAGGCGGCCTTCCCACCTTCGTCCAGTGACTTCCTGAGCTCCTCACTCGCTGTGATGAAAGCGGTTTCTGTTCCGTGGCCCTCTCTAAACCCAAATTGTGAGTGGTCAAGCAGATTATTAGAGGAGATAAAGGCAGTGAGCTGAGTATTAAGCAGTTTCTCCAGAACCTTTGAACAAAAAGGAATTCTGGAGATTGGCTGATAGTTGTTGGGGTCGTCTGGGTCTAGATGAGGTTTTTTTAGCAGGGGAAGCACAGATGCTACCTTCCATGCCTCAGGAACTTTCCGTGGAATATAGTCCCAGAGAACAGCTCACTTAGTTGTTCGCTAAGAATCTCTGGAAAAAGATTAAATGTTTTCGGGGCAAGGGTCAGAAGGAGCCCCAGATTTCGTTTCCTTTATGGTTTGAGAGATCTGTTCCCTTGTCGGAAGGGAGAAAGAAAAACTGGTTGGACTCGGAAAAGGGTCGCTCCTCAAAGAAGGGAGTTCATTAGGAAAATTAGAGAAAGTTTTGTAGACTGTACCCACCTTATCGGCAAAGGCCTGGCCCAACACATTACAAAAATCTGGGTTGTTGTCTAATTTGGCTTTGGTCAGAAGTTTGGCTAATGTTTTAACGGTGGCAAAAAGCTCTTTGCTAGAGTTCTTTGCTGCCGAGATTTTAGTAGTGTAATAGTGGCTTTTTTTCCTCCATAATTAATTTTTTATAGGTAGCTAATGACTGTGCATACTTCTTTTTCAGATCCTTATTGTAATTTAGCCTCCACTGTTTTTCTGTTCTCCTACATAGCTGTTTTTGTTTCCTCAGTTTATCTGAGAACCATGGTTTGGAAGGTTTTTTCCTTCTCGAGGGGGTGGTTTTTAAAGGTGCTGCTATGTTAGCAGCCTTAGTGATCGAAGAGGTTAGGTTATGCACTGCCATATTAGTTTCGACCAGCAAGTTTGGCTTATTTTTCAATAGTGAAGTTTGAAAGAGGTCAAAATCAATTTTTGCCCAATCTTGATAGGTGTGTGTCACGAATGAATTGGTCCCTGTCTTGGATTGAGATGAGGCCTCGATCGTAAATATAATGGCTCTATGGTCTGACCACACCACTGGTCGGACCTCCTGTATTTTGATCTTGGGAATAGAGGTGAATAGGCCATCAAGAGTATGTCCTGCGACATGAGTGCTCTCTTTGACCAATTCTTCCATCCCCAAGCCAGACATGGTATCAAGGAGTTCGCGGTTCTTAGGGTCTAAGGTACTCTCTAGGTGGTGATTGAAATCACCTAGAATGGTGTAATTCATGTAATTAATACTAGCTTCCAGAAATTGGGTAAGTTTATCCACCAAGGGGGACTGGGCTTTAGGTGGACGGTAAATTAGTAAGCCGTTCCTGGAGTCATTCTGATTACGTTTTATCTGGAAGGATAGCAATTCACAATCTTGTGAAGTGCCTAATGAGGATGCTATTATTGATACTCCATCCTTGACAATGATGGCTAAGCCACCACCTCGTTTATTAGTTCTATCTGCTCTAGTAATCTTAAAATCTGTGGGAAGTGCTTGTAACAGGTCTGGGTCGGATGCGTCATTGGCCCAGGTTTCGGTTACAAATACTAAATCGAGGCTGTGACTTTATATGATCTCTGCCATTTCTATGTTGTGCTTAATTAGCGAGTTTGAATGAAGTAGCATAGCTTTTATCTCTCTGGTGGTCTGAGACTGTTTTGGTTTAGTTGGAGGCGATAGCTGTTTAACTGTATTAAAGCCAAACTGCAATTTGCAGTTTTCACACTCTTTTTGTTCCAGTAGAGGGTCAAGTCTGGGACAGCATAAGGGGACTGGCCTGAGGCTCCAGCTGGTTAGGTCCTCTCCGGAGAGGCTGATGCGAACCGGGCTTTGCGGGACAGGGGTTCTGGCCCTCGGCCCAGGCCAGGCGCGGATGGGCGCAGACGGGCTTGCCTTTGGCGCGCATCCGCTGCACGTGCGCATCAGGGGGTCCCTAAGTACTGGTGGGCGCGCGAGTGCTAGAGCGCCAAACGCACCGGAAGTAGTGCTATCCTCTCCAGGGGGCCCTCCGAACAAACGGCACACACCTCGTCAGACCGGGGCCAGGGAGTGCAAAGTGGTGAGTGCAGGTACAATAGTTTAAAAACAATGATTAATAAAAATTCAGCAAAGTATAGCCGCTATCAACAATTCGATGTTTCACAAATCAAGCGTACTGCAGCTAACATTATCCTTGCTGTGTCCGCTGCGTGTGCGCATCAGGGGGTCCCTAAGTACCGGTGGGCGCGCGAGTGCTAGAGCGCTAACCGCACCGGAAGTAGTGCTATCCTCTCCAGGGTGCCCTCCGAACAAACGGCAGACGCCGCGTCGGGCCGGGGAGTGCAAAGGGGTGAGTGCAGGTACAATAGCTTAAAAAACAATGATTAAAAAAATTCAGCAAAGTATAGCCTTTATCAACAATTCGATGTTTCACAAGGTATTGCTAATTGTCAGTCCTAACCATACTATGAGCACTATCAATACACTACATATGCATATTCTACAGCATGTCTTTATACAGTTTCTTTTCGAGTTTCCAGTAACACTAGCATCAGCCATTCTTGGCTAAGGAGACCTATCCCCTCTTTGTAAACCTTTACCCAGAATATAACTCTGAATTTATTTCAAGTTGGTCTCACTTCTTCGAAAGACTGATCAGTAATTAATTCTTCATCACTTTCATCAAAGATTTCCAGATTCTCAAAATCTTCAAGGATGACGTAAGTCCATTCAGGACCTTTGAATTTATTGTTCAGTCTTTTCAATCATGGACTACTTCTTCTTTGATTGCTTGTTGACTGTTCAGTTAGACTTATCACTTTGTCTACTTGTTCCGGTTCTTCATTTATTGTGACTAGGCAATATTTCAGTCTCTTAATAACACCAGGTCATTTATCACCTTGTCTGAGTCTTTTAGCTGGCACTGTGCTTTCAGTTTCTTCAGATGTTCTTTTGTTTTCTTTGAGTTGTGGCACAACTTGATTTTCGTCAACTTCAGGTATCCTCTCTAACTGACCTTGTCCAGGGCTTATCCCCGTTGACGTTTCTGGGGGGCGTTACGTTGGTCTGATTATGTTGCTCTCTCCTTATCTGGTCCTCCTCATGATTACCATTAGCTTTGATTTCTGTAATTCGAGTACGTTCTTCTATACCGATCTCGTCGTCACTATCATTCTGACTATCTAAATGTGTTTGGCTTCTTGTTCTTATTCTTATTACAGGTATGGCCACTACTGGAATCCATTCATCCTGACTGGTGCTCGGTTGTTCTTCAAGACCTAATTCAAGATCAACTTCTTTAGACCCTTTAGCTGCCAACCTTTAGCCTCAACTTTGTCAGGTTCTGTCACCCTTTTAGTATGACTGGCCTGGATCCAGTTTGGAATTCCCTTGCACTTTACAGCTGTGGTGGTAACCAATATCACTTGATGTGGCTCTCCCCACCTTGGTGCTAGGCAAGATTCACGAGTGTGATTTTTTTTATCACTACCCAATCTCCAGGGTTCAAATCATGCGGTGGAGTTGAATGTCTGGCTTCAGTGTCTTCCCCAACCTGGTGCGAGAGAACGCACTTGGTCAGCCAACTCCTTGCAGTACTCCAACACTAAATCATCAGATATAGTTAACAGCTGATGTTCTGGTACACATGCCTGCCTCATTGCCCTTCCCATGAGTATTTCATGGGGACTCGGGCCTGTTTTCTTGTCGGGAATGGTTATGAGTCCGATCAGGACAAGAGGTAAAGCATCAGGCCATTCCAATCGGGTAGATTCACACATCTTTTCCAATCTTGCTTTAATTGTGCCATTTAGTTGTTCTACCACTCCAGAAGCCTCTGGACGGTATGCACAGTGCAGCTTTTGCTCAATTTGAAATGCTTCACAGATTAGTTCAATTATTTCATTATTAAAATGTCTCCCTCGGTCTGATTCAATCGCCACTGGAAACCCGAACCGAGGAATGAGTTCTCTCAATAAGAGCTTGGTCACAGTTAAGCTGTCATTCCTCCGGGTAGGATAGGCTTCTACCCATTTGGAAAATAAACAGACAATGATTAAGACATATTTTAGTCCTCGACATGCAGGTAATTAAATAAAATTAATTTGTAGTCAGATAAATGGGGCATCTGCCTTCCCAATTTTCCCAGGACAAACCACAGTTTTCTTACAAGGGTTCATTCACTGACATGTTAAGCATCTCTGGCAAAGACGCTCTGCTACGTTTCTGAACTTTGTATTAAACCAATCCTGTCTGAACAATCGATTATTGCGTCTCTGCCTATGTGTGAGTCCCCATGGTACATTCTGGTCATTTGTACAAGCATACAGTCAGGTAACACTGGTTTCCCATCTAGGTAAATTATCACCCCATCGTCAGGTCTTATCTGACACCCAATTTTCTGCAAGTCTTCTTTTTCTTTTGGCTCTGCTTCATTTTGTAAATCTTTCACTTCCTCCCATGTATTCACTCCTCTCAACAGCATAAGTTGGCAGCTGATTCCACATGCTTCGATTTTCTTGTTTACTCCCATTTTATATCTGGCGCAATGTTGGGCCACTTGGTCAGCATATCGAATTACCAGCTGTCATTTTGTCATTTCCAGATTGGTGAGCAGCACACTTGACCACAGCCAATTCTTTAGGCAATTAAACTGCTTCAAGTAATTCTTTTACAAATCGTCCATTTTTATTAGGTGTTCCTGAAGTCATGAACTCCCTTTGCATCCATAGTTGGCCAAAGTCATGCACAACCCCGTAACCATACTGGCTATCAGGGTAAATGGTTACTCTCCAATTTTTCCCAATTTTGCACGCTTTTATTAAAGCAATCAATTTGGATACTTGTGCAGACTTGACTCCTGGTGAATAGGATGCTTTGACTATACCAGATAATGTGCATACAGCATAAGCAGCTCTTAGTCCTCCTTCCTCATGACGCATACACGAGCCATCTACAAATAGCTCATGTTCTGGGTCCTTTAAAGGTTCTTCACGTATGTCTGCACGAGGTTTAGTACTGAATTCAGTGAGGTCGATACAATCATGTTTGACTTCCTCTCTTACTTCCTCAAAGTGGGAATCTGGCAATAAGGTAGCTGGATTTAGAATAGTCCACCTCACTATTGTCACGTTCTCTGAACCAATGATATTTTTTTCATATTTAGTCATTCGACTAGGAGTTAAGTGCTGAGTACGTGTTCTGGTTAACAGAATCACAACTGAATGTGGGACATAGACTGTTACAGGATGTCCCACGATAATGGATTCACTTTGCTCGAGACTCATACAAGTTGCAGCTACCGCTTTCAGGCAACCTGGCAGTGCTGATGCCACTGGGTCCAATGCGGCAGAAAAATATGCCACAGGTCGTCGCATTAACCCATGGGTCTGGGTTAGAACTGAGAGAGCACAATTGCTTCTTGTGTCACAGAATAGTGCAAATTCCTTTGAGTAATCAGGCATCCCTAATGCTGGAGCTTCTCACAGACTGTTACGTAATTTTAAGAAAGCAGTCATGCTTTCATCATCCCATTCAACTGGGTCTTTTGCTCATTTCTTTGTCATCTGAATCAATGGTTTTGCTAGTACTGCAAATCCCACAATCCACTGCCTGCAGTAACCTACAACTCCAAGAAACATTCTGATCTCTTTCTGAGTTTGGGGTAGCTTCATGTTTTGAAATATTTTGATTCTTTCAGATGTCACTCTTCGGACTCCTCTTTCTATCTGGTGTCCCAAATACTTGACTGTGGTTGTACAGTACTGCAATTTCTCTGGGGACACCTTATGCCCACCCTTTCCTAAATGGTTCAATAATGCAATGGAATCGATCATGCAGTAATTTCGGGTTCTCGATGCCAATAATAGGTCATCAATATACTGCACCAGAACAGATTGTCCGGGCAGCACCAGTGATTCAAGGCACTTTTTCAGAATTTGATTAAAGATGGATGGACTTTCCGTGTACCCCTGTGGAACACGATTCCAGACATAAACCTGCTCGTCAAATCTGAACGAAAATAAAAATTTGCTATATGGATGCAGTGGAATTGAAAAGAAGGCATGCATAAATCAATTACAGTGAACCATCCTGCTCCCCATGGTATTTGATACAGAATCACTGCTGGATTCGGTACTACTGGGCAACATGAGACGACAATTTTATTAATTTTTTGGAGGTCTTGGACCACCCTGTACTTTCCGTTTGGTTTCTTTATGCCAATTATAGGTGAATTGCAAGGTCTGCTCATTATTTCTTCTAAAATGCCTTGTTCAATCAAACGTCTAATACTTTTGCAATTCCTGCCTTTATTTCAGGACTCATTTTGTACTGTCGAATATTTGGGTAAACTGCACCTTCTTTTACTGTTACTTTTATAGGATCAACACCTGCCATTAGACCTACTTTTCCTGAAAAATCCCACACATCAGGATTCAAAAAGGTTTTTAATTCTCCTGGTAAATCGTCTAAGGACATTCATTAACTTCTGTTTCTTGTCTTGCTAACATAATTTTATACACTCCGTCTTCATCTGGAGTCTGAATTTCAACACCATTTGGTGTGCAAAGGATTGGGCAATTCATTTTGCACAGTAGATTCCTTCCTAGCAAGTTTACAGGGCTAGAATCGCACACTACGAATGTGTGCATTTCTTTAAAATTACCGATACAGACTTCCATTGGTTCTGGGACAGAAATCCTAATTGGTTTATTAGAAACGCCCACTACTTGGATCGCTTCTACCGAGAGGGGTAGGTTTGGGATCTCTGCTGTTCTCACAGTAGAACGGGTAGCACCAGTGTCCAACAAAAAGGTAACATCATTTCCCTCCACTTTTCCCTCAATGTAATGACCTGACTGATCTACCTGTAAGGATGTGCCAAGTACGCATTCCTCTTCCCCCCTCTCAGGCACCGTCAGTATTCCTCTGTCTCGAAAAACGTGTCCTGCAAAAGAAACTGTGGTGTTACCGTATTTCTCTTACCACTTCCCTCCGGAAATCCGTTATCCACACTGTATTTGGGTTGACTCACAAAATCTGGCATAGGGGCTTGAGATAACTGATTCTGTATTACCTGTTGCCGCTGTCTCATTGACACCTCATTCTGCGTCTGTGGATTTAAATTTTGATTTTGCACATTATTATTCTGTATTAACTTACAATTGTTCCTCCATTGCCCCAATTTTCCGCACCCATTACAGGGAAACTTTTTCTTTGCCTCTTCTTTACTCATTTTCCCTCTGGATTTGTCCCCACTACTTTCACCTTGGCCTTCTCCTTTTTCTGATTATTTGCTTGCTGACTTAACTGAAGTTCCTGCTGTTCTGCCATTTTTACTTGAACCCACATGACCTTTTCTTCTAATTTCTTTACCTTATTATCCATTTCATCCTCACAATATTTTGCATACTTGAGAATTTCGTCGACAGGCTTAGCTTGCCAATACAGTTTATGTTCTTTAATCGTTTGGGAGATTTCGGGTTGTAGTCCAGACACAAAAAGATATATAAAATGTGTGTGTAACCACTGTTCTGTTTGAATACCTGCAATACGCGTTCATAATATGCATGTACAGATTCATCTTTATTTTGAGTGGTTCTGTCTATTTTAGTCCTATCTGTTTCCTTTGGGCGAATCTTTCCCTTTAAATAGGTTATTACCTGATTATACTTTTTCATTACATCTTCTGACGGGGCTCCTGTTTTAGGATCTCTAGGGTATTCATCATTTGGCCAATCTACTGTAATTTTACATTCAGTCCACAAATCAGCTGGAACAACAATGTCAAACAACCCATCTAAATCCTTTAACAGTACTCTCAACACTTTCACAAATGTTTCAACCTGCTGGTACCATTCTACAGGTTTTTCTCAAAGCTTTGGGAAGTCATTAGTAAATGATAAAATATCCTGTCGAGACCATGGGACATGTACATAACCTCCTCCTGGCACTTCTCTCATTGGACACAATCTTTCGACCTTTTCTGCTTCTTTTAGTAGATACTCAGATGTAGTTTTATTTGCCTGTGCCTTTTCCTTTTTCTTTGTCCATCTAGCTTCCCATTTGTCTAAATCTCCCCATTTTTGCAACAACGACAACAATTCCTTTATCTGCAAATTATGTCCTGACACATTCATATTTTCCAAATCCTTGTCAGAAAATTCAGCTCTATACTGTTTCTGTAATACTTTTGATTTACCAATGACTCTTATTTTCAATGACCAATGAGGTTTTGACTTACAAGCAACGTTAACCAATGATTGCGTGGCTTTTCTGTGACATGAATCTCACTCTCTGCACTCAACCCTCCTTTACAATTTTCTCCCAGTTCACACCCGCTGCTTCTATTAATCCCAGCGCGGCTCTCTATGACGTCAGTGCAGCACCCCCGACTGACTCCCTCCTTTGCAAGGTAATACAACAATTAAATTTCTTTCAAAAATTCAATTATACATTTTCATTAATTGACAACATGAAAACATTCGCTACTGTGCCTGATTGACTAAATTCAAAGAAAAGATAATTGATTTCACAAGTAATCCTTTTTTCATCTACCCTTCATACGCTGCGAGTAACCCCTCTGCTGAGCTGAACGTTCCGCGCTGGTGTGGAACGTTCTATTGCGCGGGCGGGGCCGGAACGTTCAGCGGACGTGCGCAGCACTACCGAGGTACTGCAAGCGCTGTCCGCTGAACGTGGCCAGCACTGAAGGGGTTAAGGCAACCTTCCGCTTTGTCTTCACTCAAGCAAAAAGAACCTGTTACTCCTTCAGAATTACCCTTTCTAGGTGCTATAAGACCAAAGTTTCACCAGCGAACTCTTTTGCTACCAGTCGCTCTCACTTTTTTTTTTTTTTTTATTGTATTTGCATTTTATTGTACATAAACACAACCAGCATGTCAGCATTAATGAACACACCCCACCCTTCCGCCCCCTCCCTCCTTGATTCAGCGGTAAAAACAATTCACTCTCCGCCACCTCATCTAGCCCCCGTCGATTGTATCCCTGATCCACCCCCATGATATCACAAAGGCTCTTGGCACCCTCTCTTGTCCCCTGTAGAATACCGCTGTGCCCCTGCCAACTCAAAGCCCTCCATCCAGGCCATGATATTTACGCCATTTGCCAACTTTTTAGGGCATCCCTGTGCCTTGTACGTGACCCTCTCAGCTGCCATGTAGAGATCCATGCCTCGTCTCCATTCCTCCAGCTGTGGCAATGTGGCCACCCCCCACCTCCTTGCCACATCTCTCTTGGCAACCACTAGAGCCAGGACTAGAAAGATCAACTACGGGCGGGCAAGGTCTACATCGTTAGTCATACCTAATAAAACCAGTTTGGGATCTAGCGGCAAAGTGGTCTCCAGTACCTCCCCCAGTTCTCTCAGGAGCTCAACCCAGTAGCTCTGAATTTCCGAACACGACCAAAGGGTATGAAAAAAATCTCCACCATCCCTACCACAGCGCAGACAATTCGGGTCACTGGCCCTCCCCATTTTATGTAGGCGCACTAGGTCAAAGTAGGTCCTATGGAGGATATTGTATTGGATAAGCCTTAAACGGGATTTAATGGCCAACTCCCTTGGATGCATCAGGACCGTGTCCCAATCCACCTCATCCATGTACCCCACATCTACTTCCCATTTCCTTTTAAGGTTTCCTAGCCCATACGGGAGGTTATTCATCACAGTCTTGTAGGTCAGGGAGACTGCCCTACTTGGGATCTGCTCCTGCAAAAGGCGGCCCTCCAGTGGTGCATACTCGGGGAGCGTGCCTGTCAACGATTCCTCCGCCCGCCAGGCGTGACTCAGCTGTGCATACTTAAAATATTGAGTGCGACTTAAGCCGTACTCTGCCCTGAGGGCCTGGAAGGACTTCAGCGCCCCACTCTTCATCACGTCACCTACTGTCGAAATTCCTATATCATCCCATCTCTGGAACCCCTTTAGTTTACTCAATTCCCGCAGCCATGCGCATTTCCACAGCGGCGTCTGCCTCGTCAAATTCCATTCCCAGTCTGTACATCTCGTCGCCCGTTCCCAAAGATCGAGGGTAATTCTCGTGGCTGGAAGCAACCTAGCTTTCCCGGTGCCCCCATAGAGATAATGAAAGAATGTGCATTTCGCCATACCATGCCTCTCTAGTGCATAGGTGGGATGTGTAGCCGGGGCATGTATCCAGTCATTAATGGGCGCCAGATGTTCCGCCCAATAATAGGCCTCCACATTAGGTAATGAGATCCCACCACTGTATTGATGCCTTTGGAGGGTCGCCAGTGCCACCCGGGGGTGCTTACCCAACCACAGGAAGGTCCTTAGTTCCGCATTAATATCTCGAAACACCTGTCTCGATATAGGGAAATATTAGTTTTGGAATGCATATAAATATCTGGGAAGCGTCATCATTTTGAACAGGGCTGTGCGGCCCAGAAGTGTGAGAGGGAGCATCCTCCACCTGGCTGCATCCTCTGCAAAGTTATTCGAGATTCTTTTAATGTTCCTCTCATAGGAAAGAGTTGTATCCAGTGTCACATATATCCCCAGATATACAAACCCTACCCCTGTCGTCTGCAGCCTTCGCGGTAGTTCTGTCTAGTCATCTCGGCCCCTGGGATTATAGAGGATCGACTTATGCCAATTGATGCAGTAACCAGCACGTGCCCCGTAGTGATCCAGTTCTGAGAAAAGGACCCCTATCGTCGTAGCAGGGTGAGTTACATACAGGAGGATATCGTCTGCGTACAGCGATATCTTCTCCTCTACCGTATCCGTCTGTCCTATCTGGAACCCTCGAATGTTAATGTTAATGTTAAGCTAAACTTATAAAGCGCACTGACACCATGAGTTTCCTGGCGCTGAAATAATGATTGTGAGGTGGCGACAGAAAGACTAGTTGGACTTAGAAAAGAGCCATGTTATGAGACTCTTTCTGAAACTCAGCAGGGTGTCAGAGGTCTTAATTGCCAGGGGGAGGGAATTCCACAACTTGGGTGCCAAGTAACTGAATCTGCGGCCACCCAGCTTTTTAAGTTTAACCACAAGGGTGACCAGAAGTTGAAGATGGACTGAGCGAAGATTGCGGGCTGGGCAGTATGTGACAATGAGTGACTCCAAAAAATCTGGACACTTGCACTGACGGGCCTTGTATATTAGACAGCCAATCTTAAAAGCGGCCCTCTGTTCAATTGGCAGCCAGTGCAGTTTGAACAATAAGGGTCTTGCTGACTGCCATTTTGGGACTTTATGAATGAGCCTTGCTGCCTGGTTCTGCACAATCTGAAGACGATGGAGTAGGGACTTGGGAAGACCTAAGTAAAGAAAGTTAGAAAAGTCAAGGCGGGAGAGAACAAGGGAGATGACAACTTGCACTAGTGCATCATGCGAGAGTAGATGAGAGATTTTACGGATTTTTCGTAACTGGAACATACTGGCCGAAATAACAGCTCAAACATGGGTTTTAAGAGAATGTCCTCATTCTGTCTAACCGCACACGCCAAAACCTCAATCACAAGGGCAAAGAGCAGGGGGGGACAGAGGGCATCTCTGCCTAGTCCCTCGTCTCACCGGAAAATCGCTAGACAGTGTCCCATTGACCCTAACGCGTGCCCTGGGGTCGGTGTAGAGCAACCGCACCCAAGCCCGGAACTTGGGGTCAAAACCAAAACGCAATAATACCCCTTCCAGGAACGGGCAGTGGACGGCATCGAACGCTTTTTCTGTGTCTAAAGACAGGAACCAATTTGGTTCGTGCCTAGTGCTCACCTCCTGTAGCCAATTGTGGGTCAGACGGACGTTTAATCTCGTGGCCCGATCTGGAAGAAAACCCGTTTGGTCAAGGTGCACCAGCCCCGGTATCACCCGTCGCAACCGGAGAGCAAGTACAGTCGCAAGAAGTTTCACCTCTACATTCAAGAGGGAAATGGGACGATACGACGCACAGTCGTCTACCGGTTTCCCTTCCTTATATATCGGTACTATTGTAGCCTGATGGAGGTCCAATGGGCCGCCTCCTCAAAGAGTCCCATCACGTGACGTAAGACTAAGTCTGCTGTCCTTTTAAAAAATTCCGCTGGGAAACCATTGGGACTTCCCTGCCCGGAGCTTGACAAGGGCCGCTCTAACTTCGTCTAATGTGAAGTCCCCCTCCAGTTCCCTCTGGTCATCTTCCGCTAGTGCGGGGATCTCAATGTCTGCCATATAGTGGAGAGCATCCTCCTGCGTTCCTAGGTCCTTCGCTTCGTAGAATGTTTTATAGTATGAAGCAAACGTCTCCGCTATCTGTTCATCCGTTCTTATCAGGTTCCCTCGGGCATCCCTAACTTGCTCCACCCACCTGGCATCCCTCTCTTTTCTGCTAAGCCACGCCAACAGCTTTCAGGACTTGTCGCCCACGTCATATAAACGATGTAAAGTCGCTAATGCCTGCATCTTAGCTTCCCCTGTAACCATGTCTCTGTACTGGCGCTGTAGATCCTGTAGGCGTCTAAGAGTTCCCTCTGCTTTAGTGTGTTGATGGTCCCGCTCCAACGTCAATATCTGGGCTTCCAGTGACCTCGCCTCCTCCCGCTGCTTCCTCTTTTCCCAGGCCAGTCTATTCTGCGCCCTGTCCCTCATGACCGCCTTAAGGGCTTCCCAGAAGACCACCCTCGAGGAGACCAAACCCTCATTCTCAGCAACATAAACTTTCACATCCGCTCTGAGGCCTTTTATGACTTCGGCATTCTGCAAGTCCATGCCGTAAACCTCCAGAACCTGCCTCTTTCTTCCCTACCTCCCCCCACCACCGCTAATAGGTGCGACTGATCAGATATTCCTCTAGCCTGATACTCTGCAGTGTTGTGTACGGTCAGTGCTTGTCGTGCCCAAAGATATAATCCAGTGGGGAATACACCTTATGTGCCCCAGAGAAGAACAAATACGCCCTCCTCTCAGGATGTAGCCATCTCCACATATCTATGAGCCCTAATGCAGTCATCGTCTTGGAGACCAGGGATGGCGTTTTGGCCCTGGTCCTATCTCCTGTCCTGTCTGTTCCCGGGGCCATCACATCATTAAAGTCGCCCCCTAGTATCTGCTGGGTATCTGACGTGTTCAAGATGATATCTGTGACTCCCTTAAGTGTAGGTGCTTGCAGTGTCGGTGGCGCATAGGCTGAGATGATAGTGTATGCCTGCCTTCTCCAATGTCCCCTCACCCCCACATACGTCCCCTGGGGATCAATCCAGGTCCGTGCTACCTGAAAAGGTGGATTCTTTCTAATCATAATTGCCACCCTCTCTTTATCTTACTCCCCAGCCCATTAACATTCCAGGTAAGTATCTTAATCCCCCTTGGAGCCTGTAGCGTGTCCGTCATGCTATCCTGGGTCCGGCCCTGCGTCATGGTATAAGATGTCTAAAGTCAGTGGCAATGGAGCGGCTAAATCTTGAGTGTCGGAAACGAGGCCACTAGGTCCTGAGTATGTGTGACCTGTGTGACATGCTGTGAGAATCCCCCCTCCCCCAACTCCCAAAAAAGATCTGACAGTCCCATCCCATTCCCCCCCATGAGCCCCCCAACATGCAATACCTGCTCCCTCTCCCAACTCCCCCCCACCCCACCCCCCCGTCCGTCCCACCACCGCCATAGGCTCCGTATAGGACTTTCGGGCTGAGAAGTTCTGTCGCCCACCCCAACAAATCACCCCTTACAAACTCAGCCCCCGGATCGGGTCCGGACGGCAACGAACACCCCCTTCACCTATACGTACACATGCAATGGTCAGGTACCCAAATAAACAAATACACAATAGGTTTAGAGGTTAAAACCACTTGCGTGCTGTCCAGCTATGAGCCTGAATCATTTCCATCCATTCTGTCCCAAGTTCAAGAATGTAAGTCCTGGGTGGTGTCCTGCGAAACCCCGGCCTCCTTGGCCGAGTCCTGCTCCATCTCTCGAATTGCCACCACCAGCGGGTGCAGCGATTGTGCCTCAGTTTCCTCTTCACCAGATGCATTGCTGCCAATGTCTTCCTCCTCCTCCGATCGGGCGGTTCTCTCCAGGCAGCGAAACCTTGATCCTGCAGGATCCCATGGGGCGGGGGACGCCGAATTCCGCCTCCGCCGGCTCGTCAGGCTGTTTGTTGGATACGGCGTTGTCGTCACCCTCCTACTGCCTCGCGATCCTCTCTGTCTCTGGGTCTTTGGTTGCCCACACTGGGCCCCGGTGGTAGTCCTCCAACCATTGCCACGCATCCTCCGGATGGGTAAAGAAGTACGTCTTCTCCTTGTACATTACTTTCAGTTTTGCCGGGAAAAGCAGCATGTATTGAATATGCCGGTCTCTTAATTTCGCTTTCACTAGGTCAAAGGAGCGCCTCTGCTTCTGCACCTCCTGGCTATAGTCCGGGAAGATCATTATTTGCGTGTTCTCCACTTGAATCTCCCCGAGCTTCCTGGCTTCTCTTAGTATCAAATCCCGGTCGGCAAAGTTCAAGAGCGGGCAATGACTGGCCGCGGTCTCTCCCCCACTGGTGGTTTTGCCAGCAATGCCCGGTGCGCTCGTTCTATCGGAGAGCAAGTGGAGAACTTCGCGGACGGGAAGGTCGTCTGTAACCAAGTGTGCAGGAACGCCGCCATGTTGTTCTCCTTGATACCCTCTCTAAAGCCCACAAAGCGTAGAATATTGCGGTGGGCCCTATTTTCAGCATCGTCCACCTTCCACTGAAGTTGCCTATGTGAGGCCTGGAGTTCTGCCATGTCTTTCTTGAGGGTATGTATGGAGTCTTCCGCTTCGCCCAGTCTAGTCTCTGCCGTTGTCACCCGCTCAGTCAATTTGCGGAAATCTTGTTGCAGCAGTGTGACCTCCGAGCCCACCTCTCCGATCTTGACCTCCAGGGCCGCACGGGCCGTCTGTATGTCTTCTTGCGAAGCTTGTATGGCCCCCAGCAACCGGTCCGTGTCCGAGCGTGGCCCCGGAAGCTCCTTCTCAGCGCTGGGAGGACCCGTGGCATAGCGATCCAGAGTGACCTGGCGGGGGCTCCTGGCGGGCGCTTCCTTCTTACCCATCTCGCCAGTCCCAGTGGGCCAGAGAGTGATGACTTATCCCCCCCGCCCCCCGACCGGTCTTCTCTTCCTCCCCTCCAGACACCACCTTCACACTCTGCGTAATCCGGGTCTGCCGGGCTCCCCTAGCTGGTCGCTCAGTTGTGTCCTGCACTGGGGGCCAATACGCAGGAAGTGCCCCGACTAGTGCCATCAGTTGCCTGGAGGAAGGACTCTCCGAGCCCCCACCGGAATCTGGCTTCAAAGCTCCCCCAGTAATCAGGACCAGGCCACCAGGCCCCTACGGGGGGAGGGGGGCAAGGGAGACCGAGCGAGAGAACCCCTTTGCAGCGTCTCCTATCCCATTCACCAGTCAGTCGCTCTCACTTTTACACCAGAAAATAATCCCTAACTAGTGCTTCAAGTTTTACCTAATCCATCAAGGCCAGTAACCTCACTGCAGTGTGGCTTCCATTTACCAACCGCTTTCAGTATCCTGGAATATTCCAAACAACATTTAACAATACAAGTGGAATTTGGTTAGTACATACAAATCAATAGTCTATAATCGATACACAACTAACTACCTATTTTTAACTAAACTCTAACCATCATGCTGCTACCATAAAAGTATACTGATGGTGCGCGGGATCACTAGCTCAATTTACCATACTGACCTGGGCCCATAAACATTTACACTTTAAACTAGTAGTCCTGCTTTTTACTACTAACCGCCTATCAGTACTTTGAGTCCTTTTAGGACTTATATCTGTAAACCATGACTTACCAATCCTTGTCACCTTTGCTACAAGTCCTAGGGATCGAAAAGGGTGTTAGAATAAATAAGCAGTATTTAAACAATTTTACCTTTCCTGTAATAACCACAGACTTGGGGAACATTTTAAATGCTTTATCTATGCAAGTTTAGGTGAGACATTGGTATCTGGGAAGGGTGAGAAAGGGAAATAGCACAAGGGCATACCACATGGATTATATTTACCTAGAATGGTGCAAGGACTAATCCTGGCCACGGGCTGGGGCAAAAGACCAGGCTCCCGATTAATTAGGAGCCCACAGGACAAGACAGGTGCGGTTCAGAACAGGTGACCTCCGCTAAGTGTAACACCAGCGTCACACCCCTCTCTAGCAAAATTTGGCACCCCGACTGGGTAATCGATAATTTCCCCCATTTAACACCTCGAATTTTCTGCCAGAGTGCTCTGCCAGCACCTCTGCTCTCGATCTCCTATAGCATGCGTTGGGTCAGTGAAAGGTCATCTATTCGAACAAGTCAGACAAATTCACTAACTAAGCCTACCTTAGTTATACCATTTCCAAAGCAATGTACCACCCCTAAATGTTGCAAATGTATGTGTTCTCTTTCAGTGATTGGTCAGAAAGACGAGGAGAGGTCATCACATCATACTAAGATGAGATCATTCTTCATTTACTTATATTCATAAAGTTCCCGCCCATAATTTATTTTCTCACAATTTTATTCCACCCAGCAATATTGGTATACAATGCGAATACATTGTATTTGATACATTCTAGTTGCTTCCTTCTCCCAAGTCATGGGGTGAAGTTCCCAGGTGCATCGCGGGTAAGACTGCCTCTGGCATCAGTTTAATGCCACTGTTCGAGGTCTCTCAAAGTTCGGTACACATGCTCAGTTCAGTTTTCAACATAGTTGTTCATGTCACTTTCAGGCCCAAATACAAGCTGATAATAAAGTCAAAGAGAAACATATTAGAATACAAAAATAAATGAATGCACTGTATCCTACTCATCTCTACTCTAACCCCATTACTTTATTTATACTATAGCATTAATAGTTGAGCATAACGAACAAAGTTTAGTACAAGCAGCAGCATATGCTTTAGTATGAGTAAGCATGAGGCAGCCATCTTGGCACTAGTGCGCAGAAGCAAGAAGTTTCCTGCCAAAGCAGAGATACATCACAGCACTTAGATGCGCAGTAAAGTTCCCGCGTTTTCGGCGGCCATTTTTAGGACTCTCAGGTTACCGTTAGTAAAAGCACATAGACAAGCTTCCCCTAGTTACTAAAAATGTCATGTAATGCAAATATTAATAGAAAAAACATGTTGATTAATTTACTATAGGTTATTTCGAGAGGGCTGAGTCCACACACATTTCTGTACATATGAAACCTTGCTTCATCAAAGCTTGTGTCTACGTTTTGAGGGCGGTATCCCAAAACATTCCCATGCATGTAGCAAGTGGTATGCCCACAATTCCTAACTTTAGAATAGTTATACAGAGACAAAAACAGGCAAGTAACCCTCAACGAGTGACACCCCAGACCTACTCAGCCATTAACATTGCTTATGAATTAACTGTAACATTTACAAACAAAACTTTCCTTTTGCATGACAACAAAAGCCCACAGAAAAGAATACTCGTCTTTAGCACACCCTTCGTAACACTGGAGAATAGTGATATTTGGATGGATGATGGATGACACCTTTAAGTCCAACCTCCACCCATTCACCCAAATATACACTATTTATGCCAATAGCAATAATACCACCGTTCCTTTAGTTTACAGTTTACTCCCTGACAGGCAATCCTCAACCTACACTGAATTAAAATCTAAAACACTAAGGGCCTTGTTACGAGCTTGGTGGTCCTCCTGCAGCAGCACCACCGCTGCACTTGCAGGAGGACCGTCAAGCCCATGGTGCACTCACCTGCCTGATTATGAGTTGAATCCAGGTTGGGAGGGTGGTGCTACGGTAGTCTCATGACAGCAGCTCTGTAAGGCTTATAGCAGAGCCTTAACAGCAGACTGCCGCCGTGACTGCCCCTGCAGCATGTTCCTGCATTGTGTGTGTTGCACCCTGTCATGCATGCCACACCAATTCAGCAGAAAGGGGGGAGCAATTCCAGGGGGGGACACAACATGTGCCCACCTCTGCATGCACCCCTAGGCCCAGAAGTAGTAGGCGCCCCTTTTAGGGCCCTCATAGTTGCATGTCGGTCACGCTTTTCATCATGGGCTCACCGCCATTAAATTGGGGGGTGGAAAAGCAACTTGGAATATGCTCGGTGGTGCTGCAGCACCGCCAGCATATTCCTGCTCTTTACTGCTGCACCACCACTGTGGGATCCTGGCTGATGCAGTGGTCCTGTGGCATTCCGACTGCCACACTCGAAATACTGCTGGTGGACCTGCAGTGGTGGCGGTGGTCGGACCACCCATCAAGTATGCCGTTTTTAGGGCCGCCGTACTTGTAATAAAGCCCTAATTAAAAGTCCTAGTAAAGTGATCATTGATTTTTAAATTGACCATGATTAATACCATTACTATATTATACCCGGAAACCCAAATTCAAGGATTTTTTTCCACTTTTCACAGGCATCCTTGGTTGAGGATTACGTATCAAACAGTACACTGCAGTATGAATTAAAGAAACTAACTACATTATACTTTGTACCTCCTGACTGTATGGATGTGTTCTACACTTCAATTACAAAAATTAAAGTATTTTTCACAAAATGAAGACAAATTGGTGCATTTACAAAATTATTTTGAGGATACATGGATTGGACATCTAAGCAGGTCAGGTCACAGGAGGAAAACAAGGTTCCCAATTGAGTGGTGGAACTGTTACACGACCTGTTTAGAGGAAGGTGCAAAGACAAATAATTGCAATTGAGGGATGGCCCAAGTCCTTTAACAAATCTATTGTTAGACCTCACTTTAACTTCTATAATTTTTTGGAAAGTTTGAAGAAGGAGCAAAGTATCCAAGAAATTAGAATAGCACAATCATTGACAAGTATTCAGGCCTACGTGTTACCAAAAAAGACAAAAGAAATGTCCACGCGACTATTGACCAAAATTCAATAGTTCACATTGATGGTGGCTTCAGACTAACTAGACAATCTTTCACAAATACTTAGGTCCGCATTACGATGAGAGTCGGAAAGCCTTTCCGAGCCTCATTGTGGCTTCATTTCGACTTCCGCATTACAATGCAGGCAATCGAAACTGAAACCGGACGGTCATTCAGGCTGGATTCCGACAGGCTCTTTGAGCCTATCGGCCAGTCGTGGACTGGCACGTAATCCTTATAGACGCGTTTCTGTCGTAGGGATTACAATGTCGGTTTCAAGTGACATTTGGGGGCCCCCTTCATCCTGCGGTCTCCGGTTGGGGACCGAGGGGGTACCTATGGTGCACTCCTATTAATCCCTGCAACGGTGCCTGCCATGCGGTGCAGGGATTAACAGATTCTCACATTTGTCTATAGGAGCTTGTGCTATGCTCGGTTTACAACTGCACACAAGCTTCCGTAGACAAAGGGGAGTATGCGACCACACGATGGGCGGTCACATTGTAATCTCTGTGTCGGGACCGCCGACTAGAGTTCGGTTGGTCAAGAGACCGCAGCGGTCGTAATTGGGCCCTGAATTTCTAAAACACATACTACCCCCGGCTCTAACTTACTTGCCTGTTTTGACCTATCTTTTAAAACAGTTTGCCATTCCTGTATTTATTTTTGAAAAATGTATGGAATTTCAGGGTTCCTATCTGCAGGTGCCTCCTTTCTTCAACTCTTGGTGAGTTTTCAGATTCACCTGTCACCAACAGTCTCTTGTACTTCAATAATTCAAAGTGTGAAACCACAATATCGAAGAAAGAGCCCAACTCCCCAAACAATAACACAGATTGGTAAATTCACCATTTCTTACAAGTGAATTGTTTGAAAAATTCCTGTTGCAAAAAAGCGAATCCAAAAAAAAATCCGAAAACCTTTAGTGTTTCTTAAAAATAGCCATAACGAATCCATTCTTAAAATCCAAGCTCAAAGAAAAATATACCCATTCAAGTCCATGTTGAGAAAAAAAGCAAACCAAAAACGCAAAATTTGATTGTTAAAGTATGCTGATGAAGCAAAATCCCTTTAAATAGTGAAAAAAGTCAAAAAATATCCCTCTTTCCTGGTACAAAAAACTAACTGCAATCAATTCAGGGAATCCATTTTCTTCTTTCAGTCACAGGGTCTTTGTCCCGAGAATACGGCAAACATCCTACAAAAGCACAACACCAAAAATCAATTAAAAAAATTGCTATCTTTTCTAATTGGTTTAAAAACATACTTAACGTAGTTTTTTATTTACGTTTTGAAACCGAGTTTGAAAGAAACAATCATCTCGATGTGGGCATAAAACCGCTACCTGCATGGGAATGAAAATGTGGTTAAACATCTAAAACATACATTTTCCAACTAGAGGGCCTCTCCTTACAATAAACAGTGCCACCCAAAAACGTATAATAAAAGTTTTAATTGTTCTTACCTGACCGCAGCTCTTCCTTGCTTCCGTTCCTGACCACTACATTCCACCAACTGTAGCAACAGATGCACATCGGCAAACGTCAAGGTTAAAAATAAAAAGCAAAAAGGATCATTTTCCCCATTGCTTTCAATGGGAAACCATGGGAAAAAACGTTTACTAAATGTTTAAACATATGTTTTAATGTTGTAAAAATGTGAAATATGTTTACAAATTACTTTATATGTTAAAGTATTTATTGTATTATTATTTTTTATTAAGTTGTTTAAAAATGTATTATTTAAAAAACTTGAGTTGTTCATTTTTAAATGTTAATACCAGTTTGTAATGTTTTAATTATGTTCTGAGCGATGTTTGTATGTTGCATTCATTTTTAAATGTATGGTTTTAATTCTGAGGGTCTCATGTTTCAAGTAATTTATTTTAACCATTTTAAATTTGGCTAAATCTTTAATTTGATGATTATAAATTAATGCTCAGGTATTGAAATTTAATACCTGAGTATTAACAAACATCTCCACCCACAACCCCTATATCCCTCACATCTTATGCCTAAAGGTGTGAGTTACAGACTTAGAAATATTTTAAATAAAGTAATTCACTTAATTGCAATTTATTGAAAATACATTATAAATTAATACTATAGTATTAAAATGCATGCGTGAGGATTAATAATCTTCCCTGTCCAATACCCCTATATCCCTCACATCCAGTGCCTAAAGGTGTATGCTACAGACTTAGAAATGCGTTAAGTAAATTACAGTAATTTGTTTTAATTCATTCAAAATACATTATACAATAATACTCTGGTATTAAAATTGGTGCCTGGGTAAAATACACGTACCCACCCAATACCACCATATCCCTCCCATCCAGTGCCTAAAGCTGTGTGTTATAGACTTAGAAATATTTTTTTTAATATATTCAATTATTTCTAAATCACTCAAGATAGATTATAAATTACCTGAGTATGAATAGACTTACCCACCCATTACCTCTATATTGCTCACATCCTGTATATGTTACACCTTTAGAAATATTTTATATACATGTATTTACTTAATTTTAAATGTATAAAACAAATATAAATTCATACTCAGGTAGTTAAAATAATACGTGTGTACTGATACGCTTCCTCACCCATTACCCCGACATCATGTGCCTAAGGGTGTGTTACACCCATATAAAAAAGGTTAATTCTTATATTTAAATTTATAGTACACCAGTACTATAGTACAGGATTTATAGTATAATAAACCAAATACTTGCCAATATAGTTACCCACTAAAGCGTTAGAAGTGCATTACACAATGATGCGCGGTAATGGCATACATTGCAACAACTCCGGTATGGTAATGGCTTCGTTTTAAAGACATCTCGTTTTAATGGATGCGTTGTAATGGTTGTTTCCCACTAACCAATGGGGGAGATAAAAGAAGTTAGGAATGTGCCGGTATTTAGAGCATCCACCGGAAACATTGTTAAAGAAAGTAAGTACTGTTTTCATCTCTGACACAGGAACTCACCCTGTTGACTACTAGTGGCAAAAAGGAATCTACATATTGTGCAGGTGATTAGAAAATATAATTGAAAACTGACAGAATGGCGGCAAATAGTGGATCAAACAGAATTGTTGGTCTTCTAGTAGCATGTAAATGGCAGGTATCAGACAGTGATGGTGAAAGGTCATCAGATTAGTTGCTTTGTTTTATATTCTACATACTATTTAGGAATAGTGTTCAAGCAAAATATGCTCCCAATATCTCAAAAATGGGTATCAAAATCAGACTCCAAAATGCATCAAATGAAAATTGAGAGATAATAGTGGAATGAATGGTTATGGAAATGAATTTTCAGATTAAAGAAATAATGAATGCACGTTAAGAGAGTAAAAACAACTATCAAATGTAAATGTTCAATTGAGGACACTTGAAAGGAAATGAAATTATACAGTGTAAAAACAATTTTGAAATACAATAAAACATTTTTAAAAAGACACAAAAAGTGTTAATGTGGGTTTGTCCTGCATAAGGAGTGTACAATTGGGCTCTCAATCAATGAGACATAATGAAGAATCAAGCTTGGGTCCATTTAAGAGGTTGGCAGAATGGAGTATGGTACAGTAAAATCACAGGAGTAAAGGAAATATGAATATTATATATTGTCCTAATTTTATTGCTATATGTCAGATCAAACTGATGGTAAGAGCACAAAAAAAGTTCAAGGAACTTAACATTGTGGTCATGGGAAAAGTAACTAGATTAGGTGATGTGAGTACAGCAGTGAATGGAGATGTAAGAGACCCTTATGTTAATTTAGAGAATAGCGGAGAAGAAAGCCAAATGAAGAAAGGAAATGAGGTAGGAAGGCATTCATGAGACAACATTAGTAGCACACATGGTTGTAAAAATATATTAGGAATGTTCTATTGTTAATTGCCTTAGAAAAAATGTGTTCTATTGATTATAATTATTTGCACCTAGGGTGCGTCCTCACTCCATATCATCGCTGTTTCTCCTCCTTGCTCTCATTTCAGGACCTAGAGCAAACGTGGTTGCTTCAGCTGAACTAAACAGACTAATGCATCTAATACTGTTGAGTGGAAATACTATCCAAGAAGATATAGAGTTGAAGTGGCCACCCTATGGATACCTCATAACGTCTGACAAAGCATGAGGTAATTTACGTCATTAATTACTTTTGTTTATGTGCCGATAAGAACTGTGAATGTTGAAGTAGACATTTTTTGAGAGCTGGCTCGTACTGGTTTAATAGTTGTTGCTCCAGTCCTTCATGGTTCTCAATGAGTGAAGACCGAATAAAGCTAAATATACTTACCTCAGCGTGCCATCCTTTTTTCAAATCACGCAGATGACACACAACTCACTCTCTCCCTCACGGACATGACGCCCAGTATCTGGCTCAAGTTCAGTAACTGCATGCCTGAAATCGCACACTCGATGAACACCAACTGTCTAAAGATGAACTCCAACAAGACAAAAATTGTGATCTTTAAGAAGAGCATTTCACAATGGACTGGTGGCCAACACAGCTAGGACAGACCACCACCCCTACCACCTACACCAAGAATCTCAGAATCATCATCGACAGTAAACTCAACATGACTGCCCAAGTCAATTCCGTCACCCCCTCATGCTTCAATACCCTGAAGATGCTGAGGATTTTTTTTTTATGACTTCCAATCAGCACCCGTAGTACAGTCATGCACACCCTGGTTACAAGCATGCTGGACTATGGGCACACCCTCAATGCAGAGATCAACAAAGAATTCACCAGAAGGCTGTAGACCATTCAGAACTCTGAATCACCCATTCCGTACTCACATGACACCACACCTGTAGGAGCTCCGCTGGCTCCCCGTTCACAAACCAGCACAATTCAAACTCCTCACCCACACTTTCATGGCACTACATAACACTGGCCTGGCACACCTCAACAATCATATCTGCTTTTATAAACCTTCCAGACACCTTCTCTCATCCAGACTCATTCTTGTACAAATCCCAAGCTTATGGAAAACCAGATCTGGTGGCCAAGCTCTCTCATATATCACTCCAAAATCATGAAACGACCTGCTGTCAAAAATAAGAGCCTCCTCATGTCTTCTTGAATTCCGCAAGAAGATGAAGACCTGGCTTTTCGAGTAGTTCCACAACGCCCTAGGTGTGTCCAATGGCGTAACACAGGCCCTGGCAGTGGGGGGGGGGGGTGAGGGTGGATGCAAGCTGCAGCCCCTCCCCCCCCTCTGCACAGTACTCATGCTTGAGAGCTCTGGATTCAATCCTGAGCGGGCCCTCTCAACTCTCGTTATGCCAGTGGGTGTGCCTCGTCTCACACCTGCTCAGCGTCAGGATACCCTCCCGGGTGATAGTGCTGTCTACAAATCTGCATAACATAAGACACTGGCTGAGCCATTCAGGTGCCTGAGCTTCAAAGTTTCTATTTTTATTCTGTGCAATAATACGTGCAGTTTTCCAGCACAATGGTTGCACATAGGCAATCTGCCTGGAATTAAGAATAAGCACAGATTAGGGCTATCACTAAAAAGGAAAATATAGTAGGTAATGTGCATTTAGGGTTTCGTTACATATTGGCTTTGCAGATACTGCGGGTTACCTGCACGTGTTATCACTTTCAAGACTATGAACCTACGTTGTTAAAAGCGACAGTAATGGCTGTATTTTCCCAATCCCAGGTGTCCAAACTGATCTGCACGAAATGACTGTTTTTCTGTATTGAGCAGGGATTAAATTACCAATGTGTGACGCAACTCTAAAAATAAATGTTAAGTGTCTGCAAAGATTCAAAATTCAGGTGTGCCGATGACGGATGTTTCGTGGTAAATTTAAGAATGGGCTGAGTTAATTGCCTGTTGTCTAGATTTTAACTTCTAATATGCTTCAGGATAAAAAAAAAAGTCCTGTCAATTTGACTTCTGGTTTGTATCTTCAAAAACATTGAAAGTGACACCAATCCAACACCTTTGGATGCTTATTATTTTGTCAGTGTCAGGGATGTAATGTCATGCACAGCCTGTAGCTTTTTCCTCTCTCTGGAATCATCGACAGCTGCTTGTAGATAATTATACTGTCAGTGCTTGTTATATTAGAAAGGAAAACACTGCTTTGACAGATTCCAAGACTCTAGATTTGTCGTACCTTTTCTTAATGCTAAGATTATTCTGTATATTAAGCGAGGTATTTCTCTCAGACTATCCTTGTTAATATTTGAAAACTATAATCAGGGAGAACTGAAGGGAACAACGACAAGTGACATGCATTGGCAGGATGAGTGTTTTTTGTTGCTTTTTTGCAATGAGAGAAGAGATACACGGCATAATCAATGGATACTAGAAAAATTAGCGAGCTCTGGCAAGCATACTCCCATACTTTGAGAACGCGGCCAATACCTGGGCTCACAAATAGACTTGTGCGTTGTACACACACCTAAGCCCCTACACAAAGGCAACAAATATTTATGCTTAAGTGTTTCACGGTACTGAAATGTTTCCAAAGCTGCCAATCTGTTTGATCAACTCAAAATACAAAGTTGTGGAGACTCGGTCACTACGGAAAGTCTTGACATTAGTTAAGCCGTGTAATTTTGATATAAGTAAGAGCTGTACAAATGGGAACGGAAAACGCGAAGTAGCCGAAGACGGAAATGGGGAATAGGGTTTACGAACCAGAGAAAGAAAGCGGAAAAGCAGCAGGCTGATTACGAGGTGTCAAAGCTGCCAGGAGCAAAAAGGTGATGGCAATCAGGGGTGAGAAGAGTGCGGCATTCGTGCGGGGCAACTAATTATCCGTCTCATTTGAGGAGAGCAGCATTCGAGGCAGCCGCGTTCGCCTGCAGAACGGTGACAGATTGGCGCGGAGGAGAAAGGGAGGTGTTAAGACAATGGAGCCTGGGCACAGCGAGAGAGCTCTGTTCCTGCTGCTGAATGCTAATCAGCCGCACGCAGGCGCCCTCCCAATGGACCGCTGCTGCATCTTTCCCGCCTTCGTTCCCTCTACCCTCCGGCAGTAACTCAACCTCTCCTGCGACCTGACGCTCTCCGAGCAGGACTTGAACACAAAGCCCTCAAGATAACCGGCGTTATGCCGCTGTTGCCCAGAAACACCCCATTTCAAGATGGCCACTACGAAACACGTCATTATTATGGCTGCTTCATTGGAAGGGGAGTGAACCCAAATAATGCACCAGGTGGCAGTCACTTTCTCAGAGCTTCATTGTGGCAGACATATTAGAATAGAGAATTAAAAGTGATTTGTTAGACGAACTTTCTTGGAAACTGATGTTTACGTTTTTGTCATGTTAGCTGTCTTGATTAAGTAAGTTATGTCAGGGCTGTTAATTAATTACAGTGATAATGACATTATTTTGAATTATGAATTGCACAGGTACACTAAAGTAGGCACTCAATATTTTATAATACTGTTACTATGCTTAACTTTTTCAGACTCCTTAAAACACCACCACGTTGTGGTATCAGGATTAACCGTCGAGGTGCTATGAGAACAGTCACCTATGGACATGGGTGTTCTTGAAGTGTAAGGGAAAGGAGTTGGAGATATCGGATGAAGAGCAGACGTTTAGTGAAGGTGTTAACTACTGAAGAATCTGCATGTGCTACTCCCGCTTGGCAATTATGACACTTACATTACTGGACTACACTTATAAAGGGTGTATATTCCTTGTCGGATAATTAAAGTGGCGTCTTTTTTAGCAGGTCTCCTGTGCGGAGCCTAGTCTTGTTGCGGGATGAATGGGATGAGTGGGATGAGTTCAGTGTGGCTGTGATTGGCGACAAAGTTAAGGCCAATATGGAGAGTGAGTGGATGGAAAATTAGAAAGAAGATGTCATTGTGGATATTAAGAGGTTTGTGCTGGAAGAGGGATCCATCAAAAGCAAACTTAGGGGCTCATTAGGATGGCGGACAGACTTGCGTCCGTCCGCCACCCTAGAGGAGGAGGGACCGTCCGCAGGGGCAGCGGCGGTCCCTCAAGTGCAATTAGGATGTGACCGCCAGCCTGGCAGTCACATCCTCAATCTTTAACATTGCGGCGGGTGCAGCTTCAAGCTGCACCCGCCGCAATGTTAAAAATGCATACATTGCATTTGTATGCAGCAAGCGGCAGGCACCGCGCGGTGCCTGCCAATTACTGCATACAAATGCAGGGGGGTACCATAGGTACCCCCCATGTGCACTCCTCACCCCCCCTTCACCCAGGGGGCCTGCAACGGGCCCCCGCAGTGAAGCTCCGTATGCTTTTCCACGGCGGAAAATCCGCCGTGGAAAAGCATTTCTTTTTGGGCATCCTAATATGGCTGACGGTGTCTGATAGACACCGTCACCATATTAGTGCTTTTCCGCCGCGGTTGTAAGCCAACCGCGGCGGAAAAGCTGCGGACGGAAACCAGGACCCACCAGCCTTCCTAATGTGGCGGTGGGTCTTTGGTGGGTCCGCTGCGGTTTTTCCGCATCCTCCGGGCCGGCGGTGGCTTCCGCCGGCCTGGAGGATGCGGAAAAAACGCTATCCTAATGAGCCCCTAAGTGAGGAAAATAAGACATTTTGAGAACTGACAAGGGATTTTTGTTGAGAGGGCATAGGGTGATTCCTCACTGTCAGTTGAGGGAAAGGACTCTGGAATGAATGCATAAAGGGCATTTAGAGATAGTCAAATGTAAGAAAAGAGTTAAGAATTCATACTGGTGGCCTGGTGTGGACTCGGAAATGGAAAGATTTGTCAGGCAATGTAGCAGTTGTGCTAATGCTGACAAGTCCCAAAAGACAGCGAGGTGTGGATGGTTTACCGGCTCACTATTACAAGACATTTTGCTCTACACTCACTCCAATTCTGACCCGGCTCTTTAACTCAATCCCAAGACTGGACACGTTATCCCCCATGATGCTGGATACCTCAGTAGTGGTCAATCTAAAACTGGAGAAGGACAAAAGCAATGAGGCCCACATTGCCCGATTTCTCTTCTGGATGGGGACATAAAATTATTCACTAGCATTCTGGCACCACATTTAGGACCACTTATGCCAGTGTTGATTGCCCCAGATCAAGCAGGCTTTTTCCCACACAGACAATTCAGTGATAATACAAAATGTGTATTCCATCTGATTGACATAGTCAAACACTCTAACAGGGAAATCATGCTCCTGGACATAGATGCTGAGAAACCCTACTTGGAGGCTACCTTAAACCACTTTGGCTTTGGCAAACGCTTTAGTACACGGATCCTTAGCAATTCTGGGCAATCACAAGTGACAATTTGAGTGAATATGCTGTCTTTGGCTCCCATCCCCATCTGCAGAGGTTCGCGTCAGAGGCATTCGCTTATACCCCTGTTATTTGCTTTTTACATGGAGCCCTTAGCACAGCGTATACAGGACAATACAAATATCACATAGGTCACCTTCGGAGGGGAGGAGTACACTATTAACCTCTATGTAGATGCAGGGGCGGCTGGTGACATTTGAAAGTGGTGAGGCGTAAACTAATTTGCATATTGCACCGCAGCGAGCACAGCGAGCGCAGCGAGCGAGCCCGAACCACCTTGCATCCATCCATACATCATTCATGCATCCACCCATCCATCCACCCACCCAGCCTGCATCCATACATCATTCATTCATTCATTCATCCACCCATCCATCAATTCTGCATCCATCATTCATTCATGCATCCACCCATCCATCCTGCATCCATCCTGCATCCATCATTCATTCATGCATCCACCCATCCATCCATCCATCCTGCATCCATTCCTGCATCCATTCATCCATTCACCCATCCATTCATCCATCCATCCATCCTGCATCCATCATTCATTCATGCATCCATCCTGCATCCATCATTCATTCATGCATCCACCCATCCACCATCCATCCTGCATCAATTCATCCATTCACCCATCCATTCATCCATTCACCCATCCATTCATCCATCCATCCTGCATCCATCATTCATGCATCCATCCACCCATCCATCCTGCATCCATCATTCATTCATGCATCCACCCATCCATCCACCCATCCATCATCCACCATTCATTCATGCATCCACCCATCCACCCATCCTGCATCCATCATCCATCCATCCACCCATCCATCCTTTCCTGCATCCATTCACCCATCCATCCATCCTGCATCCATCATTCATTCATGCATCCACCCATCCATCCACCCATCCACCATTCATTCATGCATCCACCCATCCACCCATCCACCCATCCTGCATCCATCATCCATCCATCCACCCATCCATCCTGCATCCTTTCCTGCATCCATTCACCCATCCATTCATCCATCCTGCATCCATCATTCATTCATGCATCCACCCATCCACCCATCCATCCACCCATCCATCATCCACCATTCATTCATGCATCCACCCATCCACCCATCCTGCATCCATCATCCATCCATCCACCCATCCATCCTGCATCCTTTCCTGCATCCAGTCACCCATCCATTCATCCATCCATCCATCCTGCATCCATCATTCATTCATGCATCCACCCATCTGTATGCGTGTAGTTACACGCATACAGATGGGTGACGTAAATGCTACTATTTCCTCAGAAACCCACATTCTTTTTCTGTTTTATTTTAAGTTCCGTGATTTATTGAAGCGTAAATCTTTGCTCAAACTGAGCCCTATTTGTCTTGGTAAATCGGGCAGACTCCTGCTTATAAAGTCCAATAAGAGTAACAAGGTGAATGAATAAAATGGCTTTGGCAAGAGTGTGAACATCCTTCCGACTACAGCGTGACAGTGATAACCGGCCTCAATTCATACGTCTGATTTCCACCTGAACTTCTTTTCTTGCTTTGCTCTCTGAAGCAGTTCACTGCCGACCACATTTTTAATCCCATTGAATGCTACTTTTCACGATGAAACAATAAGACTTCGAGTTTAAATATGTGCCAATTCTTCTGACACAAATCTATACATTCCCCTCCCATTTCACGATTATTTACAATAAGAGGCTCGAACCTGGTTTCCCAGCACCAAAGTCGGCGCACTAACCGTCAGGATTGGCTGGGGGGGCACCATGACTCCTCGCCCAGTCCCCCTGTGTAACCCCGGGGGCTGCGGCACGCCCCCAGGTCCTCTCTCTAAGGGGAAATGCACAGGGAATCAATCTGCGCATGCGCGAACATGATTCTGCCCATAAATCAACTTGCGCAGATGCAGCAGGCCCATCCGCCCCCCCCCCGCACGGAAAAGTCGGGTGTCTCCCGGATTCCCGGGCGGCAGGTAGCGAGCAAGATTATTTCAGTATTTGTTGTATTTGAATTTTCGTGACGACGCGGTGGGTCCATGGGGCTTAGTGGGGCTACGCCCCTACGCCCCAATGGACGCACCGCGCCTGTGTAGATGATGTCATTGCGGCCTTGGACAATCTTTGGTCCAATTTCAAAGTTTTAGGGCGCTGGCAGGTTTCCGCATAAATAGCCAAAAATCGCAAGCCCTTAACCTGTCAGTCTCGTCAGCATTGGTAGAGTAACTCACTCGCCAATATCCAATCGAATGAGTGACCACGTCTGTCCCTTACTTAGGAGGTCAATTGACCCCCTACAGTAAAAGCCACTGCATCTCTTAATTACCGTACACTACTCCCGTAAATAAAGCTTGATTTCGTCCAGTGGTGGCAGTATCAGCTGTCCTGGCTCGGCTGAGTAGGGACCCTAAAGATGACTGTCCTTCCCAAAATATTGTTTTTTGTTCCAGACTCTCCCAATAGAACCTCCCAAAGGCATGATATAGACTCTGCCTCGCGAGATGAACCGCTTAGCCTGGGTGGATGGGAGACCCAGACTGCACCGTGACCATTGTTACAGACCCCTGGGAGAGGGGGTGTCTGGGTATTCCACATCGCCTACATTATTACTAGGTGGCCCAACTCCACTATATCGTGGAGTGGACCAGGGCGGAATCTGAGAAACATTGGTTGTTCATGGACCAAGCAGTCGCAGGCTCGCACATGTGGAAGGTCCCACTTCTTCATAAGCCACAGCACCCATGGTGGTCTTTATTCTTCACCGATCACTCAGGCCACACTTGAGGTGTGAGATCAGGTGACAACGCACAGAGGCGTATTGCTGTTTCCCTCCCACTTAATGGCGCAAGTAGACAAAACTGACTTTACACCGGGACTTGTCCAAAGGGTGTATCAGATATGGCAATTTGCAGGCTGCCACTCTATATGTACTTCTTTGATGAAGAGGGCCCTCTCCCCTTCGACCAGCTGCATACAGACACTGGATGACCCATCCAACACTACCTTCTGGAGCGCAGCGGCCCCTCACCCCCTTTGAAAAGTGGCTTGTTGCCTAGACCTCAGACAAACGGCTCATCACGGATCTGTTTGGGCTATTGCAGCATGCCATCCCACAGACTAAGACAGCGAGACAGAGACGCTGGGAGATGGAATTGGGACAACCCATGTCACAGAAAGAATGGGAGGACATATACTATAGGGCATGACACGCAGTGCGAAGTTCAGCTAGCACTGAAACTGCCACCAAAATCATGACCTATTGGTATCTTACACCAGTGCGCCTTCATAGAGACAACCCTAAAAGATGTGTGGATAACTGGAGGGAATGTGGGTCCCCTAGGACTCTGCTCCACCTGCTTTAAGATTGCCCCAAACTCAGGCAATATTGGGACACAATCCTCTCTGACATTGATACACACCTCAACATGCAGCTTGCATGATTCCCCACATAAATCATTCTAGGGCTCCCTAATGCCCTTACATTTCCCACCAAATTGCATAGGTTGCACCATATTGGGCTTGCACTGGGAGTCGCCCTTCACAATATCGTAACACCTTGGGGTACTGACAAAATCCAGACACAGCTGGGTGCGATTCACTGTTTATGGTATTTACTGGGCATGGAGAGACACACCCTCACCGCGAGAGACTGAATGGGAGCTGTGACACCAATTCATTGCCCTGCCATCCTTCAAATTTAGAGAGCAAACATGCCTTAGATACCTTCTCTTATTGAGGTTAATGGAGGTAGTGGTCATTCCACAGACCAACACTACTAACCAGAACAAGACCACCAAAGTAAAGTAGAGCCCTGCAGGGTAAAGAACCTTGAAGTGAGTTCCCCAGAGGGGAGGCTGTGGGTGATGGGAAGGGACTGTTCGGATTTGTTGACACAGGCAGAATGTAGTCTTGAAGCAGAGCCTCTGTGTTCCCTGTATGCTAATGTGTCTTTTTGTTAATATGCAATAAAGAGAATTGAACCATAAATCTGTCTTTTCAGTGTTCTCTATTGTCAGCAAGTATGTAGTGTTTAAACAGTGAAAGCACGTCAACAGACACAGATGCAGACACAGACTAAGATACTAATAGATTGACACACAATCTATGAGAAATGCAGTAATCCCTGCACGTGGACCACAGACTCATCCCATCCAAGAATCAACATATCAAATCTCAACCTTTAATTTTCAAGAAGAATGAAGTCAGTAGGTTTTGACCGGTGTTCCCATTATCCGATTGAAGTTAATGGAGATCCAAAATGCTTTAGAACAGCAGTTCTTATCTGATGGGCCGGGGACCTCTGGGGGCCCATGACATCTACTTAGGAAGTCTGCACTTGCTTTGAAAACTAAATAATATTAACAGATTAATAAAGTGTATACAAATAAAGAAGCAAAATGTAAAATGAGAGTTTTTAAATATTCTGTAATTGTGAAGGAATTCCAAAATTGGGGTTAAACATTATGTTAGTATCCTCAGATTGTTTCGTGGGGACAGTGCAAATACATCAAGCAGAATATAGCCTTTACTAACTTCTTATTTAAGGGACATTTTAATTTTGTTATTTTTGTTTTTGAATAAAATAAAATATTTAATTATTTATGTATTAGTTTGTTTAATGCTATGTCTGTATTTTAGTGTGTTATTTTGTTGTTCAAATAATCAAAATTGCTTGGGTCATGGTCTCCCAATTACAGTAATGATTAGGTGGGGGTCCAAGGAAGTCAACAGGTTAAGAACCACTTCTTAAGAGAGTATACATGGTTTTAAGCACAGGTTTGAAATATATGGGAAGTACTGTTTATGCTGGGAGCATGGATATGATTTTAAGGAGTGGAAGATAACACCCTGCAAATGAGGGCTGTTAGATTTGGTGGTCTCTAGTTGGCAGAGGTAGTTACCTTTGACCAAATAGGGACACTTGCGTCTAGTCAGGGTAAGGGGGTACACTCCTAAAATAAACCCTGCTCACCCCTTGGTAGCTTGGCACGAGCAGACAGGCGTATCTCAGAGGCAGTTTGTAAAGCATTTGTGAACACATACAGTAACCCAGTGAAGACACTACAGATAGACACCACACAAGTTGTAGTATAAAAATAAGTATTTTTATATAGACTTAACACAAGACCACAAACGACAAAAATCCACAATACTGTACATCAAAAATGGTATAAATAGCTCAGATCTCTTTAGATGTAAAATGCTACACTTTAAGTTCAATGTACCTTTGGATGCGTAACGCTATACAACCAAAGTGGTGCAGGGAAGGTGATGTATCGGTTCCTTTCACGCAAGAACGGTGATGCGTCGGGTCCCTACTGCTGCATAGGGGATGCGTCGGTTCTTTTCCTCGTGGGGAGGTGATGCGTCGGTTTCTTACTGCGCTTCCATGGCGATGCGACCAGCAGCGCCGTTATGTGATGAAGATCCGGTGCAATGCAACAAAATGGCATCTTCTTTTTGATGCGACAACGATGCGTGCACACCCGACGGCCATGCAGCGACTCAACGATTCTTCTGAGCTGCGACAGGCCCTGCGCCACGCTTCTCCGGTGATGCGACGGCGCCTGCTGCGACACTCTTCTCCGGTGATGTGAGGTGCTTCGGGTGATGCGATGGCGACAGCGGCGGCATGCTTCTCCGGTGATGTGACGGCATCTGGTGCGACAGCGACACTCTTCTCCGGTGATGGGACAACAATGGCTGCGGCAGCGACATGCTTCTTTCTCTTGAGCCGCGTTTTCCAGCTCCCAGAGACGCGCTGTCTCTCCGAAGGCCCAGCTCAACAGCAGGCACTTCAATTCCCAGCAAGGGAAGGCAGGGTACTGGTTGGTGAAGTCTGTTGTCCCTGAGACTTCAGCAGGACGCAAGCTCTATCTCAAGCCCTTGGAGATCCTTTACAAGTTGATTTGAAAGTAGTACAAAGTCCTTTCTAATTTCTTTGGCAGTCAGGCAACCACTACGCGCCAATCCCCCCAATTGCACTCAGCTTAGGGATAGTCTCCTCCTCAGTTTCTCTGGCTCCTCTCCTCAGCAAAGGTTCTTCTTGTTTCCCAAAAGTGATCTAAAGTTCTGGGGTCTGGGTCCCCATATTTATACTAGCAAATCCTGTGTCTCTGGAGGCAAAGAGTGTCTGTGCCTAGTCCAAACCTGTTCTGTGTAGTCCTGGAGCACTTTCATAACAAGTCTCCTTCTTTCCTTTGACAGTGTGGGCCAGGGACATCAGGCGCACTACAAGAGGTGTAGCCAGCATTGTGGAAGGAAGGCACAGCCCTATTCAGGTCCCAGGTGCAAATCCTCCCACCCATCTACATGCAGATGGCTCTATTCAGCCCTGTGCTGACTCACCCTGTCTCCTGGAATCCCCAAGCCCCTGTCATTCAAACTGTAGACCAGGAATACACAACCTAGCAGAGGCAGACTTGGATAGTTGGGCAAGAAAATACCTACTTTCTAAAAGTGGTATTTTCAAACACAGAATGTTAAAACCAACTTCACTAAAAGATGTATTTTATCATTCTGAGTTCAGGCATACTAAATTCGAAATTCTACCTAGTTCCCTGAGTCAGTTAGGATTATAAGATGTTATAATCAAACTGCCCATTCTGGCCTATGGGGAACAGGTAGCCTTGCAATAGTGAAACACGAAAATGGTTGTAGTTTACTATTAGGACATGCCACACACATCAGGGCATGTCCTACCTTTTACCTACAATGCACCCTGCCCTTGGGCCTACCATAGGGGTGACTAATATGCAGAAAAGGGCAGGTTTAGGGACTGGCGAGTGGGTGCACTTGCCCAGTCAATATGGCAGTGCCAGACTGCACACAGGCTTGCAGTGTATTGCCTATATTCCCAATAGGCTCTGCGCATTGGAATAACATAAACAGCAGTTTTGACGTAGGACTGAGGTCATCTAGGTCTCTACTGACTATGCTAGACTTAATTAGGTTTGCCAGCTAGCTCAGAGGTCACTAGAAACTTTCTCGAGTGAACAGGAAGGGGTTAACTTTCCTGAATAGACAAGAAGGGATTAGTTTCTGACAACCGCATAAACATGACAACTTTGCTCCCTCAGAATAAAGAGTGTATCTCTAGAGTCATGTGAAAACAATAGACAGTTATTTCACTGAGTCAATCGTGCATACTTAGTTTCACCAGAGTGCAGAGAAATAGAGAGACGGGCGTTTTCAATAAAAGGTGTTATTTATTGAGCAGTCTTCTTTCTCATGCAAGAGAAATGAGTTGCCACAAGTGCAATACTTATCATGAAGTAAAGTGCGTACAGTAAAAGGAGTATTATGAAATAATACTGTAAAAGCATTGATATGGTTTCTTAGCCATATGATACTTTGAAATGGATAAAATATATACATACATAAAATCATTGACTAAACGTACTCAACTGGTGCTTCTAAAATACGCCTACCCCAGTATACCTGACCTAAGCCTAATACGTGGGAAGGAGTAAGTAAGTTGCAGTTTAAGTTAAGTTGGTTTTTTGCCAAGAATCTGAATCAAGAATTCTCTTAAGGGTTTAGTCAGCTCTGTACCTTGGTAATAGAATATAGGAGGTCTTGTATCTCTCTCTCAGGACTCGATCTCCCAGCAACCCGCAAGGGTGACTGGAAACACCGGAGCTGGATTTCTCGGCAGGAGAAAAGACAGCGTCTCTCTCAGTGCGTCAAATGGGAGGGTCGGCTTCCTTCGGCACTCGCATCAGCTGGGCGTCGGGCAAGTAGATAGCCGCTCTGCTCCAAACCACCGTGTGTTTGCTTAAGGCAACTGTTGGTATATTTATACCTGAAAGGTGCCGAGTTTGACGTAAGGTTGGACATAAGACGTCACTAAGAACTAACAGTTCTTTCTGGACTCCAGGAGTTCTTGTGCATACCAAAACAAAAGCAGGGGGATTTCCCGGGCTGCTGGAGGCTTGGTTTGTTTAAAGAACGCGTTGTACTTTCAAGGAGTCTATGGGAGTAGCCTTGCCGTATTTGGACTGCATGGGCTATGACTAGATATGGACATGATTCCTATGCCTTTATAAGGATATTTTTGTTATAACCATATAAGGGCATAAATCGGGGATATCTTGATTAGGGTCCTAGATAGATTCTCAACAGGCTCTGCAATGGCAGACCTGAGACACACTTTACAGGCTTCTACTGAGGGTGGCACAACCAGTTCTGCAAGCCCACCAGCAGCATTTGATTTACCAGCCCTGGGCACCCGCAGTGCACTGTACTAGGGTCTGACAGTAAATCAAATAAGCCAATCATGGAGTCACTAATCCATGCATCAATTTACCATAGGGAGAGCATATGCACTTTAGCACTGATCAGCAGTGGCAAAGTGCCCAGAGTCATAAAACCAACAAAAACAGGTCAGACAAAATACAGGAGGAAGGCAAAAAGTTCAGGGATGACCCTTCAATAAGGGCCAAGTCCAACAAGGGCACATTGTGAGGAATGGGTATCACACACTCATTCTCTATCATGTTTTAGGCATGAAACTCACAATATTTTTAAATGAAAAATATAATTTTAGTTTTACCCTGCTGAAGGCGTCCATCGCTTTAATTCAAGTTAATCAGGAAATTTAATTTTGCCAATTTGTTGTCTGCAAATCTCCCTGGTGGGTGTTTCCAAGTGGTTGCAGCATCTAACTACACACAAAAGATTTTCTAAGATGTACATGGTTATGGGTGTACAGAAAAAGGGAATGGCAGGCAGATGGATGCAGACTTCATATATATATTTTAACCCCTCTCCTGAAAAAATAATTGAGATATTATTGACAATCTAGTCACTGGCGTCTCCTTGGTTGATGGGCAGTGGCATAGTTCAATCTGAAAGCCCCTCTTGTGTTAGTAGTAAATTAAAAAAAACATAATAGCTTCCTTCAGAAAATGCATGAGGGTTGTGGTAGAGGGTGGGATAACTCACAGTTACTGCAGCCCAGGCTCTGTTTGATCTCCCTAATATGTTGTAATTGCAAAGTAATTGGTAGCACATCTGTGCATTGTCCTGAGGATTACCAAGCATT